>NC_060139.1:1034391604-1035591604 GCF_021461385.2 Schistocerca piceifrons
CCAAGTGTCGCGTTTGTTGTGCTACGTCGCTTCGGCACAGATGTTGACATGTGCACTCCTCGATCACTGGCAGTGTCGCAACAACCGATTGCTTGCCGATGTCTTTTTGTACTCTTCGAAATTCGACGACGCAGTTCTGAAGTGGAGCTATAAATACGCGGCAGTGGACGCTTCGGAGTCTTTATTTACAATTGTTGTGGATTTCAGTGATAGTCTACAGCAAGACATCCAAGAGTTTTCATCCCAATCGTGCTGTCTGATGCTTACTGTTAGGAAAAAAATCGCATTTTACTCTTGGTTTGACTTTACTTTTTACCATTAATTTTTGGAAAATTAAATTTACGAGCTACCAATGAAGTAGCTATTGAGAAATTAATTCAGGGACTTAAAAAAATACTAGAAAAGTATGTTGTGTAATGTTAATATTTACAACATATTGCTTTTCGTGGTACTTCTTTATTTTTTCCCCCTTCAGTTGAAAGTGAGTTTTCACCGATAAGATGTGAGCATCAAATAGATAAGCTTATCTGGCCCGTGCCGCTGTCATCGATCGCCCTTTGAGTGCTTGGCGATTAGTCCATTAGAACTCCTTTCTGCAGAACTGGGAACAGTGTTCTATTTACATGGTTTTTGCACTTTTTAAGAGTAGATGATAAATGACGCAATCCTTTGATAAACTAAGGTGCAGGCTAAAGGGAACGTTGGCGTTCCATGCTTTCGTTGCTTACGTCGTAATAGTTGTCGCTAAACGCAAAGGATTTAGCTGCCACGTTCTAACTGAGGAGGCACTGCTAATGGTCAGCGACCTGATACTTGAAAGCCTGCTCTAGTGTACCCTGTTTGAGAGAGAGAGAGAGAGAGAGAGAGAGGGGGGGGGGGGGTGAGTCTGATGATGGCGAAGTAGGGGAGATAGTGCCACAGACATGATATGTGAATTGGAGTGGCAATCATTAAAATTTAAGTGTTTGTTTTTCTCGCACGCCGTTCGAGAGTGGAACGGTAGAGACAGCTTGAAAGTGGTTCATTGAACCCTCTGCCAGGCACTTTGGTGTTATGAATAGAGTAATCACATGTGAATTCAGCGTTAAAGAGTAGGGTCGTTCAACCGTTTGTGTCAGAACGAAATTTTTTCACAAAATTGACCAACATTATAAGCAAGGAGTACAAGAAGAAATAACCAAAAAGTAAACCGTTTTATAAATCTTTCTCTGGTCCCTTGCCGCATCAGTTTCGGCGGTTACCTCCATCGCCTTCGTCTGGAGCAACTGACTGTCAAATCTAGTGCTGCGGCGGTCTTACATAGCCCACATTCTGTTTCTGATTGATCAATAATTACGTCATGTTGTCGCATATGGTGTCAGTGTTTGCGCTAGTGGTGCCACCGCTCCCGCCGTAGCGTAAACATTGCGACGAATATCTCTGGATCTTCTCTGCATCAGGAGGTGACTTCCATACATCGCTAAGATTATATCCGCTGTCACGGTTGACGATTTTCTCTCACATTCTTATTTCTACAGCCTCTTTCATTAGTGTGTCCCAGTAGGAGAATTCTGGCGCAAAAGTTTTGTTTCGTCAAACAGTATTTTGTTTGTTTGTGAGTCTGTGATCAGCAACTGAGGTTTTCTCCAGTTCTCGATTTTTAATTTGTTGTTCTGCATAGCGGTTGGAAACGGTGCGAATGGATTGACCAGTATAATTGCTTCCGCACTCACAAGGGACGTCATAAATCCCTGGGACCCAGACGTTGAGACTGTCCTTAACAGGGCGTAGCATCTCCTTTATCTTCTTATCCGTCGTTCGAAAGTTGTGGTTTCACTGAGGAATCACTACGTCATACGGTGTCCAGACACCCACCATTTCAAGAGATATTTTTGAAAGCAGTTTCGCAATTTTCCTAGATCCAATCGCAGATCTCGAAAATTCCATGAACATGCGTCTAAAACAAATTATGGTCCCAAATAACAAACAAAAATGGGCTCAAGATTTAATAAATAAATATATCGCTGCTCCAGAAGTTTTATTTCGGAACTACCATGATAGCAGTTGTGCAAACTCAAAATTACGTTACAGTAACTTTAGATACACTCAATTTCACTGACACTGATCTCAATGTGATTATCATCACTTTGATGAAAACCGTGTCACCATCTGCTACAGTCATCTAGCACAGTTTCTTCGCAGACTGTTGCTCTGGAAGCTGTGATTGGCCTTTACAATGTACTACATTTGTAGAAATACCTGAGTCTACCACTAGATGTGTCTGTCTTGCGAAAGGCAATGGTAATTTAAAAAATAATAAAATGAGGTTTCGGGTAGAAACCACTACTACTCAAAGTGTAACTAGCATTAGAAGCGATTAACTAAATTTCAAGTCTAGCTGCAGTAGGATGCCTGAGTATTCCTCAACATAGCAGGGTCCGCGTGCAATTCTAAGCATACTGCTGTTAAAATCTTAAACTACAACCACGTGTAAGACTCGTGGTCCGGTGTTCGGGCCAAATGTGGTCATGGGCCTGGTCTACGGTACGTCGGTCGGCCGAAATTTAAACTGCATGGGCCTGACACAATTCAGTATTAAACTTTACCAATTTTTTGAGTCAGATGATATGACTTTAAAATATCTGCAGGCCTTGATAAGATGAATTGTGATGATAACGCCTCCAAAAGTGTTGTGAAAGAGCTATCACAAACGGTGTAACACAGAGGACGCTTTATGTACCTAGATAATTGGTACTCTTCACCATAAATATCAGTTGTCATTGGGGCAGTATGTGTGATAGAAACATAATGCGAGAAGATTTAATTAAAATTAAAGAGTAGGGGAGAGGGGTACACAATGAGGATCTGCAATCGAATATCCGCTGTAAAATGCAAAAATAAGCAAGGCGTTCATATTATGACGATAAAACATGAAACAGTAAAAAGTATTAGACAATAAACCAGTTGTACTTAGAAACAGAGTTGTATTATTGAGTAAAACAAGGGAAGGATTGGAGTTTGATCGGCCAGACCAAATACTAGTATGCTTCCCAAACATGAGAAAATATGAGAAAGGATAAAGAAAAAATTACTTTATCTTTTAGCTACCGGGCTTTCCGATTCGTGCATTTTGTGCAACAAAATAAAGAAAAACAGTTGATTATAGGAGTGAAATAGCCATACCATTGCTGAAGAATATACTAAAACCCTATTATAAAGGACGTAGATTTGCCAAAGAGGCTGCACGCGGAAACGTTGAGCCCGTTTTACCAAGCACATTGAGCCAACAGCATGAAAATCAAAGCCACCAAGACTATGTGAAGTTTGTACGAAAAATAAAAAAAAACGTAGTGAAAGAATGTGAGAGTACAACAGAAGCAAAGGCCCATTACATGTATTCGTATGTTTCGTGCGATATCAGATCCTTGAAGCTGATTCATTTATTTGTTTTTTGTAAGAGTGCCGATTACGTGAATTGTAAATGCATTCAGGAATTGGAGATAAATGGTACTGATTTACGTTACATTCTACTGACTGATAATAATTCTTTCGTGGTATTACTGACAGTTATTACATGTGGTTGTAATTATCAAATAGTCCGCAAAATTAAACCCGTTAGATGTTAAGCACGTACTTACATTGGTTCAACGTCCGAGCGATTTGTCGAACCGCGGAATGGCTCTAAGTCCGGAAGCCGGCCGGTGTGGCTGTGCGGTTCTAGGCGCTTCAGTCTGGAACCGCGTGACTGCTACGGTCGTAGGTTCGAATCATGCCTCGGGCATGGATGTGTGTGATGTCCTTAGGTTAGTTAGGTTTAAGTAGTTCTGAGTTCTAGGGGACTGATGACAACAGTGCTCAGAGCCATTTGAACCATTTTAAGTCCGGAAGGTGGTATTTACATTTCGGACCCAGGGCGTTATATATTCAAAAGTAGGTGAAGGGGTTGAAGTTCAAGAGATGACACTCCACAATTATTGTACATGAAAAGTTAGTGAGAAGGGCAGCACTTAATCACCTAGACTATTAAAATGAACATCATGATTTATGTTCATGATGATGTGAATTAATAGGCCATACCATGGCAGGAAAAGACCACCGAAAGTCACAGAACGACGTCTGGCTGGGAGTGCACCATCTACACGCTGCGAGTTCGGGTTAATCGCCTCATAGAGCTGTCTGTGCACTTGACGCTTGGTGTCACTTTGAGAGAGACCAAGCCGGCCGGTGTGGCCGTGCGGTTCTAAGCGCATCAGTTTGGAACCGCGTGACCGCTACGGTCGCAGGTTCGAATCCTGCCTCGGGCATGGATGTGTGTGATGTCCTTAGGTTAGTTAGGTTTAAGTAGTTCTAAGTTATAGGGGACTGATGACATCAGACGTTAAGTCCCATAGTGCTCAGAGCCATTTGAACCATTCTGAGAGAGACCAAATCGCACCCCGTTGGACCACGGTACTCGTCTCGAGTCAGCCACTGTCTGTTGTCGTTCGGCCCAGTGAAGACGGGCAGGTTTGTGTCGATGTGAGCCGTGGCTTTTTGCTACGTACGAGATTCAAAGACTGTTGCGTGCAGTTCGCTTCGTAATGTTGTATCAAGAATTCAGATGGATTCTCATTTACTACGTTCTAAGCGTCTGAGTGTTTTTGCCAATTAAAGTGCCATGCGTTTAACGGACGCCAGTGGGAAATAGAAACGACGTTTCAGAGGTCAATGCTGATTTATCAGTAGCTGCCTACTGAAACAGCCAAAATAGCCCATACAAAATAGTTTATCTTTAACGATAAGAATACGTGCACTACAGTATTAAGAGAGACGTTTTGATATTAAATTTTTGTGGTGCGTGACCGTAGCCTGCTGCCTACGTAGCCTGCACAATGACTACGGCCCTGTAATTGCTGCCAGTATCGAAGCCACGTGTCAGAAAACAGCCTTTCGCACTCGGCTGCTGAAAGCGGACAATGAAGCGCCTGGTAGCTGTCGGGCCTCCTCTGTCGCCATACTAAATATAGCGACTCAAACAAGTGCGGCCCGGCACCTCAACAAGTGCCCCGGCGTGCATCCCGCAACAGAAATTGGCAGTTACCCATACTGCTGCGGCAGAACACGCAATTCTCCAGAACACCGCGGTTGAGGGAAAGGGCAGCCACACACATTGATCCAAGACGGGGTAAATTCCTAAAATTACTACAACTAACACGGGGAGTTTGACAACGTGTTGCGCCCTAATAACTTAATTTGACAAAAATTACATAAAATATGTTGTACCACAAATGTTTATCAATTCAGTGTTTTTGAAGATAAGATTAGTTTCATACCTCGAAGGTAAGCATATTTCATTAGGATGTGCGTAGTTGATTTTTTAATATTATTGGAACCAGTAAGCTACGAAAAAATCTCAAATATTTGCAAAAAAAATTTTTCATACGTCAGTAAGGTTAGACTGATACTTCAATTTTAAAAAATATGGAATAGCAAATTGATACCATCTTTTTTGCTTACAAGGCTGGTCATACCTATTTTCACGACTTGTGATTTTCCATGATGCTACTCCAGGCGGGTGTAAAATGAATTTGCGCAATGGAGAATAATAAACGCTAAAATGAAGATTTGTTCCTATCTGACTATCCCCAGAAGCAGATCTATCTTAGGATCTCTTAATTCTATAAATTATAATCTAAACATAAATGAATGATGAAAGCAACTTATCCTACTAAATGATAAACGTTGTTCCTGCTTATGCAGATTTTAAAAAGCTGTATATTACAAAGTTTACATTCCCTAAGTAAAATTACAAATAAATTGCCCAACTCTGCCCCTTATTATGACTGTGCGATCTAATATCAATAACGCGAAGTGACTGACATCTACGCGCCAAACACTAGAAGACACTACTTTCAAAGATGATCTACGGTGGTGTGGAACCTCAGTGGAAGTACACTAACGCGATCGCAGCTGTTTAGCTTTATAGCCATAATAAGCCGAAGCAAGTTGCGATGTCACCCTATGTACTGCGTCCGGTGCGTTGAAGTGACGGTTCTCGTACTCGTCTGCGACGATGGAAGAATTCCGGCCACAAATAAACTCTTTCAAACACTAGGACGGTAGGAGGCGGTCCTCTAATATACTCCAATACTGTCTGCCCCTCTCCGTGTTCAACTTTTAAGAAACGCGAGCTCCCAGCTACAAGGACGGAGTTCAGAGAACGTCTCAACGTAAGTACAAGCAGAGCAAGTGCTCTTAATTACAGAACGCTGCGTACTCAACGACGACTTCCAACCCGGACGTGATGTCGAGAACCGTATAGGTTCGCAACAGTACAGTGCCAAACTGTTCTAACTATAAACACTCCTGAGAGCAAAGGCAGGAAGTCCGTCTGTACCAACATAAACTGATACCGAGCGACCGTCACACACGGGCGCTCACAGCGGAAGACCGCGTCTCTCCAGCGCCGGCTTTCCAGCAAGGCTTGGCTCCCCACCCTCGTAATTCCAAAAACGAATCATATTCCCGAAACCATGGAATATTCTCCCTCTCTACAGATTCTTCCGAACACCGACCAACCATATTTTAGTCTTTTGTCATCCAGCGCGGAAAGTTTGCGAGGAAAAACCTACACTCCTACAATGGTACGCTTCTGAGTAAAAATGCGTGGAAATAACGCAGCCTGCGTGGTTCGCGAGGTGCCGCTTCTTCGTTCCTCTCACCTGCGTCCAAGATTTTCAGCGTTTCCGAAGTATAATCCTTCCGGTTCGGCTACAAACCGGCCGGTCGCGACTTTGTTGTGCTCCAGCGGTTAGGTGCTACGGCGTTCGTCTAGCTATTTCCTGTGTTCAAGCAGGACCCACACACCTGTGTGGTCCTTCCACCGAGGGCTTCAGTTCCGCCAGCCGTTTCATTTCCACTTGCGTTCCAATCTCTACTAGTATAGGCAATCATTCATTACGCCGTTTTTATAATAAAGACACTCCGTCACCTTTCATGCAATAAGCGTTAACAATTATTTACAAGACGTATGTGACAATGTCAGTCTCCTTTATATAATCATATATACGATGTACAACGTATCACATGATACCGAATTGTGTTTGTAAATCACGGCAAAGTATGTGGATGAGTGCTTGTAAGGTGTGAAATCATAGCCACCTTACAATTTCGTGATGAAATATCAACAAAATGCTGCATTTGTTTGGGTGACTTAGGTAAAGTACAACCCAGGGCCGTCATTCGCGCGAGATAAATGTGACAAGTGTTCCAAAACAAGCATCCTGTTGACCGGTAGAACAGACTCGCAACAACCTACGGCTGTACCAAAACTAGTCGTCGTCTCCTCAGTGTGATGGGCCGTTGTGCAGTCATGTAAAACGACCAGCACAGTTTCACACTATGTCTACGTGTTGCCCTGTGTTGAAAATATTGGAGTCTATAATTTCGGTAATGGTCTCTAAAGCTGCGCAGCCGCCACGACTGGAAAACAGCACCGAAAGTCGCTCCCGCGTCAAGTAGACGCTATAATTTACTGTGAACGTCGTAACAACCGATTACGTAGCTCTTGTCGAAAACAGTGTTTTCCCTTCCACTCGCCAATGATAAATACGGGGTTAGTAGCGTCACTTGATAATCATTTCTATAAAAAGATGAGAATCAGTATGCATGCGACGCAGTGCGTGTCTAATACGTTCCAAAACGCCGCGCGTTAAAACGGGTTTTTCCGGTGCTCATATCTCAGGGTTCTATTGCTGATTTAAAAAGGTTGGGTCAAGCGTGTTTGATAGCTCTTGCGCTAGGAACCATATGTATACGCAGCGGAAGGATCGTTTTACTGTCAGTATCCTATAGTACAGTACAGGGTCAAAGTGTGGACGTAGGTTGTAAAGTGATGCAGCACGGGAGTATACTCTCAAGTGTCACCGTTATCATAAGGGTTCTGGGAACTGCACATTGTACTACTGAAGCACATGCAAAGTTTTTATGCACGTAAAATCCGGTCTGAGGTGTAAAATTAGTTCTGCGGTATTTCAGTTTTACATACGTGAACTGTCTAAATTTTCCTGAGCCATAAATTTCTTTTCACGTCAGTTACATGTCCTGCTGCAGCACGTGAAAGAAGGGAATCGGTGGAAAAATGCTGTTTCCGGTGCAAAAAAAAGAAGAAAAGAAATGCTGCGAATATGATGCTGTTCATTTAAGACCGACTGAAAAGTGGGGTTCCAGATGGCTCATTCTACCCTCTTCAGCGTCATTAAAAATTTTCCCAAAATTTTGGCATCCATCATATTCGTGCCTTTGGAGATATATATATATATATATATATATATATATATATATATATATATATGAGAGAGAGCGGGGGGGGGGGGGGGGGAGGGAACATAGCTAAAAGTGGTGGAACTGTGCTAGGAAAAGTCAAGGAGACAATGCCAGTAAAAGACGAAGGGGAGAAAGTGGGTGTGGGTGACAGCCAGTGATAACGACAGTCTGACAAAAACAACGAGGAAGACAGATAAAGTGACACTGAGAAGAGATACCAGCAATAGGAAGGAAAGGATGAGATATTAGCAGTAACACAAGCAAGGAGGAAACGACAGTCAGAGGAGACTGTAGTAGTAGGATAGAACGAAGGTGACTGTGACAGAGAGATCATGACAATGAGTTGGGCTGAATGAACGAGTTCGAAAGGGCAACTGGTAGTGGATGCGTATGAGCGAATTGCAGCGATGGGGCTAGTGGGTCTAAGTGAATTACGATTAGGAAAGCTTGTGGGAGTTTGAGATGAGATGAAGGCTTTTGATACCGTTCCTCACAAGCGACCATTAATCAAATTGCGTGCATATGGAGTATCGCCTCAATTGGAGTATCGCCTCAATTCTGAGACTGGATTCGTGATTTCCTCTGAGAGGTCACAGTTCGTAGTGATAGATGGTAAAGCATCGAGTACAACGGAAGTGATACCTGGCGTTCCGCAAGGTAGTGTCGTAGGCCCTCTGCTGTTCCTGATTTTTGTCATCAGTCTACTGACTGGTTTGATGCGGCCCGCCACGAATTCTTTTCCTGTGCTAACCTCTTCATCTCAGAGTAGCACTTGGAACCTACGTCCTCAATTATTTCCTTGACGTATTCCAATCTCTGTCTTCCTCTACAGTTTTTGCCCTCTACAGCTCCCTCTAGTACCATGGAAGCCATTCCCTCATGTCTTAGCAGATGTCCAATCATCCTGTCCCTTCTCCTTATCAGTGTTTTCCACATATTCCTTTCCTCTCCGATTCTGCATAGAACCTCCTCATTCCTTACCTTATCAGTCATTTTCAACATTCGTCTACAGCACCACATCTCAAATGCTTCGATTCTCTTCTGCTCCGGTTTTCCCACAGTCCATGTTTCACTACCATACAATGCTGTACTCCAGACGTACATCATCAGAAATTTCTTCCTCAAATTAAGGCCGGTATTTGATATTAGTAGACTTCTCTTGGCCAGAAATGCCTTTTTTGCCATAGCGAGTCCGCTTTTGATGTCCCCCTTGCTCCGTCCGTCATTGGTTATTTTACTGCCTAGGTAGCAGAATTCCTTAACTTCATTGACTTCGTGACCATCAATCATGATGTTAAGTTTCTCGCTGTTCTCATTTCTACTACTTCTCATTATCTTCGTCTTTCTCCGATTTACTCTCACACCATACTGTGTACTCATTAGACTGTTCATTCCGTTCAGCAGATCATCTAATTCTTCTTCACTTTCACTCAGGATAGCAATGTCATCAGCGAATCGTATCATTGATATCCTTTCACCTTGTATTTTAATTCCACTCCTGAACCTTTCTTTTATTTCCATCATTGCTTTCTCGATGTACAGATTGAAGAGTAGGGGCGAAAGGCTACAGCCTTGTCTTACCCCCTTCTTAATAAGAGCACTTCGTTCTTGATCGTCCACTCTTATTATTCCCTCTTGGTTGTTGTGCATATTGTATATGACCCGTCTCTCCCTATAGCTTACCCCTACTTTTTTCAGAATCTCGAACAGCTTGCACCATTTTATATTGTCGAACGCTTTTTCCAGGTCGACAAATCCTATGAAAGTGTCTTGATTTTTCTTTAGCCTTGCTTCCATTATTAGCCGTAACGTCAGAATTGCCTCTCTCGTCCCTTTACTTTTCCTAAAGCCAAACTGATCTTCACCTAGCGCATTCTCAATTTTCTTTTCCATTCTTCTGTATATTATTCTTGTAAGCAGCTTCGATGCATGTGCGGTTAATCTGATTGTGCGATAATTCTCGCACTTGTCAGCTCTTGCCGTCCTCGGAATTGTGTGGATGATGCTTTTCCGAAAGTCAGATGGTATATCGCCAGACTCATATATTCTACACACCAACGTGAATAGTCGTTTTGTTGCCACTTCCCCCAATGATTTTAGAAATTCTGATGGAATGTTATCTATCCCTTCTGCCTTCTTTGGCTGCAAGTCCTCGAAAGCTCTTTTAAATTCCGATTCTAATACTGAATCCCCTATCTCTTCTAAATCGACTCCTGTTTCTCCCTCTATCACATCAGACAAATCTTCACCCTCATAGAGGCTTTCAATGTATTCTTTCCACCTATCTGCTCTCTCCTCTGCATTTAACAGTGGAATTCCCGTTGCACTCTTAATGTTACCACCGTTGCTTTTAATGTCACCAAAGGTTGTTTTGACTTGCCTCTATGCTGAGTCTGTCCTTCCGACAATCATATCTTTTTCGATATCTTCACATTTTTCTTGCAGCCATTTCGTCTTAGCTTCCCTGCACTTCCTATTTATTTCATTCCTCAGCGACTTGTATTTCTGTATTCCTGATTTTCCCGGAACATGTTTGTACTTCCTCCTTTCATCAATCAACTGAAGTATTTCTTCTGTTACCCATGGTTTCTTCGCAGCTGCCTTCTTTGTACCTATGTTTTCTTTCCCAACTTCTGTGATGGCCCTTTTTAGAGATGTCCATTCCTCTTCAACTGTACTGCCTACTGCGCTATTCCTTATTGCTATATCTATAGCGTTAGAGAACTTCAAACGTATGTCGTCATTCCTTAGTACTTCCGTACCCCACTTCTTTGCGTATTGATTCTTCCTGACCGTCTTGAATTTCAGCCTACTCTTCATCACTACTATATTGTGATATGAGTCTATATCTGCTCCTGGGTACGCCTTACAATCCAGTATCTGATTTCGGAATCAGACCATGATGTAATCTAATTGAAATCTTCCCGTATCTCCCGGCCTTTTCCAAGTATACCTCCTCCTCTTGTGATTCTTGAACAGGGTATTCGCTATTACTAGCTGAAACTTGTTACAGAACTCAATTAGTCTTTCTCCTCTTTCATTCCTTGTCCCAAGCCCATATTCTCCTGTAACCTTTTCTTCTACTCCTTCCCCCACAACTGCATTCCAGTCGCTCCTGACTATTAGATTTTCGTCCCCCTTTACATACTGCATTACCCTTTCAATATCCTCATACATTCCTGTTCATCTTCAGCTTGCGACGTCGGCATGTATACCTGAACTATCGTTGTCGGTGTTGGTCTGCTGTCGATTCTGATTAGAACAACCCGGTCACTGAACTGTTCACAGTAACACACCCTCTGCCCTACCTTCCTATTCATAGCGAATCCTACACCTGTTATACCATTTTCTGCTGCTGTTGATATTACCCGATACATAATCTAGTGGATAATATGAGCAGCCCCCTTAGATTGTTTGCGGATGACGCTGTAATTTACCGTCTAGTAAAATCATGAGACGATCAATTCCAGTTACAAAATGTAGAGAGAATTGCGAAAAGTGGCAATTGGCACTAAACAAAGAAAAGTGCGAGGTCATCCACATGGGTACTAAAAGAAATCCGATAAATTTTGGGTATACGATAAATCGCGCAAATATAAGGGCTGTCAATTCGACTAAATACCTACGAATTACAATTACGAGCAACTTAAATTGGAAAGACCACATAGATAATAGTGTGGGGAAGGCGAAACAAAGACTGCGCTTTGTTGGCGGAACAGTTAGAAGATGCGACAAACCCACTAAAGAGACAGCCTACATTACACTTGTCCGTCCTCTGCTGGAATATTGCTGCGCGGTGTGGCATCCTTGCCAGGTAGGATTGGCGGAGGACATAGAAAGAGTGCAAAGAAGGGCAGCCCGCTTCGTGTTATCGCGCAATAGGAGTGGGAGTGTCACTGATACCATACGCGACTTGGGGTGGCAGTCACTGAAACAAAGGCGGTTTTCTTTTCGGCAATATCTATTTACGAAATTTCAGTCACCAACTTTCTATTTCGAATGCGAGAATATTTTGTTGACACCCACCTACGTAGGGAGTAATGATCATAATAATGAGAGAAATCAGAGATCGAACGGAAAGATTTAGGCGTTCCTTTTTCCCAAGCGCCATACGAGAGTGAAATGGTAGAGAAGTAGTATGAAAATGAAAATGATTTGGTGAACCCTCTGCCAGGCACTTAAGTGTGAATTGCAGAGTAACCACGTAGACGTAGAGTTGCATGTCAAAAAAAGCGCGAATAAGTTCGCATGCTAAAATTTTTGGGAAAATTTTTAAAGGTGCTCAGGAAGCTAGAATGAAGCAGTTGGTACCCCACTTTTCAGTCCTTTAAATAAAGAGGAACGCATTCGCTTTTGTTGTGTTCCGACAGTAGTTTTCTTGCCTACGAATGACATACAGTGGGGGCGTTCAAGTTTGCCGTACAGACTCAGTATACTGGGTGCCCCAGCTGTGGTGTTTCCGCCGGCAGCCAGTCTTGTTTGGAAGAGCACGCGCGAAAGGCATTTCCTGTCCGCAACGTGCTGTGCAAGTGGCGAAGCAGACGTGACGAGCGCAAGCAGCGGCCCCTGGATCACGGCCCTGGAATCTCGTAACTCACGCCGTCGGTACGTAGGCTCGCGTGCTGTCGTTAACGCACGTTACGGAATAGCGCAGCTGTCGTCGCTGGAGAAGTGGATGAAAGCGCACAACAACAAACGCCGGCTGATCAGAGCGACAGACTGTTCGGCCTTGGAGCTTCTGCTCCTGCAGGCGTCATAGCTGAGAGGCGTCTGGCTACAATCACGGATCGTCTTAATCTCAATACACTGTGAGCTATCCAGGTGCCGACGTGGTAAATATGCTGAAACGTTTCTTTCTTCCACTATTACAGGCCCTCTATTGTTCCTGATCTATATTAACGACATAGGAGACAATCTGAGCAGCCGTCTTAACTGTTTGAAGATGATGCTGCCATTTGCCGTCTCGTGAAGTCGTCAGAGGATCAAAACGACTTGCAAAATGATTTAGATAAGATATCTGTATGGTGCGAAAAGTGGCAATTGACCCTGAATGAGGAAAAGCGTGAAGTCATTCACATAACTACTAAAAAAAATCAGCTAAATTTCGATTACGCGATAAGTCACACAACTCTGAAGGCTGTAAATTCAACTAAATACTTTGGGATTGCAATTACAAATAACCTAAATTGGAACGATCACATTGATAATATTGTGGGTAGAGCAAACCAAAGACTGCGATTCATTGGCAGAACACTTTGAGTGCAACAGGTCTACTGAAGAGACTGCTTAAACTACACTTGTCCGCCCTATTGTGGAGTATTGCTGTGCGGTGTGGGATCCGCATCAGGTAGGACTGACGAATGACATCAAAAAAGTACAAAGAAGGGCAGCTCGTTTTGTATTATCACGAAGTATGCCACAGACATGATACGTGAATTGGAGTGGCAATCATTAAAAACAAAGGCGTTTTTCGTTGTGACGGGATCTTCTCATGAAATTTCAATCGCCAATTTTCTCCTAAGATTGCGAAAACATTCTGTTGGCACACACCTACACAGGGAGAAATGATCATCACGATAAAATGACACACCAGGGCTCACAGAAAAATTTAAGTGCTCGTTTTTCCCGCGTGCCGTTCGAGAGTGGAACGGTAGATACAGGCTGAAGGTGGTTCGTTGAACCCTCTGCCAGGCACTTTATTGTGAATAGCAGAGTAATCACGTAGATGCAGAAATGTAGATGTAGTCGTTTGAGATTTCGCGGCGTCGTGCAAAGTCCCCTCGCGGCCACTGCCAAAATGTAAACGGAGGTAGGTCTGTATGACATTATGAAACAAACTTCAAACTTTTTTAGAAAATGTTTTATAAAATTCATGTATAAAAAGCTTCAAACGTCTGATTACTTTGCAAGCGAGTTAATGTCTTAAATATTTGACGTCATGCATATGTAACTCTTTTCAGGCATATTAATATATGTCATCTCCTGAACTGAACTATATGTATTACAATTATATACACTCCTGGAAATTGAAATAAGAACACCGTGAATTCATTGTCCCAGGAAGGGGAAACTTTATTGACACAGTCCTGGGGTCAGATACATCACATGATCACACTGACAGAACCACAGGCACATAGACACAGGCAACAGAGCATGCACAATGTCGGCACTAGTACAGTGTATATCCACCTTTCGCAGCAATGCAGGCTGCTATTCTCCCATGGAGACGATCGTAGAGATGCTGGATGTAGTCCTGTGGAACGGCTTGCCATGCCATTTCCACCTGGCGCCTCAGTTGGACCAGCGTTCGTGCTGGACGTGCAGATCGCATGAGACGACGCTTCATCCAGTCCCAAACATGCTCAATGGGGGACAGATCCGGAGATCTTGCTGGCCAGGGTAGTTGACTTACACCTTCTAGAGCACGTTGGGTGGCACGGGATACATGCAGACGTGCATTGTCCTGTTGGAACAGCAAGTTCCCTTGCCGGTCTAGGAATGGTAGAACGATGGGTTCGATGACGGTTTGGATGTACCGTGCACTATTCAGTGTCCCCTCGACGATCACCAGTGGTGTACGGCCAGTGTAGGAGATCGCTCCCCACACCATGATGCCGGGTGTTGGCCCTGTGTGCCTCGGTCGTATGCAGTCCTGATTGTGGCGCTCACCTGCACGGCGCCAAACACGCATACGACCATCATTGGCACCAAGGCAGAAGCGACTCTCATCGCTGAAGACGACACGTCTCCATTCGTCCCTCCATTCACGCCTGTCGCGACACCACTGGAGGCGGGCTGCACGATGTTGGGGCGTGAGCGGAAGACGGCCTAACGGTGTGCGGGACCGTAGCCCAGCTTCATGGAGACGGTTGTGAATGGTCCTCGCCGATACCCCAGGAGCAACAGTGTCCCTAATTTGCTGGGAAGTGGCGGTGCGGTCCCCTACGGCACTGCGTAGGATCCTACGGTCTTGGCGTGCATCCGTGCGTCGCTGCGGTCCGGTTCCTGGTCGACGGGCACGTGCACCTTCCGCCGACCACTGGCGACAACATCGATGTACTGTGGAGACCTCACGCCCCACGTGTTGAGCAATTCGGCGGTACGTCCACCCGGCCTCCCGCATGCCCACTATACGCCCTCGCTCAAAGTCCGTCAACTGCACATACGGTTCACGTCCACGCTGTCGCGGCATGCTACCAGTGTTAAGGACTGCGATGGAGCTCCGTATGCCACGGCAAACTGGCTGACACTGACGGCGGCGGCGCACAAATGCTGCGCAGCTAGCGCCATTCGACGGCCAACACCGCGGTTCCTGGTGTGTCCGCTGTGCCGTGCGTGTGATCATTGCTTGTACAGCCCTCTCGCAGTGTCCGGACCAAGTATGGTGGGTCTGACACACCGGTGTCAATGTGTTCTTTTTTCCATTTCCAGGAGTGTATTTTGCAGGTGCATTCAGGGATGTATGTAGGTACTGTTTGCATAATGTTGAGGATAGAGTTATGTCTGCCGAAGTTTTGAGTCATGAAAAGCGAAAATAGTGTAAGCGATGAACCTTCTTTTAATTATATTGTGCAAGGTGCCAAGGAGAAAAAGTTTAGAACTTGTTTAAATTTCTGTGTAAAGTTTGTCGGAGGTCGCCACATGCTACACACACACACACACAATTTCTAACATTGTGTGGTTCGTTGTGTTAAACCTTCATTCTAACATTATAACTCTTAATGAGTAGATAATAACTGCATTATAAGCTACTAAATTCCGTCAATAATGGTGACAAAAAATGAAAACAAATTTTTGTTGTCCGTGGGAGTCGTTTCATAGGGAGCCTGCAAATAGGACCAGCTGACAGTCGTAGCCGGTAATCTGAGTGTACGGGGGTGTCTTCCGTGAAAAGGTAGTGGGCGATTCTAGGTTTTATGAAAGATTTGCCAAAGATCTTTTTACATGATAAAACGGGCCTTAGCAATGTACGGCGCGCGAAACAAATTGCGCCACCGATTACGGAACCGTTTACTGGGGTTCTCGGATTGATCATCCACACTGGTACACTGTTAAAACGGACTAAAAAAGGATCGACAGTCTGGTTTTGATCTGTGAACTGCGTTGAATTCGTAATTACTCTTAGATGACAACGCGTTATTGAGTTGCCAAATTTAAGCTCTTACTCTTGAATAAACATTTTTTAATAACTTTCATCTGTTTATGTGTACATGTGCGTCACATCTAGCGATTTCCGCCCCATTCGGATAGTTCGTTCGTAGTGCATCGTTTTTTTGTCTTAGTTTACGTTCGCATTTTAAAAAGCAATGTTCGTTAATGTGAAAAATTCTGGTTGGGTAAGTCGGTTCAGACGTCGCATAAAGGCAGCGGCATACCACCTGTACTAGAACAATGGCCAGTAAAGTATTATGCTGTTCTAACTACCCTTGGGGCAGTAATTGCTTCTAGTTCAGTGGCTGACTGCAAGTCTTTCGACTGGTTCATACTTCGGCGACTTTGGTGTCCCTAACCTACCCCAGTTATCTAACCTAACACCCGCAGATAACTTCAGAATTAAATGGCATAAATTTAAAGGCAATAGGAAAATGACATTAAAAAATAGCAAACTCAATGTTTTTGAAAGAAATGGAGTTCACTGGATTCATTCGGACTTGCCAAAGTTCGTCTCATCCCTAGAAGCTACCTCCAGTTAGTTACTGGCTCCACAATGAGAAGCATTTGTCTACCGAGCGCGTGCATGTTATCTAAATGACATTACTGCCTTAGATTAAGTAGAAAATGATTGAATAGAATTCTACGCCAGCGGAAGGCAGCACATTTGCGGTATCTTTAAAATATTTCCATACTAGCAGAAAATCTTGATTTGTCACTTACGATAACTCATTTCAGATTCGATTCAACCATACTCCTAGTCATCCTCCCTCTGTATCATCCAAAGTTTGGTTTCTCCCCTTGACGAATGCGTCGCAGCTTTGCAAAAGTGAAATAGTTGTTGTAGTCAGAGGCTATATATTTAAAATTGTGCGAATAATGTGTTACAGTATTACGACAGTGTGTGCGTCGATCATGTTACACAACTTCATAACAATTCTCTTACCTGCGACTGTTTAAACACCTTCGAGCCCTGCCTAGCAACGCACAAACACATGGACACAATTATGGTCAGTTAGCAGAAGTTGTTGTTGTAGACTTCAGTCCAGTGACTGGTTTGATGCAGAGCTCCATGATACTCTATTCTGTGCAAGCTTCATCATCTCAGAGTAACTTCTGAAACCTACATCCTTCTGAATCTGTTTAGTGTATTCATGCCTTGGTCTTCCTCTATGATTTTCATCCTTTGCACTTCCCTCCAATACTAAATTGATAATCCCTTGATGCCTCAGAACGTGTCCTACAAATTTTTCTTCTAATCAAGTTGTGCCACAAATTCCTCTTCTCCCCAGTTTTGTTCAGTACCTCCTCATTAGTTATGTGATCTACCCATCTCATCTGCATCATCATTCGGTACCACCACATTTCGAAAGCTTCTATTCTCTTTTTGTCTAAACTATTCATCATCCACGTTTCGCTTCCATACGTGGCTACAGTCCATACAAATACTTTCAGAAACGACTTCCTGGCACTTAAATCTGTACTCGATGTTAGCAAATTTCTCTTCTTCAGAAACGCTTTTCTTGCCATTGCCAGTCTACATTTTATATCCTCTCTACTTCGACCGTTAGTTATTTTGCTCCCCAAATAGCAAAACTCATCTACTACTTTAAGTGTCTCATTTCCTAATCTAATTCCCTCAGCATAGCAGAAGTATGGAAATTTTATATTCTTAATTCTGAGCTTGCTAGTTTTGTACGAGAATTTATCAGAGAATATATTTTCTTAGTCTGGGATAGGTACGCGCATGCTGTAACTAAACCATGTCACGGAATAATAAGTACCAACACAAGAGTCCAGTTGTATCACTGCTTATGGGGAGAAGATACTCTTAGGTAAGGCTTCGACATACTCAAGAGATCGAGCCCCTGTACTAAATTCTGCGTGGGGTACTTCTTCCTAAATTTCAGATGTGTTGCCATCATTCTTAGGAGGCCTCTATTAATATGTAGCTGCATGTAACCCATCTACCCTAGAATTAACTCCATTCACCCTTCTATCAACTATCATATTCCAGCCGAATTCTGGGTGACTTCTGTGCAGAGACTGCAAGGAATTCTTCGCCACATTTGTCGAAACGCAGCAGTCCGTCTCGGGTGTCTTAATTGATGGTGAAGTTGAGCCCTAATGAAATACCGATAAGATAACGGCAATAAATGTCGTAATACGCTTTCCTGATGGCTAGGTCAAGTGAAAAGATAACTTAACGGTTTCCCAACTGATAGGGCGCGCATTATCTTAATCTCCAGTGTCATACCACAGTTAAAGCCTGGCCTGTTAATAAATGTTCATATTTATGTACGATCGCGTTTTCTACTCTTGTACGCTTCTCTAATAGCGGCTGTAACAGAGTGAACCGGTTAAAGACCAATTTTAGGGATTTCTCCAAACATTTGTTAGGTAAAATGTTTTTTTTAGCGTTATAACACTTCCTACCACACTATGCAGTGTGTCTGATTAAGCTTTCCTTTTAGAAGGACATGTCCCTTGTGTCCACGACAGTTAAGTATTTCTTATACATAAAATATAGCCATAAAGCAATTACGCGCTATTAATGTAAAAATGTGGGTGCAGGAGACTCTAACAGAACAAACGCAACTGCACGTGGGTACGCACATGCGAAGTGGCGTACAAGAGCAGAGGTGTGAAAATGTTACACGGTGTCCATAACAGTGGAGCCCCGTGCAAAGCGGCTCTGTGCTGAAGAGGCCGCTGACCCCTGTGGAGCACTCCAGGGCGGCCTCCTTGAGCACCCATTATGCTCGGCCCTTAATGGAATACGCGGGACCTGCTGCCGCCGAGTTGCAGCTGCAGTCAGCTTCGTCTCCTCTCCCTCCCTCGCTCGCTCCCTCCCTCCCCCCCAATCCCACTCAACCCCCACCACCCCTGCCCCAGTTGACCGCTTCTATAAATAAAAAGCAAGGGACCATGTAGCGGCAGCTTTCTCGATTTGCGCCAATCTTACACCTCCACAATTGCTAGGGCTAGGCCGTTTTCTGGAACAAGTGTTCGGTACTGATGAGTACCGTGTAGTGTAACATACACAGCCGGGAAAAAAACTGTAACACCCTCAAGGAATAGGTAATTTTATTAAGAAGTGACTGGTAATTCACCATTGCAGAAGCACATAAGAAATTCCATCCACTCTTTGTTGAGAAAGAGCTCTTAACAGTCGCACAGGGTTCATCTCAACTAGTCTTCAGACTCGTGCTCGTTAAATTCTATACTGCTGCGGTAATGCCTGCTGCTTCTGGATCATGCAGTCCGGGGTTCGATTCCCGGCCGGGTTGGGATTTTCTCTGCCTGAGGACTGGGTGTTTGCGTCATCATCATCATCATCATCATAACCATCATTCGGGGCATAGGCCACATTGGAGAGTGTAAGAAAAAACTTGGAGTGTGTAAGGGCGCTGATGACACCGCAGTTGAGTACCCCACAAACCAATCGTCATGCGGTAATTCCTAAGCCACACAATAGAAAACAAAAGACCGCAGCTATGCTTCATCATCATCTCCCTGAAAGAGACCTTCAGTGTACTCTTTCCGCTCTCTTCTCTGGGTAGTGGAGTTCTGATTCGACTCCCTGCTGTTTGGATTGACATATTGTCATTTGGAGGTACTGAGTGGAGCCATGGACGCTAGAAAAGTTACTGATAAGTGGCGAAATCGGAACAGTTGAGTCATATCCTTCCGTTTAAGTCCAATAGGCAATAGCAGCGGAGGCAGCCAGAAACATGTGCAGAAGGTGTGGGAATAATTCCAATGCACAGAGCACGGCAAGAAATTGGTTTTCTCGTTTTAAGGGGGGTAGGACGTCAAACGGGCCGACTTGGAACAGGAGAGACACCACAGGACATTTTAATTTCCACTGTTTATACTTTTACAAATAAATTCATAAAAGTTTGTCAGCATGACCCGGAAGGATTCAGAATTCACACAAATAGAAGTGGAAGTTCGAAAACATAACGAAGTAATTTTCTTTACATGTGAAATTTCATCATTTTTTTCACTTCCTAATGGCAGAATTTGTTGCTATAGGTAAACTTTTCTCGATAACTAAGAGATTCTTCGATGAATTTTGCACAGCATACAAACCATACTTAAAGGTGCATGATACTCTAGAATTTTGCACATCTATTGTAAACTGTGGTAAAAATTGAGGTAATTAACTATAAAATTTGTGTTTTTTCTAAACATGAAGTTTAAAATATAACAGCTCATTCGTTTTTTCATAAATTAAATTCTAGAGTTTCATACACCTGTAAGCATGGTATGCATGCTGTGCAAAATTCATCGAAGAATCTCCCTACCTTATGAAGAAAAGTGTACCTATAGCAACAAAGGCAGCCATAGGTAATTGAAAAAATGATGAAATTTCACATGTAAAAAAAATTATTTTGCTATGTTTGCTAACTTCCACTGAAATGAGTGTGAATCTTGAATCTTTGCTGGTGATGGTGACAATGTTTTATGACTTTATTTGTAAAAGTATAGACACTGAAAATTGAAATGTCCCGTGATGCCTCTCCTGATTAAAGTCGGCCCGTTTGACGTCCTACCCCCCTTAAGGAGGATCTTTTTGACGTTGCTGACACTTCACACTCAGGACGTTGAGGGTTTGATGAAGCTCGTTTAAACGCATTAATACACAATGATCAACGCCAGTGTACTGGGGAGCTGGCAAGTGTGATAAACTTCGACATTTGCATGCAGTGGGGAAGATCAAAAATCGGATGTATGGGTACCGCATGCTGTAAGCCAAAACAACAAAAATCAGCAGGTGGCCATATGAGCACATCTGCTTTCTCGTTATGAGCTGTCTCGTGAACAACATCGACCATTCCTGTACTGTATCGTTACTGGTGACTAGGAATGGTGTCTTCATACTAACGAAAGGAAAAGGGACTAGTTGAGCCCAAACAAAGCAGCAACTCGCCGTACAAAGACCAGCGGGAATCAGCAAGAGATAGTGTTACGCATCTGGTGGAACCGCGAAGGTGTGGTGTACTAAGAATTCCTTTCCGGAGATGTAACCATTACAGTTGATATTTACTGTCAAAAACTGAGACGTATCGCATACGCAGTTAAAGGCCAACCACCAGAAGACTGCGTGAAGTGCTGCCACTCCACGATGACTCCTGCCCACATCCTGCTGGAGTTGGTCTGGGAAGTCCTTCCGTCCACACCTTCACCCGAGATTGCCCCCTCAGATTTTCACCTGTTCCCCTCTCTTTCGAACAACCTTCAAGGAACTTCCTTTACAGATGAAAATGCGCTCGAAGCTAGGCTCGATGAGTTCATCTCAAAACCATGTGATTTATACATATGCTGAATCGAGAAGTTGTCCCAGAGTTAGCATATTGTTGTAAACTGCGAAGGAGAACACACTATTGACGACAGAAATCCCTGTTATGTGCAGTTGCTGTTAGTTATGGAAAAACGCTAGTCACTTAGGCACCATCCCCAACATAAAGGGTGATTGTGACCGGACCAAATATCTCACTAAATAAGCATCAAGCGAAAAAACTACAAAGAACGAAACACGTTAATTTCATAATCTATGCACCTAGCACTACCGCACGTGAGTCTGTTGGGCTGTATGAGGTAAGTGAATATCCCTCCGTGAATTGTTCCACGAAAATTTACCCTGTGGCCTCCGACGTTTTGCTCGTTACTTACGAGCACCTGTCGCAACACTTCGTGTACTTACGACTGCCTCCTAATCCATCGATCTAGGAATTGTAGCGCGGAAAATGCTTCTGTTCTGTGTTAGTTTTGTGTGTCGTCATTCCATTCGACAGCCGATGGTAGCCCTTATTCGCAATTTCGAATTCATTTGATGAGTCACCTATTAGGTTCAGTAAATAACAAGAATTTTATAACTTTCGCGTGACTACTGTAACCTCGTTTCCTGGCCGTGTGCGTGTGCTGTTCCTGTGGCTACCGCCTTAGGCAGCTTATTGGAAAGGAGGCTCTCTTCAGCCTGGTACTGATGTGTTCGTCTTTCCCTAAGCCTTCTGAATGTGCTGTGACTGAAGTCCAGAGGGTGAGTAAATTCCGTAGGATGGCCGATATTTGGGACATTCGTTGCGAAAAATGGTTTCGAACACCCCGTTAGAAGGCAGCGCTGTAATCGGGGAAAGGCTAGCGGGAACGCCTGCTGCGTGCTCCTGATCCTGACTGGCTGAAATACCAGTGTGTTGAATGATTTCGTGGAGCGGTGTTGAAGGTCGCTAAATCGAACAGTCGGCCAGCAACCCTCGTGTGGTTGAGTTCGTGCATAAAAATGATTCTCATTACGGTGCTCTGGGTATAGTGATCCTCCGTGATCAACGAGGTTACTTTCCCGGCGCGGAAAGCCTATAAACAATTCGAAAGTGCGTTCCTGCGTCTAATTGCGCTGAGGCATTTTCCTGTTTCTCTGGGCGAGTGTTGCGCGTTAGTGAACGTGGACTTGTTCGGTAAAAAACTGCAACGTGTCCAGCCTGGTGGTAGTATTGGGTGATAAGTGACTGACATCGGCAGATTTACCTGGTACCAACAAGTCTCATTCATGGTCGTGGAAATTTAGGTGTGTTGGTTTTCTCTCTCCTCCCATACTGACTTTGAACTGTTTTTCTGGTTTTCTTGTGACTGACGGAGAGAATCTGCGTGGAACCAGTTGCAGGCGTTGACGTTGAGTATCTAGCAATCTTTCCTGAAAGTAGTTAAACAGCTACAGGAGTTTCGATTGTCAACTTCGGAGCTGTGAGAAGTTTAACGCTGACTCAGCGGGTCAAACCAACGCTGATGACCCTTACTGAAATTGATTTCATATGTGTAGCAGCGCAGGGAATTAACTGTAGTAGGCGCACTCAGCCCTTGTGAGGCAAACTGAGGAGCTACTTAACTGAGAAGTAGCGGCTCCGGTCTCGTAAACTGACATACGGCCGGGAGAGCGGTTGATGACCACATGTCCCTTCATACCCGCATCCAGTGGCGAATGTGGCTTAGGATGACACGGCGGCCGGTCGGTGCCCCTCGGGCTTTCCAAGGCCTATTCGGACAGAGTTGTAATCCACATCAAAAAATGGCGAGGAGTAACATATTTCTATAAGTGGCAGTCGAATGAAAACGAGAGAGAGGAAAAAAGTAAATAAACTGTTTATTGTTTCAAAAGTAATCGCCGTAACTTTTAATACATATATCGCACTGTTAGACAAGACGGTCAGTGCCTTCATGGAAAAATGTTTGCGATTGCCTGCGGAGGCATGATTATATCCACGCGTGCATCTCCTGTCTAAAGCAATTCAACGGCCAACAGTGTCTTGCTTATTGTATCCAAAAATATGGAAATCGCATGGAGATCATCGGGACTGTATGGACATGTAAAACCTTTCCAACGAAACTTCTGCAGTGGACTCGAAACAGTCTTGATAACATGCGTGCGGGATTTTTGTTGGCAGGTTGTTTTGACTACGCTGCGGAAGTTCCGCTGGGAAACCCTTACCCATCGCCCATACAGTCACGATCTCTCGTCCATTCCATTTTCGTATTTTTTCGAGCTCTGAACAGAGACATTCGTGACCATCGATTTGCTTCGGACGTAGATTCACACGCCTGGGTACGATCATGCTTCTGTAGGCAGTTGCAAATATTTTTCCACGAAGGCGTTGGCCGTCTTGTCCCACAGTGGGATAAATATATGAAGAGTTAAGGCGATGACTTTCGAAGTAGTTTACTTACTTTTTTTATCTGTCTCGTACTCACTTGGCTGCCCTTTATATGGCTTTTTGGAGAAATCTGCCAAAGTGTGCGAGATACTACACGCTAGTTGGTCCAGATAACAGTACTCGAAACGAAACAAGAGTTCAGATTACATACATTAGAAAAAGTGGTTTTGAGAAACTCATAGATAAATATAATACTCCTTTATTTTATTAATTCTTTTAACTCCTTATGTGGAGCATAGGGCTACAACAAAGAATCGCCATCTTGTTCTGTCTTCTGCCAGTATTTCCACTTTTTCCCACCCTATTACTTGCTGTTGACCTACTTCAGCTGATGATCTGCACGTCATTCAGGGCGTGCCTCATCTCCGCCGTCCCTGTGGGATCCAATAACGTACTTCCTTCGCAGTATGTTCATTTGGTCTCCTAAGTGTGTGTGTGTCCTAACCATCTCCACTTCCTGCCTCTCATTTGCAGCTCAATTGCTTTTTGGCTGTTTCTTTCCCAGAGTGTTTCGTTAGAGGTGACATTTGGCCATTGTATTCCCAGTATGCTCCTCATACATCTGTTGTTGAATGTCGGCAGCTTGCGGATTAGCTGCTTTGTCACTTCCATGTTTCATATCCGTATAGAAGCACAGATTTTCCATAACTTTCAAATATCCGCAATTTGGTCCTCAGTGTTATCTCCTTCGATCTCCAGATACAACGGAGAGTTGTAAAAGCTCCTTTGGCTTTGTTGATGCCGCTGTTAATGTCTTCTGTTGCACCGCCATATGGGGTAATCATGCTTCCAAGATAGCAAAACCTATCCACCCTTTCGACTACCTGGCTCCCAAGCTTAGGATCGCATGTCTCTTGTTTTTTGGGCATTAATATTCAAACCTACTTTCTTCGCCGCAGATTTCAGATCTACTGGTTTCTCTTTCTTCTCGTTGAAGCTGTGGCATAGAAGGCAAGTCATGTGCAAAATCTAGGTTCCTACAGATGTCCCATTGCTCGATTTTATTCCTCTCACTTTAACCATTGCTTGCGCCATTACAAGATTCCAATCACCAACTTTCTCCTCAGAATGCGAAAATATTTTGTTGACACCGACCTACATAGGGCGGAACGAGCACCACGATAAAATAAGGGAAATCAGAGCTCGTACGGAAAGATACAGGTGTTCTTTCCGCGCGCTATACGAGATTGGAATAATAGAGAATTTTGAAGGTGGTTCGATGAACCCTCTGCCAGGCACTTAAATGTGATTTGCATAGTACCCATGTAGATGCAGATACTATGTTAGTGTCGGTGAGAGCATGCAGCCTTGCTCAACTCCTGTTTTCACTACTATTGGATCTGAAAGCAGACATTAATATCGAACCTGGCACGTGTAGTTCTCATACACGCACTTGACAAAAGAAATTACTTTCTTGAGAATTACAAAAGTTTGCAGTGAGCTCCATATTTTTGTTCTAATTACACTTTCGAAGGCCTTTTCAAAGTCTACATACAGTATGTAAAGCGGCGATTCGTATTCATATGAATGTTCAGCTATTCCCAAGTAATACTCCTTTACCTAATGTTATTTAGCGGTGATACAAAACTAGAACGTCGTAGGTGTCATAGAAGAGTGATGTATTCGCAAACTGTTGGGTGAAAGTGCTACCTGTTGCCTGAAGAGTACCACCTGCACATGTGAAACGATGATATGGCATTTTTGGCCACGGGATCTGGAGTTGTTCGGCCGTCTAATGGAAACCTTTTTGACACCACTTCGGTGACTTGAAGTGTCGGTGGTGGTGGTGGTGGTGGTGGTGGTGGTGGTGACGAACTCCCGGCCCTCGGGCCGGTAAAATCCTCCGACCCGGCCAGGAATCTAACCCCGTTCCCTCGCACGGCAGTCAGCCGCGAAGGCGTACGCCATCTGAACAAAATGTACTTGCAAAGATAAAGGCTAAAAGTGGTTCCGTACACCCTTTCTGAAGATGTAGATAGGCCAACACTGACGAACTAAAGTTAAAGATGATAGTTTTATAATGTTATCATAACGTCCTGTCGACGCTGGGTGTCGATATTGCTGTCTGAACCCATTGACGTTGTGGACCGTCCCGCGTGCTGTGTGTATCGCAACGCCTCTGTGTGTGTGTGTGTGTGTGTGTGTGTGTGTGTGTGTGTGTGTGTGTATACACTCGTATTGAGCTCGGTACGGCACGAGACGTCCGGCCGCCCAGTGTGGTAGCGTGACGTCGCGTCACTCCCCCCTCCCCCTCCTGTCTCCCCACCCCACTCTTTATTCTCCCTCCCTCCCCCCCCTCTCTTCCTACTGCTCTTACCCGCTTGTCGCTGAGCAGACGGCCAGGTCGGCGACCCCGCCGGGCGCCGGCGCCACCGACTCCGCCAGCTCTGACTGGCCCGTGCTGTCACTCTGTCACGTCACGTCTCGGCGTGTGCGTTGCTATAACAGAGGGCTCTCACAATAGCAGCTCATATTCCAGCAAGCTGCTACCCTGCGGGAACACGAAACCCCCATTCGATCGATCTTCAGTACTGCTCCTCAGTTAGGGAACTAACAGGTAGGATTCTTCAGCTATACCAGGTCTGCACCGCCATCTGCTTCCTGTAATAGCAGGCGACGAATACCGACACACAGTGACACAAGTTCCATACATCGGTATCTGTTTTAAAGCTGTAAACGTGTCTAGTTTTGTGCCTGCGAAATATTTGCGGACAGCCTTAGTTTTCTCTTATCATTTGAAGAAAACTGCTGCAGTACCGCATTGAATGCTTGTCGAAACTTTTGGCTAACATACTCTTGGGCAAATACAGTGTTTAGAGTGATTCAAAAAATTCAAAAGTGGTGGTTTTTGACGTGAGAAAGAACGAGCGCGGGAAGCAACCTTATTGGATGAAGATGATACACACTCAACAGGAACTCGCGAAACAATTGAATGTGACGCAGGAAGCCGTTTCTTTTTGGCTGCAAGCTATGGAAAAGGAGCAGAAAGTGGGAAAATTGGTTCCGCAAGAACTGAATGAGACACCAAGCAACTCGAAAGACCACTTGTGAAATGATGCTCTCCAGATACAGAAGAAAGTCGTCTCTCCATCGAATAGTGAGAGGTGGTGAGAAATGGATCCTCAGCGTCGTAAATCGTGGGTGAATGCAGGCACACATTTGACATCCACTGCAAGACCAAATCGCTTTGCAAAGAAGACAATGCTCTGTGTTTGGGATCAGAAGAGTGTCATCTATTATAAGCTGCAAAAACCTGGTGAAACAGTTAACGTTGATTGCTACCAACATCAAATGATCGATTTAGATCGAGCGTAATGTAAAAAACGACCGGAATACGGAAAAAGGCAACAGTCATATTGCTCAATGATAACGCCCCATCACACACAGCAAAAAGGGTCAGTGAAACGATCGAGGCGTTCAGTTGGGAAATACTAGG
Source organism: Schistocerca piceifrons (assembly GCF_021461385.2). Classification (NCBI taxonomy): domain Eukaryota; kingdom Metazoa; phylum Arthropoda; class Insecta; order Orthoptera; family Acrididae; genus Schistocerca; species Schistocerca piceifrons. Next base: position 1,034,419,187 of record NC_060139.1, read on the forward strand.
GCATACGGCTTATTCCCCAGACATGGCTGTCAGATTATCATCTGTTTCCACCACTGAAACACGCTCTCCATCACTACTCCTTTATTACTCTCACACAGTTTCGATTAGTGTGAAAATACACGAAAATGGCTCGCTGATTGGTTCGCTTCAAAAGAACTGTTTTTTGGCGTGGCATTCATAGCCTGCCCGGAGAGGTGCAGCCAGATTCAGTTTCATAATTCTAAAACTGATACTGCGCAAACTATCTTACCGAACGTGGGTAGGGTACTGTATCACTGTCACACAGTCACCCCCACCCCCCGCCGGTCTTTCCTTTCCTGTTCCAGTAGTTCCGGATGCGGATGGTTAGCGGGAAGAAAGATTTTTTGTGGCCTCTGATAGTTAAGGTTTGTCTCTTTGTCTACGTTCACGGTCTTTCCCTGAGATATACACAGTAGGAAGCAATATACAAGGTGAACCAGAACTCCACCGAGAAACTTTGAGATGGTAGTACGGACCAAAACAAGAAACTGCACTAACTGTGTGTAGGCGTTAAAGAGCATACGTTAAGATCGATGAGAACGTGTTCATCATCGCTAGTGTCAAATCCATCTCTTCCGCTGAAAAACTGCTCATAAACCATAATTTTTGCATTTTAGAGACTCCCTACGTAACCTTTTTTTCTTATTTTGGCCAATACTACAGCCTCCCAAAGATTATCGCTAGAGTTCTGGTTCACCCTGTATATTGGTTGATTCTATCAGAAAAGTACGACGTCGGAAGCTTAATAGTGTAACATACGGTAATACTCACCGCCTCCCTGCAATGGCAAAGGTCAAGGGGAGCTAGTGCCTCTGGAAGAGTTCATCCACATGATAAACTACCTCCTGAGCGTATATTTGTTCCGTCGTATGCAACTTTAAGAAAATGCTTGTTCTTCTCACCAGACGCGTTTCGTTTTACTGAAGTAAAGCAACATCAGTGGCCTGTAGTTGAAGATATTTACAATTTGATTGTTCGTTAACAATTCGTTGGTATGTACTTACGGTCATTTCTGTTCGGTTTTTCGCCTACGTGAGGAAGTGCCGTCTGCTGGAACGTCTTCGGTTTCTTTCTTCACTAGGCACTGATACTTAAGGTCTAACTTTTCACAGCTCTGCGGAACTACGCATTGTTTACGTTTTACACAGCACACTTTTTCGTACACCATTGTTCACTGTTTATTTATATACTTAGCTGTGTATTGTGTGTCATAGTGTTGCCAACATGACCACTTGCTTAGCCTATACATTTTTCCTTTGTCTCTGTAGTTAATTATGTGTTTAATTCTATTTAATTGCGTACTTGCGTATTTATATACTGTGCAAGAGTAATGAGGGGATAGTGATGGGAGGTTTTTTATTCTTTTGGTGAATAGGTGGGGTAGGCAGAAGCGAAGATAAGTGAACATAAGTGCGCGGTAGTGTGGTGGAGAGTGGTTTGGAAGAAAAGGTGAGGAGCAAGAAGTGGGGTGGAAGCCGGGGGTTCAGCGCGAGGGGGTTAAGAATGGAGAGGCCTTTCTCTTGTTCGTGTGATGTCAATTATTTTATGCAGTGTCTGGCTTCTAATATTTATTTGGTCATTGAGCAGCTGTTCATTCTTTGTTAATGTTACGTATATATATAAATTTTCTTGGAAAGAGGAGGTGCTTTTCTTTACTGATTCTTATGATTTTTCAATAGTGCTTGGTCTGTGGTGTTCCTGTTTTAGTTGGACTGCAAATGTTGGATGATTTGTAACAGTTTCAGGGCTCTGATGTGTTCTTTATATCTTCTGTCAAAGAAATAAAATAACATTAAAATATATAGTGAGGTAAAGTATATTTCAAATTTCATTTATTGTATAGACGATTTTTGAGGGCTTTAGCAGAATATGATGGAAATTATCGATAAATTTTGTCCTGTAGGTCTGTTTGTTCATTAGTGTATCTGGATGCCTTCTTAAATGATTGAAAATTTCAGTTTCTTCTAAGCTATTCAATTTCTACCTTTCGTAGAAGAAATTAAAATTCTGTCATTTAAGAAGTGACCCAGATGCACTGACTAATGAACAAGCAGATCCACAGAATAAAGTTTGTCGATAATTTGTCACATTCAGGTTATGAGTAATCAAAAATCGTCTACACAATAAACTAAATTTAAAATTTGCTTTGCTCGACTACATATTTTTAATGTTTCAGATTTATTTTCCATGTCGTGTTGCTTAGTATTAACAAAATTTCGTAAATGCACACACAAATAAGCCATAGTAATTTGATATTATTAGTCCATGCTTAGCTTCATGCTCATAAAGATGCTCTGACGGGACCCTGTCCAATTGGCTGGCGCCTTCTTCACAGCCCTCTCTGCTCTAACGTTCCCCGCCGGCGTGCGGGCGCTTTGACTTCACGCCGGAACAATTTGTGTTTGTTGCCCAGTCGCAACGACCGACAGAGTTCAAAGATTCGGCTTCACGCAATGTCGTGCGAAGCTTATCTGATATAAGCCGATCTCTTGTGATCATGTTAACTGTATACGTGACGCTGTTAGAGTGTTCGATTAGCGCTTTGTAGGGTGTGTGTGTGTGTGTGTGTGTGTGTGTGTGTGTGTGTGTGTGTGTGTGTGTGTGTGTGTGTGTGTGTGTGTGTGAGAGAGAGAGAGAGAGAGAGAGAGAGAGAGAGAGAGAGAGATACAACAGAAGTGGAAAAATGCCAGCATTCTGTAACAGTTCAAATAATTAAATTAGAACAAATAAGCCCTCGGTCACCAATATTAAGTCAAAATTGACCAGGTTTCGACGCTACTATGAGCGTAGTCTTCAGAATTAAACTGATTAAACTGTTCTAAAAGGTATTAGGTATGTCATACACTAATAAAATTAAAGTTCGTACTGACTGGAAAGAGATGCAGTACTTAAGTCACGTTTTAAAAATCTAAGCCGGAAAGGCGACGTCATGAATAGTTGTAAATAAGATGGCGAGCCGCTAAGGGCTGGTCGTACTTGAGTAGCGGCTCGCCATCTTATTTACAACTATTCATTACGTCGCCATTCCGGCTTAGATTTTTAAAACGTGACTTTTAAGTACTGCATCTCTTTCCAGTCAGTACAAACATTTAATTTTACTAATGTATGACATACCTAATAACTTTTAGAACAGTTAGCTTAATTCTGAAAACGACGCTCATAGTAGCGTCGAAACCTGGTTAATTTCGACTTAATATTTGTGACCGAGGGCTTATTTGTTCTAATTTCTAACACAGTCACTGAACCTTCGCAGCTTTCTTCAAAGTTTTACGTTTCAAATAATTAAGTTTTCTGCGTATTGTAAGTAAATCATGTTTGGATGGAACCTTTTTTTGGGGGCGCTGTACTGCTGAAAACGTACGCCATTTTACTTGTAAATCGGAACCAGTTATACCACATCGATCGAGCGCTTAATTACACGTTTGAATTCGGTGCGCCATCGTTTCGGTCAGGACGCGACCGAATGCAGTGCTGCTGCTCGCTGCAACCCGCCCTCTCTCTGCTGGAAAGGGGACGCGATCCCGGCGGCAGTCTAGCCAGCCCTGACAGTGGCGACGTCATCGGCGCGCTGGCCCCTCAGGCGCCCGTTTTTCCAAATGTTCGCTGACCACATAGGCATACGGGGCTATTTCTGGCGCCGTAATGGTCGTGTACTCGGCCGCGAACAGCGGCCGCTCCGCCGGAAAGCGATTATCGGCGAATTACCGCAGATTGGCCGTCCCCAATCCCCCCGACACACACACACACACACACACACACACACACACACAGGTCCCCGCAGGCACCGCGGCGCCTCATCTCTGCATAAATACTGCGCAGAGCACCGCTGCTATTCACCCCCCCCCCCCTTTCCTGTTCCACTCCCAATGGGACCGACAATGAACGGCCGCTTGGATGCCCTTTACAATCCCAAATCTCCCATATTTTGTATTAAAACTGCATCTGTACGCTGCAACCAGCTTTAGGCCGTGTTCACACCGGACGCGTCACGCCAACTCCGACTCGAAGGAAGGCCTCTGCGCTTGTTGGTGACGTCACGTCAGCTAGGCACGGCGAACGCCAGGTCTGTTGCAGGCACACTCATAATGGTGGTGTCTCCCTCTCTGACACAGGAAAATGTGAAGCTATTGGCGGTAGTTGACCAACACACATCGTTCTGAGAGATTTCTGCAATCAATTAATTGTGCAATTCATTACACTTCTTAACAAATAGTGTACTCCTGAACTTAAATTTCCACCTGTTTTAAGGACTGACATACAAAAACAACTTCATGGTCCGGCAGCAACAGAATTCGTGCTTCTTTACCTTATTTGTAAATCTGAGGAAGTTACGTTTGTACTTGGTTGCTTTGCAAGAAACTGTGAACATATTGGTGTTCTTCTTTAGGTATCTTGGTTGACTATGGGGTGAGGAGCATTGAATGTTAATGAAATATCTTGCGATTGTACACGTTGGGGGAGGGGGTGGGGGACAGAACAACAGGCAAAAGAGGCACTTGTTTTATCAAATTTTTTTTATCTTATAAAGTTTCTGCTTTTCGTTGCAAGAGGGGAATATTTATCTTTCCTAATGCGCATAATTAAAAAAGTTTAAGATCAGCACTATTTTCGATGTATGAAACTATTTTGTTTCCTGTTTAGAATTCCTTTCGTTGAAAAGGAATTGGACATTTACACATGTAAATTCACGTTTCCAGTGACGATGTCAAACGAAAATAAATAAAAGAAACGAGTTCATTATAAGGCGGTTGGGGTAAGTTTTGATAACAAAATCGATCAACTAAATATAGTTACTTGAATGTAAAAATTCCGAAGCTTGCAATGGGGCAAAGCATCTTCTCATATTGATCTAAGTTTGTTTCGACAGGAAATGCGCAGATCGCAGTTGTGTGTTCGTAGGTCCGCGGCAGTGCTGCATTCGTGGCGCACACGAGTCGATAAAAATGGGTAACGAGAAACGCCTTTCCAGACAGAGCGGGCGCGAACGAACCATTTCCTTTCATGTATCGGCACAGCGCGGAACTTTTTCGTCTTTGAAACCTTCTGGCAGATTAAAACTGTGTGCCGGACCGAGACTCAAACTCGGGACCTTTGCCTTTCGCGCGCAAGTGCTCTACCAGCTGACATACCCAAGCACTACTCACGACCCATCCTCACAGCTTTAATTCTGCCAGTACCTCGTCTCCTACTTTCCAAACTTCACCGATTCCATATTCTGCTAACAGTCGTTGGATCTCGACCAAAGCGAGCAGCAATGTCGCGATACGATAAACCGCAATCGGGATAGGCTACAATCCGACCTTTATCAAAGTCGGAAACGTGATGGTACGCATTTCTCCTCATTACACGATGCATCACAACGACGTTTCACCAGGCAACGCCGGTCAACTGCTGTTTGTGTATGAGAAATCTGTTGTACACTTTCTTCTTGTCAGGACGTTGTAGGTGTCGCCACCGGCGCCAACCTTCTGTGAATCCTCTGAAAAGCTAATGATTTGCATATCACAGCATCTTCTTCCTGTCGGTTAAATTTCGCGTCTGTAGCACGTCATCTTCGTGGTGTAGAAATTTTAATGGCCAATAGTGTAGTACCTGCATTACAGTTATTTCTGGCCTGATGCATATTGCGATCAATGACGTCGTAGTTTGATGCCTTTAACCCCATAAACCCATTCCAATGGAATGATCTCACCGAATATCGCAGCATGTTTGTAACTGGAGTCATGTCTTCATAGAAGAGAAAGCAATACGATACTCTTAACGGAACGAAATAGACGTAATAGCAGCAGTTCTGTGCGTCAGTGTTCTAGGGCAGTTATTGTTTAAATTATGTATAAATGACGTAAATGGTAACGCCGAAAACTAAGAGGCTTCTTGCAAAAAAGGTGGCGTCAGGAGACTGAAGCGAAATGCAGGAATAACTGTGGAGGATCGGTGAAGGTACATGTAATTGAAGCTGAAGTTAATGAAATTTAACATACAACGCATAAATAGGCGAAGAGAACCATTACTGTTAGACAACGCCATTGCCGAAAACTCACTACTAACGATAATTTGTCCGGAGTAGCCTAAAGAGGAGTTTCCAGGCAAAAATAATTATAGGGAAAGCAGATGGCAGGCTGTATACTCCCTGGAGAATTTTAAGGATGTGTAATTCATCCACGAAAGGAGTGGCTTACAAAATACTGGTTTGACCGGTTCTTGAGTAGTGTCAATGAGTCTGAGACCATTAGCAAGTAAGATTAACAAGATAGAAAAGATCCGACGAAAAGCGGCACGTTCCTTCTCGGAAGCATTGCAGAGATTTCAGGAGCAGTCGCTACAAAGGAACTGTTCTGCATCATAGGTTCACTGTTGAAATATGACGGTATACTTTCGAAACAGTCGGACAACGCATTACTTTCTACCACGTGCGTCTCGAGAGACGACCATGACAAGAAACAAAAACAAAACAAAAATCAGGAATCAGAGCATCTACTGAAGCTTATAATGACTCGTTCTTCCTACGTGCTTTTCGCGAAAGTAGCAGAGAAGGAGCGAAAATGAATATGGTACGAGGGGTACCCTCCGCCACATACCGAGATGTGGGTTGCATAGTATAGATGCAGTATAGGCGAAGACCTTTCGCCGTACCTTTCCCTCGTTTGTTGCTATAGTTAGTACTGTGTGTTATAAAACGTCACACGAACCTGCCGTTTCTTTCTTCGCCCGTTCAGGTTAATACAGCTTTCCGTAGTTAGTGAAAACAAAATCTGATGTTCTATAGCATTACATTTCAGAAGTAGGGTGCAAAGTGTAACTTACTCTTTTATTTTGGCCTCGGAGGGATCGAAATGAAAGAAATGAGTTCCGCCTTTCACCGTCTTCCCTGTCCGCAGCTCGTGTGCTAGTGGCTATCGTTGTTGCCTCTAGATCACGGGATTCTGGGTCGATTCTCGGCCGGGTTGGGGATTTTCCGCACCCGGGAACTGGGTGTTTGTGTTGTCCTCACCATTTCATCATCATTCGTGCAAGTGGCGAAATTGGACTGGGTAAAGGTTGGGAATCTGTACGGGCACTGATAACCGCGAGTCGAGCGCCCCCACAAACCAATCAGCATCGTCACAGTCTTCCCTGCCATCAGAGTAGAACCACCTCAACTGATCTGGTGCTCTCCGGAGTGTGATGACGTCGGATTCTCCTTCACTTCCTGCACGGATGTAGGTTGCTTATTGAAATTGGTTTATGAAGAGAGACTAATAACCAGTAACAGTTTAAAGAAAAGGAGAGGTACTCTGGTAAGCACACACAAATGAGAGGCAGTTACAAGGTGACTAACTAGCCAGTTCAATTCCGGACTACACAGGCAATGTCGGGCTTGCTATGGGCTAAGCAACAAGGACATGGAAAGATACTAAAAACACAAAGACAACTACACACGCCAGAAAACGTTTTGCATCACCTCGGTTCCGAGGGTTCCGGAACCGGTACAGAAAATTGGAGTAGAGATCAACATAAACATCGTTTCCGCCCTTTCTATTGCTCATGAAAACCACACATTGTATGTTGTACCACCATACAGCGAAACCTTCAGATGTGGTGGTCCAGATTGCCGTACACACAGGTACCTCTAATACCCAGTAGCACGTCCTCTTGCATTGATGCGTGCCTGTATTCGTCGTGGCATACTATCCACAAGTTCATCAAGGCACTGTTGGTCCAACTAAGGCGATTCGGCGTAGATCCCTCAGTGGTTGGTGGGTCACCTCGTCCATAAACAGCCCTTTTCAACCTGCCCCAGGCATGTTCGATAGGGTTCATGTCTGGAGAACATGTTGGGCACTCTAGTCGAGCGATGTCGATATCCTGAAGGAAGTCAGTCACAAGATGTGCACGATGGGGGCGCGAATTGTCGTCCATGAAGACGAAAGCCTCGCCAATGTTCTGCCGATACGGTTGCACTATCGGTAGGAGGATGGCATTCACATATCGTACAGCCGTTACGGCGCCTTCCATGACCACCAGCGGCGTACGTCGGCCCCCACATATTATCACCCAAAAACATCAGGGAACCTCCACCTTGTTACACTCACTGGACAGTGTGTCTAAGGCGTTCAGCCTGACCGGGTTGCCTCCAAACACGTTTCCGACGATTGTGTGGTTGAAGGCAGTGCGACACTCATCGGTGAAGAGAACGTGACGCCAATCCTGACCGGTCCGTTTGGCATGTTGTTGAGCCCATCTAAACCGCGCTGCACGGTGTCGTGCTTGCAAAGATGGATCTCTCCATGGACGTCGGGAATGAAGTTGTGCATCATGCAGCCTTTTGCGGACAGTTAGAGTCGTAATACGACGTCCTGTGGCTGCACAAAGAGCGTTATTGAACGTGGTAGCGTTGCTGACAGGGTTCCTCCGAGCCACAATCCGCTCTCTGTATCTCTTCCATGTCCGAACAACATCGCTTTGGTTCACTCCGGGACGCCTGGACACTTCCCTTGTTGAGAGCCCTTCCTGGCACAAAGTAACAATGCGGACGCGATCTAACCGCGGTATTGACCGTCTAGGCATGGTTGAACTACAGACAGCCGTGTACCTCCTTCCTGGTGGAATGACTGGAACTGATCGGCTGTCGGAGCCCCTGCGTCTAATAGGCGTTGCTCATGCATGGTTGTTTACATCTTCGGGCGGGTCTAGTGACATCTCTGAACAGTGAAAGGGACTGTGTCTGTGATAAAACATCCACAGTCAACGTCTACCTTCCAGAGTTCTGGGAACCGGAGTGAAGCAAAACTATTTTTCATGTGTAAGTGTTCCACTCCCTAGTGTGTTGTCATGTAGCTTCAATAAGATGAGCTCCAAGATTCGAATCTAAAGTTACGGTAAAGAGCCATGAGTGGAAAAACGTTGCGAGCACACCACGGCGAGGGGCTGCACTACAGAGAAAAAAAGATTAAAATTAATGAAACCTTGAGGCTGATATCTCGCGGTGCAAATCGAATATTTGCATCTTAAACACAGTGTCTTTGTTGTGAGCCTTCTATCTCGAATGCCTATAAAACCTGAGAGCAACTGTGGCTGGTTGCTTCCATGGCGGTCGAAAAGAACAAATGAAGCGCAAAATGGCGGATACGAGAGTCCCAGCCACGAACGATGACGGTTCACGCATGTCCAGGCATGGACGAGGCTTGCATTGTTGACTATTCCAAGCGACAGTTGCGGTAAGCGCATGCGCATGCTTTACGCTTGTAGAAGGCGCATGTCCTCCAAGTAATGTCTCTCCCTTGCTTGTGCGGAATGTATCACTTACCACCAACATCAACGATGACAACTCGCAACAAATGGAATAAAAATTCACTAAACAATTAGATACGATCACGTTTAATGCTCACATTAACTACGGCACTCAGAGCAGTGCGCTTATAACATTACTGAACACTGATTGGCTGTCGGAGAATGCGTGACGTAGGTGCGCAGTGCGAGCCTAAACTAAACCGCCGTCGTGCATGACTCCAACTATAGCGTGCGATTGCACTTCACGAAATACAACCCACGTTGTACTGCCACGCACTGGGCCAACCACGCACTGCAACGAACTGAAGCCGAGAGGGCCCCTCTCAGTGCTTTCGTAAAATCGAGTCTTCGCACATTTTATGCTTCCCCCGAGAGTAAAAGGTCTCTGCTGCCAGCGGGGGCGGGAACGCCGACAGTCGCTTAGACCTTCAGCCGAGGGCTTTTCGGCCCGCCCACGCACAGGTTGGCGTTAATGGAATGGCGCCAAGCGAGTAGCCGTCGCCGAGGCCGCGCAACAGTCACCTTGGCGTCTGTTTTTGAAACCAACGGCTGCAGGTTCTTCGGCAGTTCTACGCCAATTTTTGAGGAATGCACGAATTAACTGATACGTGAACTCAGAAATATATCAGTCCCCACCATTTTACAGTCAATTCTCAGGCAAGCTATCTGTACTTACAAATGGCCTGAGATAATTGCTTTTAATGCAAATCAAGCGAATTAAATTCAGCGTCAGCCCTCAACCTATTAACATTGAACTTCTAATTGTATAACCAACACGAGTCTTTGTGCTCTTCAGGGATATGCAGCCGTATTTCATCGTCTTGGCGACACAATATTTCGACGGTCCATCTAGCCGCCATGTTCAGGTGGGATTGCAGGTGCACAATCACGCCGGAACTCCGGTAACATCGATACCCCTTGGTTTACCCTAGCTTCATAAACCTCGAATTCTCCTATGATCGTCAGCAATTTGGACTCTCTTACTTGGACTTGGGGCCAAATACGTTGCTTCTGTTCTTAGCCCTCATGAGGGGGTAAATGCGAACACCATATACCCAACTGGATCGATTTTATTCAACGCTTTAAGTCTCTGTCTTGGAACATTTGCTCTTCCAACCAGTTTTGTTGTCACTTTTTCCTCAGGAAGCTTTGGAAGAGTCCTAGCTGCTAATTGGTCAGTTTTTGGATTGCGAAACAGTTGAACTGTCGCCATTTATTGACATCAGCATATGTTTTATTTAATAATACATTTTGTGAACAATCTGTCAATGTGGCAAATGGGAGTCCTCTTTACCCTTTTGCCGCCGCTCTTATGGAAGAATTTGAAGACACCGCCCTCAGTACATCTTCTCTTGAATCCTCGTACTTTTTGAGATATGTGGATGGAATGGAAGCTCTTCTTCGGTTATTAAATCATTTTCAATGCCTTCATCCAAGCATCGTATATTCGCTGGAGATTGAAAAGGATGGCAAATTAACGTTTTAGTTGTTTTAGTACACGAAAAAGAAAATTGGACTTTGGGACACATTGTATACCATGAATCTACGCATACGGACCGCAACCTCCATGCTACTAGCTGTGATACACATCATCAGCGCAAGGGAGTTGTACACTGAAGAGCCAAAAAACTAGTATCCATGCCTAATATCGTGTTGGGCCCCCGCGAGTATGCAGAAGTACCGCAACGCGACATGGGATGGACTTACGTCTGCTGGAGTGAACTGACACCAAGACTCCTGCAAGACTGTCCACAGATCCGCAAGGGGACGAGAAGGTGGAGATCTCTTCCGAACAGCACGTCACAAGGCACCCTGATATGCTCAATAATGTTTATGTATGGGGGATTTTGGTTGCCAGCGGAAGTGTTTAAACTCAGGAGAGTGTTCCTGGAGCCACTCTGTAGCAACTCTGGACGTGTCGCACTGTCCTGCTGGAATTGCCCAAGTCCGTCGGAATGCACAATGGACGTGAATGGATGTAGGTGATCAGACAGGATTCTCACGTACGTCTCACATGTCAGTCGTATCTAGACGAATCAGGGGTCCCATATCACTCCGACTGCACGCGCGCCCCCACACCATTACAGAGCCTCCACCAGCTTGAACAGTCCCCTGCTGACATGAAGGTCCACGGATTCACGAGGTTGTCTCCATACCCATACCCATACACATCCATCCGCTCGATAAGATTTGAAAAGAGACTCGTCCGACCAGGCAACAGGTTTCCAGTCATGAACAGTCCAATTTCGGTGTAGACGCTCCGAGGTGACGCGTAAAGCTTTGTGTCGTGCAGACATCAGGGGTACACGAGTGGGCCTTCGGTTCCAAAAGCCCATATCGATGATGTTTCGTTGAATGGTTTGCACGCTGACACTTAATGCCCCAGCGTGAAATCTACAGCAGTCTGCGGATGGGTTGCACTTCTGTCAAGTTGAATGATTCTGTTCAGTCGTCATTGGTCCCGTTCTTGCAGGATCTTTTTCCGGCCACGGCGATGTTGGAGATTTGATGTTTTGCCAACACTCATGAAATGGTGGTACGGGAAAATCCGCACTTCATCACTACCTCGGAGATGCTGTGTCCATCGCTCGTGCACCGATTGTAGCACCACGTTCAAACTCGCTTAAATATTGATAACCCGCCATTGTAGCAGCAGTAGCCGATCTAATAACTGCGCCAGACACTTGCCGTCTTATTAGGCGTTGTCGGCTGCAGCGCCGTATCCTGCCTGTTTACACATGTCTGTGTGTGTACTGTACCAGTTTCGTTGGCGCTTCAGTGTACATACACTGATCAACACAGCTTGATCTATTTCAGATTCTGATCATCTTACGCAGCAACTGGACTATCTTAAGATTGTTTCCAGGCAAAATGAATATGTTGATCATAAACTTGTTAGCGTTTTTAGATTTAGAGTACCAAGTAGACCACCAATGGACACCTGTAAATTAGATGCTCTTTTACGCTTTATGGGGAGTAATTCTTCGAAATTTTCGAGAATCCTCAGAGAATACGATATAAAGAATGTCCTTTTGCCTTTGGCCAAAAGTAGAGTCCTTCTCGGATACGTTAAAAACGATTTGTGATTGAGGAAGCCTGGAGTACATAAAATTTCTGAAATTTCGGAAAGGCTTACATTGGATACATTTCGTACGGTTCATGACCGATGTGGGGAACATCGGCAGACACGATTCCTCCAGCGTATTAAATCTGCCGCCGCAAAACATTCTCAGTGAAGGGCATAATACGTCATTAAATGGAGTCTATTATTGTTGCGGCTTCCCGTTACTGGGATTGTTTACTTAAGAAATCCATCGAAACACGATTATCCGATGACGTTATTTATAGAGATAAAGGTTTTCCTCTAAGGACGATGTAGAATACTATATCAGATACAAAACAACAACGGCCAGGTTTTCGAGCGGCTGCTTCTTAATTTACGATTCATTTCTCCTGTTAGTTTCTACCGCCGGCGGTGCTGCAATTTTTCGCTTCCAGAGGACAGCCTTTTCGTTTCTCACGCACGCGCTGCGGCTGGTTCCCGGGATACAAAGGAGCCGCTGTATCCGATGTTACCTCAATTACGACATCATTGTGTACCTGCAATTTCACCTGAAGATGGTGGCCAGTTGGACTTTCGAAATATCGTGTTGTCAGGACGATGAAATCTGGCTGTATACGCGTGAAGAGTATCAACATTTATTACGGCGCAAAAATGTACGTAATTACAACCCGAGACTGGAAGAGCAGTGTAAGTTTTTTACTCCCTCTCTCTGTACAGGGACCGGGCTGGACCGTTGCAGAGACTTCGACCCGTGCTCTGTCTGTTACAAAAGGTCGCGAAAGGATTCCAGTGCGTCGTGTTTTGGCACGCAGTGACCAGCTGACTTTCTTTCGCTGCCAGACAGCCTTCTCGTCGAGTGTTTTCAGCACCCCCCCCCCCCTCCCCCAGCTCGATGGTGGGGGCGTTGCAGCGTATCGCGAAGCTGGGCGCGTCTAAGATTAGCACTGGTAGGCAGCCCGGATTGGGCCGGTGCGTGTGTAGCCCAACACCCCGAAATAAAGCGCCTTGCGCAGGCCCCGACGTGCCGTGCCGCCAGGGTCCGCGGCTATTGTTGACTCCGCTCTGTGGCGCCCGCGCCTCACCACGCAACAACCGCCGCAGACACTTGGACTGCGGTCATTGCCACGCCGTCGCTCTGGCGGCTCAGTATGTTAATTTCCGCGCTATGGATTCACTCTAGCCGTATAAGAGTTGAATCTCACTTAACGTCTATAAACTGTTCAACCAGAACATCGACCACCTACCAAATAGCCCGTATGTCCACCTTTGGCACGGGTAACAACGGCGACGCCTCGTGTCTTGGAAGCAGTGAGGCCTTCGTAGGTCGCTGGAGGGAGCTGACACCACATCTGCACACACGAGTCACCCCGCCCGCATCTCGTGGTCGTGCGGTAGCGTTCTCGCTTCCCACGCCCGGGTTCCCGGGTTCGATTCCCGGCGGGGTCGGGGATTTTCTCTGCCTCGTGATGGCTGGGTGTTGTGTGCTGTCCTTAGGATAGTTAGGTTTAAGTAGTTCTAAGTTCTAGGGGACTGATGACCATAGATGTTAAGTCCCATAGTGCTCAGATCCATTTGAACTATTTTTGAGTCACCCAATTCCCGTAAATTCCGGGAGGGGGGGATGAGCTCTGATGTCACCTTCGAACACATCCCTGACTTGTTAGTCTGGATCAGATCTGGAGAGTTGGGCGGCCAGCGCATCAAATGGAACTTGCCACTGTATTCCTCGAACCACTGTATCTTATTGAAAAATGCCTCTGTCGTCGGGAAACATGATCGTGATGATGAGGTGTACGTGATACTCCATGGCACAATCTTCACTGGATCCACGGATGCCCATGTTCATGTTCCCCAGAGCCTAATGGAGCAGTCGCCCGCTTGTCTCCGTTTCGCAGTACAGGTGAAATGGAGCTGTTGCCCTGGAAGGCGACGGATTAGCGCGCTCCTATCGCCATGATGAAGAAGGTATCGCGGTCCATCAGACTATGCAACGCTCTGCCACTGCGTCAACTCCGGCGCCTATGGTCACGTACCAATTTCAGTCGTAATTGCCGATGTCGTTGTCTTAACGTTGGCACATGCGTGGGTCGTCGGCTGCGGAATCTCATCTTCAGAAGTGTTCGGGGTACTGTGCGTTCAGACATCCTTGCACTATGCCCAGCATTTAAGTATGATGTTAATTCTGCTACATTTCACCGCTTGTCCTGGTGTAGCATTCTGCCCAGCCTACGATGACCGGCGTCTGTAATAAGGGGTGGCGGGTGTTGGAGGAGCACTGTTGTCTTCAACACGTTGGAAAACCAGGGTGAAACCACGTCCAGACGACATGGGATTGGGTGGCCGCCCAAAACCCCGCCGTCTGGACGTTGTTACACCTCGGTTTTGCCGTGTGCTGAAGACGCAACAGCACTCCTCGAGCACCCGACAAGTCGCGCAGTTTCCGAAATGATCGTGCTGAGCCTCCGGACCATCAAAATAGCGCTCTCTGTCTCTGTGTCTGTCTGTCTCCTTCTGCCCCTTCTCCCCTCCCTCCCCCACCCGCTGAAAGACTGCCTTAATTCTGTCCACGTCGACTTCCACATTATCGATATCTCTTCGTAGTGCTTTTCACCATGTAATTTTGGATTTGTAATTGTTTTGTAAATTACGGAATTGGTTAGTCATTCTGCATATCCTGCACATGGGTCCGTGCAATTCTACTCCCCTTTTTCTCATTACATCTTCAGCTTTTCGACTTCCAGATATGGCCCTATACTACACTACTGGCCATTAAAATTGCTACACCAAGAAGAAATGCAGATGATAAACGGGTATTCATTGGACAAATATATTATACTAGAACTGACATGTGATTACATTTTCACGCAATTTGGATGCATAGATCCTGAGAAATCAGTACCCAGAACAACCACCTCTGGCCATAATAACGACCTTGATACGATACAGAGCTTGGATGGCGTGTACAGGTATAGCTGCCCATGCAGCTTCAACACGATACCACAGTTCATCAAGAGTAGTGACTGGCGTATTGTGACGAGCCAGTTGCTCGGCCACCATTGACCAGACGTTTTCAATTGGTGCGAGATCTGGAGAATGTGCTGGCCAGGGCAGAAGTCGAACATTTTCTGTATCCAGAAAGGCCCGTACAGGACCTGCAACATGGGGTCATACATTATCCTGCAGAAATGTAGGGTTTCGCAGGGATCAAATGAAGGGTAGAGCCACGGGTCGCAACACATTTGAAATGAAATGTAACGTCCACTGTTCAAAGTGCCGTCAGTGCGAACAAGAGGTGACAGAGACGTGTAACCAATGGCAACCCATACCATCACGCCAGTGTGGCGATAACGAATACACGCTTCCAATGTGCGCTCTCCGCGATGTCGCCAAACACGGATGCGACCATCATGATGCTGTAAACAGAACCTGGATTCATCCGAAAAAATGACGTTTTGCCATTCGTGCACCCAGGTTCGTCGTTGAGTACACGATCGCAGGCGCTCGTGTCTGTGATGCAGCGTCAAGGGTAACCGCAGCCATGGGCTCCGGGCTAATAGTCCATGCTGCTGCAAACGTCGTCAAACTGTTGGTGCAGATGCTTGTTCTCTTGCAAACGTCCCCATCTGTTGACTTAGGGATCGAGACGTAGCTGCACGATCCGTTACAGCCATGCGGATAAGATGCCCGTCATCTCGACTGCTAGTGATACGAGGCCGTTGGGATCCAGCACGGCGTTCCGTATTACCCTCCTGAACCCACCGATTCCATATTCTGCTAAGACTCATTGGATGTCGACCAGCGCGAGCAGCAGTGTCGCGATACGATGAACCGCAATCGCGATAGGCTACAATCCGACCTTTAACGAAGTCGGAAACGTGATGGTACGCATTTCTCCTCCTTACACGAGGCATCACAACGACGTTTCCCCAGGCAACGCCGGTCAACTGCTGTTAGTGTATGAGAAATCGGTTGGAAACATTCCTCATGTCAGCACGTTGTAGGTGTCGCCACCGGCTCCAACCTTGTGTGAATGCTCTGAAAACCTAATCAATTGCATATCACAGCATCTTTTTCTTGTCGGTTAAATTTCGCATCTGTAGCACGTCATCTTTGTGGTGTGGCAATTTTAATGGCCAGTAGTATATATCTTAATCTGTTTTCTGATTCACTGGTGCTTTTGGTACCTAGACACTTTTTAGGATAATTCTTTCGATGTTTTCTAATTTTTCTAGCTCTTCTTTCGTAGTCAGTGTCGCTTCAACTGCGTAGATTATTGGTAGTCTGACAGCTGTTTCGTAGTGTTTGTATTAAGATGTCATTAAATTATTACCTAAATTTTGGAGAATTTCCAGACAACGATTAACATCCAGCCGCGTGTAAGAAACGTTAAGTTTTTGAATGACGGCATGATTTTTTAAACTGATCACATCAGTGTACAAACCATGCCGTCTGTACCGAATCAGTAAAGTTTCGTGTCCCCACTCACACCTACCTTTAATTACATCGTAATATACGAACGATGGTTCGTAGGTTCTCGTGTTCCACTCAAAAAGTTACTGCATAACATGTTTCGCTCCCTTATTTCAGACTGTTCTCTCCGGGGTTTCGTATCTCAGTGATGAATTTGTTCCCCTCTATCCCTGAAGTCTTACTTCACGGAAACATACTGCATGTTAAGTCGAATGTTGGGATCGTTCTCCGAAAGAGTGGCATTTTATTTTCTTCCTCTCCGTTGTCCAATGCGAACTTGTGATATGTATTCAAGGACTTCATCGGCGGAGCATTACATTCTCATCCTCATCTTCCTCTTTCCTCGGAGAAACTTTAGCAGAAGTCAGAATTAAGACATGTAAATGTATGAAATATGCATGTATGACACTAAATTGTTACTGGGTGATGTGTCTATAACCAGAAATCATAAGACTTTCCATGCCGTACGCTGAACATCGGTGTTCAAAGAAAAATATGAAAATCACAGGTTAGCTTTGCAATGAGTGATGTTGACTGATTGCGTAAGATTGTGGAACCAGTGGGACAGACGAGTTAGATACACGCCATCATGACGTTACCTGTGTGTGAAGATACGTGACGTCATTGTGTAGGACACGCTATGAAGCGGAACGTGCAGTTACATTGTAACCATGCTCTCAGGCGTCAACGTAAAGCCTGTCGAAATTTACTGAAGATTGCAGAATGTTGCAAAATGTCTGGAGAGCGTCGCTGATGGTTAGATGGCAATCGTGACTGTATATAACAATTCTGCTCGCTATGCTCCCGGCACTTTGAGTTACTAGGTCGGAACTTCACCACCACATCGAAAACACCGACATACTCAGGATGACCCGCCGGAAGTGCGTGTGTTTCAGTATCAGAATTATCAAAGCTGTTCCTTCCACTCGCAGTCTCGCAATTTGTGCTATTTGGTCCAAATACAATTACCATCTCGAAAATCACTACATATTCTGAGAATTACACGTAGATTATAAACCACTTAAAAAAGTCTCGGTGCAAATCAGTTATTGCACTTTATTACGGAATAATATCCCAACAAATCCCCGTCTAGTTAATATATTTTCTGCAAGAGGTGTAACATTGGAGACAGCAAACCAGTACACAGTGCATGACGGAGGGTACCTTGTACCAGAAGGTACCACTGTTAGTCACTGGGTTTCGTGTTTCACTCGTAAATGGAGCTATGGAAAACGGTTGTCGACACGCTTCCGTATGAGTTCTAATTTCTCTTACCTTGTCTTCAAAGTGCTTACCCGATGTATGTCGGTGGCAGTCTGTCGCAAATACCGGTTCCCTACCCTCAAATAGTTTGCGAAAAGATCGTTCTTCCCTCCGGGGACTCCGATTAGAGATCAAGGAGACTTTCAGTAACGTCCGTGTACTGATCGAACGTACCAGTGACATATCAAACAGCACGCCACTGAATTGTATTGCCTCGATGACTCGGTTTAATCCGATCTGGAGGCGACGAATAGTAGTCACGGAGTTGTCGCACAGTTATTCTCTAAGGGTCTCCTTCATATATGAGGTACACTTTCCCAGAATTCTCCCAATAAACCAAAGTTGTTCTGGCTCCTTCCCTACAGCCAACCCCATACGCTCGTTCCTTTACACCTCGCTTTGCATCGTTACGCTTAGTTGTTTCAATAGACACGACTATGTCAAGCAGGACGCCTCTAATACTGTGTTCGCACATTCCCATTCATCTATATTAACTTAGTTTTCTCAAAATTTAGAGCAAGCTGTCATTTATTATGCGAAATAGAAATCTTGCCGTGTCGTCATCCTGTATCATCCTACAGTAACTCAACGATGACACCTCCCCGCACACTACAGCATCATCAGCAGACACTTTGACATTCCTGCTCACCCCTTTCGTCAGATAGATTATGCATACAGAGCACAAGAGGGGCCTATGACACCTCCCTGGTACACTCCTGACGATACTCTCGTCTTCGATGAACACTCGCCGGCCAGGCCAACGCACTGGACTCTGTTACCAACAGTCGCACTAGAAAGTATTAGTATTTTAGTGGTTGTAGGTAAACGAAACATATATTTCAGAACAGAACCCAGACACGTGCCACCTTACATTACGTAGGTTATAGATATGTCCAAATCAGCTGTCCGTAAAGCAATATACAGTGTTACGAAAATAAACATCGCTCATCTGCATCCAAAAAAGTATTGCCACACACGTGTGGATCGGACATTGTGATCGTTTTCTTCATTAATGTTCACCTTGTAATAGCTAGTGTCCATCCCTTTAGCACCTATAACAGCACGTAAACGCCTAGGAATGCTTTGTATTAAATTCCAGGTGATATCAGGGGTAATTTTCGACCATTCCTACAGGAGCACTTTCTCCAAGTCGTTTTTACCGCTCGGAAGCCTTCTTCTGACTCGTGTGTCAAGATGACCCCCCAGGTTCTCAATGGGGTTCAAATCAGGGTTCTGAGATGGTGTTAGAACCTTTCTGGAGGCAGTGTACAGTAACCACTCCGGGGTTTTCATGGGGGTATGTTTTGGGTCGTTGTCTTGCTGGAAGTGACACACACCAGTAAGACCCAATGTCCGTGCACTAGCGTGTAAATTACCGCGCAACACATCGATGTATCTCATATGACCCATTGTACCGCGGATTACAGCTAGACTGCCAACGCCGGACGCCGCCATACAGCCCCAGACCATGAGACCGCCCCCACCTTGTTTGACTGTGGGATGCATGTGTTTGATGCCGAGGTGCGTATTCGGCTTGCGCCAAACTTTCTTTCTTGCATCGAATCCGAACACACTGAACTTCGATTCGTCGCTAAATATCACAGTGTTTCAAAACTCCATCGGTTTGATGATGTAGTCCTTGGCAGACTGCAGCCGTTTCTGCCGGTTAATTACCGATAAGTATGGCTTTTTGCTGGAAGAACGTCCATGCATATCAGCCTCATTCAACACATTTCGTATAGTTTGAACATTAACTGTCTTGTCGGACGTTGTCTGAACAACCTCAGCTGCACGTGTAGCAGGTTCCTTCCGAGCAAGTGTGATGATACGGCGACGGTCTCGGGTTGTAAGCACTTTTGGGCGTCCAGGGCGACACTTATTCACTGTTCTTTCAGTCTCTCTATATTTCTGAATGATGGCTCATACCGTGGTGTGGCTAACACACCTCTGCTCAGATTTGTCGATAGCTTCTCCCTTGTGACTGGAGCAATACCACTCTCTCACGCAACGCCACTGAATGTTCCTTCTTCGGCCCCATGCTGACTACTATCGCGCAATACAGCAACATACTAGCGACTGGGCCGTCAACAACCCGCAGTGTATTGCGTCAGCAGATGGCGTTCCGGTACCTGAAAACTCAGCAATATACCGGGAAGCCACGCTCTGTGTCAATACTTTTTGTGTGCAGAGGAGATACATGTTTGCCCTTAACACCGCGTTTCTTCGTTGATGGTAGGCACTGTGGGCAGAATTGTAACGTCTGGTATGTGAGGTAGCACACACATTTGCTGTGTACCGGAAGGTGCGGCGTTTGTAACCAGCAACGATAAATATGCACGTGTGCCAATACTTTTTGGTGCGATTGTAATCTTCGAGCCGTTCACATACCTGGGAACTTGTTCCATTTGCTTGTACGTTCGTCGAGTTTGCAGTGTGGCTCTCTGCCAGATGCTTTCCGGAAATGTTGGAATATTGAATCTGTGTGTTGCTCTTAATTCATGATGATCTGTGTATCGTGGGAGAAAAGTCAAGTAAAGTTTTGCACTAGCATTACTTTCAAAATCCGTGTTGATTTCCGTATATTACTCGGAAGAAGGGATTCCACATTACTGCTGAAATTTAGCCCTTCATCCTCTAACAACCCTACCACAACAAAGGTCAACAATAAATTACGATTGTAGTGTTGCTCACGGTGCTAAATATTGCATTTTCGGGCAACAACAAAGTTATATTATGTGGCAGGTGTCATTAGAGCACAGTTAATAAGATTATTTCTTGAAATAATGGATAAATTAGGCGCTCAGCTTTTTGTGTTTCCCACGCTGGTCTCGTTGTGAATTCATGGCTCAGGCGTCGAAAATCTGGGTAGTGATGATTCCAAGAGCTCGGATGCAAAGAGGCCTAGGTGTTATTCTGCGATATTCAAAAGTTTTATAGATGTTTCATAAACCATTCTTGAAGATTAAACTTTTGCAAGTTAAGACAATGGTGATGTGAAAAAGTAATCAGCACTCCGAATTTAAGGTACACTTCTTTTTTATTACTTTTGTTGCAACATTATGAAACATACTTGAAAATATCTTCCTCACTGTTAAAGTTCACATTTCATAAACTGACTACAATTTGCGTCTTTTCAACATGACGACCAAGACTTGACTCTCTAATAACCGCTTACGCGCCCAAAAATCAGTTAAAAGTACGTCAAAGATCATAGTGCCAAAAGAAAGAATACACATAAGAATAATATCATTGCAATATAAACGTATCGATGTATCAAAGTACCTGTACATTAATGAAATCAAATCTGACTGTTGTCACAGAAATATGTTAACTGTTTTACAGAAACACAGTAGAATATTGCTGGTATCGTGAGGTTGGGGTGAGGTGCCGTAATGGTTACGTAATTCAAGTACCATTACAATCCTCACTAATTTGAGATACAGCTTATTTGAATGTGTAATAGAAACGGGGGGGGAGGGAGGGGGACAGAGAGATGGGGGAGGATCCCGTAGCGGCAACGTTGGAAATGTAAGACCCCATTCCGACTTCCAAGCTCCATCAGCTGACCTGTTACCCGTTGCCTAGCAACGACACGGTACAGTGGAGTTCCATCCGTGAGGCAATCTGCCTTCGATTCAAATCACAACTGGTTGCGCGCGTACAGGCAATCCGACACGGAGGTTGCGCAAGGCGCGAGTGACGTAGGGCGCCGGCTGACGTCACGCGGTCTTTGCGCTTCCTGATACCTCCTCTCCGCGCTGGCATTGGACTGCGGGAGCCTATCGCACGGTTCGTCAGCCAACGAGAACTTTCCGCGCCACACCGCCGATATCTCGTCGAGAACTGCGTCGCCCCGGCGGCCTGCCGCAGTCAGCCTTCAGCCTGATATGAAGCGTTCTGGAAGCGCGCAGCAGGTCAGTACTAGCTGCTCGCTCCTCAATACTTTTCGTTCAGTACAACAGTTGGTAAAAACGGAATCTTCGTAAAATCGCTTAGTACGTCCGTCCGACTGACTATTAAAGCCTTTTTCTCAGGAACGGGTAGGCGTTTATAGTTCAAATTTGTCACGTCTGTGGTGCCTTGGCTGTATAATAAACGGGATCAACTGAAGAATGCGATACAACTCGTTATAATAAATGGGATCAACTGAAGAATGCGATACAACTCGTTGGCTTTGACCAGTGACGTCATATTTGTCACAAATGACAGATTTCTTTCTGAGCCTTAAACAGTAAATCGGTTATGTTGGGAAACGAGGCGTCAGATTGTAAATTTAAACAAATGAACGTGTCATTAAACCAAAGAAATTGTGTACGTGTTTTGCTGTTTTTGTTCGTCGTTTTAAAGAATTTGTCTACAGGTTCTAATTTACCACGTATCCGCCGTGGGTAAAGAATAAGATACCAAGCTCACGTTTGTCATTTTCCTCTTGGGTAATGCTAGTATCCTACTTCACAGTTGACCTGTATAGGCCAACTAAAGTACAAGATACCACTGAAGAGGTGTCGTTTTCTTCGAAAAAAGTAATACCTGCGGCAACTGAAGTTTAGGATACCAGTGTAAGAGTTGCAGTTTACTTCGCAGTAAGTAATTCACAGGTCTACAGAACAGGATACCAGTGTTTGGTATGTTTCGTCGACGTTCGTAATACTACTATCGTGTTCTTCAGTCCACTATATAGGTCACCTGAAGAGGATACCGATGTTAGATATGTTGTTCTTTCCGCCGTTGGTAATATCTAGTGTTCGGTTGGTTGCTTTTCCTTTATGGGTAACGTTTGTGCTCGCTTTCAGAGTTGCGCACGATATCAATATTCGCTTTGTCGAATCTTTCGTATGGCGCCTTTTCCTGGTATTTTTGTTAGTATCTTCTTCTGTGGCCGTGTTTATATATCTGTTTTTAGGTCGTACCTGCCCGAGACGCCGTAATTACCACGTCTGTATGGACTTCAAGAAATCACGCTTTATTTTTTTCCTTGACGTAGAATTGTTTTCCAGCTACGCGTTCAAGTGATATTACGATCTGTATTCTCAGTGCTACAGTTCTTTCCGTTACGTTGTAAGATTACGTTACAAATAGCCGTTTACGTAATGTGCGTTTACGCTCTGTTCTCTGTGCTACATTTGTTTCCTGACATTCTTTTGTGCTTTCAGATGTTTGTTAATAATCATCTGAGGTTTAGCTATGACGTCGTTCGTCAAAGCCAACGAGTTGTATCCAATTCTTCAGTATTTTTTTAGGATTCCATACATCTAGTTGGAAAACAGAGAACCCTTGCAACATTAATTTGTTGTCCGCCCGTCCGTTAGTGTCTGTCTGTCTGTCTGTCTCTCAGTCCGTCTGTTAAAAATTCTTCTTGTCCTTAGGAACGGATAGATGTATAATGTTGAAATTTGTCACGTACTAAGGTCTATGGTGCCTTGGCGGTATAATAAACATTAGTTTGTAAGTCAATGGTATCATAAGGTATGGGCATTTAGGTCACATATTTCGAAACTCGCTCATAAAATCCTATAGGGTGCTTCCCGTTAGTCTAGAACCAGAACATTTGTGAAGAAAGCTTTCGAAGGATAGTTAAAGGGAAGATTTCGAAATTCTTCACATGAGAAACAATTTCTTTTGTCATTTGTTATCGGACTTCAAACTTGAAATTAACCTTAGAAGTATACATCAGGGCACCCTGACACTGGAGTTTTTTGTTGTTACTGTGCATGCACCACTACGCACGCACACAGGCCGCTGCCACCAGCGTAAATTCACAGTTGAGAGAGTCCAAGCAGAGGGTCGACGTTCGAAGTTGAGACACACTGTTCTTTAATTTGATAGAAATATTTTTTGAAAGGTCCTTGTGACCCTGGGGTACACATTGTGTTACTGTTCAGTCGCTGAGAGTGAAGTTTATTTATGTGAAAATGGCGAGAAGGAATGACAGTTTAGTAATAGAAGACTCTGTACGGCAAGCATTGTTAGAACAACACAATCGTGAAAGTGACTTCCATGATGAGGTGATTCTGATACTGATGATCCTACAGCAGTTACGGACAATGGCGAAATTCATCAGTCCACCGAATCTTCAAACAGGGATGAAAAAATAGGCCGTTCACGGTAAGAACGGTCATTGTTGGAACACAGCTGCTCCTAATAGGCCTGTCAGTTGCCGATAACATTGTATTCAGTGTTCCAGAAGAGTGGAAATAATGAATGAATGAATGAATAATTGAGAACACGTCAAATATTAGTGTAATCTTGTACATTTCTTTAACTGAATAGCATCTCCGTCTTATTCAACTGCAACTAAAGTGTTTAGATCCGGAACACTTTCAAGTTTCTTCATTGAAAAGTTTTAATGACTGTTTATACGTAGTTCTGAATTTTGGATGCATTAATACTAACACTGATTGAAAAACTCCGTGGGACTGGTGAAATAAAATGCGCTTAGTAGACTTGTCCAATTCCATTACAAAATACTATTCTCAGGCAATGTCTCCAGCAAATAATTGAGGTTCAGTGTGACCCTGGTGTACACTTCGTCCTAGAGTTTGAGGTGTACACTAATAGTTAAAAACATACTCGAAAGTCTTGCAAGACCTGGTTGTAGGAATTTTCGATTCCCGGAATGGCTGAACCGTCTGCATACGTAATTTTGTATGGAGCGCTCAGTGTGCGCTCAGCGAGATAACACACGGTATATCTCCTCTTCGTTCTTTGCCGCTTTATTTGTTCGACATTGGATGTGCAAGCGCTCTCGCCGTTTGGCATGGACTCGTGTGCAGATACATGATTCCTCACTGTCTTTCTAAATGCAGCGTTCCGAGAATATGTAATCTGAAGCGGAAAATATTGTAGACACTTACGGCATTTAAAGAACAA
The DNA here is from genome assembly GCF_021461385.2 of Schistocerca piceifrons. Taxonomy (NCBI): domain Eukaryota; kingdom Metazoa; phylum Arthropoda; class Insecta; order Orthoptera; family Acrididae; genus Schistocerca; species Schistocerca piceifrons. The sequence continues at coordinate 1,034,444,145 of NC_060139.1, forward strand.
CAGGAATTTGAGATACCAACCAGTGGTGGTGATGATGAGGTCCAATGACGTGACTTCGCAGTACGGCTTCCGAATTTTTTCTTTGTAGCATAATTGTCGTTTCGAGATATATTATTAATTCCTCCCATGTGGAAAAACAAAATACTGTCTCTTGTTTCGGAGAGAACCGTAGTATTTATATTCGATTTACCTCTCTTTAAGATAGTTTAAAACAATTCATACGAGTCATCATGGTCCCAAGTACAGCTATAGGGCTTTTTTTACGGTATTCGTTTCGTGTTCTTCACGGTCCATACAGATCTTGTGTGAGAACCGCTTTGATCTACTACTGATACATATATTCGTAACCTCATACAGTCTGTACTGGAGCCTTGTAACCGATGTATATTTTCCGATATTAGCCAAGATTTAATTACGATAAAAAATTTATAGTTCGTACTGCCTTGTGATGCCCATTACAATTGTGGAAGCTATATGCACGACACTCGATTAGCTTTCTTCGCGAGATATGTTTCTCGTATTTAGATGCGATTGAACATAATCAAAACGAACGTGTGTGTGTGTGTGTGTGTGTGTGTGTGTGTGTGTGTGTGTTCCAAAATATCACTAATGATATGACATTATAATCATGCTGTTTACATCGTCTGTCGCATGTTCATTATGCCACACGTCAAAGCAGATTAGTATTGTAGTTTCCTCTTCGTATAGCGTGTTTCGAACGCCTATAGGTGATAGATCACGTCTTGAGGAGCAATTTTTGTTAGAGACAAACCATTCACTGAAGATTCCCGGTACCGCTTGGCGTCCTTTTGTGTTGGTTATGCCGCGAGGCGTCTAGATGTAGGAATACGGCGCCGTGCGTATGCCTTGTGTATTGCCTACAATCCAGTCGTTCATTCCGTGTGAAAGGGGTAGGTCCAACAATATTAGCGTGTTTGATTCGCTGCTAAAATACTTTCCCCTGCAGAGCGACAAAAATGCTTAAGGTTACATTGATGAAGATAAATCTTAAGTTTTCTAGAGTGTGTGATGTGCGGCGCACCTGCTCAGAAGACCCTGCTAGCTCGGTGAAATCGCGTCGTCGCAAGGCCCGCGAATAGTTGCTGAAAGACGTCAAGAGATGACAGGAAGCGTAGTTTCAATAAAATGGCTCATTTTATGCGTTTCTCTGCTTGTAAATGTGTGTTCTACGTCTCCGACATCACTGGAATAATGGGAAGAATGATTTTTGCCCCATCTTTGTTTTCTAGTTTTTTATATTTTTGCAGTGACATTGGCATATTGTGCGGGAAAGTTTGACAGTGCGGCGGCATATTGTTTTGTATGGATTATCGTGAGCAGTGACATTACAGGACTCTGATTTCGCAATGGTTCTCTAACGATAAGATGCATTCACGTGAATGAATGAAAAAAAATCTACCGATAATATATTGTCACTACTGGACAAGTAAAATAGTATCGAAGTTAGATGTTTTGCTTCTATTACATCGAAAATATTGTTGTTGTAATCATCTGAATAGGTGTAGAATGCTGTTGAAGCCTGTTCATTTTTCCTAAAAATTCTTTTTGCTCTAGTTACTAGCTTAAAGTTAACTCTTAACTGTAGACAAAATACATGCTAAAAATCCTATTCTGATAAGCTGAAGTGTTATTTCACCTATATTATGAATATAAACTACGTGTATGATTCCCTCATGAGCTGAAATTCCAAGTGTAGGCTGTTTCTTTCAGGATGATGCAAATTTGGCATTAAATTGAAACAAAACGTAATGAGTCCTAATTCACCACGTTATTGGTCTTTGTACCCAGTTCTTCTCGTCAAGAGGTGAAATTTCTCTACAACAGCGTGCGTTTACTCGTACGTTTTTGGTGCAAAATTCAATGGCTTTCAGAAACAAAACGACATGCAATTTAAGTATCTTTCCTTATAATGGTAACTGCAGAAAAACTGTCAAATTATTTTTCGATGCGGTTAGATGAACATGGAGCAAAAATATTCGTATGAATGTGTCTAATATTTTTGCGTTTAAAAGATTTTGGGCTATGAATACAAAGAATAACCACGATAGGGCTTACAGACCAGCAACTGAAATATTGCTAAATTAAGTACGGAAGTACCAACTTAAATAACAGAATTTCTTAAAAACGCGGTTGAATAAACATGCTTCATAAGGTTCCATTAACATGTAAATTCATCAACATACATTACTGTAACCGATAATCGAAATTTATTAGTCAAACACAGCGTGTATTTTTTTCTAAACCGGTCACTTCTATTGTGTAATCACTTCTGCGGCGCGGAATGGCCGCACGGTTAGGGGCTCCATGTGACGAATTGCGCGAGCCCTCCCGCCGGAGGTTAGAGTCCTCCCTCGTGTGTGTGTGTGTGTGTGTGTGTGTGTGTGTGTGTGTGTGTGTGTGTGTGGTTTGCCCCTAGCGTAAGTTAGTTTAAAGTAGTGTGTAAGTCTGTGGGCCGATGAGCTCAGCAGTTTGGTCCCTTAGGAGTTCACACACATTTGAACACTAATCTCCAACGTATTCCAAATCTTCCGACAATAGAGAAATTGAAACATTATCATTTCCGTCTAGTTTATGTACAAATTGTAAATAGCCTTTCGCTCCCTGTATTTTACCCCTGCCACCTTCAGAATTTGAAAGAGAGTATTCCAGCCAACATTGTCAAAAGCTTTCTCTAAGTCTACAAATGCTAGAAGCATGGAATGTAGTCGAGTTAAGTCGGGTGATGCTGAGGGAATTAGATTAGGAAATGAGACGATAAATAGTTTAGACAAGAAGAGAATAGAAGCTTTCGAAACGTGGTGCTACAGAAGAATGCTGAAGATTAGATGGGTAGATCACATAACTAATGAGGAGGTACTGAATAGAATTGGGGAGAAGAGGAGTTTGTGGCACAACTTGACTAGAAGAAGGGATCGGTTGGTAGGACATGTTCTGAAGCATCAAGGGATCACCAGTTAAGTACTAGAGGGCAGCGTGGAGAATAAAAATCGTAGAGGGAGACTAAGAAATGAATACACTAAGCAGATTCAGAAGGATTTAGGCTGCAGTAGCTACTAGGAGATGAAGCAGCTGGCACAGGATAGAGTAGCATGGAGAGCTGCATCAAACCAGTTTCAGGACTGAAAACAACAACAACAACAACAACAACATTTCCATCAGTTACAGTTTTAGGGGAATAGAACACTGTTTAGCCTTCAACAAAATATAAATATTTTGCCTCATTTACGCTGACCTATTCTTTGATGTATTAGATGTATCGAGTACGTTTTAATTTTTTTATACTTTGATGTTAGTTGTGTCTTGGTGAAGGGTAAATTTTGTTAATTGAGCTATCCCTTCGTGCAGCAGGCGTAATGAACGATACAGAATTGGTAAAAAAGTTTAGTACATAATTACACCTTTGAACGCCATGAAAGGACTGAGCGACTAATAACTACTACGATATCATCATAATGTCCCCCGAACGAAGATCTACCCGCAGCCAGAAGAGTGCCGGAAACACTTTCACAGCGTCTCCCTCCCCCCCCCCCCCCCCACACACACACTCTCTTACCTTTTCTCCAGTACCAAACAGACGACGACGACGACGACGACGACGACTCATTGATGCCACAGGATGAGTTGTATCAACCGATCTCTGCCTTCAGTCAAATGCAGAAATTGATTTGTTTTGGCTCTTTCGGATTCAGCACCCCATTCCCAAATGCAGAAATTGATTTGTTTTGGCTCTTTCGGATTCAGCACCCCATTCCTTAATCGATCTTCAGTATTCTTGTTTAGTACTACATTTCAAAAGCTATTCTCATCTTGTTTGATCTGTTTACCAAAAGCGTTTCACTTCTGTACGATACTAAATTCCAGACAAATACTTCCAGAAGAGACTTGATAACACTTTACTTTATATTAGATATTTACAAATTCCTCTTTCTCAAAAATACTTTCATTGCTATTGCATGTTTGAATTTTATATCCCCTCTGCTTCATCTATCATCACTTATTTTACTGGGTTGACTACTGTTATTTCCTAATTCTCTCACCATCGGCTGATTTAATGGGACTTTATATTCCAGTATCCTTATTTTACTTCTGCTGATGTACATCTTCAAATCTTAGTGTTTTTTAAATATCCAATTTATCCCTCATGTCGTTTACAAAACTACTAGAAAATCAAATACACTCGCCCAGTAAGTTACATAAAACAAAGCTGTAGATTACTAACGACGTGGAGTACGTGAAAGGGACTTCCCTCGTGCGAGCAGAAGTCGTGACGTAACCATTCTGTTTTTGACGCCTCGCTGCGGCCTTGAAACGTCTCGTGACAGCCGGGTTGTTTATGTGCCGCCTGAGGCGAGTTTCGCGGTAGGTGAGTTCTTCGTGCAGGTCGGCGAATGCTGCGTAGCTGCCGTCAGTAAATAGGTGGCGCCCAAACCGCCGTGAGTCATACCTGGGCACCTTGCCGGGCGCGCGGCGCAAAAAATAACCAGTGTGGCTGGTACCTAGGCGATACTGTGTGCGCGCCGCCTGTCCTGCTGGTAAACCCGGCAATCCCGGCTGGTTGTTGTTGTTGGTGCTACTGCTGTTGTTTGCTGCCAGTCTCTGCAGTACTACCCGACCACGATATTAATGCCGTTGGCCTCCCATGGCCGTTATCAAAAACACGCGGTGACCTTACAGTAAAGAAATGGGAAAAGTAGAGCCTTTTACTAATCAAAGAAAGGCAACCAAATGAAAATACGAAGGGTGCTTGGAACTGAGTCCAATTCGAAAAAGGTAATAAAAATTGAACATTACAACTGTGGCAAAATGAAGGGGACACTTCAGGCACAGATAGGAGAACATAAGAGTTTCTCCCTAACATCAGGGAGAGATTAAAAATGAGATTTCTGGACCCGTCGAGTGGATTGATGCATTACCTCACACTGGCTATGGTCCTTATGCCACTTATGTATACGAAATCAGAATGATAGCTGTCTGAGGCAGTGTGGGCACGCCAGAACATAGATTGTGGGACTGAACACTCCGTGACGATGAAGAGGGTAATGGACGTCAAATATTATGGATATTGGATCCCAAAGCAGCACTAAGGAGAGCGTACAGAATGATCGCAGTAATCGTTCATTATATTTCTATTATTCAGCAAAATTTTGACCGCGTGACTCAGTTCCACCACGTTGAACAATTGAACGCGCGACCACCAACACCCCAATATTTGAATGAGCGGTGTCTGTACGAGCGACAGTGAGTGCACGAAAACATTTGCAACGCTTCGGCAAACTAAGTAACGTTTCCTTGTCTTCGAATCTCCTGTTTTTTCGCGATTCGTCACAGTTTTTAAACTGCAAGGATTACCCAACCAGCAGAGAGATTGGTGCCTAGAAAAAGTGAAACTGAGAGGTAATTAGATAACCGGAATAATAGAAAAGTGAGGTGTAATATGTGCTACGAAGTTTTCAGGAAATAGTGAAAACATGTAGAAGCATATAAGAAAACAAACGGCTACAGCCGCCAAATAATATTAAGTACTTAATAGAATTGTGTGAGAGTTAATGGAGAGTTGCAGAAACTACCGGAAAAAGGCAGTATGTATCGAACAGGGGGCTATTTTGGGAACAACCGATGAGTGTTCATCATTGTAGGAGTGTATGATAACAGATTCATACCAAATGAAACACACAGCTTGAGATACAGAAAACGCTTCCTATACCGTCGGATCAGAACAAAGTAGGCGCCTCTGCCACAACGCAGGCGTGTATCCTCGCGTGCAGAAGATCGTAAGGGTGCCGAATGGCATCCTGCAATATGCCGTTACAAGCATCTTGCACCTTTCTTGTAATTTGGGAATGGCTGTTCCAAGCCATGGAGAACTGAGTAACTTCCCGCTCCACCATGTTCAATACCTGTTCAATTGGCGAGGAATCTGGTGACCTTGCTGGCCAGGGTAGTTTTTGTACACCACAAAGAGGGCGTTGCGTTACAGCGGCCCTATGTGGACGTGCATTGTCCTGTTGAAAAAGCACATCGTCCGCCCCGGTAGCTGAGTGGTCAGCGCGACAGAAAGTCAATCCTAAGGGCCCGTGTTCTATTCCCGGCTCTGTCGGAGATTTTCTCCGCTCAGGGGCTGGGTGTTGTGTTGTCCTAATCATCATTATTTCATCCCCATCGATACGGAAGTCGCCGAAGTGGCGTCAAATCGAAAGAGTTGCACCTGGCGAACGGTCTACCCGACGGGAGGCCCTAGTCACACGACATTTACATTTACCTTCCTGTCGAAGAAATGCCAATAGCACGGGGATAACAACCTGTGCAATGTCCAATAGGTTACTTTACCCGGCAGAAACACCAAATGCAACTGGGAATTGAAACCGATGGCCGCCTACACCCCATGGAACCTGCGGTGGGACCGATGTGTCGTGGGCGAATGCACTCCGGAATAGGCAGCTCACCAGCTCTACGCGATACACATGTGCTTCCATCACTAATACAGAACGTCACACATAGCTTGAAGAGGAAAAAAAAAAAAAACAGAGCGTCAAGAGTAGGCATGATTGGCGGTCTCGTGATGTCTGTGGTAGCCTGGCCAGAGGCGTAAGTAATCTTAACCCTGCTGCAAGCGAACTGTTCCCGATGGCCCTTGCAGACTCGGCCAGCTCAGCTCGCACAACGCGTCGATCTTGTCATGTGTCTGTACTAGGACTGTTGATATTTTTAAAAATATCAGGACTCTGGTGCGTCGATATTTAAAAAATGTCGTTATCGGCTTGCGATATAGTGAATAAAAGTATGGATATGTTGATATATCAACGAAAGAGATATCTACGTACCTACGTATAAAAATATCACCTGCACATTGTAAATGTACTTCCAGTTTTAAAACTGTGTGTTTAAATATTGAAATATATGTAAATGTTGTGTGACTAGTGCCTCCCGTCGGGTAGAGTGTTCGCCGCGTGCAAGTCTTTCGATTTGACGCCACTTCGGCGACTTGCGCGTCGATGGGGATGAAATGATGATTAGGACAACACAACACCCAGCCCCTGAGCGGAGAAAATCTCCGACACAGCCGGGAATCGAACACGGGCCGTTAGAATTGACATTCTGTCGCGCTGACCATTTTTTTTTCTCATTTTGTTCAATGTTGTTCGATGAATTTGTTCTTGGCGGACGTCCGATGACACCCCTTCAGGTTGTTCGTTGATCCATTCACTCAGTTTTTTTTTTAATTACAGACGGTAGCTAAACCCTCTGACCGAACACGATGAGCTACCGTGCCGGCAACCACTCAGCTACCGGGAGCGGACTGTTTGAATATTGATTTATTAACAGACGTTCTGTACATAAGCAAGCTAGTAGCTTGCCTATCCCCCTTAGAGCAAGAATTGGAAGGAAACGATGCTCGTTCACGCTCGGCTATAACCACTTCGATAGCAACGGTGACTGCATGTAAGTGACCAATAGAAGGTGACCGATGGGTCGTTGTTTGGTTTCGTCACATATCGGATTTGTGCGGAACACTTCATGTGGACTTACCTGTCTTTCCATTTCTGCAAACGCCAGCGACCTAGCAGCTGCAGCCTCAAAATTGCATGACGAAGCTAAACGTTGTAGTTTCTTTTGGCAACACAGATTACGTCACCATTGCCCTCGCACGTCTCCACCCATCGCAAAGACCAGTCTTATCATTTGGATTTTTGTTCACCATTTTCGTCAACTGTTTTTGAAGAATGCCGATGTGAAGAGATAGCAAAATTGTTTTTTAACGCCGCTGGTGTCCTGGTTCTTCACACTGTAAACCTTAGGTTATCTCATTCACACCGCCACCCTCCCCAGTGCAACTGGTCTAGTGCTCCTGTGCCAAATGTACTTGCTTCACACAATCAAAGAGGAAAAACAGGGCGTGATGAAAGCCCAAAAAGTAGTAAGACTCCTTCAATAGTGAAAGTAAAAATATGTTCCACTACAATTCCAAAAGAACAACTTAAAATATTTACCGAAAATTGTGAAAAAATATAAAAATATCGGCGCTCCATATTTCTATTTTGGTATAGATACATCGGGGAAAAATGTTACCTATATTGATACTTTTTTGGAGAAAGTCTATATACCGATATTTTATCAACAGGCATGATCTATACAACGCCGATACCTAAAAAATGGTCAACGGGTGTGGGAGCGTTCCACAGACAACTGCTGAACGAAGAGAGAGACACCATCGAATCAGTGATTTCCAGCTCTCTGTCGATACCTCCATCCTGCCTCCCATAGGAAACACAATGCGATCGTTCTCCAATGGCTGAAGCTGTTCTGCATGAAATGCACTTTCGCTGATAGGAAGGTTGTTCCCTAGAATGAATGCTCCACGCATTATTCACCTCTTAAGCTCAGCACGGTTACTACCTGTAGAGTCGAAACAGGGGACACAGACACGGATTGATTTTACCATCTAATCTCTGGTGACCGTAGCAAATGAAGCAGTAAACACAACCCTGATGCCACTGAACAGTGCTAGAGTGTTGCAGTTTTTTTTGTCAGAGTATTTGTTGTAACCACCCCGCTATATGCTCCTGTCTGAAATTTGGCCCGAATTTACCTCCCACTCTATACAAAAAGTCTATGTATCCAACTTAAACCAGCATGCAAATCTTTGACTAAACAGAACCTAATTTGAATTGAACTGTAACTAGTCTGTATACAGATTCTCTTTCTATTAAAAGTGCAACTGAAGCAAAAAAATTGTCTAGCCTTAATAAAAGTTCGCATACTTCGGGCCTTGACAGTATAGTTGAAGATTCATCGAAACCACAACAGCAAACAACGAACACGCAGCGCTAAGCTTGATTTCTATTTCTAAATAAAAATTCAAACTGTTCCATACCACATGGTGCAATGTGGTAGTGCGTAACGATAAACCTTGTTTAAACAGCAGTATTGGGGATAGTAACTATTCTTATAAAATTTTATTTCAAGACAACGATTTTAGAACGACGCATGTATTCAAAAAGACACAGTGAAATTTCGCGTGATCTTCACACACAACGTTGGTCTGAACGATACTATGCTTGAAAAGGTGAGCAACTATTTGGAAAGGGTACAATGTTAACAAAGAATTTCTGTAAGAACCAGACAGAGTAATCAGTTGATATCTTAATGCATGACTCACGGAAGTGGGTGGTTCTACAGCTCTGAGCAAGTCAACTAGCTGACGCCGGCCGCTGTGGCCCAGCGGATCTGGACGCTTCAGCAGTCTGGAACCGCGCGACCGCTACGGTCGCAAGTTCGAATCCTGCCTCGGGCATGGATGTATGTGATGCCGTTAGGTTAGTTAGGTTTAAGTAGTTCTAAGTTCTAGGGGACTGATGACCTCAGATGTTTAGTACCATAGCTAACAATAATTATTGTAACAAATAAGCTGCACAGAGCTGCACTGTTACCTCAATTTTTTTTCTCTCCAAAAAGAACATTATTCAAAATTTATATAGTTCTCGCCTTGCAACATGTACATCTTGTTCATCCTTGTTGTCCTTTACAATAAATATTTCTTCATCTAACAGATACAGTCACAAGTCAACACAACAATACTAAATACGTCCATCACCTGCCACATATCAACTAAGAATGTATCAGACTGCGCAGAGGCAAATACTGTGCCACTTGGACAGGCTTTGCGATTGGTGTAAAGAATGGCGGCTAACTCTAAATATAGATAAATGTAAATTAATGCATATGAATAGGAAAAAGAATCCCGTAATGTTTGAATACTCCATTAGTATTGTAGAACTTGACACAGTCACGTCGATTAAATATTTGGGCGTAACATTGCAGAGCGATATGAAGTGAAGTGGGATAAGCATGTAATGGCAGTTGTGGGAAAGGCGGATAGCCGTCTTCGGTTCATTCGTGGAATTTTGCCTCCCTCGTTCTGTTTGGGAGTGGAACAGGGAGAGAAGGTGCTAGTTGTGGTACGAGGTACCCTCCAGCACGCACCGTATGGTGGATTGCGGAGTATGTATGTAGATGTAGAACAAGACTAAGACCAAAGATTGTTTAACAGTACGTAACTTCCTCTGGCTCTGACGTGCACATCGATAACATACAAAAATCAGAATGACACGTCCACCTTCTATTGTTAGTACAAACAAATTACATAGATGGAAAAATGTAGTTTACAGATCTCTTAGCGCCTCAAAGTATCGATACTTTCGTAATACTATTTCTGCGCAGTAAACACTCTTCGTCTGGCATCGCACCAGCAGCCACAACACGCATCCGACCGGCTGCCGCACCCCCCTGCAGAGCGCGTTCCCCTCAGCGGTTGACGGCGCCGTGTTGCGCGAGTGCGGCAGATGACTTGGTGTGACGCGGTCCCCTGATGCGGGGGTGTGCCGCTGCCGGTGGCTGGTGGGCGGCCACCCTGGCGCTCAGCGTCGGTGTGTGCGTGTGCGATCTCTGGCGCGGTGTCGCCTGTTTACAAGCGCGGCCGCCCCCTCCGCCCCCGCTCGCCGCACGGCTATTTCCAGGTCCTCCGCTCCGCGAGTTGGCTGGCCCAGGGGCCAATGCGAACCGAGAACGGCGCACTTCTGCCTCATCTGCTGCTGCTGCTGCTGCTGCTATTGCACCATAGGTCGACACTCAGCCTCGTATACGCCTCCAATTAACACGCTGCGGGATTATTAAAAGCACTTAACGTCTGCAGCGATCTTTAATTGGAACACGTTTGCATGGCACTTACATCTACATCCATATCTATGCTCCCCATGTTACGTCATGGAGTGTGGCGGAGAGTACTTCTGGAACTCCTATCATTTCCGTCTTCCCTGTTCCATTTGGGAATAAAAGCACTACTGTCGGTAACTTTCGTATTAGCTCTGATATCACAGATTTTCTTTGTCATTTCGCTAGATGTGAAGGGGTGGACAAAAATACGGAAACACTGCAAATAAAACTCGTTACCGTGCCTAACATGGTGTAGGAAAAGTGTTAGCATTCAAAACGGCTTCCAGTCGTCCCAGAGTGGGTAATAAAGGTCCTATATGGTTTTTAAGGAAATCTGCCGTCCTTCCATCGAAATTGTGACTTGTCCAGGCAACGATCATGGAGGTGGATAGCGATCACGAACACACTCTCCAAAGCAGACCACAAAGGTTTAATGTTGACATATGGTGACTATAGTGACGAGGGGAAAGGCAACAGTTAAACGGAACGATCAGCTGTTGCGGAGCATGCTTTCCAGCCAGGGAACCACCATATTCGTTTCGAGGAGACGCAAGTACTAGCTGCCACAAGCGGATATTACGAAAGGCTCTACAGGGAGGCAATCGAAATCGCTAAACACCTTAATAATTTCAATCGAAAGGAGGAGGGCGTGAAATTAAACGGTATATGGATGCCGGAGTTAAAGGTGATGTGTACCACCCGTCCACTACTGGGTGATGGCAACGGCGATCGACAGCAGCGGACAGCGGCCAATTGCACTGACGTTTTCAAAACACGTGACGTCACACCGTAGCGCGGGAGCGCGCGGGCACGGAATTTAGCGGCAGTCAGTAGCGAGCCAGTTAGTGTTGGACGTCCCATTGAGCTACAAACCCCGTTGAAGATGTCTCCCGCAGATGGGGACGAAACGTTGGGAATTGAGACAAAATTCATCAACCTACCACGGCATAACAGCCCGGATAATCATAATGGACATGACATTTCCGGCCGTGAAAGTCTACATTTTAGTATAGTTAACACTTTGCCGTCCGCACGTCACGTACAAATTTATTCGCTTGGCGCCGGCAGCGCTAATTGGGATTACTTGGCTTCTCGCCGGCCGTTCTTGACATTATCGGGAGATTATAAGTTGTTAAGTTTTAGTAATCTCATCGTTAGTTCTCACAAGTTCTCAACCCTGTTCCCAACTTTCATGAAATTTCGAAGATATACATACTTAAATAAATATATTTGTTTCATATATTTATTTGCATTGTCTTTGGTACTTAGTATTTCCCTTTCATATGATATCCAGCAAAACAGTCTCAAAGATGTAACGTAACTCCACAAGACTTACACATTAAGTTTGCTGTTCTTTTTTTGTTTTGTTTTAGGAACATACATGGCGGTTTCTTCGTTTTCCTTTATTCATTTCGGAAATACGTAGGCCTATTAGTTGGTGTTTTATGTGACCGGAAATCTGTCAACCGGATCATGATGAGACGCGCCTGTCGACCTCCAAATTTTGCACTGCGCATTCATCGTAAATAATCGTATCGTCTCTTTCGTCTGCTATGATGCAAGATCCCAAGTAATTATAAAAACGAGAAACTTGTTGACGTGTGTAACTTATTGTTGCCTAAAGAAAACAGAATGCAAAAGATACATAAGTGCTGTCGCCGGCCACTGCGCTATACTGTGCTCACGACACCACTGTGGTGTCGCCGGCCACTGCGCGATACTGTGCTCACGACACCACTGTGGTGTCGCCGGCCACTGCGCGATACTGTGCTCACGACACCACTATGGTGTCGCCGGCCACTGCGCGATACTGTGCTCACGACACCACTGTGGTGTCGCCGGCCACTGCGCGATACTGTGCTCACGACACCACTGTGGTGTCGCCGGCCACTGCGCGATACTGTGCTCACGACACCACTGTGGTGTCGCCGGCCACTGCGCGATACTGTGCTCACGACACCACTGTGGTGTCGCCGGCCACTGCGCGATACTGTGCTCACGACACCACTGTGGTGTCGCCGGCCACTGCGCGATACTGTGCTCACGACACCACTGTGGTGTCGCCGGCCACTGCGCGATACTGTGCTCACGACACCACTGTGGTGTCGCCGGCCACTGCGCGATACTGTGCTCACGACACCACTGTGGTGTCGCCGGCCACTGCGCGATACTGTGCTCACGACACCACTGTGGTGTCGCCGGCCACTGCGCGATACTGTGCTCACGACACCACTGTGGTGTCGCCGGCCACTGCGCGATACTGTGCTCACGACACCACTGTGGTGTCGCCGGCCACTGCGCGATACTGTGCTCACGACACCACTGTGGTGTCGCCGGCCACTGCGCGATACTGTGCTCACGACACCACTGTGGTGTCGCCGGCCACTGCGCGATACTGTGCTCACGACACCACTGTGGTGTCGCCGGCCACTGCGCGATACTGTGCTCACGACACCACTGTGGTGTCGCCGGCCAGCAGAGTGTTAATACTGTTTCTCCCAAAACCAATCCTGGACGACACTGGCTTTGTGAACAGCGGTCCTTTCATCTCGGAACACAGAATCACCACTGGAGAACAAACATTGTACCATGGCATAGGCTCGGTCAACCAAAGCGGTCACACAATCCGTGGCAGTAACGCTGCCTTGCAGAGTAACCGTAGGGCTCGAGGAATACCACACGATGGCTGCCATAATCTTCACATAACCCCCCCCCCCCCTGGTCATGTTTCACTCTTGTGACGTAAACACGGCCAGAAGTTGGAAACAGTGCGAAGCAAGTGTCATATAATCAAATGACATTCTTGTATATTTCCATAGTCCAGGTATTAAGGCTTCGGCACCATGTATTCGTGTTTAGGAGCGTTTGCATCAGTAATGAGAAGTTTTGGAATTCAAGTCCGTCCTACAGTTCGGTGCTGATGGAGCTCCATTCGTGCTTTGTTGCTGACAGGGTTCGCGAGTGACTTTGAGAGCTGTCGTCCTCTTACTTTTCGTCACAGTCTTCCCCAATGACCATTAGTCACTTTCCCCTGTGTTGTGACTTAGCGGTTGCTGTTTTTCCGTTTTCCCTGTAAGCGGTATAAATCCGTCGAATAAGCCATTCCTTTGGTAGGTGAATTGAATACCGTTAAGATTCTTCCGTTGAATCTGTCTGGAACGTGCTTTTCCTAGAACTGGTTTTATATGCTCATTCTACTCCATGTCGCTCCGGATGTTAGGTCTGTGTATCGTACGGTTGTTACTGTCTCAAACGGTTTGTCGCCAATGCCGTAGCTCAAAAGTAATTGATCTATTCGCCTTTCAAAGCTCAGCGTTCAGGATCTATTGTTTGTCACTGCACAAATCATGGAACCGCCAGAGGTATTATTCCACGTTACCGTTCCCAGAGGCAAAAACATCATCTGCCAACAGCGTCATGGTGTTACCAACGTAATCCGCTATATACAGTACATATAATTAGTTCGTGGGCAAATTAGAACTAGCCCGGAAAATATGAGAGACTGACGTGGAGTTCACCCTTGTTAATGAGCAGCAGAACTGCACCTCACAATTTGCTGAAAACAGTGATTGCGATGCAAGAATTGCTCCAGAATGAGATTTTTCATTCTGCAGCGGAGTGTGCGCAGATATGAAACTTCCTGACAGATTAAAACTGTGAGCCGGACCGAGACTCGAACTCGGGAACTTTGCCTTTCGCGGTAGAGCACTTGCCCGCGAAAGGCACAGCTCCCTTGTTAGAGTCTCGGTCCCGTTCACAGTTTTAATCTGTCAGCAAGTTTCAAGAATTGGTTGCTGTCATAATGTCGGCGGGGGTGCATCTCCAACATGCTCTGTCCAGAGCACTTCACTGTCAATTACATTTGAGTTAGTGAGCGAGAGAAGCGTGTGTGTGTTTAGTGACCAGTTGAATCCAGCACAGAGATGCTCAAGATAAAACAGCGTTTGTTCGTAATCGAGTGTAAAGCGAAGCACAATTCGTAGGAAACCCGTGCGGAACTGATTGCAGAAGTGTTTACGGCTGGAAGCGTTTTGGCGAAACCTCCACCGGAAATAAGCAATGCATAAATTAGTGGCAAAAATTGCCCGAAACGGGCTTTCTATCGAATAAAAAGCGTAACTACCCGAAAAGAGTTGGAACTCTAGGAAAAAAATTGCTAGAATGAAGGAAAGCATAGAACAAAATCCGTCGAAATCTTGACGCGGTAACCGGTGCATATGTGGTAATTGAGAAACCGTAGTCTCGTATCGAAAAGGACCTTGTACTGTGTTACTGTTGTGCATGAATTAAAACGTCCAGACGAACTATGCGTGAAAGTTCTGCGAGTGGTTTCTGAGTGAAGAGGAATCAGGACTTCAGATTCCGCAGTTTCATTTTCTCAGATGGGGCCCGGTTCAGTGTCACAGGATATTTCACCTCAGACTATGCCCCGTCATGCATCAGAAAATCCCGATGCGTATTTCAAGAGTAGCTGCATGAACTACATAAATAGTTCAAATGGCTCTAAGCACTATGGGACTTAACATCTGAGGTCATCAGTCCCCTAGACATAGAACTACTTAAACCTAACTAACCTAAGGACATCACACACATCCATGCCCGAGACAGGATTCGAACCTGCGACCGTAGCAGCAGCGCGGTTCCGGACTGAAGCGCCTAGAACCGCACGGTCACAGAGACCGGCCATAAACTACAGATTGGTGATCGGTGTGCAGTGTCTGGTCTCCACACCGTAACAAGATTTTCACCAAACTGTTAATGCTAATGCTATGTCCAGAAACTGTCTGATCCCAATGCAGATAAACTCTCACAAGGTGACACCTTGGATATTTTGAGCAAGAGCGGACACGGTCTTGACAACCTACTCAGGAGTGCATGAGGTGTTCTGTAACATTTCATTCGGATACTACCGAAATCGTATTTGCTGTTTCCGTCCCATTAAGGACGACGAGTTCAGATCTGTCCGATAGGAAGTGCAGAACCCATTGCAGAACTGACACAATACATTCCGAAATCCAAGGAACATGGCATGACCATGCGAGTCGTTGATACAGTGCTCTCGATTTCATGTACGGAGGAATCGAGCTGAGATTCCCAAGCCCAAGCTTTATTCTTACGGAATCCATGATGATTTTGCTAGAAGACATTTTTGTTCTCCATACATAAAAATAGCAGTAACGGCGATAAGAGATACATGGTCTATTTCCTCGGTTCTCGCACACGAAGGGTTTCGTGTAACAATTTTTGTCACGTTGTCTTTCTGTGTCTTTGTGTGTGTAGTTACATTCTGTGAAGAACGCCAAGTATTCAGCAACATGTCAGAGATTTGACAGTGGCAAACAGTGAATAGAAGCCGATGTAAATTCTTTGTAAGTGGTAACAAGCGCATGACTTATCATGCCTGGGTTGGTACTTAGACAACTTGTTTAAATATCATAGGTAATAAGCGATGCTAGAGATAAGATTAACTCTGCGACCTCCTTCTCGGAAAGGATGAAGATTTCAGTGGCGACGGTCGTCAGCGATTATACACTGAGGTGTGTCTGCACCACCTCCCGCCAGCAATATCACGAGGGCAACCCGGTTTCTCATTTTAGTCAAAACTTTGGATTTTCAGTGGTGACGAAAGTGTCCTGTCCATCTCTCAGAAGCACATAATTTTCTTATTGAAACTATAAAATACCTACTAGTTTTAAGATTTCAAATAACGTGTCATTGCAGAAACTTCGTTTTGCATAAATCTTTAGTGTTGTTTTCCTTGTTCAGTGGAGAAAAAAATCCTCGCGTGTTTATATATAATACGCAAAGGATTTATGAACATTAAAACATTTTCCTGCTAGGACTCCCGGTCCTATGCACAATTTTGTCAGGAAGCGTCAGTCTAGAAATTTTGTTGCGCCCATTGCAGTTCTTTTCTCGTTGCGCGCAAAATAAGAATACAAGGAACGATTTTTGCAGAACTTGAAAACTCATAACTCAACTCCAGATGAATGACAAGGGCAACTATGATCATAAAAACGGCCAGATCAGAACGTGAACTTCAATCGTATGTGTTTTCTGTAATTACGAATATTGTTCCGAGCTGTATGAATTAACGTTCTGCATAGTTACGTCAGCTTCAATTACTACTCGTAAATTATTAGAATGATTTTATTAAACGTTACCAGGACATTAAATGCGATAGTGCATTCGTCTTAATTTCATGTTCGAAACAAAGCAGTGTAATTAAATACTATTAACGCACAGCTCAGTTATTTCGTATGAAATTGCTTACTACTACATACACTGAAAGGAGCTATAAATGTTAATCGTCAAGTCGCAACTAATGTGGCTTTTTATCGGGGCTCAGATTGCTAATTTTTTCACTGTATGATATTCCGTTCTTCGAAAATTTGTAATCGCCAAATAGATACCTTAATGACCTACAACGCTGTAACAAAATCTGAAGATTGCTTTTCATTGGTCTTTGACAGAGACAAGTATGCAGTGTAAATTGTATGCGGCGAATTTTCCGTCACTTATCGCCTCTGAGAGAGGAGGGGAAAATACGAATTAGATGTTCTTAGTCGTAGCAGGAGTGTTGTTTGCTTATTGATGACGAAAGTAGTTATGTGGAAATGCGCATGTTAACTATCGATAAATGTAGCAGACTTATGTCAGGGATTTGGAGCAGACTAAGCGGAAAGGTCATTACTGTTGCGACGAAAGCAAAGTCAGCCGGCAGATGGTAAGGTAGATAGTGGAACCTTGAGTAGTAGTGCTTTCCGCAATTTATGTCAAACGCAGATACCTTGACGATAACTTAGTGCACTGGTGCTTGTCCAAAGAACGTGGCTCCGTTGCAGACGCAGCTGAAAGTCAGCATCCAAAGCTGTTGACATTTCTCCATTAGCACGAGAAGGTGAACTGCTGCTGCACGGACAGACCGTTAGTTGTTAGTCCAGCAGCGCAAGTAACTGATCAGGGCGGACGACTATTCAGCCCCTGCCGTGGTATGTGTGTGTGTGTGTGTGTGTGTGTGTGTGTGTGTGTGTGTGTGTGTGTGTGTATATATATAATGTGTGTGTGTGTGTGTGTGTGTGTGTGTGTGTGTGTGTGTGTGTGTGTGTGTGTTGCGTTGATATGGTCATTTCACCGGGCGCCATTGGGGATTTGACGTGACAGTGTTTGTCGTTTGAATGGTGAATGCTGCCCAGTTCCTGTCAGCCACACATTGAAAAGTTCTAGTCTGCAGCTCGTGGTCGTGCGGTAGCGTTCTCGCTTCCCACGCCCGGGTTCCCGGGTTCGATTCCCGACGGGGTCAGGGATTTTCTCTGCCTCGTGATGAGTGGGTGTTGCGTGCTGTCCTTAGGTTAGTTAGGCTTAAGTAGTTCTAAGTTCTAGGGGACTGATGACCATAGATGTTAAGTCCCATAGTGCACAGAGCCATTTGAACCATTTTTTTGTTTTGAAAAGTTCTGCCGAATAAGCCCATTAAAATATAAATACCTCAATGTCTTAAAGGATTATGAGATACAGTTTCAGAGCAGAGAGATGTGCCCAGAACCGGACGGTGTTTTTTATTTTTGAAAATAGAAAACTGTAAAAAAGTAAGTTTCAGAAACATGTAATATTTACTTTATAATGTTATGCACCATGCACCATTCACGTTTTACTCTAGGAAAATATAATTGAAAAGTGCTATGAAAAATAATTCTCAGAAAGCGTATACTTAGCGGTTTCGAAAAATAGTTACAAAATCGGAGCCCTTGTAAAAGTAATGTAAATAATACTGGGTGAAATTAGAAAATATTAGGCCCTAATCTACATTCTACGTGCAGTATAACATATTCCAGAAGGCTATAGGATTACTGTGTGTTCTTTGCTGAACCCAAGAGTCCTGCTGTATGATGTCCCTGTAGCCTTTATTTCTGACAGTTTGGTTTTGTGATCTTCAAAAAAAAAAATTCTTTTTCCTGGAATTTTCGTCTTTGAAAGACTATTAAATGTTATTCCTCTTGGTCAGTTACACGGCCATTCTTCACATGTCCTAAATCGCTTCAGGCAAATGCTCGGATGGTTTCTTTGAAAGGGCACGGCCAGCTTCCTTCCCCATCCTTCCATAATCCTCTGGGACCGATGATCACGCCGTTCGGTCCCTTCCCCCGAACTAATAAGCACAAAGAAGCAAGTGTCCATTACAAGATAGTAGTAAATCAGATCTTTAAATCTGTATCCAAAATTGTATGTCTACCTCTTTTCTGATCCCTCAGGTGAACTGAACTTGGGCTTTACAACCCCGTAAGTTGTCGTTTTTTAAACATTGAACTATTTACTGGCATCCATCCAGCCAATCTTTTTATGAACAGCCGGCCGGAGTGGCCGTGCGGTTCTAGGCGCTACAGTCTGGAACCGAGCGACCGCTACGTCGCAGGTTCGAATCCTGCCTCGGGCATGGATGTGTGTGACGTCCTTAGGGTAGGTAGGTTTAATTAGTTCTAAGTTCTAGGCGACTGATGACCTCAGAAGTTAAGTCCCATAGTGCTCAGAGCCATTTTATGAACAGCATCGATAGCTCGTGTACTCGTGTTTTTAGACGGACTCCACGTTCTTTCATCTATCGTCTCTATTCGTCATCATCATCATCACGATGTTGAACGGTTTCCAGCCCCAAGATGGTTCAGTTTAGAACCCAAGCCTCGCCATCTACTCGTTTTCCCCACCTCTTTGTGTTCACGCTGGTCCAGTTCTCGCCCCATTTTTTTCTTCAACGCTCCTGCACATGTTTCAGCCATCCCTCCCTTGATCTTCCTCTTGTTCATGCCCTTCGCATCTCCATTTCGTGTACATTCTAGGCAATCCTCTTTAAGCAGCCACACCATCTGAACCTTGTTTCCATCCTGCTCTGCAAGGATTCCTCTTTCACTACTTCTATTACCATTTCATTCATCATCCCCTCTCTTCTTTTTACATCTGTCCTGCTTCTGAGGAACTTAATTTCACATGCCTGTAATCTAACATCTCTCCCCTTCATCACCCATGTTTCAGGTGCATAGGTCAATATTGGCATGTAGTAACTTCTATATATTACTAATTTGCTTTTTCGTGGGATGTCGTTGTTCCACACATTTCGCAGGAATGCTTCTGTCTGTCTGCTACGTTCACTGATCTGTTTCTTCTCTCTTCGATTTTCCACTCTCACACTTTCCAAGCACTTTAAACTTCCCATCGTCTACAATTGTTCACCTCCAATCCCTATTCCCCTGGTTAGTCTATCTTTCTTTCTAGTTGTAACGAGGATATCGCGTTTGTTTTACATTAAATTTCATCCCATACAGTCTCACAGTTTGTTCTCCAGTATCCAGCTGTTGCTGAATCTGCTCCTCTCTATTTCCCCAGAACGGTCTTCCCTATTACCGTCTACGAATTAGCAAGAGAATTACAAGAAAATAAAGATCGTGTGCTAATACAGGCAGACTACAAAGATGAAAAAGTAACGCGTCTAGTTCAAGCAACAGAAGGGGGCCCAGTTTAGTAGTCTACGTTTCATTAACCCAACAATTTTTAAGCAAAGATCTGAAGGAAAGTGCTCGGTCAGAAACATCAACCTGAAACCTTACTGTTCAAGAACACCCACAGATTGAAACGCTTACCTGCCAATCTCTCGGAGATGCACCGAAAAATGTACTTTGTGCAAATACTTCATCCATAGCCAAAAGCCGGCCGTAGTGGCCGAGCGGTTCTAGGCGCTACAGTCTGGAACCGCGCGACCGCTACGGTCGCAGGTTCGAATCCTGCCTCGGGCATGGATGGGTGTGATGTCCTTAGGTTAGCTAGGTTTAAGTAGTTCTAAGAGCCGTTTGAACCATAGCCGAAACATTTTAATGATGAACTGATAAGCACCAAGGGAAGCCCTCACTTCGGCTACAGAGCGGTAGAAGCCTAAACAACTGTACACACTTGGCCCAACTAGAGTTTAGGACAAATCAGAGCCAATAGTCTAGGTGTCCGCTTTGGAGGAGGGGGGGGGGGGGTGGCTGGAGAGGGCGGGGGAAGAGGACCAGACTGTTAAAACAAAGGCTATTGTTTTTGTTTTAAACCTTCGTGATAGGGGCGCATAGGCTTCAATAAAATACTGTTGGTTTTGTGCAGACCACCAATTTGGCAAATAACCCGGTTTCCTCGAGGCAGTTTGAGCCTGCTGGTCGGCTGTGAGCTGACCGGACCCACTGCGCACGCGGAAGCGCGGCAGGCGGGCCCGTGTTTACTGCGGAGGCAGAAGTGGGTCACACACTGTCCGCTGGGCCGGCCACTGCTGGCGCTGCACCGGCGCTCGGGGTAACGACACGCCGCGACACGCTCGTTACCTTCGTCTCTCCGCCATCCATTATGCAGGTCCTCTGCAAGACGGGGCGCACTGTCCTGATGAGTTCGAGCAGGACCGTCCGCGCTGATGCTCGACACAGCAGTGAGATTTGGGTCTTATTCCCGGCAGCACGTACTGCATCTCGAGCCCGCCAGAGAACTGGATTTCCTGATTGGCTACCGTTTACGACGTCGTAGTGCAAGTCGATGCGACCACGAAACTAGTTGGCAGTCGCACGTCTACATCTACGTGATTACTCTGCTATTCACAATAAAGTGCCTGGCAGAGGGTTCTGTGAACCACCTTCATGCTGTCTCTCTACCGTTTCACTCTCTAACGACACGCGGGAAAAACGAGCACTTAAATTTTTCTGTGCGAGCCCTGATTTGTCTTCTTTTATCGTGATAATCATTTCTCCCTATGTAGGTGGGTGCCAACAATGTTTTCGCAATCGGAGGAGAAAACTGGTGATTGAAATTTCATGAGACGATCCCGTCGCAACGAAAAACGCCTTTGTTTTAATGATTGCCGCTCCAATTCACGTATCATGTCTGTGACACTATCTCACCTAGATCGTGATAATACAAAACGAGCTGCTCTTCTTTGTACTTTTTCGATGTCATACGTCAGTCCCATCTGATGCGGATCCCACACCGCATAGCAGTACTCCAGAATAGGGCGGACAAGCGTGGTGTAAGCAGTCTCTTTGGTAGACCTGTTGCACCTTCTAAGCGTTCTTCCAATGAATCGCAGTCTTTGGTTTGCTCTACCCACAATATTATCTACGTGATCGTTCCAATGTAGCTTATTTGTAATTCTAATCCCTAAGTATTTAGTTGAATTTGCAGCCCTGAGATTTGTGTGACTTATCGCGTAATCGAAATTTAGCTGATTTCTTTTAGTACTCATGTGAATAATTCACACTTTTCTTTATTCAGGGTCAATTGCCACTTTTCGCACCATAAAGATATTTGATCTAAATCATTTTGCAAGTCGTTTTGATCATCTGATGACTTTACAAGACTGTAAATGACAGCATCATCAGCAAACAATCTAAGACGGCTACTCAGATTGTCTCCTATGTCATTAATATAGATCAGGAACAATAGAGGGTCTATAACACTTCCTTGGGGAACGCCGGACATTACTTCTGTTTTACTCGATGACTTTCCGTCCATTACTACGAACTGTGACCTTTCTGACAGGAAATCTCGAATCCAGTTTCACAACTGAGTCGATACTCCGTAGGCACGCAGTTTGTTTAGAAGATGCTTGTGAGGAAGGGTGTCGAAAGCCTCCTGGAAATCTAAAAATATGGAATCAATTTATCATCCCCTGTCGATACCACTTACTGCTTCATGAGTATAAAGAGCTAGTTGTGTTTCACAAGAACGATATTTTCTGAATCCATGCTGACTGTATGTCAATAAATCGTTTTCTTCGAGGTACTTAATAATGTTCGAATACAGTATATGCTCTAAAACCCATCTTTGATTCCATCGTATTTCTGTTGTAAGTTGCGTGTTACGACAGTATGCTGTTTCAAGCTAACGGCGCACTGAAGATTTATCCCAAGCACGTCACTCTTCGATTTGTTTATACTTAAATGTTAGTTGACACATCGGTGTAAAAGCCTTCAGGACATCGTAAGATGAAAGATGTCTGAAGCTCTGAGTTCATCGTAGCGTAATGAATAGAGGCACGGAATTACAGGGTGACAGTACTGAACTATAGGAGAAAAAACTAAAATTAGTTACAAACAACGGCGTGCGCACACTTCATTCAACATCTAAACGTCACTAGAGATATTCGGATTTAGGTTATGACATGTTCGATGTGCCTACCATCATAGGCGATGATGTAGCGCCGACGAATATCAAAACTCTGCTGACCCGCTGAAGTGTTGGAATATCGAAGCTGCCGATGACCTCCTGAACGGCAGTTTTCAGCTCGGCAATGGTTTTCTGGTTATTGCTGCATACCTTGTCTTCAATAAAGCCCCACAATAAAGAATCAAATGTTTTCAGATCCGGAGAATATGGCGGTCAATCGAGATCGACGCCAGTGGCTTCTGGCTGCCCAAGAGCCAGAATGCGATCCCCAAAGTACTCCTCAAAGACATCAAACACCGCCTGCTGCGATGGGGTCGAGCTCAGTCTTGCGTGAACCGCTTGTCGAAATCAGGCTCACTTTGGATAATGGGGATGAAATCACGTATCGTTCTGTAATCACAGTGCCATCGAGGAATATCGCACCGATTATTCCGTGATTGGGAATTGTAGCCGGTCGGGGTGGCCGAGCGGTTCTAGGCGCTACAGTCTGGAACCGCGCTTCCGCTGCGGTCGCAGGTTCGAATCCTGTCTCGGGCATGGATGTGTGTGATATCTTTAGGTTAGTTAGGTTTAAGTAGTTCTATGTTCTAGGGTACTGATGACCTTAGAAGTTAAGTCCCATAGTTCTCAGAGCCATTTGAACCATTTTTGGAAATTGCACAACACCCACCGTTGAAGAGACTTCCCGATCTCTAAAAGCGGGTTCTCAGTCCGGCAAAACAGCCAATTTCACTTACTGGCGAACCCATTCAAATGAATGTGAGCTTCGTCGCTATACCAAACGATGCATGCGCATGCTAATTCCCATATGCCCCGCGGCCAACCGTACAGTTTCAACGTCCAAACCTAAACCGTTCAGAAGTTACGATATTATACTTCATATAGTTCAATAATTGTTACACTATACGAAGTAAGCACCGAGCGAGGTGGCACAGTGGTTAGCACACTGCACTCGCATTCGGGAGGGCGATGGTTCAGTCCCACGTCCGGCCATTTTGGTTTAGGTTTTCTGTTATTTCCCTACATCCCTTCATAAAAATGCCGGGATAGTTCCTTTGAAAGGGCACGGCTGATTTCCTTCCCCATCCTTCCCTAATCCAATGAGACCAATGACCTCGCTGTTTGGTGTCTTCCACCAAATCAATCCAATCCCAATACGAAGTAAGCAGTAGGTTCGCGTCGCGCTGTATGCTGCTATTTCTTTTTTATTGTCACGTTTGTAACAGATTCTGGGATACTCGTATTATTGAAATAAAAGTATGTTCGGCATCACTCGGTGTTACTTACATCTAAGAGTGCACTCTCCCAGCAATGAGTTTCGTCCGATTTGTAACTTCAGTCTGATTAAAGTACGAAAGATGAAGTCGCTACGAGAGAAATAGCCAGTAATGGCATTTGTATTCCGGCTTGTCGCAAATATTTGGGTTTTTATTTTCGAATATATTGTGATTTTACGAGGCTTTGGTTAGGCGGAAACCTCAGAGAATAGCTTAAATGCGAGTAGAGCTCGTTAGAGGCCCAGGCAACAGGCGGCGCTGTCACACATGTGGTGGCTGTCTTTTAAGACGTCATGGGGGGCGTGGCCGATTACCACCACGAGGCGTGTCAGGCAGCGACAGACAGGTGTCTCCCAGACAGCGGCGCACGCCCAAGTTCGGTCTGTCTGCGACGGCCGTCTTGTAGATGAAAGAGAGCAGTAGCGATTATAACTTCCAGACAAGTGTTTTGGTGACCAATACCAGCTATGGAAATCGCAAACACACTAATCAAGCACTTAAAACATTCGAGTAGGAGGATGATAACACTGAACTGAATTACAAACCGGTTACAACGCAAAAGAAGAAACTGCGAATAAAAATGTAAATGTAAGTACGAACTAAACGAGTGAGCTGATCACTGGTTACAAGAAAAGTGAACTTGAACACACACAGAGAGAGAGAGAGAGAGAGAGAGAGAGAGAGAGAGAGAGAGAGAGAGAGAGAGCAAGGAGGAAGTAAATTATGAAGATGACGTGAGAAAATAATTTGACAGAACACTGAAACACTTTAATTGAAACAAGACCCTGGAGTAGACGACTTGCCCTTGGAGTTATTCATATTCTTGCGAGAGTCAGCCACGATAAAACTATTCCACCTGCTATTAAAGATTCATCAGATAGGCGAAACACCATCACACCACAAGAATAGTACCGTAATTCCACTCGAAACGAAGGCAGATGCTGACAAGTGTGAATATTACCTAACTGTCAGTGTAATAAAACATGATTGCAAAATACACACAAAGCGTTTACAAAGGAATGTAAACACTGGTAGAAGTTGACCTCGCGGAAGATCAGTTTGCCTTGTGGAAAGATGTAGAAACACGTGACGCTATACTGATCCTACGACTTACCTCAAAGACGCTTAAGGACAGGTAAACCTGCTTTCATAGCATTTGTAGATTTAGAACAAGCTTTTGCAATGTTGACACACTTCTAAATCCTGAAGGTATCAGAGATAAAATACAGAGAGCGCAAGGTTATTTTATCTAATATAGAAACCAGACCCCAGTTGTGGGAATGGAAGGGCATGAGAAGGAAGCAGTAGTTCAGAAGGCAGCGATTCAGGGTCATGGCCTCGCCCCGATCTGTTAACGCTGAGTAAGCAGTAAAAGAAACCAAAAAGAATCGAAAGGGAATTAAAGTTAAGGGGGAACAAACATAATTTTTAAAATCAGCAGATGACACGATTCCGTCACGCAGCAAAGAACTTTGAAGATATGTTGACGAAATGGTTAGTGAATTAAAAGGTTGAACTGAAAGGTTAACATCAAAAGAAGCGAACAAGGGTAATGGAATGTAGTCGAATGAAATCAGGCTATGTTTGTAGAATTACAGTAGAAAATGGGACATATAGATGAGCTGCTCTTTGGGCAGCAAAAATGACTGACGATGGCCGAAGTAGAGGAGATATAAAAGGCAGAGAGGCAATACATAGAGAAGTATTTTTTAAAAGAATAATTTGTCAACGCCTAACACAGATTTAAGTATGTTGAAGTCTGTTCTGAAGGTATACCCTCGAATGTAACCTTGAGCGGAAGACAAATGTGGATGTTAAGCAGTTAAGACGAAAAGAAGAAAGCTTTTGGAATCGGAAGCTACAAAGAATGCTTGAAGATCAGGCGGGTACATCACATAACTGTAAGGAGGGACATAACGGACCATTTGATTATTATATTACTATACAACTTTACAATTTAATGAGGTGAGGTGGCGAAATTACAAAATGAAGAGAATTGAAATAATTAAGACATTCTAGAATATTAAGAAGCATTGTGAAACGTCCACTTAGAAAAATTATGAATGAATGATTGTGCTAGTAAACTTCTACTTTATTTGATCCAAAGACAGCTGACTAAAACTGAACGTACTCACAGTTCTCTCTTCACTTGTTCTGATCATCACTAAACTGACACAATATTTTTTTAGCGCAACGGCAATCTCACTTTCAATAATCCCTATAAAAGAACGGCCCTGACTAACAATAACATATACCTTTCATGACTCACCTCATAAAAATCTTCGTTACTCGAACTACTGCATTACAGGGAGCGTCAATACTGCCAGCTAAATAAAAGATTCTAACTACTGAAGGCACTAACTACTGATAGGCATAGTTAGCAAATGAAAGATTTTGATAGAGAACAATCAATGTATTTACCTTAATAGCGTTAAAAAGTCATAATAAATTGTATATATATATATATATATATATATATTTGTGACATCCAATTAAGCAATTTTCCTTTTACTGACTCACACGTCCAGATCGCCCGCTCAAAACTCCGCCATTTCTCTCCCCACATCCACCACTGCTGGCGGCTCACCTCCAACTGCGCAATGCTACGGGCTGTTCACATCCAGCTGCCCAACACTACAATAACGATTATTTCAACAATGAGTCCAACGAGCCACAGACTGCACACAGCACAGTGAGTGATTTTCATACAGAACGCTACGTGGCGTTACCAACATAAAAACCTAAACAGCCTACTTAAATTGCTTTTAAAAACGTTTTTTCGAAAGTTTCCATTTTCACGCAGAAATAAATATTTCAATTCTTAGAGACATGCTATAACAAGAATATTGGTAACAGTACAGTTACTACACCCAAAAATTCTGTTATGGAAATGCAGTCTGAATTTAAAAAAATTAATAACGGTCATTGAATTTCTCGTATATGTACGCACGGTGGATACATGATCGTACTATGTCACGAATCAGTAAACTATTCGCCAACTCGACGAAATTGAAATTCCGATCGTAACTGGAAATCAGCGTTGAATTTAATGGCGACAAGTGAAAATTTGCGCCGGATCGGGAGTATAAACTGGGTTTCCCGCATTACTCGAGCGGTCGCCTTTACGGCTTTGGCTGTCCGAGAACACTGCACGTCCGACCCAAATTCCTAACTTGTCGCCTACCACTGACGTTAGTCATCTGTCCATTGCTCTCATTGTTCGCAGTCTCACGCTGATTCCCGCAAGAAGTTGGGCGAAGAGTGCATCCGCACTGAATGGTTTTTATCGAGTTTTCAGTAATTCAAGAATCCACGTCTGTACCATATTCCCTCAAATGTAAATACAGAAATCTCTCACTTCAGTGGCCTTCGAATCGAAACATGTTCCGTGTCGTGCCTCCACTGGTGAACTCTATACAGTACTGCCGCCTTTCACGACGGATTTGATTTCAAAATCCAGTGGGGGAAAATTGCAGGTGAGAAGTTAATAGGCTGCAGCTGCGTCCGCCGCTGCCTCAGAACCGTTACCAACGCCTTGCCGACTATAGTTGCGTTGTGTTGCCAACAGCTGCGGACAATGTGTTTGTGTGTGTGTGTGTGTGTGTGTGTGTGTGTGTGTGTGTGTGTGTGTGTGGGGTCAGCAGAGTCAAGGCCACGGCACGAGGACTCCGATAACCTCCTGGCGTGACTCAGGATCGCGAATAGCGCCCATTGGTGGAGGTCGTCCTTGCGTGTATATGGTAGTCCCTACAAGTTATCTGAGGTTGGTCGTCTACTGGGGCGAGGGCTATCAACGACAGATGCGCCAAAAGAGATAAAAGCTGGCACTGTTGACATTTACAAGGGGGGCGATCAAATAGTGTCCGTTCGAAGGTCGTACAGTCCAGAATCGGTGTGCCAATCGGGCACAATCGCCGTGAGCATTGAGGCTATGATCTCACCAACGCACCAGGTTGAAGATACTCGTTTGGTAGAACTGCGTGCCCTGCTGCTTGTTGTGGTCCGTAACAGCCAGGTGCACAGCCTCGTCCGACAGGAATCTTAGACCCATCAAGGCCTTTTAAGGGGCCGAAGGAGTGGTGATCGCATGAGGAGCGGTCAGGTTTGTAGGGCGGGAGCTAAAATATCTCCCGCTTCAGCTGGCGTAACGTCTGTGTTACGTCATCTGAGTCATGGGGTCGTCCGTTATCATGAAGAAGCAGCAGCACCCCATTCTCGGAGTTTTCACCATAACTGCACGCCGTAATTCTCTAGCTTTGCGCAATACCGTTCCCCAGTGATGGAGACGCCAGTTTCCTCGAAATCAACAAGCAGTGGGCCTCTGTAAACAAAGAACAGTGTGAGCACCACCTGTCCAGCAGATGGCTGGCTTTTGAACTTCTTGGACGATGGCTAACACAACTGCATCGTCGACACTGAGACTCAGGTTCCCAATGGTGGCATCAGCTTCCATCGCCACGGCGCTGAAGGAACTTTTTGCTTTCAACGTTGTAACTCAGCAGGCGCTTCAGGCAACCAACCATCCGATTTGTGTTTTGTTCGGTATTAGACACCCAGGGCATCCTCTGGCTGCAGACCTACTGGTGGCCGAACAGTTAACGGGTAACGTAGTGTACGCTACCGAAGGAGACGTAGAGATCCTTTTCTAGTGCATGAATGATGCCGATCCACCTTAATCGTTTCGTCGACAGCCAGCTTGTTGTCCGTAATGGACGAGGCTTGCGCCCAGGTCGACCGGCGTCTTTTAGCGAATCGCGACCAGAGTTGAACACCGCGCACCATTCCACAACAGTGGTTAGCGACAGGCATGCTGTCCCGTACACATTCTTCATTCTCAGTTGGATTCTACCTGTACTGGCAGTTCGGCAGCACGTTGGTTCCGTTGGGACGCAATCGACAATCTCGCCATAGTTCACATTTCCGCATTTACCACACGCACGTCGGAAAGGCATGAATGCTACACAAATCCCTTATCTTCAAGTCGGTGCTAAATTCCTCGAATCGGAGTAGCGTCTAACGGTTATCTTTCAATATTCTATATTGGTTTTATGCTTTTTGATACTACCTGAGATAAGAGGGTAGCATTAATTATTTTCTTTACGTAGGTGAGACCGTTAGAAGCAGAGTATCTTACAGGAGGCCAAACTAAATGTTTGTTTTCAATTTAAATGAGCGCCAGGCTCCCTACAAGATTATCATAACTGGTTTTCATCTAAATACAGTCAAGGCCAAAGTTCACAGATCTACGACAAATGGTATCTGTGAAAGTATTTGAACTCTTGCAAAACTGACTCGTGGAACTATTCAGATTTAAATGAGCTAAATCGAAACAAGGCCCCGGGAGTAGACAACATTCCATTAGAACTACTGATAGCATTGGGAGAGCCAGCCCTAACAAAACTCTGCCATCTGGTGAGCAAGATGTATGAGGCGGGCGAAATACCCTCAGACTTCAAGAAGAATATAATTCGAATCCCAAAGAAAGCAGGTGTTGACAAATGTGAAAATTACCGAACTATCAGTTTAATAAGGCACGGCTGCAAAATACTAACGCGAATTCTTTACAGACGAATGGAAAAACTGGTAGACGCCGACCTCGAGGAAGATCAGTTTGGATTCCGTAGAAATGTTGGAACACCTTAGACAATACTGACCCTACGAATTACCTTAGAAGAAAGATTAAGGAAAGGCAAACTTACGTTTCTAGCATTTGTAGACTTAGAGAAAGCTTTTGACAATGACTGGAATACTCTTTCAAAATCTGAAGGTGGCAGGGGTAAAATACAGGGAGCGAAAAGCTAATTTACAATTTGTACAGTAACCAGATGGCAGATATGAGAGTCGAGGGGCATGAAAGGAAAGCAGTGGTTGGGATCCCCGATGTTATTCAGTCTGTATATTGGGCAAGCAATAAAGGAAACACAAGAAAAAATTGGAGTAGGAATTAAAATCCATGGAGAAGAACTAAAGACTTTGAGGTTTGCCGATGACATTGTAATTCTGTTAGAGACGGCATAGGACTTGGAAGAGCAGTTGAATGGAATGGACAGTGTCTTGAAAGGAGGGTATAAGATGAACATCAACAAAAGCAAAACGAGGATAATGGAATGTAGTCGAATAAAATCGGGTGATGCTGAGGGAATTAGATTAGGAAATGAGACATTTAAAGTAGTAAAGGAGTTTTGCTATTTGGGGAGCAAAATAACTGATCATGGTCGAAGTAGAGAGGATATAAAATGTAGACTTCACAATGGCAAGGAAAGCGTTTCTGAAGAAGAGAGATTTGTTAACATAGAGTATAGATTTAAGTGTCAGCAAGTCGTTTTTGAAAGCATTTCAATGTAGTGTAGCCATGTATGGAAGTGTAACATGGACGATAAATAGTTTGGACAAGAAGAGAATAGAAGCTTTCGAAATGTGGTGCTACAGAAGAATGCTGAAGATTAGATGGGTAGATCATATAACTAATGAGGTATTGAATAGAATTGTGGAGAAGAGAAATTTTGTGGCACACCTTGGCTAGAAGAAGGGATCTGTTGGTAGGACATGTTCGGAGGCATCAAGGGACCACCAATTTAGAATTGGAGGGCAGCGTGGAGGGTAAAAATCGTAGAGGGTGACAGATATGAATACACTACGCAGATTCAGAAGGATGTAGGCTGCAGTAGGTACTGGGAGATGAAGCAGCTTGCACAGGATACAGTAGCATGGAGAGCTGCATCAAACCACTCTCTGGACTGAAGACCACAACAACATGTTTTAAAATGATTTTATCACTTCTGCTCTTGTGGAAAGCTGTAAGAAAAATTAACATTGTCTGCCGCTTAATGGCGGCCAATTGTTGCCAGTCAGCGATCACTGCTTTCGTCTTCTTGATAGCTGAAAAATACTAATTATTCTCTTTTGAAATAAAACATTGCGATTAGTGGGTGGCATGTTCTTGAAATAATACAATTAACTCACTTGTACACACAGATTTCCATCGATAACCTGATAACTTTTTTATCGTCTAGTCGAAAGAACTAAAAGGACATCTGGTAGCGTTCAACGCTACACACACTATCTATCTAACAATAGTAACATGAGAAACAGAAACAGCAGGAGAGAGAGTAAGAACTTATCTTTTCCATCTTATATAGTTATACAAAGATATAAATGTTTTATTTCGCCATATTTTTTACTGCGATATTGTTTATCATCGTTATTGTCTCTCCCTACCGTAGTATCGACGTTATATTTTTTGTAAATTTTATATTTTTTCACAATTGACTTTGTGTGGTAGATCTTTTCTTATTCAGTATTTTTATACACACGTTATTATTAAACATCGCAAAAGAGACACTACAAGCGCTGGATTGCATAAACGCTGCAGCAACATCTGCAGGCAGAAACTTACTGTGGATCCTAATAGTGTGTGCCCCCACAGCTCTTTCTACGTCTTTAATTACAAATTCCTGTATCCCTGAGAAACATTCCCATGACTTTGGAAATATTCTTCACATCAGCAGCACTGCCAGGTTGTACACAGGATGGGTGGTGTCGCTGGATGTTCGAAGGGAAGCGGAGAACGTGATCAGTGTTTCTACTTGCGAACTGACGGTGTCAACTGAAACTTGCGTATCGCGTAGTGATGCACGTTGGGGGAAGTCCCTGCAGGATGTGACAAGGTGCCTGTGTGGGTGTGCTTTGATTCCCTTCCTGCGGCGCTTCCTTCTCGACGGATGGTTGTTCCTGTTCAGTAGCCTTGCTGGGACAGTGTGCGCTGCGCACCAGGACAGCGGTAAGTGGCCACGCTTCTGCCGTGCTGCCCACATTCCTAATTAGACCTAAATTGACTCTTTAAGTGCTAAGATGACCTGTAGCGGTGACACGTCCCCACGAGCGGGCTGCACTGTACTTTTAACCAGTAACTGACAGAAATGGCGTACAGTACGAAGCGAAATTGTGTGTACATACTTCCTACCCTTTCGTATCCGAACTACGGATCTGTGCTGACGTAGTTAAATTTGTGTTGCCGTTGCAAATTATGGCAAGTTAATGCTTTGGTCACGAAATACATTGCCACTTCCATCCAAATGGGTTAAGTGCACTCAAATGAAATGTCAGTGGGGCTGAAATTAATGGCAATGCAAAGACATGAAATAACTGAGCAATCTGTTCAGATATAAGGTGATTGAAAAATACCATTACGAACTTCGGGGTCAGTTTCCTTAAATCAAAGCATAAAGTCCACATACACACGCCCAAACATCCTTCGTTTTCAAGTTATTAAAGCTCACGTTCAACGGTTTTCCAGATAAAACATCAGTGTGCTCATTCAAAGAGCAATTTGACTTACTGTATCCTAGACACTGGCGTTTGCGCTCTTTCCTAGAAGGCTTTGTAATTGTTGGCGAATTGTAGCTCTATACGTTCTTCTAGCATCTTACAGATGCTCTCTAAAGGGACTTACTTCAGAACGCTTTCCAAGACTTACTAGAAGATATGCCTCTGGAAACGAGGACTATGGTGATGGGGCTTCGTCACATTTTAGCCTCATTGTTCGGATAAACCGTCTAGTATCTACTGTAACGGCAGGATAGGTAGAAAGGGGTGGCGGGAAAGGGGGGGGGAGGGAAAGGTCCATAGGCCGCGCGTCCTTTGGATTTTTTTTGTCAAGGGTCCTCTTAACAACTAGTTTATGCAGCGGACAACACGGATGCAGAAATTTATCAACGTGTCTTGGGAGTCTTTGAAACGACTCGAGACGCTCGAGGAATATTTTAAAGGGTGCCACTGTCCGTGATTCGAGAAGTTCACGCGTTAAGGGAAAGGGAGCAGGAGAGGGAGAGGGGGGGGGGGAGGGAGAGATTGAGAGAGATTGACAGGGAGAGCGGGGGGGGGGGGGGGATTGACAGAGAGGGGTAGGAGGTGTGTTTCGTGGCACAGTTACAACCAGTTTGGTTGGCCTCATTATAGGTTGTTGAAGGTAGGTTCATCAAAAAGGTTACTACAAAGTACTCACATTGAACGGCATCATGCAGCTTTGGTGGTTCTAACACTCAACTTTACAACGATGAGAGGGCACAACTACAGAGACGGAACAAATGGTTTTTGTTTAAAACAATGGTACACAATTTGAGATAAGTACAGGAATGAAGAGGTGTGGGGTATTTGGTCGGCGCAGAGGGAACAGTGTCTTGCAAAGTTTTCGCTATAGAGCAGTGAGGATGAGGGTAAAGGGGAGATAACATTGTGGTGTCTAGCATATAGCTATACACAAAGATGTGAAAGTCTCTTACGGTTGCTACTTCTTGATGAATATCAGGCTTTGCAGCCTGCCCACGCGCATCCGTTGAAGCTAGATTCCCTCACGACACATTACGAAATTGAGTACCGGTCACACTTCATGCCTATTAAAATCATCTTAGTGACCAATAATCATGCCCGTTCCGCGTACTTGTGCAGCTAATACGTCAGGTGCGAGACTTAGTGTCCGCTCAGCCCTGCAGCGTGTAAGGCGGGCTGGACTGAAGCGGGTACTGCTCAGCTTAGCGACCGCCCATTCGAGGTTGTGCCCGGGATTCAGGCAGCACTCGAGGGCAGTCACGGCGCTTCTTCCAGGCGCCTCAGTCGGCGAACTGCGCCCTCGCTGCCTTCAACAGCAGAGGCAGCAACAGGTGGCCCGGCGAGCGGGGCCGTATATTTCCTAATTTTTACGAGCCTTGGCGCTACAGCTCCTTCCGCTTGCGTGCACTCACCACTTTCATTCCCATAACAGTAAGCATTGCGACCGCAGAACATTACGCCCACATAGTGGCAGAGTGGGCGATATGCTTTGAACAAAGGTTGGAATACAGCGTGCTTCTAAAAAATACATTAGATTTGAAAAGGCTACATCTGGCACATAAACCAATATAGGAAATTTTTTTGTAGCCCTTTCTCGACGTACCCTGTTTTTAGCGGTCTTCTCTTATGTCAATTGGGATTGACGTATAGTCGTTTTTTAACTCATGTGTCTTCGTGCTCTATAGTTTTGACTTGGGCGCGTATGACTCCAGCTGTTTTTGCGCCCTGAAATAAAACAAGACAGAAATTTGAGATACGTTACAACTTTCGCATTGAGGGAACATAAAGGATGAAGAGAGGCAGATGGTGTGCAATGGTGATCACTTAGTCTACAGTTGTCATGGTGTCTTAGATTACTGCCAGAACAACAATGGAAGACCAGGTGAATTGTACCTCCATAGAATAACACTACACGCACCGACGAACGTCAGTAGCTGGGCGTGCGTTCCGAGAAGCCGTTCGCCTGGGTGGTGGAGTATCCGGACATGACCATCGACCTGCACTGTAACAAGAAACGTGGTTCATCCGACCAAGCGATGCATTTCTCGTGCACAGTGCAGTTGATTTGACGATGTTGTTGAGTCAGCATGAGAAGACGTGGTAGATGTGGGTCTTCTGCTGTGGAGGCCAAAGTTCAGCAACATGCCCAGAACGCTGTGCTCCGAAAGACTTTGCACTGCACGAGCACTGTACTGAGTCGTCAGATGTGCTGGAGATCGCTGCATACCCTGCTTCACAGAACGGACAAGACTCCGACCTCCTCGTTCTGTTAAGAGGCGTGGAGGTTGCAAGAAACCCCCACAAATATTACATCTCCAGAGATGTCTGTTTAGCCGGTGAGTCCGTAGATGGTGGTGTAAGGCGGCCTACAGTGTATCTGGTCTCGCTTTCCCAACTGAGTTTTGCGATAATTAAGCCAGACCGCCCTAGAACTGACTTCGTGAGCCGCCGCATAGAAATTCTTCCTGCATGTTATGCAGAGATGCCCTCGTAGTTCCCTTGCAGAGGCGTAAAAGTGCCGTTGGATTCTGAAAGTGCAGTACTACTGTAGTGTACTATCTTGTACGTAACTGCAGTGAGTAGTAGTTCTGTTGTGCACATTTTTACACAGGATGCCATTACGGTGCGTTTATTTAAGAAACGCCGTAAAATGAACTTGCTCACACTGATTACAAGCTAACAACGGTATGAGTGCATGATCGACCGCATCACTTGATCGAAAGGCGTAAAAAAAAAAAAAAAAAAAAAAAAAAAAAAAAAAAAAAATTCTAATGGGTCTGAGCACTAATGGGACTTAACATCTGAGATCACGAGTCACCTAGAACTTAGAACTACTTCAACCTAACTAACCTAAGGACATCACACACATCGATGCCCGAGGCAGGATCGAACCTGCGATCGTGGCGGTCGCGCGGTTCCAGACGGAAGCGCCTAGAACCGCTCGGTCACAGCGGCCGGCGTTAGGCGTCCTATCGGCGACTGCAGACAATGGCGTACGGTCAGTACCTTGAACCGACAACCGGTATTGTCCGTAGAAGATCGTACATCTTCGGTTATGCCGAAGTTACTAATTTATTTATTAATATCAACGTTCCCTGGCATTGTGATATTACTGAAAGATAGTATTTACTACCTGTAGACTCCTCCTAAGGTCTGAGTGGCATTAGGCAACTTTTGCTAGCATATATTTATGAATAACAGTTACTTGATTCGCGCCAGAATTAATGTACTTTCCCTACCTATATCTCTTTGCCGGCGTCATGAACAATTTCTCGTCGTCACCTCATCCCACTGAAAGCGCCACATGGCCAAACGTCTTTACTAGCCAGTGAGCCAACCTGCCGCTCGCCCCTTACTGTTTACGCACTACAGCACTGAACATCATGTACGTGAAGTAGCAAATACTGGAAATACAGTAAAATGTGCTCTTACCTGCAAGTAAGGGGTACCTTACAGCGTCCTACATCTTGTCTCCTGCTCTGTTCCATCGTCCTTCAGCAACTTCCCGTTGATGCTCACGACAGGAACACGCAAACAGCCTACCATTATCCTCGTTTCTGAGATGCTGGCTCCTAGAAACTAGGCCTAGCCATTTCTAGAAACCGCTTATGTCAGCGGATCCCTCCATTTGCGGTACGTATCGTTGCTTGCAATGATACCCCATTCCTCTCCGCTCTAGTTACGTGCTTAGGATTCCGCGACACTTGCTCGCAACGTCACCAGGCGGCATTAAGTCTCGCCGTGGGCATAAATCAAAAATATGGGAAAACCAAATTTAATTATATTTATTTTAAACACACTCTTAAGCTGTTTCTCTACATAATCGACATTCAAACTGACTGTCCATACCGTGGCACAAGTTTTTCAGTACTGTCTCTGTAGAAATGTGCTGCCTATGATTGCAACCACTGGTTTACATAGGCAAGCAATTCGGCGTCGGAATCAAAGCGTTGTTCTGCGAACCGTGTCTTCATTGCTGAGCAGAAGTGGTGGTCGCTAGGCGCCAAATCAGCTGTGTAAGCTGGATGACCAAACACCTCCCATCCAAAACGTCGCAGCAGCTTTCGGGTATGATTGGACATGCGTTGTCGTTAAAAAAAAAAAAACTTTTGTCCTAAATTTTTCCGAACGCTTGTTTTGTATCGTCCGCCTTAACTTTGTCAGTGTTCGACAACACCTGTCTGAGTCAAATGTTGCGCCACGTTCAAGGAAACCAACGGGAATGATTCCGTTAGTCCCAAAAGACAGTAGCATGATCTTCCTTGCTGTGACAGCATTTGAAAAACCCTTCCTTGGTTTCTTGGGAGAATTTGTGTGTCCCCATTCCATCGACTCCCTTATTGTTTCACACATATCATGCTTCACCAAAGTCTCGTCTCCAGTTACGATTCCATCGATAATTGTTACCATTTTTATCTTAATCTTCCAGAAAGGTCAATGCTGTTGCCAGTCTGTTTTCTGCGGTCTTACGTTAGGATTTTGGGAACCAACGTACCACAAAATTTGTGGTAACAAAGTTTCTCCGCCAGAGTTACATGCATCTAACTCGTGAAATGTTGCGAAAGTTTCCTAGTCGTGAAACGATTTTCACGAATTTTGTCGTCGATTTTCGTCCACCAGTTCGTCAGTCACAAGGCTAGGTGTACCACTGCCGTGCTCATAGTGAATAC
Organism: Schistocerca piceifrons; assembly: GCF_021461385.2. Lineage (NCBI taxonomy): Eukaryota > Metazoa > Arthropoda > Insecta > Orthoptera > Acrididae > Schistocerca > Schistocerca piceifrons. The sequence continues at coordinate 1,034,481,328 of NC_060139.1, forward strand.
CGGTACGGTCATTTTTCCGATCCGTACACCATTGCCTCAGTAGGCTTTCTTTCATTATTCCTTTCCCGTGCACATCACAGAGGTCGCGGTAAATTTAAGTTGGTTTTCAGTTTTTTTCCCAACAGAAATAGGACTCAACATAATGTACCTCCCAAGTGGCGGGATTTTCTATTGCAGCGCGCATTTTAGCACGTCACGGAAAGCAAAGTAGCAGAGATACAAACCTCAAGCTACCACCGCTGGAAGCGCACTGAGTTTAGGAACGTTTAGGGTCATTCCATAAGACGTGTCATCTATGGTATACCGAGCAAACGTGTGCCATCGCCGTAACTGCAGTAAATACATTCGAAAGCTCACTTCAGAAATCAGACAGATTGCGACCACATGCGGGGATGTCTCTGTACCAGCGCCGGGAACATTAAGGTTGAGGCTGGCCATACTACTAGATGGATCCTCCCACACCCAAGCTACTCACCCCAGTCCGTCGGACTGCCGCCCCAGTCCGTCGGACTGCCGCCCCAGTCCGTCGGACTGCCGCCCCAGTCCGTCGGACTGCCGCCCCAGTCCGTCGGCCCCCCTGCGGGTCCGGGGATTAGAATAGGCCCGCGGTATTCCTGCCTGTCGTAAGAGGCGACTAAAAGGAGTCCATCCCCCTCACGGGGGTAGTTCGCGCCTGCGTCCGGAGACGGACGGTTCCACGACCTATCATCGTGGTCCTTTTGGTTTTTTCACTTCTCGTTTCTTCCTTCCTTTTGTTGGTTCCTTTCTTTGCTCTTCTCCACCTCACTGTCTTCCTTACTCTTTCCCTTGCCTTCTCCTTGCCTTCTCATTGCCTTTTTCTCCTTGCCTTCTCATTGCCTTTTTCTCCTTGCCTTCTCATTGCCTTCTTCTCCTTGCCTTCTTATTGCCTTCTTCTCCTTGCCTTCTTATTGCCTTCTTCCCCTTGCTTTCTCATTGCCTTCTTCTCCTTGCCTTCTCTGGTCTCCGCCTCGGCGTTTGAGACAGTCTGTCCTCTTTCTCCCTCTCTCTCTTCTTTTTCCTCTTCTTCCTTCCTCCCTGTGCGTGCCTGAAGGCCGACCCACGCGTTCGCACGCGTAGCCGGTGACGGGGTAACGCGTAAGTCCCCGCCCTGGGTAGACATGTAAGGCACGCGCGTACCCCCTGGTAAAGGCCAGGCCCGGGGAGGGGTGATTGCCTGAGCTGATACCTTCTGACCATGCCGATTGGTCCCTCCGTCTGTTTCTCGGGAGGTGTGACCTGAGGTGTAAACATTCACCTAAGGCGGGAGTGCCCTCTGAGAGGGTCCCCACAAGGAAGGAGCGCGCCATCGGAGACGCTGGCAATCATGGGGGATTCCTCCGCAATGGATTCTACTCCATCTCTTTCGACTTCGACCCAAAAACGGAAACGTGACCAGCCAACAGTGACAAAAGTACTACCGCCTGCCCCACAGTTCCTCGTAGTTTCTCGAACTGAGGACGGAAAGGATTTTTCCTCTGTCAACCCTTTCGTTATTCAGAAGGGTGTAGATGCCATAGCCGGATCTGTCAAATCCTGTACCAGGTTGCGTAACGGCACCTTATTACTAGAAACTGAGAATGCCTTTCAGGCACTAAAACTGCTTCGGGCCACCCTCCTGTACACGTTCCCTGTCCGGGTGGAGGCCCACCGAACTTTGAATTCGTCTCGTGGTGTGGTCTATACTGGCTCCCTCGACGGATTGACTGACGAGGAGCTTCAATCATTCCTCGCTGAGCAGGGCGTGACGGCTGTCCATAGGGTCATGAAAAAGGTCAACAATGACCTTGTACCGACCCGGACAATTTTCTTGACCTTCGATAGTGTTAAGCTGCCATCGCGCATCAAGGCGGGCTACGAGGTTATTTCTGTTCGCCCCTATATCCCGACACCTACGCGCTGCTACCAGTGTCAGCGTTTCAATCACACTCGACAGTCTTGTTCCAATGCGGCTAAATGTGTCACCTGTGGCAGGGATGCCCATGAGGGTGACTGTCCACCTCCGTCTCCTCGTTGTGTGAACTGTCAGGGTGACCATGCCGCATCCTCCCGCGACTGTCCTGTCTATAAGGAAGAACGCTGTATCCAGGAAATTCGGGTCAAAGAGAAAGTGTCCACCTCGGCTGCTCGCAAGCTATTGGCTAGTAGGAAGCCCACGCTGCTCCCAGCGGGGAAATACAGTACTGTCCTCGCCTCTCCTCGGACTACCCGGGAGGTAGCAACCCAGACATGCGATCTGACCTTCAGCACCACGGTCGTCCGTTCGGCCAGTGCTAAGATCGCGCGGTCGACGTCTCCTCTTCCTCCCATCACCTCGCAGACACGAGCACCTTCTTCAGCTTCTGCTAAGACGAAGACACCGAAGTCAGATGCACGGGCCTTCAAGAAGGAACCATCCCGTGCAGACTTCCTCCGTACCTCGACCTCACAGCCTTCGACCGGTACTTCCACTACACGTCCTTCCAAAAAGGCGCATAGGAAGCACAGTTCTCCTTCCCCGCCACGGCGCATTTCTTCTCTTGCGCCACCCAGCGGTTGCCGCCCCAGGCCGTCATCCGTTTCGCCTGGCCGCACCGCTGGTCGCCGTACATCTGGCCGTTCACTGGCGGAGGAAGCTCCCCCTCCCGGCCATCCTCCCGAGATGGCCGATGACCCTATAGACCCAATGGACGATGACTGTCCGCCTACTGATAGCGGCGGCAGTGCTCGCTCGAAGCCAGGCCCTAAGCGGCCTTCGAGGTGACCACTTCTCTCATCTTTCTTTTCTTACGATGGCACTTATTCACTGGAATATTCGCAGCATTCGCTCCAACCGAGAGGACTTGAAGTTGCTGCTCCGCTTGCACCGTCCGCTTGTCGTAGCCCTCCAGGAAACGAAGCTACGCCCATGCGATCAAATTGCCTTGGCACACTACACCTCTGTGCGTTTTGACCTACCCCCTGTGGTAGGTATCCCAGCTCATGGAGGGGTTATGTTGCTGGTCCGGGATGATATTTACTACGATCCCATCACGTTGCACACCGGCCTGCAGGCAGTTGCCATCCGCATTACTCTCCCCACTTTTACGTTTTCCTTTTGTACCGTTTACACTCCATCGTCATCTGCCGTTACCAGGGCAGACGTGATGCAACTTATTGCTCAGCTACCTGCACCATTTTTGTTAACTGGAGACTTCAATGCCCACCATCCCCTTTGGGGCTCTCCAGCATCCTGCCCGAGGGGCTCCTTGTTAGCAGACCTCTTCAACCAGCTCGATCTTGTCTGCCTCAATACTGGCGCCCCTACTTTTCTTTCGGACACATCTCACACCTATTCTCATTTAGACCTCTCTATATGTACTCCCCAACTTGCACGCCGGTTTGAGTGGTATGCACTTTCTGATACATATTCGAGCGACCACTTCCCGTGTGTTATCCATCTCCTGCAGCATACTCCCTCTCCGTGCTCATCTAGTTGGACCATCTCCAAAGCAGACTGGGGGCTCTTCTCTTCCAGGGCGACTTTCAGGATCAAACCTTTACAAGCTGCGATCGTCAGGTCGCACACCTCACGGAAGTCATTCTCGCTGCTGCTGAATATTCCATCCCTCACCCTCCTTCTTCTCCACGTCGCGTACCGGTCCCCTGGTGGACCGCAGCATGTAGAGACGCTTTACGTGCTCGTCGACGTGCTTTACGCACTTTTAAACGCCACCCTACAGTGGCGAATTGTATCAATTATAAACGATTACGTGCTCAGTGTCGTCGTATTATCAAAGAAAGCAAGAAAGCCAGCTGGGCTGCTTTCACAAGCACCTTCAACAGTTTTACTCCTTCTTCTGTTGTCTGGGGTAGCCTGCGCCGGCTATCTGGCACTAAGGTCCACTCACCAGTTTCTGGCTTGAAGGTCGCGAATGACGTCCTTGTGGCCCCTGAGGCTGTCTCCAATGCCTTCGGCCGCTTTTTCGCCGAGGTTTGGAGCTCCGCTCATTACCACCCTGCCTTCCTCCCCCGCAAACAGGCAGAGGAGGCTACGCCACCTAACTTCCGCTCCTCGAATCGTGAAAGTTATAATGCCCCATTCACCATGCGGGAACTCGAAACCGCACTTGGCCGATCACGGTCCTCCGCTCCAGGGCCTGATTCTATTCATATTCAGATGCTGAAGAACCTTTCTCCTGCGGGTAAAGGTTTTCTTCTTCGTACATACAATCGCATCTGGATTGAGGGACATGTTCCCGCATGCTGGCGCGAGTCTATTGTTGTCCCGATTCCTAAGCCGGGGAAGGACAAGCACTTGCCTTCCAGTTATCGACCTATCTCGCTTACCAGCTGTGTCTGTAAAGTGATGGAGCGAATGGTTAACTCTCGATTGGTTTGGCTGCTCGAGTCTCGACGCCTACTTACCAATGTACAATGTGGATTTCGTAGGCGCCGCTCTGCTGTTGACCATTTGGTTACCTTGTCGACCTTCATTATGAATAACTTCTTGCGGAAGCGCCCGACCGCGGCTGTGTTCTTTGATTTGGAGAAGGCTTACGACACCTGTTGGAAGGCGGGCATCCTCCGCACCATGCATACATGGGGCCTTCGCGGTCGCCTCCCTCTTTTTATTCGTTCCTTTTTAATGGATCGACAGTTCAGGGTACGTGTGGGTTCTGTCCTGTCCGACACCTTTCGCCAGGAGAATGGGGTGCCACAGGGCTCAGTTTTGAGCGTCGCTCTCTTCGCCATCGCGATCAATCCAATAATGGATTGCCTCCCAGCTGATGTATCAGGCTCCCTTTTCGTGGACGATTTTACCATCTATTGCAGCGCGCAGTGTACACGTGTCCTGGAGCGCTGTCTTCAGCGTTCTCTTGACCGTCTTTACTCCTGGAGTGTCGCCAATGGCTTCCGTTTTTCTGCCGAGAAGACGGTCTGTATTAACTTCTGGCGATACAAGGAGTTTCTCCCACCGTCCTTAAGACTCGGTCCCGTTGCTCTCCCAATCGTGGAGACAACCAAATTTTTAGGCCTTACATTTGACAGGAAACTTAGCTGGTCTCCACATGTGTCATATTTGGCCGCCCGTTGTACCCGTTCTTTAAATGTCCTCCGTGTTCTCAGTGGTCTGTCGTGGGGAGCGGATCGAACCGTCCTACTTCGTCTATATCGGTCGATCGTCCGCTCCAAGCTGGATTATGGGAGCTTCGTATACTCCTCTGCACGGCCATCCATCTTACGCCGCCTCAACTCCATACAACATCGGGGTTTACGACTTGCGATCGGAGCATTTTATACCAGTCCCGTAGAGAGTCTTCATGCTGATGCTGGCGAATTGCCACTCACCTACCGGCGCGATATACTGCTTTGCCGGTATGCCTGTCGGCTACTGTCAATGCCCGACCATCCATCTTATCGTTCCTTTTTTGACGACTCTCTTGACCTTCAATACGGGTTGTATGTCTCTGCCTTGCTACCCCCTGGAGTTCGCTTTCGTCGCCTCCTTCAACACCTTAATATTTCACTCCCTGCATCCTTTCGAGTGGGCGAAAGCCGCACGCCTCCTTGGCTCCAGGCTCAGGTCCGCGTTCACCTCGACCTCAGCTCGCTCCCAAAAGAGGTCACCCCCGGTTCGGTCTACCACTCCCGTTTTTTGGAACTTCGTTCGAAGTTCACCAACATGACTTTCATTTATACAGATGGCTCTAAGACCAATGACGGGGTCGGGTGTTCCTTTATTGTCGGGGCACAAAGTTTCCAATACCGGCTCCATGGCCATTGTTCGGTCTTCACAGCTGAGCTCTTTGCCCTCTACCAGGCTGTTCTTTACATTTGCCGCCACCGACATTCTGCTTATGTCATCTGCTCAGATTCCCTGAGCGCCATCCAGAGCCTCAGTGATCCGTACCCGGTTCACCCTTTCGTACACCGGATCCAACGCTCTCTTCAGCAGCTGGTGGACGTCGGTACGCCGGTTAGCTTTATGTGGGTTCCTGGCCATGTCGGTATCCCTGGGAACGAAGCTGCAGATGCCGCGGCCAAGGCTGCGGTCCTCCAGCCTCGGACAGCTTCTTGTTGTGTCCCTTCGTCCGATTTTAGCAGGGTCATTTGTCGGCGCGTTGTGTCGTTGTGGCATGCCGACTGGGCTGCACTTACCGACAACAAGCTTCGGGCCTTAAAACCTCTTCCCGTGGCTTGGACGTCCTCCTCACGCCCTTCTCGGCGGGAGGAGGTCGTTTTAGCAAGGTTAAGAATTGGACACTGCCGGTTCAGCCATCGCCATCTGCTGACGGCTGCGCCGGCGCCGTTCTGCCCATGTGGGCACTTGCTGACGGTTAGACATATTTTAATGTCCTGTCCAGATCTTACCACACTGCGCCTCGATCTTAACCTGCCTAATAGTTTAGATGCCATTTTAGCGGATGACCCACGAGCAGCTGCTCGTGTTCTTTGTTTTATCAATTTGACGAACCTCGCTAAGGACATTTGATGATGTTGTTTTAATCTTACGCCTGTCAGTCTGTCTTTTATTGTGTTTTCCCTTTTAGTTGTTGTTGTCAACTTGTGCCTCGCGGTGCATTCTTAGAGTAGTCAGGGCGCTAATGACCATTGACGTTGTGCGCCCGAAAACCACAAAAAAAAAAAAAAAAAAAAAAACCAGTCCGTCGGACTGCCGCCCCAGTCCGTCGGACTGCCGCCCCAGTCCGTCGGACTGCCGCCCCAGTCCGTCGGACTGCCGCCCCAGTCCGTCGGACTGCCGCCCCAGTCCGTCGGACTGCCGCCCCAGTCCGTCGGACTGCCGCCCCAGTCCGTCGGACTGCCGCCCCAGTCCGTAACTGAGGAAACCATTGATTTTCAGTTTTTTCCCCAACAGAAATAGAACGCAACATAATGCACCTCCCAAGTGGCGGGATTTTCTATTGCAGCGCGTATTTTAGCACGTCACAGAAAGCAAAGTAGCAGAGATACAAACCTCAAGCTACCACCGCTGGAAGCGCCCTGAGTTTAGGAACGTTTAGGGTCATTCCATAAGACGTGTCATCAATGGTATACCGAGCACACGTGTGCCATCGCCGTAACTGCAGTAAATACATTCGAAAGCTCACTTCAGAAATCAGACAGATTGCGACCACATGCGGGGATGTCTCTGTACCAGCGCCGGGAACATTAAGGTTGAGGCTGGCCATACTACTAGATGGATCCTCCCACACCCAAGCTACTCACCCCAGTCCGTCGGACTGCCGCCCGAGTCCGTCGGACTGCCGCCCGAGTCCGTCGGACTGCCGCCCGAGTCCGTCGGACTGCCGCCCGAGTCCGTCGGACTGCCGCCCGAGTCCGTCGGACTGCCGCCCGAGTCCGTCGGACTGCCGCCCGAGTCCGTCGGACTGCCGCCCGAGTCCGTCGGACTGCCGCCCGAGTCCGTCGGACTGCCGCCCGAGTCCGTCGGACTGCCGCCCGAGTCCGTCGGACTGCCGCCCGAGTCCGTCGGACTGCCGCCCGAGTCCGTCGGACTGCCGCCCGAGTCCGTCGGACTGCCGCCCGAGTCCGTCGGACTGCCGCCCGAGTCCGTCGGACTGCCGCCCGAGTCCGTCGGACTGCCGCCCGAGTCCGTCACTGAGGAAACCATTGCTTGGCAGGCGCTGTGCAGACTGGCCGAATGTCCTCACGGTTTTTTGGCGACAGGGGGCATACGTTGATGGCAATGCCAGTGGCATTCAGCGCCTTCCCCGTCATTGCCAACGCTGTGCCTATGCACCGGAGGACCATTTTGAACCATATTAGTGGATTTTGACTCATTCTTGTTGCCTTTGCACTCGTGCACAAAGAATTTACACAGAATTCCAGTGCACGTGTTTCATTTCAACTTTTACCATAACCTCCTTTACTGGTACCCAATTTTGTGTTGGCTTTCATATACACACTGCCTTGACGGTTCGGTGAACATCGTGGATTTCTCATGTCGATTTATTGCAAGATATACCATAGTTCCCATGACTTATGAAATCGTATATATCAATGATGGTTCGCTTAACTCTTATGGGGAATAGCATAACGTAATCTAATACTGTATCAGCAGCTTCATAACTTTAAAGGTTGATGAATATTGTTGCAGAGTTTGATCTGATTTCTCTAGGCACTGTTACTGTTGAGGAGGGTAGATTTTGCTAGATAGCTTACTTTCTGAGAGCACAGTGAGAAGTGCGTAGGTTTTCGAGGACTCGGTCAGGACGTTTCACACACATCGCATGATGACGGCAATACCCAGGTCTGCCGCCTGTAGTGTCCCGGTTGAGCTGCCTGTGTTGTGGTACGTGGTACGTTGGTGGACGTGTGCAATCTCTCTGATGGAAGGAATTTCACCGCCGCGGCACGCCTCGTTCGTTCTTAGCCGATCAATCTTCTGCTGGCGTCTTGTTTTCGTACACAAGTGGTCAGTGGCGCAGCGGCGTTCGGGAGGGGGCCAGGATGGAGCTACTTGCGAGCGTGAGCTGAAATAGAAGTACATGGTAATTATGGTACCTTCCACTCGATATTTGTTGTGTGTTAGGCAACCCGATCACTGTTTTGAGTGTCTATTCTCTGTGAAATATTTGGAGGAACGCTACGAGCAATTCGGCGTGGGTTATGAGAAAGCTGATGAATTTGATTTGTGATATTCAGTGTCGTGCATGAACCGAAATGGAGAAGGTGCACTTAATAATAATTATTTAAACTTAGCTGACTAGCAGCAAACAACAACCTGATATCTGCAGTGTAGTAACAAAATGCGTATCGCTTCTAGTTTCTGCAATTCGTTGAGAACATAGCCCGAGTAACGAGAGCGTATCTAAAGTCTCTCCATCCACAAGCTGACCAAAACTCTTCTAGCCAAAACTGGGATTGTATTCCATAAGTTCCATCCCATGTTCAAAGGACAGCATTGCAGGTGCTTTAATGGCCTTTGCGTAGCAGCCCCTTATGATTCCACTGAATGCGTTCAAATTTTTGTTGTTGGCTTTTGAGATCGAACTTGTCTTCCTTACATCCATCTGCCCACTGAGTTGTACAAAAAGTAGTTTCCATTCAACGTATTTGTGACTAACTGGTGCGGAGGTCAGGGACTCGATTCTCAGCGAGTCTATTGGATATTTTTCTGATGAGAGGGCCCGGAAACACCTGTCATTCAGCCTCATGAGGGCAAATGAGAATCTGTTTGCATAGCTGATGAAATGCGTGACATCTAAACGCCTATTCCAACACAGCCATACAGCGTTTATTTAGACATCACCATGTGTGTGAAAGCTGTGTCAGTGATTGCATGTAGAGCTACAAATTAGCAAAAAAATAAATAAATAAATAAAAATAGGTACCCCGCCCTAAAATTTATGTATGTATCACGGACGGTTACGGAGCCTTGGTTTCGTTAGGTGACGATCTTCGATGCTGACGAAGTCATTGATTTTGTCGCCTGAAGATAAAGCTACGGCTTCGAAACATGTGGTAGCATTTTAGTGTCTGATTTTAGTGTTTGTTTCCGGCATCTACTGATAATTTACGTGGTGTAACGGTTATTGGGACGCAAACATCACTGTAACACAGGTTTATTCTTTAATTGCCGTGTAATCTTAAGAATGTATACGTGTAAGGCAAGACACAGTTAAAGATGTGACACGAAGGGCTTTCCTAATTGAGGTGCTAAACGTGATTTGGACGGTTGGGATACATGTCAGACACCTTGAAAGATTCTGACGGGACATCCTGCATGAAATGTGGCATAGAATTTGTACTTAACCAATACGCAGTTCGGAAAACATGGAAGACGTCCTTACAGTTTCCCCTTAGACCTAATTCGAAGCAGACGTTTGTTTCGGTGACGTAAAAAGGTCGTAAACGTATCACTTCATTACTTTTATTCTTGTCTATAATTCTGGCCACGGCGAACTAAAAGCGTAGGAAAAGGCAGTAATGGATGTTTGCTGATTATAGAAGGTATATAGATGGTGCATGATTAGTGTGAAATAAAGGTTAGCCATTGTCAATGCCTTTCTTTGAGAGAGGTGAAAAATGAGTGCAGCGGCAAAGTAGTACTGGAGTGGTCTATTTTTTGTTCAAATTCTGTGTGTGTGTGTGTGTGTGTGTGTGTGTGTGTGTGTGTGCGAGAGAGAGAGAGAGAGAGACAAATTCTCAATAAAATATATGTCTTTGTCTTAAAGTCAATTGCTGCACCCTTCTTTTACTTCTGCGGAGCCGTCACATAAAGTACTGATTTCTCAAACTAACCTTCGCAATTTGCTAAATAAAAAGCCTCCGTATTTAAATAATTTTAATTTCCAGGAATACTTTAAAACAGTCCCAATCCATCGGTTCCAACAAAGGTTTTTGGGGGAGTTGCCTTGCTTATCAGGCGTATGCCGGAAGTCCCCTCCCATAGATTCTCAACTGGGATTCCCCTCTTCCCACTCGCAGCCTGCTGGGGTTTTTGGCTGATAAGAACGGTCTCTCTACCGGGACGCATCTCAAACAACCAGGTCTGCACGTTGGAGCAGAGTCCTAAACCCGTTATAGCTTCTACTGTTTAAACTAACTGAACCTATCCAGTCCGCTCCATCACACAACCTTTATCGCCTTCGACGAACAGATTCGCAGATATGCAGATATGCTTCGCCTGTGACGACTTGAAACTTTGAACTACAAAAAAATTGGTAAAAAAAATAACCATGGTGTAACGAACTAGTTACTTAGAGAGAAAGCACAAATTTCAATTGGCCAAGTTGTTCTTTTCGGGAGGAACCTGTCCAGCAGGACCAAGAAAAACTTAAACGTGATTTGTTGAACAGCGCTTTGAAGTTTGCTCCACTTAAAATCCAAGTATAGCCGCGGTACGTTTACACGGAAACATTTGTAAACTGAGGGCGCTCCTCAAACGTACCTTTATATGAAGGGCTTCAAAACGATATCACTTTTTACCGCTTAGCATTTAACCCTCTATCGAGAATGTGATCACTACAGTACACTGAAAGATACTGTATACGACGTACGATAATTTTGGTTTGAAACTTAAGTTTCATTTTCGTTTTGTACGCGTTTTCGCTCCTGCAGTATTAGATACGGTATGTTTCTGCCAGATGCCTGCCGAACGTTCCACCACAACATACTACTCGTATTACATACGTTGTGCAATCGGTCGCACACGTTTCCGGCGTTACCGATGTATTTTGGGTTTCTGTTACATGTAAACTGAACACGGAATTAAGAGTATATGCTAATTATACTAGGAAACTAATGTTTCGGGAAGAAAGGTCTCATGTTAATAATACTCTTTTTAATTTCCCGTACAGGTTTTTGGTGACAGAACCAGTTACACCTAAAAATTTTCTTGTATTTTTGTCAAGTTCCTACCTCCAACGCGAGTTCAACAATTCAAGGAGTTATTTCGTGTCGTCACTTGGCCGATGTGATTTACCTGTAGACGTACTTCCAGAATTTATTCACATAATGGATTAATAATTTTTGACAAATTTTGGTTTTGCGTTTGGTTTATACAGTAAAGTAGAAATCTTTAGAATCCTTGTACAACTAGCAGAACAGAATATACACACGTAGGCAGGCAGCAGTTTTTTAGGTGGTTAACATTGCTAGCAGCACCTTTCCTTCGTTCATAGTGCCATATGCAACACAGAGTACAGAAGTGAAGCTATGTACTCGTAGAAGAGACAGATGCGCACGATTAACTACTAAAGTAATTGCACGTAGAATATTGCTTCCTCGTATGAAGATTCATTTCTGTATCAGGGTTTAGCGAACACATATCAAACAGATGACGTTTGCCGCAGCAATAGCATTGCAGATAGCTCTTATCTCGGATTTTATCTCGCAACCGAGATAACGTGTGCTGCCCCCAGTGTGACTTACGCACCTCAACGAACAAGCTGGGCTATCCCGGTCGGATTTGATGAAAACTGTAAGTTCGTCTGTTGTATCGTAAGTGAGAATATAATCACCTTCATAAGAAGGCTAATAAAACTGTTTTTATGACCACTAGGAGCTTTCCACTTCAGCATCCGTATTGTCGGCAGTAGTTTAGATTCATTGGTGCTCCTCTGACGGTTCCAATATTTATCGCTGTTGAAACACGTACAGTTCAGATTTAATGATCATCTTCTGCTCTAGAACACGCACTACAGCTGTTTTACTTTCGGTGAACTGACGTAAAGTTGTAGGCTAACGGAATATCGGACTGCGGTAAAGTTGTCAAAGATCAGTAACTGACCGTACACGCAGATGCAAGAGTGTAAGAGGCACACGAATTAAACACATCCACTGACGATGCTTTCCATGTAAATGCGATTGCGTGCGGCAACCGTGAAAAATAAGAAGCGGGTCCTAATTTTTTTCTGGGTAGTTTAACTTGGTGTCTGAAGGAAAATTTAACCGTAACATGTGTTTCCAGTAATTTCATCGTCAGCATCTAAGACCGACCACACATTTTAAGGACGTGATTGCTTGACATCGCAGTTACGTAAGACATGGGACTGCACGGAGATGAAGTACGAAAAAGCGTATGCGTTCAGTAGAATTTGCGTACTGGTATGACTTCCACGAAACTGACTCAGAAACTGTACACGCAGTCCCGCTTCCTGAAACTTAAATTGAAATCGTGAAGTATTTCCCCTGTGTAATATCTGAACATTGCCATGGAGTCAGTCGGCGTTATTTCTGATACTATAGCGTGAGCTTTAGTGTGAATTCGCATCTCTTGACGTCGTGAATTTTAACCTCGTTTTCCTCCTGCACGAACTGTTAGTTCTGGCTTCAGTACGTGTTGTGCGGTTTAGGATTTCTCCGAAAAAAGATGTGCTGTGTTCGAAGTGAGGAAGTGTGTCCCACCAACTTTATTTGTCCTTGGGACAATCCACGTAGATTACAACCGGTAGGCGTGTCACTGTTTCCGGTCAAAGTGCGAGTGTAAAGGGCACAGTTCTTTACTAAGTTCGCTCCTGTTGGAGGCAGCGACCGCTTGCCTTCTCCAGACCAGTGAACAGAAGTCTGCATCGACATCCATACTCTGCAAATTATTGTGAAGTGCGTGGCATGCTTCCCATTATACAACTTACGGCATTTTCCCCTGATCAGTTCACATACGGAGCGCAGTAAGAGTGATTTCTTAAGCGCCTATATGCGTGGTATGATTAATCTTGTCTTGGCGATCCCTACGTGAGCGATACAGAGGTGGTCACGGTATATTGCTAGGTTCATGATTCACGGTTCCTTTGTGGTACTAAGTAGGATTTCACAGGATCGTGTGCGTCTGTCTTCAGGAGTCCTCCAGCTCTTTCATCATCTCCGTTATGCTAACGCGGAGACCAAATAAATGTCACCATTCCTATTGCCATCCTCGGTATACGTACAGTATATCCCCCATTAGTCCTATTTGGTGCGGTTCTCGCACACTTGAGCATTAGTCTAGGATGGGTCTTAGGAGTATTTTTTAAGCAGTGTCCTTCGTAGACTGATAAGCATTTTCCTAGTGTTCTCAATGACCTGAATTTACAGCACCTGTTTTACCTTCGCCTGAGCCTCTGTGATTTAATATAATTCCAAATTGTTGGACCAAGGTAGTTGCGAGTCGACCGATCACTACTGTGGCTCACTGACATTCTGGTCATAAAATATTAGGTTTCCTCGTCGTGTAGAGCGCGCAGTTTTACATTTCTGAACATTTAAAGGAAGTTGCCAATCTTGCACAATCCGAAATCTTATCAAGATTTTTTTTTTTTTGACAGCATTATAGATAATGCAACACATGCGTAAAGACTGATTCTTCTCTTAATATTGTCTGCACCAAGCTTAGCCCTTCCTAACAAGAACTGTGAAACCAGTTCACAAATATCGCTTGATACTCTATACGATACTTTAGATAGTAAGCCTAGGTGTGGTACTAAGTCAAATGCGTGTATGAAATCAGGAAATGCTGCAGCTGACGGACTGCCTTGATCCATGGCTTTAACGATGTCAAGTGAGGAAAATAAGTAATCTGTGAAGTTGGCAGCTGTGGGTGTGTTTATTTGCTATCGGTTTCGGTCGTTGTAATGTACAAACGGTAGTATGTCAAGTCGATCTCATTGTCACAGTGCTTCAAGATGAAGATGAAAGTGTGTTGCTTAGAATTCGACAGCAGATAAGTAAAAAACACAGCCAAATGGATAAATAAATAGTAAGCACAGCATTTATTCAACCTGCCGTTCGCATGGTTCCCTTCGCCGATCTATGAAGTGTTTTATGTCGTTGTGTTGCTCTTTTATGGCACGCACATTGGTCGACACTTCCCGATAATAAATTGCGGGACGTGAAAGCTCTTCCCTGTGCTTGGACCTCCTCCTCCCGAACGCGTCGTCGGGAGGAGATAATTTTAACTAGACTCCGGATAGGGCACTGTCTTTTTAGCCATCGACATCTTTTAAGTGGTGATCCTCCCCCGCTTTATCCCCACTGCTCTCAGCTGTGGACGGTGAGACACCTTTTACTCGAGTGCCCCTATTTTACTCCGTTGCGCGCCCGTCTACACATTTCACCTGATATATCTTCCATTTTAGCAGATTACACGCGCTCGGCCGATCGCGTTCTCGAGTTTGTGTCAGTGAGATGTCAGTCATTTGAAGCTCTTTTTGGGGACAAACAACTCCCCCCCCCCCCCCCCCCGTCTATAATGGTTTTTTAAGCTTTCCTTCTGTTTTTTAGTTTCCTCACTTTTTTAGTTTCTCCAGTATTTTGAGTTTCGCTCCCATTGCTGCTAGTTTCCAGTTTGGTTTTTACTTTTTCCTAAGCCACAGACCGGGCGCTAATGACCGTAGCAGTTTTGCGCCCTAAAACCATAACAAAAAACAGCATTTATTCTCCATAGCGTAATATTAACAGCGGACTTCCGCATTTTCCAGCACTACGCAAACGAGAGAAATTTCTTAGTCCAGACTCAGAATTTTTAGACACTTGTTCACGATCGTGGCAGGACGAATGTGTGGTCGGATTTCCTTCCTAGGGCTGCAGTCATGCATCGATTACGTCCAGATTTAGCTGCGCTCCGTGCGCTTTGGTGCCCCTCTGCTGTGCCGGAATCGACTGAAGGCGCCGTTCGCGGTCTTTGACTGCCTCGGCTCACGCACAAAGCCTCACTGTGGGCTTGAAGTCGGCAGCCTGCTCGGCTTGGGACAGCCACCACTAGCTGTCCTCCGCTTCCACAGCAGCGACGGGCTAACCGATCGAAGCGAAAGAGGAACTGTAGACTCGCGCCACCGTTTCCCTTACTATGGAGAACAACCTGCATTATCACCACCACAGTTCATCATGGTGTTCTGTTCTTTTCGTGTTCCCTTGCTTACTACTTGGAAATGATAGTGATTCAATACCATGCCAATCGTCTTCAACAGCTCCTTCGTACCATTGACACCCCCCCCCCCCCCCAACCTCTTTCCTTACCTCGTGGAACGCTGAAAGAAAGGCCACTATCAGAGTATTAAGGTATGATCCTCCATTTTGTAGGGCTAAACCAATATACGGGCGTTGCTCGAAAATATGGAAACACCACGAGAAATGCATATTTGAACGCGCGCGGATGATATCCAAAGCTGCAGATTGCGCTGTCTTATTTCACCACCAATGCCACCTTCGCAGTGTCCTCGGTGCGTTACAGCTGTCAGCCGTGGTCAAAGTAGTGTTCTGTTTGCGTTATGTTGGAGATAAGTGAATTCGAACATGAGCAAATTGTTCGTCCTCTCACGGTGTGTTTTTACGTAACAAAGGTAGCCGAAGTGTGCGGGTTTGCAAGAGGCACCATATCGAAGATTTCTGCCGCATACAGGGAAAGCGAAAAATCATCATCCTCTGGGTTACGATGCTGACGAAAGTGTGTAAAGTGTTCATAGCAGACGGTCACTGAACAGGATTGTGACGAAAAATAAGGCGTTGACAGTTGCTTAACTCACTGAAGAACTAAAGAGTTCGCGAGTGCAACATTGCCAGCACAAAAAAGGGAATTTCAGAGGCAGAGAACTACAGGGTGAGCTGGAAATCCAAACCCACTCATCAGCGATGCAGAGCCCTTAAGATGAAAACGTCGTGCCGAAGCCGCAGAAACCTGGAGTACGGAGAAATGAAACAATGTCACTAGGTCGGATGAGTCTCGTTGTTCGCAATTTCCAATTTCTCTCAGAGTTTGCCTCAAAAGAGTGAAACACGGCAGGTGTTCGGTTATGTGAGCGGCCATACCGTGTGTTTCTCTGAGCCCCGTAATTACAATGGTATGAGGTCCCATACTCCGGGAGACACTCTCCGCCGGCTAGGCAAGGTCCAAGTGGAGGTGGTTTGCCATTGCCCTCCTCCGACCGTAATGGGGATGAAGGATGATGATAAAGACGACACAGCAACACCCAGTCATCTCGAAGCAGGGAAAATCCCTGGCCCCGCCGGGAATCGAACCCGGGACTCTGTGCGCGGGAAGCGAGAACGCTACCGCAAGACCACGAGCTACGGGCTCCGCAATTACAATGCAAGGATTATGTGACCAGTTTGGCAGATTTGGTACATCACGTCGTACAATGTTTGTTCAGCAGTGGTGATGCTGTATTCCAGGACGAGACGGCCGTTGTTTCCACATCGTGTAGGACTGGTACTGTCAACACGAGGATGAATTGTCGCATCTCCGCTGGCCGCTATTTTCATCAGATCTCATTATTATTGAGCTTTTGTTCTCCACTTTGGGGAGAAGGGTGTGTGATCGGTATCCACCTCCACCATCATTACCTTTACTTGCCACTGTTTTGCAGGAAGAGTGGTATAAAAAGTCCCTTGAAAAACATACAGGACTGTATTTATCCAATCCGTGACGTCTGGAAGCTGTTTTCAATTGCAACATTTTTCCGACACCGAATTGGACACGATAATGTAGTGTTTCTGGTGTTACACCCCTTTACAATGAATCATAAATGAAATTAAAGCGCAGAACGTAAAAGTCTGCTTGTTCTATTGTCGCTGGCTAGAATGCCCAAGTCTCAAGTTATGTTTGTTGAAAAGCGGGAATGTTCACAACAAAATTGAATTTCTTGAACAGAGGTAATATATTTTTCCTTGTCGCATGAAAATACACTGAAGGGCCGCAGAAACTGGTATACGCATGCGTATTCGAATACAGACATACTTAAACGAGCAAAATACGCCGCTGCGGTCGGCAACGACTATATAATACGAACAAGTGTCTGGCGCTGTTGTTAGATCGGTTACTGCTGCAACAATGGCAGGTTATCACGATTGAAATGAGTTTGAAACGTGGTGTTATAGTCGGCGCATGAGCAATGGGACACAGCATCTCCGAGGTAGCGATTTTACCGTACGATCATTTCACGACTTTGCCGTGAATATCAGGAATCTGGTAAAACATAAAATATCCGACATAGCTGCGGCCGGAAAAAGATCCAGCAAGAACGGGACTAACGACGACTAAAGCGAATCGTTCAACCTGACAGAAGTGCAATCCTCCTGCAAATTGCTGCATATTTCAATGCTGGGCAATCAACAAGTGTCAGCGTACGAACCATCCAGCGAAACCTCACCGATATGGGCTTTCGGATCCAAATGTCCATCGAGTGCGCTTGATAGCTGCACCACACAAAGCTTTACGCCTCGCCTGGGCCCGTCAACACTGACATTGGGCTGTTCATGTCTGGAAACATGTTGCCTGGTCGGACGAGTCTCGCTTCAAATTGTGTCCAGCGGATGGACGTATACGGGTATGGAGACAACCTCATGAAGTCGCAGACCCTTCATGTCAGCAGGGGTGTCCAAGCTGGTGGAGGCTCTGTAATGGTGCGCAGCGTGTGGAGGTGGAGTGATACGGGACGCTTGACACGTCTAGACACGACTCTTGACATGTGACACGTACGAAAGCATCCTGCCTGATCAGTTACACGCATTCATGTCCATTGTGCATTCCGACGGCCTTAGGCAATTCCAGCAGGACAATGCGGCAGCCCGCATCTCGTGGTCGTGAGGTAGCGTTCTCGCTTCCCACGCCCGGGTTCCCGGGTTCGATTCCCGGCGGGGTCAGGGATTTTCTCTGCCTCGTGATGGCTGGGTGTTGTGTGCTGTCCTTAGGTTAGTTAGGTTTAAGTAGTTCTAAGTTCTAGGGGACTGATGACCGTAGATGTTAAGTCCCATAGTGCTCAGAGCCATTTGAACAATGCGACAACCCACACGTCCAGAATTGCTACAGAGTGGCTGCGGGCACACTCTGCTGAGTTTAAACACTTCCGCTGGCCACCCAACTCCCCAGACATGAACATTATTGAGCATATCTGGGATGCCTTGCAACGTGTTGTTCAGAAGAGATCTTCCAGACCCTAGTAGTCTTACACATTCACGGACAGCTCTGCGGGATTCATGTTACCAGTTCCCTCCAGCACTACTTCAGACATTAGTGGACTCGGTGCCACGTCATGTAGCGGCACTTATACGTGCTAGCGGGAGCACTAACCGATGTTAGGCAGGTGTCCCACTTTCTTTCGCTCTTCAGTGTAAATTAGCTTGATACAGACATGGGAAATGCCTTACTGTAAAAAAAAAAAAAAAAAAAAAAAAAAAAAAAAGTCAACTAACTTTAGGCGTGTTTCCGTATCTATATATTTTGAAAACTCACATTTCTCATCCGCCGTAAAATTAGACTGAAAAGTGTGCTTTCCCTGTAACACACAGAAATGAATGTGCGTTCGTTGTAGGGAGAGGTATTGGCTACTTACCTGAACGGCCTCAAGTAACCTGGTGACTAGGTCGGCTCCCTGCGTGTGACTGAGTACGGCGGCTAGTGTGCCACTGCAGGTCTCTTGCAGCTGCGTGGGCGGCCGATGCCGCGGCTGGCGTTTACGGCGCCGCCGCCGACCCGGTCGCGCCGGCCTTCCGGGAAAATCGTTGGCAGTTCGGCGGCGGCGCCGGGTCCCTCCCACGCCGCACCAGCGCCATCCGCCCACGCCTGGGGGCGCACCGTCTCCTGACTCACTGCCGTTAGTCAGCTTTGTAGCGCACAGAAAGAAAGAGACGAATGCATCCAGCGGAGGGTAAAAAGAAGGGACCCGCAAAATCAGAGACCTATATTCTAAACTGCGGTTTGCTGGAGAATCTTTAACGTATTCTGACTTCGAAATTAACAAATTTCCTTCAGACGGAAGAGAATCTGTCCACAAATCAGATCGGATTTAGAAAGCCCAGCTGTTGCGAAACTCAGCGTGCACTTGTCTCAGACGACTTCCTGCGAACCGTGGATGGAGGGCAACAGACAGATCCCATATTTCTTTATTTCCGTAAAACATTTGACACGGTGCCCTACTGCAGATTGTTAACGAAGGTACGAACGAAGGTAATAGGGCGCTTAAGTCTAGAACCGCGTGACCGCTACGGTCGCAGGTTCGAATCCTGCCTCGGGCATGGATGTGTGTGATGTCCTTAGGTTAGTTGGGTTTAAGTAGTTCTAAGTTCTAGGGGACTGATGACCAAAGATGTTAAGTCCCATAGTGCTCAGAGCCAATAAAAAAAAAATAATAGGTTCCCAGTTAGGAGTGGCTCGAAGACTTCACAAATATAGAACCTAGTACGTTGTTCTCGATAGCGAGTGTTCATCAGAGACAAGAGTATCGTCAGGAGTGTCCCATAGAAGTGTGGTAAGAATCCTTTTATTTTCCGTACACTCAAATGATCTGACTGACAGGGTGAGCAGCAGTCTCCGGCTGTTTGCTGACGATGGTATGATGTAAGGGAAGGCGTCATCGTTGAGTGGCGGCAAGAGAATACAAGACGTCTTAGGCCAAATTTACAGATGGTGTCATGAGTGGCAGCTTGTTCTAGACTGTAGAACCAAAGTAACTGGTACACCTGCCTAATATCGTATAGGGGCCCCCGCGAGCAGGCAGAAGTGCCGCAACACGACGTGGCATGGGCTCGACTAATGTCTGAAGGAGTACTAGAGGAAATTGACATGAGTCCTGCAGGGCTGTTCATAAATCCGTAGAAGTACGAGGGGATGGATATCTCTTTCGAATAGCACGTTGAAAGGCATCCCAGATATGCTCGATAATGTTCATGTCTGCGGAGTTTGGTGGCCAGCAGAAGTGTTTAAACTCAGAAGAGTGTTCCTGGAGCCACTCTGTAGCAATTCTGGACGTGTGGGGTGTCGCATTGTCCTGCTGGAATTTCCTACGTCCATTCGGAATGAACAATGGACAGGAATGGATGCAGGTGATTACAGAATGCTTACGTACGTGTCACCTCTCAGTCGCATCCAGACGCATCAGGGGTGCCACATCACTCCAGCTGCAAACGCACCACACCATTACAGAACCTCCACCAGCTTCAACAGTCCCCTGCTAACATGCAGGGTCCTTCGATTCACGAGGTTGTTTCCATACCCGTAAACGTCCATCCGCTCGATACAGTTTGAAACGAGACTCGTCCGACCAGGCAACACGTTTCCAGTCATCAACAGTCCAATGTCGGTGTTGACGGGCCCAGGCAAGGAGTAAAGCTTTGTGTCCTGCACTCATCAAGGGTACACGAGTGGGCCTTCGGCTACCACAGCTCAAAGTGATGTTTCGTCGAATAGTTCCCACGCTGACCCTTCTTGATGGCCCATCATTGAAATCTGCAGTAATTTGCGGAAGCGTTGCACTTCTGTCACGCTGAACGATTCTCTTCAGTCGTTGTTGGTACCGTTCTTGCAGGGTCTTTTACTGGCCGCAGCGATGTCGGCCATGTGATGTTTTGCCGGATTCCTGATGTTCACGATACACTCGTGAAATGGTCGTACGGGAAAATACCCACTTCATCGTACCTCGGAGATGCTGTGTCTGATCGCTCGTGCGCAGACTATAATACCACGTTCAAACTCATTTAAGTCTCGATAACCTGCTATTGTAGCAGTGGTAACCGATCTAACAACTGCGTCACACAATTGTTGTCTTATATACGCGTTGCCGACCACAGCACCGTATTCTACCTGTTTACATATCTCTGTATTTGAATACGCATGCCTGCACCAGTTTCTTTGGTGCTTCAGTTTAGTTCCGTCACGACGGGTTACTCTGTGGCTACGAGAAATCGTATATTCCATAATGTCTAGATTTGCTATCTAATTACAATACAAAGATGAGATACTATTCTAAATATGTTAATTCGAGATAACAGCAGTCGCCAGACGGAAAATCAGATGATTTGCTATTGATAGGGATCGCGGACAACTTCCTGCCTATAAGTATGTCCCATTTTCATAGAAAAGTTTAATAGCCGTTCGTATTAAGTATTCCAACACCAAGCAATCATTCAAGCGAAAGTAGTTTTTTTTTCTTAATACTTCTACGACGCTGTCATTTTGGCACTGTTTCTGATCAGATTCAGTTAACATTTGGCCACCAGAAGGGCGCATTGTTAGCGACAAACTTTACGACGTATGTTACTGGTCGTCTTATGTCAACTAGTTTCTCACATATGAATGAATCTGATCTTTGGGTAGCACTAAAATGAACTCGTTAGATAAAGAAATGCGGTCTGCTGCGAAATATTTGTCAGTGTCCTGGATTTAATATTTGGGTACCCGGCTGCAGTTAGCATCAGCTTTGACCAGTATCTGGAATTACACCTTTTTTTTTATAGACGTCAGTGTGGAATAACTGCGACATCAACAAATCTTTTTGTGAAAGCATAATCACTCACTCCTATCATTCTCGCGCCGTTCATAAGTTTAAACGTCAACGTTTATTAGGATATCAGTAATTCTTAGTATGTAAAGTTACGTGGCGTGCATTATTCTGTTTCTACCATTTTGGATATAGTATTGAAAAATTGGTTCCACCAAATCGACCATTAAGTTCCACTGCATATTGTTCCAAATATGCGCAATCTACGCAATTCATACAAGTGTTTCTTGACACGGAAAAACAAAGGAAACATTTTCATCGTCGTGTAACAAAGGATGAACACACTGCGAGCTCAAAAAGTGGGTAGGTAGCGCGATGGTATGGGACGTGCCGGAGTAGTTCTACATCTCCACCTACGTGATTACTCTGCTATTCACAATAAAGTGCCTGACAGAGGGTTCAATGAACCACCTTCAAGCTGCCTCTCTACCGTTCCACTCTCGAACGGCACGCGGGAAAAACGAGCACTTAAATTTTTCTGTGCGGGCCCTGATTTCTCTTCTTTTATCGTGATGATCATTTCTCCCTATGTAGGTGGGTGCCAACAATGTTTTCGCAATCGGAGGAGAAAACTGGTGATTGAAATTTCATGAGAAGATCCAGTCGCAACGAAAAACGCCTTTGTTTCAATGATTGCCGCTCCAATTCACGTATCATGTCTGTGACACTATCTCCCCTATTTCGCGATAATACAGAACGAGCTGCCCTTTTTACTTTTTCGATGTCATCCGTCAGTCCCACCTGATGCGGATCACACACCGCACAGCAATACTCCAGAATAGGGCGGACAAGCGTGATGTAAGCAATCTCTTTGGTAGACCTGTTGCACATTCTAAGTTTTCTGCCAATGAATCGCAGTCTTTGGTTTACTCTATATGTGATAGTTCCAATTTAGATTATTTGTAATTGTAATCCCTGAGTATTTAGTTGAATTTACAGATTTGTGTGACTTAGCGCGTAATCGAAATTTAGCTGATTTCTTTTATTACTCATGTGAATAATTCACACTTTCCTTTATTCAGGGTCAATTGCCACTTTTCGCACCATACAGATATCTGATCTAAATCATTTTGCAAGTCGTTTTGATCACCTGATGATTTTACAAGACGGTAAATGACAGCATCATCAGCAAACAACCTAAGACGGCTACTCAGATTGTCTCTTATGTCGTTAATATAGATCTGAACAATAGAGGGCCTATAACACTTCCTTGGGGAACGCCAGATATTACTTCTGTTTTACTCGAGGACTTTCCGTCTATTACTACGAACTGTGACCTTTCTGACAGGAAATCACGAATCCAGTCTCACAACTGAGGCGATACTCCGAGGTTAGAAGACGCTTGTGACGAACTGTGTCTAAAGCCGTCTGGAAATCTAAAAATGTGGAATCAATTTGACATCACCTGTCGATAGCACTTATTACTTCATGAGTATAAAGAGCTAGTCGTGTTTCACAAGAACGATATTTTTCTGAATGCAAGCTGACTATGTGTCAATAAATCGTTTACTTCGAGGTACTTCATAATGTTCGAATAGAGTGAATGTTCTGAAACGCTACTGCAAATCGACGTAAGTGATATAGGCCTGTAATTCAGCGGATTACTCGTACTTCCCTTTTTGGGTATTGGTGTGACTTGAGCCATTTTCCAGTTTTTAGGTACTGATCTTTCTGTGAGCGAGTGGTTGTATAAAATTGCTAAATATGGAGCTATCTTATCAGCATACTCTGAGAGGAACCTGACTGGTATACAATGTGGACCGGAGGCCTCGCCTTTATTAAGTGATTTAAGCTGCTTTGTTACACCGAGGATATCTACTTCTATGTTTCTCATCTTGGAATTCAGGAATATTTACTTGGTCTTCTATGGTGAAGGAGTTTCGGAAAACCGTGTTTAATAACTCTGCTTTAGTGGCCCTGTCATCAGTGACTTTACTGTTATCGCGCAGTGAAGGTATTGATTGAGTCTTGCCACTGGTGTGCTTTATGTATGACCAGAATCTCTTCGGGTTTTCTGCCAGATTTCGAGACAGAACCTCGCCGTGGAAATTACTAAAAGCATCTCGCATCGAAGTACGCGCTATATTTCGAACTTCTGTAAAACTTTGCCAATCTTGGGGATTTTGTGTTCTTTTAAATTTGGCATGCTTTTTTCGTTGCTTCTGCAAGATACGCATGTTGACAATGCAGCTGTAAGTTTTCTGCCGTAGAACACATGGTTCCTCTGGAGCAAAGATTCTTTGCCGTAGAACCGCAAAGGTAGAGCTGATACGTTCCAAAGGTTGAAGCCGGTGCTGCCAGTTCTCTCTCTAGGAGGGCTACAGATGTGCACGAGACTTTGACCTTAGCTCCAATAACGATAAGCAGCCGCGTGGTGGAGAAGGCGCTTGCAAAGGTAGGCCTCAACAGGGCTCTCGCTGCTCAAGAGTGGAAGCAAACAAAAGCAAGGGTGTGTTACTAAGGCTGGTCTTATCTCCTACACGGCCTTTGTAAATAGCCTCAGGCAGCTGGGAAATAGTTCGAACCAAAGTCTACCAGGGGGAAGAGAAATGTTAGTCACGAACCTAGAGGTAGGTTGGCTGCCGTACACATGTTTATCTGGAAGTGTTGTTGTGGAGAGCCCTCGTGCTGTTGTCCCGTAAATGTTTTGCTTCTCATAAAGTTAGGTGACGCATCGGTCAGCACACACGACTCGCATTCGGGAGGTTGACGGCGGCGGTTCAAATCCACGCGCTCGCCATGCTTCCGCGATTTCCGTTGATCGCTTAAGACAGTATCTCGGAATCGATATGAAAAGGACACAGCTGTTTTTTTTTTTCCACAATCTGAGTTTGTGCTCTGATGACCGCGTCGTCGACGGGAAGCTGAAACCAAATCAACATTCCTTGTCGTCTGTTTCCGTGCATAACGTTGCTCAGGATTTGTAGCTGTGTGTGTTGTTAAAAAAAATGGTTCATATGGCTCTGAGCACTATGGGACTCAACTGCTGAGGTCGTTAGTCCCCTAGAACTTAGAACTAGTTAAACCTAACTAACCTAAGGAAATCACAAACATCCATGCCCGAGGCAGGATTCGAACCTGCGACCGTAGCGGTCTTGCGGTTCCAGACTGCAGCGCCTTTAACCGCACTGCCACTTCGGCCGGCTGTGTTGTTAAAGACTGCTTATGTATTGGTTTGTAACCACACTGATGTTACGTGTTAACCGAAATACCATTCCACTAACTAGTTAGCTTGCGTTAAAGTTTCAGGTTACCATTTGGTATTACGGAATCACTCCGCTCAGTATGGAATTGATTATTAAAACGACTGAATTGTTTCGACAGTAAGGTAACCTCAGCGTTCTCAGAAGTTATCCGCATAGCACTATTGTGGCCTTCGTGTTCTCTCGGAGGCTGTTCCCACTGTGGCTATTGTTTTCAAAACGATAATAGCAGAATGGCGTGTGCTGCAGGAAAATGGGCTGTCCTTGAGGGGTTTTACACTCCACGTGGCGCCTCCGGTGATTTTCGCGACCTTTGAGTAGTTAGACAAGTTTTTCTGACATCCTTCTTAAAAAAAATTGTTACAATTCGCCTCAAAGAGCGTTATTTGAAAATCTATAATAAAATTACTTGTGATAATGTGGGGTACGTTAGCGTGTTTAACAAACAGGAAGCATGGAAAAACTTTCCAGTTGAACGGACTGGACAGTGTCGTGAAAAGAGATTGTGGAATGCAGTTAAATTAAAAGCGGGGATAATGAGAGAATTAGTTACTGAAATCACACATACAGTAGTACACGAGTTATGCTATTTGAGGAACAAAATAAGTGGTGGCCAAAGTAAAGTATATATATGTGTGTGTGTGTGTGTTGTGTGTGTGTGTGTGTGTGTGTGTGTGTGTGTGTGTGTGTGCAGGCTGGTAACAGCGAGCAGAAAAAGTCCCAAACAGAAATTAGTTAACAATATGTTTGTGTTCGGAAGACTTTTTCCAAAGGTGTCCGGAGTGAAGCCGTTTACAGAAGTAAAACGTGAACGATAAGCAGTTTAGACAAGAAGAGCACAGACACTTTCGAAATGTGGTGCTACAGAAGAATGCTGAGGATCAGATGAGTACTTCGAATAACTGATGAGGTGGTGTGGAAAGGAATAGGAGAAAAACGAAATTTATGCTACAGTCCGAAATTCCTTCACCAAAGTTGGCAAAGTAAATATCCCAGTGTTCGAATCGAGCAGTTTCCAAAATGAGTAACTTGCAAGTAGACAACCTCGGTGAAGCGAAGCAGCTTGTCACTGGAAAATTGCACAGGTCACACCAGTACTCAAGAAAGGAAACAGGAGTAATCCGATGAATTACAGACACACGTCATTGAAGTCAATTTGCAGTAAGATTTTAGAACGTATATTGACTGTGTTAGAACATTACCTCGAGGAAAACTATCTATTGACAAATGGTCAGTACGGATTCGGAAAATGCCTTTCTTGTGAAACACAACTAGCTCTTCATTCGCACGAGGTTATGAGTTCTATCGACAGGAGATCTTGAATTTTCTCTAACTGATTACATATTTCTTAGGTTTCCGGAAGCCTTTTGACACTGTTCCTCCCAGCAACTGGTAGTCAAATTAGGCTCCTATGGAGAGTCGTCTCAATTATGTGACTGGATTCGTGGTTTCGTATCGGAGAGGTCACAGTTCGCAGTAACTGACGGAAAAGTCATGCAGTAAAGTATAAGTGATACCTGGTGTTTCGCAAGGGAGTGTTATAGGTCCTCTGCTCTTCCTACTCTAAAAAAAAGTTTTAAGATACAATCTGAACAGCTCCTTAGATTGTTCGCTGTCATTTACCGTTTAGTTGTCTGTATAGTGCGAAAGTTGCAACCGACTCTAAAAATGAAACGTTGGAGGTCATCCACACGAGTACCAAAAGGAATCCGTTAAATTTCGGTTACAGGATAAATCACATAAATCTAAAGACTGCCTAGTCAACTACATAGCAAGGCATTAAAATTACGAACAACTTAAACTGGAATTATCACACAGAAAATGTTGTTGTGAAGGAGAACCAAAGACTGAGTTTACTGGTAGGCCACTTAAGAGATG
This sequence comes from Schistocerca piceifrons, assembly GCF_021461385.2. Taxonomy (NCBI): domain Eukaryota; kingdom Metazoa; phylum Arthropoda; class Insecta; order Orthoptera; family Acrididae; genus Schistocerca; species Schistocerca piceifrons. The sequence goes on from NC_060139.1 coordinate 1,034,508,098, forward strand.
GAACAGGTTACTAAAGAGACGCAGTAAACTGTCTGTACTTGGCGTCCTCTTCTGGAGTGATGCTGCGCGGTGTCTGGAATCCATATCAGATAGGTTTGACGGAGGACGTCGATTAAGTTCAAAGATCAGTTGGTTTTGTGTTGTCGTCAAATAAGGAAGTGAGCGTTGCGGATATAATACGCGAGTTGCATTGACAGTCATTGAAACAAAAGTGCTTATCGATGCGGCGAGATCTTTTCACTAAATTACAATCACCAACTTTGTGCTTCGAATGCGGAACTATTTTCTTGACCCTGACTTACATAGGGAAAACCTATCATCGTAATAAAATAAACCAGAGCTCACGTGGAAAGACTGTGGTCATTTTCCCGTGCGGTGTTAGAAAGCGAAACGGTAGAGTTGTAGTCTGAAGGTGGTTTGATGAACCCTCTGCCAGGCACTTAGATGTGAATTACAGGGCAGTGATGTAGATGTACAACTTGTCTAAAAGAAGGGATCGTTTGGTGGAAGACTCCTTGAGGCACCAGGGAATAGTTTGGTAAAGCAAGTTCTAAAACTCTCACAATGCTGATATGAATATTAAGCTCCTGGCTAAACGAAAACTCGCGACCGATCTCCTGGGGCAAAGAGAACTCCTTCGGCAATAATAAAAAAAAAAATTCTCCTCGGATGATGGTAATGACAGCAATCTGAAGTGTATTATGCTGCGGCAGGATTCTTTGAATCGCAAATGGATCGCGGCTTGAAATTATACAGGAGCGACGTAGCTGGAGTGTTGGATGTGAGGGCAGGCATTCTGTGGAATGTCCCGCTAACCGAAGCCACGTGTGTGCCGTGTGCTGCGGTGCGGTGTACGGGTCAGTAATTACTGCCGGTCGCTGCTTGTCGCTCAGCCAAGGGGTGTCCATCTGCTCGGGGGGCGGTCCAGCCTGTCGAAAACGCTTTCTCTCCAGCTACAGTGCCCAACGGATGTCACAGAATTGACGTCCTGAAACTTAGTAGTCGTAGTAGTAATAGTAGTACTATGTTGTTGCTGATGCATTTACGCGTAGGCTGTTCAGACTGCGGCCAACATGACCCTCCCTCTCCCCACGCCACAGAAATTTAAATAAGAATATGTCTCAAGTACTCTGGCAGGAGTCCTCTTGCAAATGACGTAGACGCAGATTTTGTTCTGTAGGCTTCTTCGGCTGGATGTTTCAGTGGAAGAATCATATGAGTTAGATCAACGTACCTCTGAAACCCCCGGTCATTCGGATCAAATTTCCAGTGGCATCCCATTCAAGTCGTTAGTTTTCAACAGAATGATCAATGGAATTCAGTCGATTTGAAGCAAGATAAATTTCACAGAAAGCAGATTTATTCTGTGCCTCAGTTCATTCTAAACAAGAGCCATAAATTTTATTCCTGCTGCCAGGCGCAGGTTATTGAGCTCTTGGAGCTGGTAGATAAAGTTTTAAGAAAACCTTTTATTCAAGACAGATTGAGGGGGATGTAAATCACTCAGGATACATAGGGTGTGACGTCACGTGGTCAACGTTAGACTTCTTTGGAGGGAAATATCTACATCTATATCAATACTCCGCCAGCCACCTGAGGGAGTGTCGCGGAGGGTACTTCTGGCACCACTAACTTATCTCCCCCCCCCCCTTCCAACCACTTCCCCGTCCGCTGTGGCCGAGCGGTACTAGGCGCTACAGTCCAGAACAGCGCTGCTGCTGTGGTCGCAGTTTCGAATCCTGCATCGGGCATGGATGTGTGTGATGTCCTTACGTTAGTTAGGTTTAAGTAGTTCTACGTCTAGGGGATTGATGGCCTCAGATGTTAAGTCCCATAGTGCTTAGAGCCATTTGAACCATCCAACCACTCCCGTGTTCCTCTCGCGAATGGCAAGTGGGAAGAAAGCTTTGGCGGTAAGCCTCTGTATTAGATCTAATTTCTCGAATTTTTTCTAGCGTGGTTACTTCTCGAGATGTATGTGGGAGGAAGTAATGTTGCCCGACTCTTCCCAGAAAGTGCTCTCTCGAAATTCTAAAAGTAAACCTCTCCGTCATGCACAAAGCCTCACTTACAGCATCTGCCGCTAGAGTTTGTTGAGCATCTCTGCAACGATCTTATGACGAAACGCGCCGCTCTTCGTTGGATCTCCTCTCTGTCTTGTTTGTCCTACCTCGTAAGGGTCCGACTGATGAACGATACTGAAGAATCGGTCACACGAGCGGATTGTAACCCACTTCCTTCGTGGATGAGTTAAATTTCCTCGAGATCCTTCCTATGAATCTGTCTGGCGTCTGTTATTCCTACTATTTGCTGCACAATTCACCAATTCTCTGGTCATTGTGAAAATCGTTACTGTCTCCGGGCGTTGCTACTCTCTTGCAGACAAACGCATCATCTGCCAACAGTCTCAAAGAGCATCTGGCAGTTTCTGCTGTATCATTTATATACATAGTAAACAGTTACCGGTCCTATCACACTTCCGTCAGGTATTCCGAAAATTAGCTTAACGTTTGTCGCTTTTGTTCGGCTAAGAGCATCCTTTTGAGTTCTATCTGCAAGGAACTCTAGAATCCACGCGCAAATCCGGTCCGCTACTCGATACGTTCATATTTTTCCCGCTAAACGGCAGTGCGGGACGGTGTCAAATGTCTTAATGAAGTCGAGGAACCCGGCGCCAAACTCAGCGCTGTTGTCTATAGCGTCATGGGTATCGTGGAAGAACAGAGCGGACTGAGTTTAGCAAGATCTCTGATTGCGAAACCCATGTTGATTTTTATAGAAGAGATTTTCCTTCTCCAAAAACCTTGTAATTCTTGAGCAAAAACCATGTTCCATAGTTCTACAGCAGATTGTCAGCTATATGGGCCTATAATGATATGCATTTGTGCAAATACAAATTAGATAAAGAAATGTCAAACACGAAAGTGTTTCTAGTAAAAAATGTTTTTGTGTGATAGCTATACAGAGGATACTAGGAAAGTTCTGTAGTACAGCATTATTTAATTTTTTTCGAAGTAATTTCCACCGCATTGAATACATCTCTCCATCCTCCGAAACCATTGTCCCAAGCCTTCTGGAGGTTCTCATCACTTGAAAACTGCTTTCCTTTCAGCTTCATTTTCACATGTGCGAACAGTGCAAAGTCACAAGGAGCAAGGTTTGGACAGTAAGTAGGTTGCTCAAAAAGTTTGTCCTGTACCCCGCAAATATTAGGTGCATGCTTCGTCGCGGTGAGTTGGAGGGTTGTGATGGAGGAACCGAATGTCAATTCTTGAATTTGGTCGCAGGTTCTTCAAAGATTGGATGACTTTGGGCAGGCACTGCTCAGTGTACTACTTAGCTGTAACTGTCTTCCGTGTGTCCAAAATAACGCCCTCCACAATTCCACTCGATTTGGAAAAAAAAATCCATTTTCCTCTTTACTCATCGGGGTTTTCTGACATCTACGGGAGTGTCGTCATCTCCAAAGACTCAAACTTTCTTTTGAAACGTAGTCGGCGCATGATAAAAGTACAGCCAAGTCTCGTCACCTGTCACGATGTTATTCACAGTCTGAGACAACCCCTTAGAAAACTTCTTTAACATCTCCAGGCACCAAGTCACACGTCGTGTCATATGCTCGCAAATGATCATGTAGATACGAACGAATTGCTGGTGCATTCAGTCCTAAGGCACTCGCCTGTCTCCGTCTGCCCGAATCTCACTTCGTAACCACGATGCCATAGCAAGCACTTCAAACTAACCCTTTTAGTGAACCCCTGCGCCTACACACGTGGCACAGCGGCTACAATGCAAGTGTGAAGTATTTTCAGAACACAGCGACAATCAGTCTCCTCCAACTTACTGTGGCGCCGTACTGCAAAACTTTCGTAGTATCCTTTGTACTACCACCAATTGGAAACAACTTCAAAAAGTTTGTCAAGATCCATATTAGACCATTATGTCGGTTTCAGGCGCTTTTGTAGGCGGCCGACGACGACGTAATAGGAAAGAAAACCATCGCGGCAATTATAAATTCTGCAGGAACATTTCACACTGAAGAGCCAAAGAAACTGGTACACCTGCCTAATATCGTGTAGAGCCCCACTAGCACGCAGAACTGCCGCAACACGACGTGGCATGGACTTGACTAATGTCTGAAATAGTGCTGGAGGGAACTGAACCGTGAATCCTGCAGGGCTGTCCATAAATCCGTAAGAGTATGAGGGGCTGGAGAGCTGTTCCGAACAGCACGTTGCAGGGCATCCCGGATATGCTCGATAATGTTCATGTCTGGGAGTTTGGTGGTCAGCGAAAGTGTTTAAACTCAGAAGAGGGTTCCCGGAACCACTATGTAGCAATCCTGGACGCGAGGGGTGTCGCATTGTCCTGCTGGAATTGCCCACGTCCGTCGGATTGCATAATGGACACGAACAGATGCAGGTGATCATACAGGATGCTTACGCACATGTCACCTGTCAGAGTCGTATCTAGACGTATTAGAGGTCCCATACCGCTCCAACTGCACACTCCCGACATCAATACAGAGCGTCCACCAGCTTGAACAGTCCCATGCTGACATGCAGAGTCCACGGATTCATGAGGTTGTCTCCATACCCGTACACGTCCATCCGCTCGATACAGTTTGAAACGAGACTCGTCCGACCAGGCAGCATGTTTCGTCATCAACAGTCCAAGTCGGTGTTGATGGGGTCAGGCGAGGCGTAAAGCTATGTTCGCTGTAGTCATCAAGGGTACACAAATGGGTCTTCGGCTCGGAAAGCCCATATCGATGATGTTTCGTTGAATGGGTCGCACGCTGACACTTGTTGATGGCCCAGCATTGAAATTGCAGCAATTTGCGGAAGGATTGCACTTCTGTCAGGTTGAACGATTCTCTTCAGTCGTCGTTGGTCCCGTTCGTGGTGGATCTTTTCCCGGCCGCAGCGATGTCTGAGATTTGATGTTTTCCGGATTCCTGATATTCACAATACACTCATGAAACTGTCGTACTGGAAAATCCCCACTTCATCGCTACCTCGGAGATGCTGTGTCCCATCGCTCGTGCGCAGACTATAATACCGCGTTCAAACTTACTTAAATCTTGATAACCTGCCATTGTAACAGCTGTAACTGATCTAATAACTGCGCCGGACACTTTTATATGCGCTGCCGGTCGCAGCGCAGTATACTGCCTGTTGTATTTGAATATGCATGTCTATACCAGTTTCTTTGGCGCTTCAGTGTATATAGTTAAGTAACAAATCTTAAATGCTCGATTATTATTCGAAAATCGCTCAAAAACGCTTTTTTGCCGGTCAGGTGCCACACAAACTTCCCTGATGGGGAAGATTCAGCCTAGGTGTCTGTAGATCCTAAATACGGCCCTGGTTGTTTTTAGTACGTTTTAGCGTACAAGTTTGAAGATGGAGAGGGCTTCGCAGAACAGCAGTTAAGCTTCGATTCGCTGTGGTGAGCCTGAAGGCGGGGCGCGGCTTTGCAGACGTAGAGCTGGCAGAAGCTGAGGCTAATTTTGTATGCAGCCCGGGCACGGAGTTGGCCACTCAGGAAGTGCATAGCCCGGCCGGCGAGAACTGACCAACGTTTCGCGACGAAAGTTACTTCGCCGTACTGCTGCCGGTTTAGCGGGATGCCGGCTCAATAAATCTCCTCCTCGGCCAGCGAGTGCTAATACCCTGACGTTTATTTATGCGCGGTGTAGAATTTGCGTGAGGCGAGACGACTGAACTTGAGCTGGTCTGAATGGCTCACGAGATTGCGTGCCAGGCGGATGGAACATTACATCGCAGCAGGTGAGCCGACATTCACCGGTCCCCGAGCCGCATTGTCTCTGGTGCAAAGGCAGATAATGGCCATTTCATGAACTGGTTAGCAGTGACTATCGAAGACTGTCTGCGAAACATCTCAAACATGCACGCTTCTAAGTACTCGTAGCAGATCAGTTGTTCGGGGCTTTTGTAATTGGGAACTGGAATAAAGCGGACGCTGTGAATCCCAAGACATAAGAAATGAGGCGGTTTCAGAAAAGACGGACCCGTGGAAGCCGACACTACGAACAATCGAGAGTAGGGTTTTTTCCCTTAATCTAGGAGAGAAGTGAACTAGAGAGAACAGAGCATGACAAATGTCCTATAAAGTAGAACTCACCAATTTGCAAATCGTCCTTAAAGGATAACGGTCAAGTGTACTAAAGAATGTTACACCTCCAACTGCACAACGCTACGCGCTGTTCACATCCAACTGCCCAACACTAGAACAGCGAATATTCCAACAATGCCAACCAGCCACATACTGCACACAGCACAGTCAGTGATTTTCATACAGAGCGCTACGTTGCGTTACCAACATAAAAACCTAAATAGCCTACTTACACTACGCCATCTTCAGACCCTGACCGCCGTGTAGGGAGATTCCATCTCGGTTCTGGTCACAACAGTGGGCAGCATTCGGATACTGGTATTAGTGGATTTCTGGTTGATACAGTAATCACTTAAAGTGATGGCTGAAACTGGTAGCCAAATAAAGCAAGTTCGGAAAGTAGACGGTTGAAAGGTGTTGAGTTGACATCCTGTGTCGAACAGCCGAGTTCCGCAGCCATATCTGTAAAGATGGACATACAGACAATTAGTATGGCCCGACGGACATAATTTGAGCCTCAGTAAAATTTTGCCCCCACCCGCCGCTCTGCAATACACCCGAAGAGAATCAGATTATCAGCCGATCATTACATGAAGTAGAAGTAACTCAAAGATGTTAAGAGTGATCTCGCAAACTTTCCGGTTCATTTATCAATAATTCCAACGCTAGTGAGTTGGAATCTCGCATAAAACATGGATGAGGGTCCAAATATGCAGTTATTGTATTTGTCTTCAAAATATCTTAGAATGCAGTTCGTAAACACTGGATTCCAACGATAGTTTCACACACCTACGGAATTTCCCAGGATCAAATTTATTTTGGAGAAACATCCAGAACAATATATTTTCATTACTGCATGCTCGAACATGAATTGCACAGAATGCAATCAAAGAAGAAGAAATGAAAGAAAAATACGTGTCTTGAGGGTATTTTCGTTTGGACGTTGCAACTATAAAAACGCGTGGTTTCTTCCACCAGGCCCGTTTAGCTTTGTTGAGGTAAAGCATAATCTCGCTTACATCGGAAAATGCCGTCTGCTAGTGCATCACTAATGCTTTCCTTCTTTAGACACTAACAGTGCAGTTTTTCGTCGTTCTGAACTATGCATTTTTTGTTTTACACAGCTCACTTTTTCGCAGACAAGTGTTTCGTGTTCGTTTTTATACTTCTAAAAACAAACAGGAAACAGTGGTGTGCGAAATAGTGTGCTATGTAAAACATAAAATATGCCTAGTTCCGCAGAGCAACTAAAAATTAGACTACAACTGTGTGTCTAATGAAGAAAACCATGAACGATGTGCTAGCAGACCGCATTTCCCGATGTAGGCGAGAAATCAACGGAAATCACCACCACTGGTTATGCTTTACCTCAATAAAGCAAAGCGCATCTTGTGAAAAAATACACATTTTTTGTAGTTGCAACGACAGAGCGAAAATAACCTCAAAAATTGAAAAGCAACTACGGACAATATGGCCACACAAACGAAGAAAAAAAAATTACATGTGTAATTTTGTATCGTAACTATCAAGTGATGAGAATCGTTATTGTTAAAACGGAAAACTCTCTTTCCTAACTCGCGGAAAGCTATCTTCAGCAGTAGCAAAATAGTCCTGTCATTGGTGTGGATGGTAGTTCTTGTTTAATAAGAGTGCTTGTTCTAAATATACAGTTCGAGCTGTGATGGTCGTGCATCCCCTGTGTCAGAAGCAGCAGCCGTGCTGACTTCGGTCCAAGTTCAGTAATCAGAGAGGGAACCGCTTTACAGTTTGGAGACTGAAATCCAACACTTTCAGGACTGGCTGCCCGAATGGCAGATCCCGGCGGCGAAAGCAGAACCGAAAGGCTGTTAGCAGCCTACTGTGGCGGCAGGAACGGAACGGACAGTGACGCAGGCTGTGACGTCACGGCGCCGCCTCTCGCATTGTTCTGGGCACCTGGGCTCGTTAGCCAGTGCTTTGTGTAGTCTGCAGGGCTAATGCCTGGACAAGGAGGCGCTGCGCTGCTCAGCAGAGAGCATTCCCAAAGTATCCACAGCCGTGCTCCGTAGCATCTCACTCAGCTTCCTCCTTTGTTCAGAGGTTCGCTGTTAGGGCTCGTGTACATTTGAGTCATTGTCAATATGGCGTAGGACAACGGAGCTGTCTTAGATAATGGTCCTTGTCTTTCTCGTACTCTGCAGTAACTGCAGTCCCATAATAATAATAATAATAATAATAGCAGCAACAGTAATAATAATTGGAGCCACACACAAAGAAAGAGGCACCACGAGGGAATTACGCCTATGGGACGGAAATTGGTAGATTTCATGTTCATTTACAGACAAGCAAATGATTTCAATTTCAGAAAAATTAATGGTTTCTTCAAGAGGAAGTAATTCACAAATTCTGCAAGTCATTAACGCTTTGGTCCACCTCGCGCCCTTATTCGAGCAGTTTTCATTCCAGCTGACGCTGTTACAATGTTGTTTTCGTCAAATTAATATAGCTCATTTCAGTTATTCGGTTGTGTTTGTAGTTTTGTCGGAGACAGTGGAAGAATTTAGTATCAGTGATAGAATCCGTGAAGTTTATAATAGCGCTTTGTTGGAACCAATTCTTGGTCGGCTCTTGCACTGCTGAGACGCTCCCTATGTCGCCAGCTGAGTCAGTGGTATCTGTGGAACATGCAGATTAAACGAACATTTTTTTCGCTGAAGTCATAGTAATAGTAAAACTTAGGCAGCAATGTTAACTGGATGCTGCAATGATGAGCAACCATATTGGTTTTCATTAGCTGTATTTCTTTTGAGACAGTCATAAAGAAAGAGGAAAAAGCGTATTGGTGACATTCTGCGAATGAATGCTTCCCGTTTGAAGGAACTCTGTTGTTCAGATATATGTTATGGAAAGTGCATTGGGGTTTATAAAACATGCAACGTAAATTTTTACTTTCCGCAATTACCAGTATTTAATTGTATAAGATGTTTTACAATCCCATAGGGGCGCTTGGGTACGTAACAACTTGAAGGAAGAGGCTGTACATATCCGAAGAACGTGCTTACATTTCTCTATCAGACATCTTCAGTTTGATGCACTGCTACTTTTCGTTAGGGTTATTGTACGTTAATGAGTTTCACTTACTATGCGGGACGACGAACACACACACACACACACACACACACACACACACACACACACACACACACACACACACACACACAGAGAGAGAGAGAGAGAGAGAGAGAGAGAGAGAGAGAGAGATAAAAGCGGTCTCTGGTAAGCAAAAGCCAAATACCTACACATTGGTTTCCTAAGAATTTTCTTTGCTACAGTCCGAAGGCAAATGAAGACTCTTCGTGCCTGTACCATTACGGCTGAGTAGCGTCGACTGTGACATGCAATAACTGACAGATTTAAGCCACGAGGTGGCGGTAGACATAGAAGGCTGAAGGGCTGGCCCTGTCGTACAGGTCGGCACTACTTCCCATTTATCAAGGAATTTTGTACTCTGGTTGCGACAAAATGCGCCATAAATGCCATATTTCTTTCCATCGAGGAGAACTGCCCTGCTGACAGGCGAGAAAACTGTCTGAAAGTGAATGTGTTCCTGCGCGTGAAAAGTCAATAGTTACGACTCTTACGCGAATCTTGATCACAGCATTACGTGATCTAAATTTATCCAACAGGGTTTCGCGGGAACTGCATCGTCCTTCACGGGCTTCCCATTTATGTTCCTCTAACATTTCTTTTATACCTTTGCATGAACTTAGTCTTAAATTCGTTGAATGTCTGTTTTTAAGCCTTGTCGATAACCTCTCCAAATACTGCAGCAGTACTCTCGAATGGTCACACTTGCATCCACCGTTTGACATCCAATACGTGATACTGGCGGCCTTTCTTTCTTTGCTTGGAATCCAATAAATAGCTTTGTTGGTCGATCTTCCATCCATTCACTTCGCTAAAATCATCCTCCTCGTAATTTCTAACAAGCGCTTAAATTGGTTGCTGAGCGACCCCCAGGTTTCCGTGGTTTATTGCGTTATCAGACCTACTGTGACTGACTGCCATAACATAAAACTGTAATGTGTGTTGATTCTAAATATTCTCTTAGACATCAAAAACCTAGGTTGGAAAATCATATTTACAATAGTTCACCAAAAGCACTGCAGCCCAGTTTATTTTTAATTTCTCCACTTGCCTACAACTGTCGCAAATACAAAAAGAAGCGAACTGTTTTCGTGGCTCCAGTTGATATTCTGGTCTACTTTCGAACTTCCTCCGTGTAGATCTTCCATTACCTGTGAAATTTATCAACACCAGAGGCAAGCAATAAAATGCATATTCTTCCAGAAGGTAACTGATTTCACTTTTAACTACTATTCTACCTAATCTCTCCAACCGTAGGAAAGGTTAAAGAACTCGTCGAATTCTGATAAAATATTATCACTATTGTTAACTGCCGTGCCGTATATGACACACAATATTTTTATCTTAATATTCACTATTGCTTTCAAGCTTTCTTCTCGCCAAATTTTCATTGAAGCTTCTCATATAATCTCGAAGACGTTTCGGGATTGTTTAATGCAGTATATTTTACAGCACAGCATTATATTCCTGTCTAGTGCTTTTGTTAAATAAGTGGCCCTTTCGTGTAGATGGATGGATGCTCCTTATTTTACAGATTATTGCGTACCTTAACAACAATTGAAAAAAAATTCTCATCCACGTTTCTTTCTTCCTGCCCGATGAATATATTTGTTTCTAGTTTTATCCATTTTTACTCTGCGCCACTGAAATCTATGATCGATTATAGTAGTGTTACATCGTGTGAAATTGCTTTGTATTTTTTTATTCCATTTGGTCCTTCAGAACTCCGGTTTCTCTTGGTTTTCTTCTGAAAGAATATGTTAAATATACGTAATATGTGCCTCTCGTTCGATTATACTAATGTATTTGTCATTTCTGATGTGATATTTCGTTTCCCACAGAAATGTCTTTCGTCAGTTTTCGTCCTACTTCTGAACTAAAATTCTCCATAATGACTGCGAATGTTACACGTTGTTAAACTACTGAAACATTGAACAATGAGATAATTGACGCTGCTAGACGAAACGCAAAATTCACTTAAGCAAAAGATCGATAACCACACACTATATTCATCAACCTCAAAGCTAGCTCTAAAGCAGAACGACTAACGAGCGTAGCTGGGGTCCATGCCTTTCCATAGATTCCTGGGCATCAGAATACTGCACTCAAAAGCATTTGGATTTTTCTCCCGACGTTAAGTTCAGCTGTGGCAGATGTAAATCCTGGACGGTGTGCTACAGGAAACTCGATTTCGACGAAAGCTCGTACGAGATGGTGTTACGTCATCGCGGGATGACAAAAATGCCTTCTGCAGAGTTACTGGCCCTCTCGCTGCCAGGCCCGATATGCGTGGATCGTGAAGTGTTTCTATTGAAGCTCGTCTGCGAGCGTCCTCTCCACACTCTGAATGACAGAGAGGCGCCCGAGTATTTCAGACACTGGACTCAGAAAGAGCACGATTCAAATCTCTATTTAGGCTTCCTGATTTGGTCTTGGATTGGTGTCAGTGATGAAATGGAAGCTAGCAAATATTTTCATTCGCCCTTGTCCCAATACGGACGTGGTTGCGTCTCCAATGGTGTGCATTTGCGACGGACGTTAATCTCAAGTATCTTCCTATGCCGAGCATTGTATTTATTAGGTGCTGCAGAAACACGTGGGGAAACTAATTTTTATTTCGCTCGTTTTCAGAGCCAAACATTCCACATTCGTGTTACTTTGGGAACCGACTAAAATATTAGCAGTACTTTTTTTTTTCGGGCCTTTCAATTTATTGAAGTTCCCCTTTCAAAATGGTTCAAATGGTTCTGAGCACTATGGGACTTAACATCTGTGGTCATCAGTCCCCTAGAACTTAGAACTACTTACACCTAACTAACCTAAGGACATCACACACATCCATGCCCGAAGCAGGATTCGAACCTGCGGCCGTAGCAGTCGCGCGGTTCCGGACTGCGCGCCTAGAACCGCTAGACCACCGCGGCCGGCATTCCCCTTCCCTTGGTTGCGATTTTTATTACACCGTTAGTGAACAGTTCACTTAGACTCTTTCGAGAGGAAAAATTCATTTTTCATATATTTGAAAAATAAAAGGTCAAAAACGTCATTCTACATTACGAACTCTACACTTTCACATGACACTTAAGTGGGACATGGGTCCCGTGAACCTAACTAGGACCGTGTTTTCATGTGAACCTAGAATATTCAAAGTTAAATTTCTGTTCGTAGAATGATTTTAACAGACTCGCAAATGTGGAAAAAGTATAACAAATCAATACCAAATCACATTTATTCTCGTGGCAATGAAACGTGTAAAATACTGTATATCAGTTTTCAACATAGAATTAAAAGTGGGTTTGACATGTGCCATACCAATGTTTTCTAAATTATATTAAGTTTTTTGATGCATGTGCGTCCCAGTACACCCACATGTAAAACGAGCAGAGTTACTGTGGGGAATTTTAACGGTTCGTCGTAAGACGTCTATGATGTATAAGAAAACTAAGTTACTTGAGACATTCTTTGAACGAAGGTGGTGACTTGATATGATCTTCGTGAAACACACACTTCACCAACTAAAATCCACCGCATCTCCAAGTTCTGAAAGCGTTTCGCTGCATTAGAGCAGTAGACAGATGCGGGATATGAACGCCCCTAAGATCAAAACTGCATATTACTGTAGCGTACCTGTGTGTCCCATAACTCACGGAAGAATTAAATGACTGATACACTTCCTGATAACTGGTAGCAGTACAGAATCGAGAAAATTAAGAATAACTGATAATCTTCAGCAAGGGGATCGCCGACTGTCAGATGATGTAGGATGTACCAAAGGATACCTTACTAAGATAACACGTGGCAATTTCCCCACGAGTGACTCACAGCAAATTTCGCCAGAACTCTACGGTATGCTGAGTCAGAAGGGGTAAACATGGTGTGGTAGCGTAGGGTTGATGTGTAACCCACGTAGAATGTGGGTAAACAAGAAGATGCCAAAGGACAAATAGAAACGGCACACCGCGGGAGAGGTGACACACAGGCCATTAGCGGACACCGTTGATTGTGAATACTAGTAAATAGTGGAAGTTGCGGTCTCTCTCTCTCTCTCTCTCTCTCTCTCTCTCTCTCTCTCTCTCTCCACGAGAGAACTCTTCACAGCTTGCAGTTCTATAGCACTAAAACTGTCGATTTGTGGCAGAATTGCAACTAGCCTATTTGGCAATTCCCCCATGGAGGCACATGCATCCATTTCTGAAAACAATGACTTCGTGTTATACCATGTGTTCTTTCCCGAGTAGTTTGTGTTCATTTTCTCTTAGAGATTTTTTCATCTCTTCATAGATTTCATTCTTTAATCCGCTTCAAACATGGTCGTCGGCACATTCGAAATCCTAGTGATGTCGCCATTCCTATCTTTCAGAACTTTGAAACCGTACGTATAGAGGAACTCTACGATGCTAATCAGGAACGAGGGTCTATGTTGCCTTATCATTTGTCAACCGCGCAGCCTGTACTGTGAAGTCACCCCACATGACTTCCGCGTTGCTTTCGACGTGCTTGTGTTCAAATTTTATCCTAATTTGGTCGACTATCTTTTTACAAATATTGTCATTCGTTGCTACTCAGATTTCTTCACATCTCCTGACACAAGTTGGCTCATTACTGATCTAACTTACCTCAGCGCGAAGTCCAGTTTCGGACGTTCCACCAGACCCCGCCCGCTACGACGAGATTGTTGCCTGCCTTCGGTCTTCCTGTTCGCTCCGTTTGTATAAAAACACCAATACTACCAGCTTCGTAGCCGTAGTAAAATGTTACGCCAGCTGTTGTCCCAGACGTTTCAGCATATCGCTCTTGTTACGAACAGGGAAACGGAGTTGTCAAAGAATGTGAAAACTAATAAATAATGCATTTTGTGCATTCCAAATTCGTTGTACTGTATCAAGAGATAATGAAAATCTAACGTCGAAGGGAAGCAGCTGGACGTTTTGAGATATTAGTGGGAGAGTTTGTGAAACTAAAATATCTAAACTAGTAGAGAATTTCTTTTTTGTCATTTGATGTGTCTCTATCGGGGTGGAGGCGTACCTTAAAGTCTTGCCAGTAGGCGAAATTTTGTAGATTATGTCCGGATACATGTCGTAAGTTCTGTTAAAAAACTTCATTGAAGGCTCTTCACAATTTGACAAGCATTAACTGTTTCACCAATGCGCTGGAAAACCCATTACAAATGTAACTCCGAATTCCAACGGGTTTCCAGATTGATACTTGGTTCATCCGTCACTACGTGCCGATAGTGCTCCGTATCGCTAGGTCACATATTGTGAAACCATTCTGTTTGAAGGATATTGTTGCTGTCTGAATCTGACATTATTATTTGCTGCTTCACACAGCGAACTAGAGAATTCTTTGGGCTAAAATCAGCCTATACGTTTATTGAGAGCTGAGCGGTCATTATGTTCGGTGTCATCCACCGAAAACTAGAATTCGGACCAGTCAGATTTACGTTAATTTATTTCTAGAAAGCAGGGTAAGCTTCTTTAAGGTTCAAACAGCACTACTATCTGGCGCACATCTTAATCATGTACATCCATAATCGCCAAATTCGTTTGGAAATAGATCTCGTAATACTCATAAATCCGCTGGCATACAGGAATTGATTCCTTTGGAGTGTTGCTGTCTTTCTTCGCAACCCAAAGTTGTTTTCAGTTAAAGTAGTTTAGTTTTTCATTTGACGTGTAACTTCTTTCGAAGGTTGCCCTGCATAAAACCGCTACAGTTGATTTTCATCTATGTTTCCACAAATTAGTGTTTTAGCGAACCTATACACTAAAAGGTATCAGATAGATTATATAATGGTAAGACAGAGATTTAGGAACCAGGTTTTAAATTGTAAGACATTTCCAGGGGCAGATGTGGACTCTGACCACAATCTATTGGTTATGACCTGTAGATTAAAACTGAAGAAACTGCAAAAAGGTGGGAATGTAAGGAGATGGGACCTGGATAAACTAAAAGAACCGGAGGTTGTACAGAGATTCAGGGAGAGCATAAGGGAGCAATCGACAGGAATGGGGGAAATAAATACAGTAGAAGAAGAATGGGTAACTTTGAGGGATGAAGTAGTGAAGGCAGCAGAGGATCAAGTAGGTAAAAAGACAAGGGCTAGTAGAAATCCTTGGGTAACAGAAGAAATATTGAATTTAATTGATGAAAGGAGAAAATATACAAATGCAGTAAGTGAAACAGGCAAAAAGGAATACAAACGTCTCAAAAATGAGATCGACAGGAAGTGCAAAATGGCTAAGCAGGGATGGCTAGAGGACAAATGTAAGGATGTAGAGGCCTATCTCACTAGGGGTAAGATAGATACCGCCTACAGGAAAATTAAAGAGACCTTTGGAGATAAGAGAACCAGTTGTATGAATATCAAGAGCTCAGATGGAAACCCAGTTCTAAGCAAAGAAGGGAAAGCAGAAAGGTGGAAGGAGTATATAGAGGGTCTATACAAGGGCGATGTACTTGAGGACAATATTATGGAAATGGAAGAGGATGTAGATGAAGATGAAATGGGAGATATGATACTGCGTGAAGAGTTTGACAGAGCACTGAAAGACCTGAGTCGAAACAAGGCCCCCGGAGTAGACAATATTCCATTGGAACTACTGACGGCCGTGGGAGAGCCAGTCCTGACAAAACTCTACCATCTGGTGAGCAAGATGTATGAAACAGGCGAACTACCCTCAGACTTCAAGAAGAATATAATAATTCCAATCCCAAAGAAAGCAGGTGTTGACAGATGTGAAAATTACCGAACTATCAGTTTAATAAGTCACAGCTGCAAAATACTAACACGAATTCTTTACAGACGAATGGAAAAACTAGTAGAAGCCAACCTCGGGGAAGATCAGTTTGGATTCCGTAGAAATGTTGGAACACGTGAGGCAATACTGACTTTACGACTTATCTTAGAAGAAAGATTAAGGAAAGGCAAACCTACGTTTCTAGCATTTGTAGACTTAGAGAAAGCTTTTGACAATGTTGACTGGAATACTCTCTTTCAAATTATAAAGGTGGCGGGGTAAAATACAGGGAGCGAAAGGCTATTTACAATTTGTACAGAAACCAGATGGCAGTTATAAGAGTCGAGGGACATGAAAGGGAAGCAGTGGTTGGGAAGGGAGTAAGACAGGGTTGTAGCCTCTCCCCGATGTTGTTCAATCTGTATATTGAGCAAGCAGTAAAGGAAACAAAAGAAAAATTCGGAGTAGGTATTAAAATTCATGGAGAAGAAATAAAAACTTTGAGGTTCGCCGATGACATTGTAATTCTGTCAGAGACAGCAAAGGACTTGGAAGAGCAGTTGAATGGAATGGACAGTGTCTTGAAAGGAGGATATAAGATGAACATCAACAAAAGCAAAACAAGGATAATGGAATGTAGTCTAATTAAGTCGGGTGATGCTGAGGAATTAGATTAGGAAATGAGGCACTTAAAGTAGTAGAGGAGTTTTGCTATTTGGGGAGCAAAATAACTGATGATGGTCGAAGTAGAGAGGATATAAAATGTAGGCTGGCAATGGCAAGGAAAGCGTTTCTGAAGAAGAGAAATTTGTTAACATCCAGTATTGATTTAAGTGTCAGGAAGTCATTTCTGAAAGTATTCGTATGGAGTGTAGCCATGTATGGAAGTGAAACATGGACGATAAATAGTTTGGACAAGAAGAGAATAGAAGCTTTCGAAATGTGGTGTTACAGAAGAATGCTGAAGATTAGATGGGTAGATCACATAACTAATGAGGAAGTATTGAATAGGATTGGGGAGAAGAGAAGTTTGTGGCACAACTTGACCAGAAGAAGGGATCGGTTGGTAGGACATGTTCTGAGGCATCAAGGGATCACCAATTTAGTATTGGAGGGCAGCGTGGAGGGTAAAAATCGTAGAGGGAGACCAAGAGATGAATACACTAAGCAGATTCAGAAGGATGTAGGTTGCAGTAGGTACTGGGAGATGAAAAAGCTTGCACAGGATAGAGTAGCATGGAGAGCTGCATCAAACCAGTCTCAGGACTGAAGACCACAACAACAACAATACACTCATTACCGTTTTATATCATCAAATAAGATTTAACCGCTGCGAAATTTGTTTAGTGCAGTGATTAAATTGCGACAATTGTTACAGTTTGTCAAATATTGTCATCCACAGTAACTATCGCCACACCGCACTATGCCAAGCAATAGCAAATGACTTTTGCGGAATATTTCACGCCTTGCGTCGTGAAGAAGCTCGGCACATCTGCAGAACGCATTTTGTACGTAGAAGTTAACTGGAACTGTTGAATTCGTGAAAAATGTTTCGGGTTTTGGATATTGTTTTCTGTACCAACGCAATTGCCCTACAAGAGCACCGTACTCTCATAGCAAGGTCAAGTTTTTTTGGAAACATTAACCACTGCGAGATACAGCGACGCTGCGCGTTATGCACTGAGTTAACGCCTCCCGCCCAAGTTGCTGTGTTGTGAGCAGCCCTGTTGCGACACATACTTCGCCATCCTGTTCACTGACCCCGTTTCGCGGGCCTCCGTCATTTATTTTGGTCTCCCAGTAATGGATCGCGCCTCCACCTCCTTCCAGGGATGCTATTTTTAAGCTCAGACTCCGCCTGTGACGTCACGCGAGCAGCAAAGGAAGGAATCGTCGGCGCGGTTCAAGAGGATCGATCCCGGGACAGGAGTTGGTTGGTACCACTGTGTGACGTCACGCTTTCGGTGACGCAGACGTGACGTCATTAGCTCCTCAATCGATGACGTCAACAGGTCTGCCAATTCTGCAAAACCCCTGTAATCGGAAACTGGGGTTTGAGCGCGATAAAGCGCGTCCTCTGATAGCATTGCAGTTGCCTTCTGCACGACAATTTCTCGAAAATATGTAAGCGATTTGTGCGTAAAAAGAAATTCTTCAGCATATGAATGAGACATTTGCTGAAACCTCATGTTTCTGTAGGCTATTTAACGTAGCTCTTTATTCATTTGATATTCAAATCGATCATAAACCGCACAAAAGTGTGGCTTGGATGCTTTCAGGGAGTTAGACTACAAATCCTAAGCTTAGAGATTGTCGCCGTTTTCTCCTAAAACTTACAAAGTATTTAACGTGAAGTCAATAACTTTTAGTAGTTCGTATATGCGGATGTTTTGTTTCTGTGTGTTTGGGGTCGCCCTTGACTGTGCCAACCGTTTTTAAGATTGCATGCATAGTGACGCACTGTAGTGTGTTTACATTTCGAATTTTATACTGTGTAGCGAATGTGCGGGTGTGGAAGTTAATTTGGGGTTTGTTAGCTGGAACGGCAAATATTATGGTTATCGGAGTCTGTATACATCTGCCTAAAGCGAATCGCCTTGTACAGTTATTTATCCACCGAAATCGACCGCAAGCCATTATTATTTGCGCTTATCTGTTACCGGTTACAGCGATTTCGAAGCCGAAAGGTTAGCCGAACAACAGTAGACATGTTACGCAAATTATTCTGTATTTCGTTGTTGACACAGTAACGTTCGTTCAGATGATACCACTTGTGAGCAAAGTGTAGTGGTGGTGCCTTAGAGGCTATATTAACATGTATTTTCCCACGCTTGGTGACGAAGTATGGTAACTCATCGCGCATTTTAAGCAGCAGTTGGAATGTTTGCGACTTTTCGAGAAGATAAGAGAAACGCATTTTTCCATGTCACGCGAGCTTAGTTTCGTCGAAAGCGTGGCAAGTGCTGTCGGCTGAAAAGAGGCAGACGGAGTTGTAGTGTGCATGTAGCGTCTAAATGTAGACGATCGGTCCCCGGATCGGCCCCTTGGCCTTGGGCCAGGACAGTGGTAAGAGCTCGGCGGCGTATATTTAGTGCAGTTTAGCGCCGTCAGGTTGGTAGCTCCGCGCGCCAGGCGCGGGGAGCAGGGACGAGGCGGCGGCGCTAGCCCGTGTGTCCGGGGTGGGGGGCCGGCGGGAGGTGGAGGGGGCAGCCGGTGGCCCCGTGACGCAGGCAGGGCGAGGCTGGCGGCAGTAGTCTGTCGTGTCCGTCAGTAGGGTGGCTGGCCTTGCCGAGTGTGGATGGTGGTAGAGGTGTCGGCGGTTGCGGAGACAGACGAGGGGCGGAAGGCGAGCAGGCATGTGATGAGGCTTGAGCGGTCAGCGGCAGGAGCGTCGTCTTCGTCTTCCATGGTGGATTCTGAGGCCGCAGGAGGAGGCCGTCTCTGCGCAGACCAACAGGTAGTGCTAGCCGCTGCAGCCGTAGCTACTTCGGGCAGAACACACTCGCGCCAGCGCTAGTTCGGTTTCGCAAATGTGTAGTCCTGTTACTTTCCAGCATATACGAAAGGGATCTTTAGAGGGATTCGCCCGACCACACCCTGATCCGTAGTAGTCAGAGAGATTTCAACTTCCTTGAACGAGGTTATTGACACGGACCATCCTTCACCTTTATCCTGGTTGCAGCCCTGCAAGACCCATTTAGCCAATTGTTTTAATAGTTTTTCATTACCGGTAGTCACATTCGTAGCAATAATCCAGGTTCTCGTTAAGATCTCATTGAATATTGTTTCAGCAAAATTCGAACGCCGTGAAATTGGAATTCTCTACATCCATTTTTTTTCTGTTGTAATAACCAGGCAGCTGTTGAGCAGGAAATCTCCCTCCCCCCCCCCCCCGCCCTTCCACCCTCTCCGCCCTTCTTCTTTTCTCCTCCCATTCATGACACGCCTCACGCACGGCCAAATATTTGCTTCAGCCACTACTGTAGCTCGTCATACCTGTTGAGCGCTCCTACAGCGGAACTAGTTCGGCCGCCGTGGCGCGCCGTTGAATGATACTGTTTGCCGTTCTTATCTGGCGGCATGTGTTCCCGTTATTTGCCCCCCTCAGCTTCTAGCGTTCCTGGAAAGCGGCCTTGGTTAGTGTGCAGCGTTACAGGCAGACTAATGAGGCGCTCGGGCAATCGGCTTTGCCTTCAGTAGCTAATTTGTCAGTTAAAAAGTGTGCTTCTGTTAGGACGAGTTAAAATGTTGGTACGACTTTCCTGCCATGGTCGTTTGATCGCCGGAGCCGTTGTCCGTCCGTGGAAAAGCTTTAAGTGAAGTAGTTTGCAGCTATCTTGAGCATTTTGTGCCGGCGTTGATGTCTCAAACAGACCTCTGGTGTGCTTTCTCTTTCCGGCCACTTGTTTCGTCGCGGGCTGCCTATTTAGGAAGTTGACCTATGGCACTGGAAGTTACGACAGGTGTGGACTTCATGTAGAGAACCAGCAAATAGTTCACAATATACATGGAATGTATTCGGAGTTGCGAATATGGACAAGCATCAGCTGTATAATGGAATGACGACAGTGGAAAATTTTTTGCCGGAGCAGGACTGTAAACCGGATTTCCGGATCCACAGCTAGACCCAAACTGCGAATACATTTCTTGTATTTCGTAACAGATGTAGTCGCCGCAGTGTGTTTCTCCGTACATGCAAGCCTGTCCGGAGGAACATTGCAGCTTAATTAATTCGGAACGCAGGAGTTGCAATATCGTACAGTGTGTGTGTGTGTGTGTGTGTGTGTGTGTGTGTGTGTGTGTGTGTGTGTGTTTTGGTGGCATCTTATCTGTTGGTTTATATAATAGGTGGTGGTAACTTGGTATATCTGCGTTGCCTTTCGACTACACAGCACGCAACTGCCATACGATTATGTGATGAGACTAGCGAAACTCTCTCGTGAAGTTCCCGATACGAATATCTCTCTTTATCCTGATATTCGAAGTCTCGGTGGAAGTGTCGTCCGTTCACACATTCCAGCACGGCTACTGACTCTAAAGGGACACACAGTATGTGCCCCTTATACGCGCTGTCCCGCGGTGCTGTGGGTCGTAGCTACCTAGCAGAGTTCGTGTGCACTGTCTAGTGCGACAGTTAGCAGGCGCGCAGCGAGACGGATCGGTAAGACGGCGTGTGACGGATTTCCGGTGTGCCACTTGGCGTGCGGGACGACCTTGTGGCTTGCCCCGCTCGGCTCGGCTAGGCGCGGGAGCAGCGCGCCTACTCAACACGTGGCGACACGTGCAGGGGGTGGCCGTGGGTCGCTCGCCGGGCCCGGGGCGGCACGATCAATAGCCGAGGCCGGCGCTTCGCCCGGCCCGACTCGACTCAGCGCGCCGCCCGCCAGCCCAGCCTGCTCACTCTGACGAGCTCGCTTCGTTCGGGCCCGTAGTCATCATCGACTGTACTACTTTCGCAAGTTCGGCATTTCCCTAACTTGCGACGGACCGTGGGTTGCCTGCCGATACAGTTCCACAGCTATTGGCCGAATTTCTTCGTTGAACATCATAATTTGAGACTACGATACGGTCTCGCTGATTTGAGATCGTTTATCACTTTCCTCTATTCGTTCGACTAGTTACTACCAGTGAAAACACACACACACACACACACACACACACACACACACACACACACACACGCGCACGCGAGATCCACTTCGATGCCGTACTGAACATCAGTATTTAACCGCTAACGCTAGACTCCTAACGTAATCAAATTTAATATGCCATAGCGCAAACAAAATTCCGTGCACAGTTTTCAGCAAAGTCCACAACTGAGGCACGCGTGGGACGAAAGTGAGGTCCGACTAGCGCTAAACATGTAGTATGCAAAGTACTCGTCATTCACTCACTTGTTCATTCATTCGCGCGTGTATCGCGTTCTCAAAATACGTGCAGCGACGTGGAAAGATTCTAGTTATACACTAACAGGCAGAAGCTGCACCTATTGGCTGCTACTTCAAAATTGTCTGGACTGATTATTTTTGTATTTGTAACGCCAAGTTATTCGTAGACAATAACTTCAAACATCGATACAGTACTAGAAACAAGGAGAATTTCATGTTCCCCACTCATAGATTAAAACTGTTTGCACAAACCCCACATTACATTGGCATGAAAATTTACAACATACTTAATATATATAAAAAAAAACACACATCCCTAGCGTGGAGATGGTCAACTAAAGCAAAAACGACAATTGTTATTCCTTACAAGAATTTAATGACAATTTGAGCAAGAAAGCAAGTGGCCGAAATGTTATTTTAATTATGCTTAGAAGTTTTGTGTTTAGTAAATGATGGTCATAATTATTCTCTCTTTTTACAGAAATACTGTTGTTATGCTACACACAGTTTCTGTAAATTACAAATCAATAATTCTTGTTTCTGTAATATACACAAATTGTAAATGCAGTATTGATGAGTCCCCTGTACATTAAATCTCGTGATTAACTCTGTATGTTATGGGACAATAAAAATTCAGATTCTCTATTCTAGAAACAAAATACAAGAAGTGCTAGTCCGTTCAAAGTAAAGATTGTTAATTCTAGACGACTGTATATACTGCACCAGTACGTATGTTAGCAGAAACACAGCTGTTTTGAAGGAAAAGGGCCACTGCTCCTCCTCTTACACTACTCAACTGTTTTTGTCTGATATTTCAAACAAAGCCTTAATGTAATTTGACACACACCACAACCAGCTGTAAATAGACTGGCAAAGTGAGGATTTATCTAATATCTATATTAATAGTTAGATGGGATTTACATCCTTGAAAGTACTCGGATATAATTGTAAGAGGCCTATGAAGTACTGCTTTACTTTCTAAATATTTGATTTTCTTTAATATCCTGCCTGATACCCACTAGCTATATTAGACTCCCACACCAGACTAGATAACTCCATTCTAAAGACCATATGGAATGAATAAACTATATGGAAAATATTTCCAATACTGGTTTTGTGATCATGAACAGCTGAGTTACTACAAAATTCACTCTCATTGCTAACCACAAATACCATAAAACACTACTTGCATTACATTCTAACTTCAAGGTCCTCCCCTGTGTCACCAATAAATGTTGCACAGAAGTACCTTGCCGACTTTTTGTATAGATGTGATGGTGCCCCTCCCTCTCACCTCGAAACCTTGGCCGAGTTGACGTAGAGCTGTATCTTACTCAGAGGTCTAGTTTAGGTTTGAAGGTGAAAATGTGATTGTGGCATTGTGAAGCAAGCAGATGTGAATGCTGAACAGAGGTTATGGTAAAAGTCCTTAACATAGTCCATTGTCTTCATTGATCTGATATTGAACACGATTGTGAAAATTAAAGTCACAAGATAGATAAAGAAGAGATTCATTAGATAACGGGCAAATCTCTCATAAGTATTTTGTTGCATGTATATATATATTACAAAAAATTCAAATATATCTAAAAACAAAGATGATGTGACTTACCAAACGAAAGCGCTGGCACGTCGATAGACACACAAACTACACACAAAATTCAAGCTTTCGCAACAAACTGTTGCCTCATCAGGAAAGAGGGAAGGAGAGGGAAAGACGAAAGGATGTGGATTTTAAGGGAGAGGGTAAGGAGTCATTCCAATCCCGGGAGCGGAAAGACTTACCTTAGGGGGGGGAAAGGACGGGTATACACTTGCACACACACGGGTGTGTGTCCCGTCCTTTTTCCCCCTAAAATCCACATCCTTTCGTCTTTCCCTCTCCTTCCCTCTTTCCTGATGAGGCAACAGTTTGTTGCGAAAGCTTGAATTTTGTGTGTAGTTTGTGTGTCTATCGACGTGCCAGCGCTTTCGTTTGGTAAGTCACATCATCTTTGTTTATAGATATATTTTTCCCGCGTGCAATGTTTCCCTCTATTAATTCATAACAAAAAATTCAAAGTGTGACAACTACATAAATGTTGCTGTATTTCGCAAAATGTTTCATCTAATGTATGTGGAGGATCTTGGATAAATCTGCCAATGATAAGTGGGTTAATAATGTATTAAACTAAACACTTGACTACAGGTATGGAAGTTACAAATGGGGACAGATACTAATCATTTGATAGATTTATGCCAAACTGCAAATTTTTCCACAAGTCTCTAGCTGTGGCATCCATGTAGATAAAAATGTTTAAGTGCATGCTCAGATTTTGGCAGATTTTTAACACTAAGCTTTACCACATGCTCATTACATCTGAGCTGTACTAAATTTTGACAGTTTTTATTATCTCAGTACTGTTTTCATCTCTTGTTGTCATGTCATCAGATTAACCATTTGCAAGAGACAAAATATAAATATATTAACAAATGTGTATCTGAAATAAACCAATAGTAAACAGCTCTTGTTAACTCATAAAGGACATTAATATGTTTTCATTAGAAAGATTTCAGGAGCTTCACTGATCATTCACTATAAACTATAAACACTTCAGTGTATTGTCAAGTATAGTTAGTAGCATGAGTTTGTGGTCCAAAGGTGCTTTGAATAAGAAGTAAATATTCCCATATATACAAAAGCACCTTCTCTGAACTGTTTTAGTGTCATGCTAAGGCAGTCAAGCAAAGGTGCGAGACAAATGTGAACATAAATAGCTTGTTTTCTGCATACAGGTTGCAGGAGGCACAGCACGTGCTCATACAGGCGTCATGCATTATTGAAAACTGTCCAGCAGAATATATTTCTGTAAGATTGTGTTTGTAAATTACTATGCGATTTTTCATTGTTACAAACTCTGACATAAGTACATTTTGTTTTGAAGTTGACAATTCATCCCAAATTATAAGTGTGTATGACCAAGGAAATAGCACTTGGTATAGTAATGATGACACTTATTCTTCATTTGTAGCTGTGTAATATCTTTAATATGTTACTATGCAACCAGAGTAGTGTAGAGGCTTCGCTTCACAATGGTGCTTCTCACTTTCGTCATTGGACCAATTATTATCTAATAATTTCATTTTTATTTTTTTGCAGTTTCGTGGTGAGATCGTGCTCACATTCATGGAGTTCCAGTTGGATAGCGGAGAATACTGCCAGGCTCAGCACAAATAAACTGACAATTGTGTGAGAGGCGTTTGGTGGAAAGAAGCCACAGTTTAATTTCTCCCATTCCACTGTTTAGTATCAACCAGCATAAGGAAACCGCACCGTCAACGCTATCTGGTGAGCCCTGTTGGAAGAAAACTCACCTTTGTTAACTTTTATCAATGGGCTGAAGTTGGTGCATTAAATCTGATTCCATCTGGAGGTGTCATCACAGTGAAAACGATAGGAATAGGACTGGTTTAAATAGTGGAGTCGGTTTACCATCAGGGTCTTCGAGACCAGTGCTGGAAAAAGGGGAGACGGAGTTACCAAAAGAACAGAGTGTGGCTTATTTTCCGGGCCCATCAGGTTGCCAAGTTCGGTGCGTGTTCAAACATCTAGAAATTGTGCGATTTTTGTGCGTGTGTGTATATCCAAAATATATATGATCTATTTTGTTATTGGTGGTGTAAAAGAGGACTGCTGTGTGTGTTGTATAGTGAAATTCTGTTTCTTAATTTAAGTGTTTTCCAGAGTCCCAGTTTGTGCACCACACAGGTGAAATATCTATATATTCTGATTTGCTTCAGTTTATCCCATTAGCAAGTGAGCTGCCACATAAAGTGCTTCAATTTTTTTTCCGCTTTCATTCAGAAGTGTACTGGGATAGTTGAAATCTGTCACAACAGTATCAGCACATGCTTTGTGAAGACTTTGACTACTTGTTTTAGCTTTCTGCTGCCTGCCATTTAAAATATTCAAAAACTTCAGTGCATTCAGCCCTTAATTTTTGAGTGAAATTTTGAACATTAGTACAGTGTACAGAGGCTAGGCTTTTAACTGACTTTTTTGTTTGCTTATTCATTCTTCAAATCTCCGTTACTGTTGGTGTGAAATGTCAGTGAGTGCCAACATGCGTCTCAAGGATAATCGGCCAGCTCCCTGTGAGATCGAATACAAGAACATGAAATTCCTCATCACCGACCGGCCAACTGATCAGAACATACAGAGCTATATACAGGTGAGTGTACTGATAAAAAGAACATTGGATTCTTATGATTACTTATCTTGTGACATTCGAAAGACCATCAAATTCTCTTAACTCTGATTTTTACTTTTAACCATTTATAATGTTCCAATATCTAATGAAATAGATTTGAGGAATGCAGTTCACTATATAGACAAGCTACTCAATAGCAGTGAACAAGCATTAAGACTGTACCATGGTTGTAGTAGAAGACTGTTAGCTATAATAATTTGAACTGCATTATGTGCTTGTTCTCTAATCAGTTGTGCATCCATAGCTGTGTGTGTACAATGTGTAAGTTTGAGGTAACGGATAAGTTTTCATTGTTGCTCATTATAGGCATGTTGTGGAATCTATGGGTGGATTATGGGAAGAATTTCTACTTGTTGCATTGTGTCATCAATTTTGGCTGTAAAGCCGTTCTTGCAATTTTGATTTTTATGGTGAATTTTGACATCTGAGAATTCAGATTTTTCTCATGTAGTTAATGCAAATCTGCAGCCATTTCCATACTCAATTTGCACTAATCAACTCCATATTGATATGTTTGCAAGAGCAGTACTTTGTAAAGTTTGTAGATGGGTTGTGAACAATCACTTTCAGACAAGCGTGTAATTTCCCTTACATGCCATCTATGAACTGAACTGTCTGCCATCTGGGTTACTTGATTTGTTAGAATTAATATCCATTACACTTAGCCAGTATTGGTGCAGTGTGCTTCAGTGTTGCATCAAATGTACAGCTTCTACCTTTGGAGCCAGTTACCTGTTGTTGGAAGAGGCTGAAATATTTTCCAGACACAATACGACATAGGCTCCCTGCTTGTTGTTTTCCATGCCATTGCTGTGAAAGTGGAATAAATATTATTGTTAACTGAAAGCTGTGTGTCTGAAGCACTGGTTTAGTTAACATAGGGCAATTAGCAGTTTCTTGCTTCACTTGGGACAGGCTATTGGAGCAGCTGTTACTCTGTATGGAATCAAAGGTGATTGCTTCAGACCCATTCATTCTCAGCAGGAAATTGCCAGTTACTATTTGCTAAGCAGCCAACTTAACTGGTGCTTCATGCACTACAGAACTAGACTAATTTTCCATTATTTAGCTCAATATAACTGTTGGTACACATTATTTTTGCATCACTGCAGTGTTTTTTTCTCTCCAGGCAAAACCCTCAACCAATCTCCTTCACTGCTGTTTCGGCCATCCTTCCTTCCCTCTATTCTAATTTCTGTTGGGAGGTTTGCCTGTTTTTCTGCCACCCCCTGTTTCCCCATTTCAGTAGTAGCACTCAGTTGATTCATGGGTGCTATCCTCTATCACACTTCGCCTATGATGGATTGAGGGTGCGATGGTCAAGGGTGGGTGTGTGTGTGTGTGTGTGTGTGTGTGTGTGTGTGTGTGTGTGTGTGTTTGTGTGTGTGTGGGGGGGGGGGGGGGGGGAGAGAGAGAGAGAGAGGAGGGTCTTAACTATTTCTTTCATCTTGTTTTATTATTGATGGTCCTACTGATGTCATTTAGATTTTTAGCCTTCCCCTTTTATTGTTGTGGATCTCTTGGCTAGAAAGCATTCTTTACTCTGTAGTTGTATTCACCCTTAATCATGTTAGTGGGGGTTGGATGTGGAAGGGGTTTCTCTTGGCACTGCTGAGCCCTGGGAGTATACTTGTCTGCTCTAACCTACATACTAATCCAATCCATATACTTTTATTTCTCTGTAAATTGTTTTTCACCTCTGGGTCAGGATTGCCTTTAGTTCCATGTGTTTTGCACTGTGTCACACTTTGTTCATTTGGTCATACTCCTGGTGGAAGTTATTGCCTCCAGGTGAACAAACCCTTCATCAAGGGACTTAAGATGCCACTGTTTCAGTCCCTTAAACCAACTAACCAACCAACCATTGAGGCACTTCCAATGTTTGCCTCACGTTATCTGATACTTGAGCTATGTTACAACTCTGTTATCAAGGGAGTCTACATTCCCTTTTCGCTGCGTGAATTATAGAAATAACTTTTACAAGAGAGAACTAAAAAGTGACTCTGTGTAACAGTGTATAAGACAAAAACTCAGAAAATTACAGTGCATCATAAGTGAAAACCATATTTTGGTAAATAAATATGGTGCATTGTTACCAACCATAAGGAAATCCTGTTACTACCATGATGATGAATGTTAACCTTCATTTTTGTGCGTGATTTATATAAGAACACATTAAGGAATTAACTGCAGTTATATTGTTTATTACCATTTATGAAGATTTACTTTGGGTTTCATTATTTGTTAATATAAAGGTATAGAATGTACGTAGGGGATTTCTGGTCAGTAAATACTCTGCCCTTTTGTGCAGTTCATAGAAATACTAAATATGCCTCCTTGAATTTTACATACATTAATACAAATGTTACCTAACTATAAAAACACACTGCACAAATCTGTTTAAAATAAAAGCAAAAGTGTGCCTTTCACTCATCTTTAGGACATACAGGTCCTATTTCTGCGGACACTCTTGAAATATAAAGTAACATCCCTATTAACTTCAGCAACTAAAAGTTTCTTACTCATGGAGGAAGTAGGGAAGGTTAGAAAGGGGACTCCAGGACTTGTCTATTGTGAGGATGAGGGAAGGGTTGGGGCCCCCATCCGTTGTGAGATGTTGATAGCTTCTTCCCCCCTTCGCCCCGCTGAAGCTATCAACATCTCAACAGATGGGGCGTGACCCCTTAACTGTCTGACACACTTGACATTCCCTCCACCAGACCCTTCCCCCCCCACCCCCACCCCCATTTTCCGAACCTTCCCAACAAATCCTTTTTCCTCACTGAAGGAACCATTTGTAGTTAAAACAGCTAGGAGTATTATTTTCTATTTTAGGTGTTTCTATTCGCAGCATAAAAGAATTGTGTCCTGAATGTATTGTTAATGAACCCTGCCCTCTTTGTCAGAGAAGCAGGTGTACTGTTTGCAAGTTAGAACTGATTCTGATGTTTTAATTGAAAAACATGTTGCAGGAGCTGAAAAAACACAATGTAAAAGATGTTGTGAGGGTTTGTGAACCAAGTTACAAAATTGAAGAGTTGCAGAATGAAGGAATCAATGTAACTGACCTGGAATTTGATGATGGAACTCCACCCCCAATACAGGTATGTTAATAGCTCCAGTATAAAAGCATTCTTCTAAAGTACAGAATAAGCTAGTTTGTTTCTATAGCTACTGATTTTTATCAAAGGAACAGAAAAAAATGTCAGACTACATAACAACCTTGAAATGAATCTCATTTCTTGTTTGCCAGGAATCATTATTTTTGTCACTGATATAGATCACAAATGTTCATTGCATAAGAACCAATGAAAACTGGAGCCGGTTGTCACTTGAAATGCTCAAATCGGAGACAAGTGAGCTGTAACTGTCTACTTTTATTGGATTCACAGATGACCCTTTGTCAAAGATCATAATTTATTATATTTATTGCTTAAGTTATTGGCCATCTTCAGATCTGCAGTTGTACACAAAATTGCATATAAGTAAAAATCGTATGGTGCAAAATGCCATGAGATTACTCTGCTATTCACACTGAAGTGCCTGGCAGAGGGTTCAGTGAATAGTTCCATAATTTAAAAATACGCACCACAAGATGTAAAAATAAATAAATAAATAAATCTGTGTACAATCACCAACCTATAGGACACAGCCATAAATTTTGTGCAAGATGCATAGCTTGATCTTATTGTAGAGTTACAAAATTACAAAGAATGTAGCAACCAGATGCAGAAACATAACCTATTTATCTTGTTGCAAATAGATTTCGACTGATATCTCATAATCGGTGCATTTTTCTAACCGATACATGCCATAAGTAGAAGTACTGTCCTTATCATATTTCTAACACGATAGAAATCTGCCAAGGGCAGTAGTACTTCTACTTTACGGCATGTGTCAGTTAGAAAAATGGACCAATGATGACTGATATCAGTTGAAATTGATTTGCAACAAGATAAATGAGTTATGTTTCTGCGACTGGTCACTTCATTCTTTATAATTTTATACTCCATGGTTACTGCACAGAAAGGGAACCTTGTGGAGCTCAACATTCAAAACTTACTGTAGAGCTCAGTGAAACATTGTGTTCATACCATTTTTCATAGTTGTTCACTAGGATTTGTGTGTCTTTCCTTTATTAATTAACAACCGGTTTTGTATCCTAGAATCAGATTTTACACAAGCTGCTTAAGACTTATCATCTGTAAGTGCATTGCTTCCACATAGTATTCTTTAGATTTTTTATACATATCTATAACAAGTACCTAGACAATGTGATTAAAACATTTTTTAAGTTTATGTTTCTATGTTGTTGTATAACGGCTGTGTAGGCGTGTCATTTCCTGCAAAAAGTTTATCATTGGCCACTGTTGCTAACAATGGTGATGCAGAAAACACACACTTCTGAACTTCTTGTGGCATCTTCTTACTGTGGGACAAGTTACTGGGAGGTTCATGTTTATTTTACGCTTTCATACGATTATGTATTTTTTTATACGTGAATATTTTTGCTTACATAAATTCTGTTACATACTATTGTAGATATTATAGAAGTGGTGTTATTGGCACTTTAAAATACATTTGTCACTGTGTGGCAATTAGGAAACTGACTTTTAAATGTATGAAGTTCTCATATCTGGTACTATCAAAATAATTTTTATTCATATTGCTGCAGTTCATAGTTTTTCTGATTCAATGAATATACCAGTAGTGTCTCCTGCTAAAACATTGCTTGCTTCTAAACCCTGATGCATAACATAAAGTGTCTTGCCTGTTATGATACAGGAACTTTCCTTGTTGTTGGATGCTACAGGTCACAGTAACTCATTATATAAACTGTGTTATTCATGCTTCATGTGTGGAATCTATGTAATACGGTACTAGCACAGAGGGTATGACATCTTCATATAACTCAGTGAAAATTATACATTGTTTCCTGATGCAATATCTCTAGAGAAACATAGTGTGTTAATGATGATCTTATTCTGCACATGTCGAGATTGTCACATCCACTGTGTAACATTACGTCACAATCTCTTAGTCTTGGGTATGAATTATGTAGTTCAAACTTTCCTTTTGATATGCGTTGTAATACTCGTACTTGTTCACGATGTAAATGTATTTTTTTTATTTTCACTTTAATGTTTCAATGGTTCATTGACCTGTACTGTAAGATTAAGCTAAACATCTTGCACAAAACTGGTGACAATGTGTCCTATCAGTTTGTAATTGCAGACACAAAAAAATGGTACTGCTGTGTTTATTTGCTTCGTTGAATGATAGTATCGGCAATTTGTGCCATACTATTTTTCTTTATGTGCAATTTTCTGGGTACATAATAAGCTGAAGATGGCTAACAACTTAAACCGAAACTAGTAATCCTTAGAAATAATAAATTGCAATCATGACCAATACAAGATTTTTTTCTGAATCCAACCAATGGAAACTGGAGCAGGTGCTGATATATTCCCCCTGCATGTGTTGACTGAAGAATGGTGTTGAGTTCCAAAATGTAAAATGCCATGAAGATAGTACTCACATTGGTTGTGTGTTTTAGCGGGGACGTTAAGTCGCAGATAGGCACAACAAAAAGATGGTCACAAATAAGGTTTCGGCCAACAAAACATTTATCAAAAATACACACAGGCACAAGCAAGTGCAACTCACACACGCAACTGCGGTCTGTGGCAGCTGAAGCCACACTACAGGCTTCAGCTGCGAGAGACTGCAGCCAGGTGTGTGTGAGGTGCGCACGAACGTACATACGTATGTACTGGAAGTTTATAGTGTACTTTTATGCTTGAATAATGTACTCCTTTCTGTAGCATGCTGCAATTTTTCATGTCTTTGGTAAGATCATGTTTACTACTTTCATCATCATCATCATAATAATACTCACTGTTAGGTAAATTGTATGATTATTGTTCACAAAGCACATTAGTGAAAGGATGTACTGGCATGGCATGGTAAGGGTTCCCACTTGTTTGAATAAATTTCTACAGGAACATCTAGGGTGCACTTCACCCACAATTCTGATGACCTCCTTCCGTGCAACAGACATAATTTGCTTGTGACTGGTTTCCCCAGAATGCGATGCCATATGTCATAACTCAGTGAAAATATTCAAAGTATGCAGCTTTTATTGTTTCCAAGCCACAGGCAGGTGAAATTGAGTGAATGGCAAATGCTGCCGAATTTGGCTATCTGCATAGGTTGATGTGAACTGATGAGTTTAATGTGTTGTTACTCCCAAGAATTCTGAAGACTCAACTCTCAGAATTTCTTTGTAACCACAGTTCACTTCAGTATTTTCCAGTTTGAAGTTCAGTGAATTAAGTCTTGTTAACTTTGAGGAACAGACCAATATACATCATCTTTGAATATAGGGGCTGCAGAGTTCTCTAGATGGTTTTCTGCAAATAGAGTGAAATGTGATTTGTGTGTCATAGACCATAGCAGATCACTGATAAAGATTAAGAAAAGTAAGGGACCGAGCATCTCGAGCCCTGTGGTACTCCACATTTCACTGTGCCTCCGTCAGAACAGGCAGGTGCCACTGCAGAATTATTCAGTACTACCTTCTGCCACCTAGATAAGATTCGAGTCACATCCATATGTACCATATAAGCAATAGTGCTCAGCCTTCATAAGTAGAATTTTGTGATCTATGCTGCTGCCAAATGCTTTGGACAGATCCCATAGTTCTCTGGGTGTGATTTTGCAACTGCATGACTTATTTACCACATACAACCTCATTTGGTCTTCACTGACTGGACTAAAAAATGCCACTGGCTTAGTT
The DNA here is from genome assembly GCF_021461385.2 of Schistocerca piceifrons. Taxonomy (NCBI): domain Eukaryota; kingdom Metazoa; phylum Arthropoda; class Insecta; order Orthoptera; family Acrididae; genus Schistocerca; species Schistocerca piceifrons. The sequence continues at coordinate 1,034,541,042 of NC_060139.1, forward strand.
AATCATTTAGAAATTATACAGTTGATGTTTGTGTAAATTTTACATGACAGTTTTGTGAATTTAAAAAGCATGAAGTAAACAATTACATAGTTGTCTTTTTGTGAGGTATGGAGCAGTATGAGGTCATGCTGAACATAAGATTACATGAGGAAAGTACTGAAGAATTCAAATGATTTAGAATTCTGTTAATATCTTGCTATAATAATGGAGTCGGTTAAGAGTCATTAGCAATTACCTATATACCGAAGATGTAAAGTAAGGGTGTCAGTGTGACAATGCAGGAAGAAACGAAGTTCAAAGATAGCTGGATCTGAATTTCCTTCAGAATTGGAAAGAGGTTCTAACTATATGGCAAGTAAAGATTGTAAATTAATAATTAGAAAGGACAAAGTGTTTTGTGATATTCTCCATTCTTCTCTGAAGGAAGAGACTTGATGCTTTGAAAATAGGGCCTTGTATTCATTACCATCAGTATATTACCAGCACTTTGCACAGTATACACTTAATCTTTCCTACAGCAGTTAAGAAGTAATTACAGTCTATTGAAATGAAAGGTGCGCAATGAGAAGTACAGTAACATTGCTAATGCTATCATCTCTTTCAGATTGTGGAAGAATGGTTTGAACTGCTAAAGAAGAGGTTCAAGGAAAATCCAGATGGTTGTGTGGCAGTACATTGTGTTGCGGGACTTGGGCGAGCACCTGTTTTGGTTGCGCTGGCTTTAATGGAACTTGGCATGAAATATGAGGATGCCGTCGACTTCATAAGGCAGTAAGTTGACATCCTAATATTAGACATAAGAATATACACTGTCATATGTTTGCCTTTATTGCATTGCTGGAACTAAGATGGTCATCATAATTACAGTGTTAAAGGGAAATCTAAGACGTTCAGTGTAGTAAAGTGATTTTTTTGTGAAGAAAGTAAATTCCCTCTGATCTTCATGTTATGCGTTGAATGTCTGTATGATTTATACAGTGATTGCCCAAAGCTAACAATGCTTACCTGCTTGCTAATTAAAAAAAATGATTAGCAGATGTTAGTTACATTAAGAGACCAAATATTATCAGAGCAAGAATGTATAAAATTTTCTTAAGTCTCCTGATGGACCATACTAAGGCACTGGGGAAAAGATCACTACAAGGTGACATTTTGTTAGAGGTCTGCAGGGACGTGGAAATTTGCAGTGATAATTACTTTGCAAGTAAAAGTCTGCACAGATTGGAATATGAGCAGGCATATTTGCAATAGTCATAGCTATGTAGTTCAGTATTCTAACACAAAATTAAGTAATTCACATGAAACAAGTTTCACAAAATTTAATTGAAATCCTGTCATTTATGTCAATGACAGGATATGTTCTGGGGTATGTGTGGTTGACTATGAAGTTATATATCTGAGATGATGTGACTTACCAAACGAAAGTGCTGGCAGGTCGATACACACAAACACATACACACAATTCCCATCATCTTTGTTTTAGATATATTTTTCCCACGTGGAATGTTTCCCTCTATTATATCCATGACTATAAAGTTATTCATTCTGCATCTGCCCGGAGTAAAAGTTTGTAAACCACTATAATCTTCCAGAATGAGATTTTCACTCTGCAGCGGAGTGCGGGCTGATATGAAACTTCTTGGCAGATTAAAACTGTGTGCCCGACCGAGACTTGAACTCGGGACCTTTGCCTTTCGCGGGCAAGTGCTCTACCAACTGAGCTACCGAAGCACGACTCACGCCCGGTAATCACAGCTTTACTACTGCCAGTATCTTGTCTCCCACCTTCCAAACTTTACAGAAGCTCTCCTGCGAACCTTGCCCGCGAAAGGCAAAGGTCCCGAGTTCGAGTCTCGGTCGGGCACACAGTTTTAATCTGCCAGGAAGTTTCACTATAATCTTCCCTATGTGGTGGAACTCAGATTGTCAGCTTGCTCGTGAGCTTAATTATTAGAGTTTGCTGAAACCGGATTACTGAAGCGCTCTTATTTATAACGTGCAAAACCGGAATTATATCCATTGTTTTCTTGTTCACTCAAAAATTAACCTAATGTCTGACATTTTAAATATGGTTTTGTTCATAATTATATTGGCAGCTTGCTTCACCTTCTTGTGAAAAATTTTGTTCCCGATGTTAATTTCAGAAAAGTTTATTCTCAGCTTTAGCTAGTCACTCTAAACATTACTAAATGTTAGTTGGGGATAAAAACAACTCGTACAGCACAGGTAATGGACACTATCATCTCCAGGACGATACTTCACAGGTTGCATGAAAGATAGCTTTCCTAACACATGGTTTTGAGGTGCAGTACAATAATTGTAACTGGAAGGTAAAGACAGATATAGTATGCTGAACAGGTTGTTGCAAACATCTCCAGAATCCATGAGAAGTTTCTAGCTAGGCAAAGAATCACTATGTATTATAGCTTTCTGGATTCTTTACATCCATCGTATGTGAAGTAAACAGAAAATGACACTGTTTCGTTAACTTGTATCTAAAGTACTAGTAGTAGTAGTAGTAGTTGTTGTTGTTGTTGTTGTTGTTGTTGTTGTTGTTGTTGTTGTTGTTGTTGTTGTCCTAGTGGATATATGCATCTACATATGTACTTTTATATATAAAATCAAAGATGAGGTGACTTACCGAACGAAAGCGCTGGCAGGTCGATACACACACAAACATACACACAAAATTCAAGCTTTCGCAACAAACTGTTGCCTCATCAGGAAAGAGGGAAGGAGAGGGGAAGACAAAAGGAAGTGGGTTTTAAGGGAGAGGGTAAGGAATCATTCCAATCCCGGGAGCGGAAAGACTTACCTTAGGGGGAAAAAAGGACAGGTATACACTCGCACACACGCACATATCCATCCACACATACAGACACAAGCAGACATATGTACTTTGGTGTACAAAGTCAATGGCAGAGGGTACCTACTATGATAGGACCACAGGTTAAGGGTTTTTCCCATTTCAATTGCATATGGAGTGCTGGAAGAATGACTGCTAAAATACCTTGTAGTCAGACTAATCTTATCTTCATGGTCCCTTTTGTATCAATACATAGAGGGGAATGAAGTGCATTTCTGGATTCCTCACTTAATACAGGTTTGCGAAATTGTTGCTGTCTGCTTAAAGCGTATACCACTTCAGATGTTTAAAAATTTCCATGTAGTTCAGTTGTGAGTCAAATTTGTGATTTGTGCCTCCCTCTTTGTAGAAGCTGAATGTCATCTCATTAGTCCTGTTTTGTATGGATCCCACACATTAGAGCAATATTCTAACGTGAGACAAACAAGTGATTTGTAAATAGTCTCCCTTGTAGACTGACCTGAAGTCTGCCAATTGCTTTACCTAAGAGTGAGCTTATTTGATTATTTCATTTGTCAATAAAAGGAATGGATTTCTGTATTTTGAGAAGTACAAAATTTTACATGTCTGAACAGTCACAAAAGCTGCCAATTTTTGCAACAACATTGGAATCTTAAGAACATGTGATCAGATGCTTGTGTACAATTTCATCAGCATCCATGTGGAAATTCAGCTACGTAGACTTTAACATGAAGGCTGAATTTTTTTAAGGAAATTAAGAAGACTAAGCACGAAACATATAAAAGATTACAAAATTTCTTTCCCTCAAAATGTCTTGAATGTAATCAATAACGCCAATGGTTTTATGGTCGTGTTAGCTGCAGAAAGAGTGAGATCAAATTTGATGTGATGGATATTCATGTGTGCTAAGTTGTTAATTCACAATCACAGATATTGCCAGACAAAAGCCTTTTAACTTTCGCCTGGCCCCTTTATGCCTACACAAAGTAGGCTCTCGCTTACACATGCAAGGGAACTTGCTTTATCCAAAAGTTGAAGGTATACATTGTTACTGTCCATACTAGAAATTTGCCTTAAGTAAATTTTTTGATACAAAAATGAGAGATCCTTTCTTCTTATCTGTTGGTTATATTAAGATTTTCCTTCGTTCTCCCTCAATGGAGTGAATCAGCTTCTGGTCTGTTGGTATTTGACAACATCTGTGGCAAGGGTTTGTAGTGCGTAGAAATGGCCTATCACAAATTTGTGTAGAAATACGAAATGTTCCAAACATGAGCACACATTCATTACAATTCACAAAACACTTGATTTGAAATTTATCATCTTTGAATATAATTTATGTGCTGAGAAATTTAAAACTAATTTATAGAGGGCAGATTTATTGCTTAGTCTCAAGTGTGAGTTGTAAATTGAAGCGTTTTTTGTCAGATACCAAAACACTCCTACCTTATGATTCCATTTGACATCTGCCAGTCTTATCAACAAATATTTGTAAATTCTCTTTTCACAGGAAACGTCGTGGAGCTATAAATGCCAAACAGCTGGCTTACTTAGAGAAGTACCGTCCCAAGTCTCGTCTAAAGCTGAGGAATGGTCATAGGAATACATGCTGTGTGCAATAGGCAGAAAATTACACCAGCAAACCAGTTAATTGCACCATTATATTCACTGTGCTGCTGGTGCTTTAGGATGATTATTTTTACTGTAAATGGGTTTCATGAATGAATAATTAAAACCAGTTTCATGCTATGTAAATTTTAATGTCACAAGTTTGTAATAACTTTTGGCAGGCATCACAGCTAGCATGCTTTCATAACTTGACAGCAGTTCTTTCTGCTAGATTCCTTTTGTGTTAGCTGGTAAGTGATATAAAATACCCTGAAACTGGTCCAGAATCATGTGCTGTTTGTTTAACCAGGTATGTTAATGAAAAATTTCTGTAAGAGATACTGTTGTATTCACCTCACAACAGAGATAAATCTATGATGAATTGATGAAAATAACTTATATTTGTGGAGCAATATTGTTTTTCCTACAAATTTTCAGTATTAACATTGCTGACATTTGAAATATGTAAGTGATCATTGGTCATAATTTTGAATTGTTTAAATATTATGAAAATGGATCCAATACAGTTCCATTGGTATGACTTGTGTTCACAATTAGCACTGCAATGGATGACTGTCAGATTTACATAAAATAGTTGTATAGTAGAGAACAATTGATTTGTAACATTAAAACTGCATGCCTTTTATGTGGTAAACACTTGCAGAAAACATCAATTTTATACATATTGTTAAAAGACAAAAAATCTTTTAGTATTTTACATATTTCCAGATTTTTATAAGTAAGTTTCCAGCTGTGTTTCCTTCAGGAATCAGTTCAGTTTGTGTAAACATTGTCCCTTATGTGCTTAACATTAGAAAGTTATTTTGAATGTTAAAAAAAGGTTTTGGCTTAATTGTTACAATGGTGCAGTAAATTGTTTACTGGAGACGAATAAACTGGTTTTCTGGAAATAATTATATAATGTATGTACTTCAATTCTCCTTCACAATATCATTTAGGATTTTGAGCTATAGACTGAAGCGTTCATACTGACACTCAAGAAGAGTATGCACAAGCCCTATAGACATTTCTTAATTAAAAAATGATTTGTTGGGACCACTGGTGTAAAACTTTACCATAATTCTGGCAAAAAAGTGATATTGTAATGACTTAAGAGCAACCATTTAATACCATAATTAATATACAGAATTTCCCCTTCTCCTATGAGTTTATAGTAGGTTAGTGGAACAATGTATCATCCTGTGATCTGTTGTTTACAAGGTCATCGCACAAAACCCTAGAAAACTTCTGGACAATTCTGTTGCAATGCTTTAAACTACTGGTGGCATGTAAGTCTGCCCTCGGTATATGCCAATAGTCTCTTCACAGCACATACAGTGTCACTTGCATATTGCTTTCAAGCCAGTGGTACACATTTGAATGCTTCCACTAATCATGGCAATGCCATTCAATGTGCATTGTCCACATTTGACAATAAAATAGGGGAAACACACTCCTTAAGTGACTATAAATTGGACTCTGTGAACAGTGTCTGGAAGAAGGCCAAAACGTGGGAGTGTATTACGCTACGAGAACGATGCAGTAGCAACATCCAACAACTTTTAACATCAGATTATATTTTATAAAACATGTTATGCCTCAAATGTTATTAGACATACTTCACAGCTGCAATTTTTGCATGTGTGCCAATCTCAAGTAAACAGTCACAGCAAACAAGCACAAAAAAATCAACTCAATTTTAGTGGTACATTATGTTCTAATATCTTTGTAAAAGACGAAGTACTCTAATCTTTTGGAAAAAATCTCACCATGAAGTGTCAATGTATGTTTGATTACTATGTTAAAAGTCCTCATCTCCAACGGTACATACGTACGAGAGTGAACAGAAGTTACAAAAGAGTACTTAACTAAAAATGAGAATATTATGTCAACCAGGTATTTAAGCAGAATTCCACTCCTTGTATTACATACAAGGTGTAACGGGTATAAGTGCAGATATTTTTATGTGGTATCTAAATATGTACACACAAGTGTGTTGATTGTTCTCTCTGTCGAACAGTCTACCAACAAACACATCACAAATGTTATGACCTGATGCTTTCTGCACTGCTGTAACTGCCCCACTGAGTGGACTGTGCCTGTCAGTATACACTCATTTTTTTGTGCCTGCTCTTAAACACCTGTTCTGCTGCCCTGGGAAAAATAAGCATTAACACTTTCGCTGCAGGTGCGCAACTCACCAGTGCGGCCCGGCAATGTGCGAATGCGGGCTCGTAACACTCTGAAACGGCAGGTAACTGCTCAGAGCAGACGCTCCTAAGCACACCTGAGCTACAGGCTGACATCAAGACCTTGTAAGAGCTGTAGGATCATGTTCTATACTGACTTAATGACTATGCCTTAGATGCATTACTTTAAATAAGCTTCGACTGTATTGTGGTCATGTTTTAAAGTCTGTTTGCTGTCTGACACCTATAGGGGTCACAGGCGTCATTCAAATGTTCGTGATTTGTTGATAATGTAACATAAAATACAATTCAAACAAGCAACAAATCCACTGCATTCACGAAAAATTTGGATTCCAAAACGCAACTTATTAAAAAGGAAAAAGGAAACTGGATTCATTTGAAATTATATTTACTTCAAATGCTCATTTTTAAGATTGACTCTGATAGAGGTCGTCAGTTTAGTAGCATGTTTGCTCCTGGTATGAGAGAACTAGCCGTCTACATTTGTCATAGATGCCCAGGGGATGCCCGGATGTGTAGAAATTTGTAAGTGAAACACACCCTACATGGAGGCTTCTCTAGTGTCCCCCCCATCACTTCAATTGCGGTGCTATTAAAACAAATTTGGCGCAACAATTTCTTTCGCATAAAACTGAAGTAACTCTTTACAACGCAATAAGAAAAAAGTCGACTTAACACAAAAGAAAACCTCATTTTCTGAGTACTCGTGAAAAAAAGTTCTAACATTTCACGTCATAAAAAGAAAACATGCAATATCAAAAGAAATAAAAGTTGTCTTTGATAATCGGAATTTCCTCGATATTATCGCGTTTTTGTTACTTATGGTAAATTATACAGCAGCTCAAGCAGTATCCAGGTTTGTCTGGGCCAGTTGTACACTCGTGTGGTGTATCAGTGCGCTTGCCTTGTTCCACGCACTTCTTACACTGCTTCCTCATAACTTGCTTCTTCCCTGCAGTAGCTCCTCGTTTTTGCACAACGTGTGTCTGTTCTGTTTCTTGCTTACATTTCGTGGAACGTCCATTGGTTGAAACAAGGTCTTTATAATGTTCATTCTGTAATTGTACAACGTCATTTTATTTCCTGACTATTTATTTGTTGTACAGATATAGAGAATTGAAAACTAGCATGTCAATGACATGAAAGAACAGTTTTTTCGGCCAGCAGATAGTCTTTCGATCACATAAATAATACAATAACATCTGTTCTTGTTTATCAGTGCCAGACATACATGCATTGTACCTAATAATAGGCGAAGGTTTCATAACTATTTGCTGGCATGCATTTGTTACTTCTCCATAACATTTAGATGCTCTGTGGAAATGTGGGAAACCTCTTGTCGATCCTTCCATTTTCCAATCATAACTCCATTAGAATACCGCGCAATTGTCTCTCCTCTCCCAAGTTTTGCCGATACAACGTCTTCGGGGGTATATTTCCTATTTCATTTCAGAGTACCTGTGGAAAGTGTTTTTAGGTTCAACAGAGTTGTAGGTAAATGAAAACTGTTACAATAATTGTCCAAGTAAATGTGATGACCAACATGCAGCTTTTCTGCCATCAAATGCAAAACGACCTTTTCAGCGTTACCTTTTCCCACCGTGTCTCCACTACTTCCCATGCACACAGCGCACATATTCATGAAACCGTCTGGATTGTTGAGCATGCACATCTTAATGCCATATTTATAACATTTGATTTTTTATGTATTGTCTGGATGACAATCTTCCCCTCCAAAGAATCATTGATTCATCTATTCATAAATCTCTTGGTCGTACGTTATATAAACGATCGTCAGGTTTCGGGTTTCCTGCAAGTGGATTTTTTGCAAAATGCAGAGTGCATAATATGATCAAATACTGGTATCTGCTTATACTCATCGCTATTCCTCTATTCTCAAACAGCGGTTCTTTTTTCCAGTAGTCTTGTAATCGCAGATACTTAACGTTACCCATATGTAACGAAACACCCAGGAAAACTAGTAATTCTTCTATACTTAGAGGTTTTGTATTTTCGCTACGCAGTATGTTGACTTGTTATCATTCGTTTCGTCAACTACAAGTTGCAATAATTTGTCTGTTACCAATAATCTGAAGAAATCCGTAGGAGAATTGCCAGTGGGATGAATTTACAAAACTTCTTCCTTTGTACATGGGTGATACTTCATATTATGTGGTTCTTTATGCCAGGACTCACCTGAATTATCTCCGTGTGACAGGTCGGGCTCTTTTTCGTCGTCGATTTCCACACAATCATAGTGATCCGTATCGTCAGATTCTGAACTGTCATGAAACAGATTCGAAAGCTGTGCTTCCACGCTATCATCACTCTGCAATTCTTCTGCAGCCTCTAAATGACAATCTCTGTGGTATGCCTCGTCCTCACTGCGCAAAAAATCACTGTCATCTAGTACACTAAGTAACTATTCCTCTGTCAATTTAACACTTTTCCTGCTCCTTTTCACATTGGAAGGTCCAGGTGTCGGCTCGTTAGCCGCCATTATGAACAATATACATTCGATAACCACCCACACAAAATGAAAGTTTACACGCTTTGATGCTACCTTAGACACTGCAACTAGACTGAGTAATCGGACAGCGAGCGCGGACGCTTATAAGTGTAAGCCGCACTGGCTCATGGCTTCTCGTGATGCTTATAAGTGTCAGCCACAGCGAAAGTGTTAATGGGTTACTCTTGCCACATGTACTTGGAGATACTAACCAATCTAAAAAGATTAGAGTTGTTATGACTTTAAAACTTCGTCTGGAAGAAAATGATGTAAATACTGATGTAATGTTGTTCAGTTACACCCTCAGCGACCGTTAGAAACATCTGCACTTACACCCATTACACCCTGTATAAAAAGCAGTCGTCAGTCCAAAGATTGTTTTGAACACAACAGTGTGTTACAACACATTTCTTAAATTAACAATTCATATGGAATTCAATCCAAATACATTCCCTACTGATCAGTTGACAATAATGCTCCATTTTCTTTTTGTGATCACTATACACTCTTCATTTAACACGCCATAAGGCTGGCAAGCCCATACATATTTCCAATAATTGTCAAATGAATGTACATTCTGCTGATTTAAAATGCATTTCCCCTTCTCCAGAAAACAATCACGCAAAATAGATTGTTTAGCTTACGTAACTGTTCATCTTTATCAGCTCAATATTAGCCACAGCCTATAGAATCCAAGCAACTGGCTCAATAAAAATTTAATTTTAGTAGATCCATTAATATATTTCACAACATTCAATATTACCAACAGATCATCGATACTGTTGCACAATTTTATTGACAATCTAATGCAGCTGCCCCCCCCCCCTCAAAAACAAAAAAAAAAATCCTTAGATGGAACTATTTGAGAATCCTGGTATTTTGATGAAACACCTTGTTTATTTTTAAGGCTGATAAAATCTAAAAAAAATTAGAACCTTTTTATATTCAGTGAATACTTCACTTTTAAATATTAACTAATAAAACAGAAATCATAATAAAATAAAAATAGTTTTGTGCAGGGAATACACCATGGCACTAATGATTTCTGTGTAGCACTTACTAACTTTCTGTTGATCACCATTCAGGAAACCCCGGTCTAGGGGACATGTAGAGTCTATTAGACAGCAGTAAAATTTTTCAGCACTGTGGTGAGAGGAGGTTGGCAAGAGAACACCTGTAATGGACCTTGGACCAGTGTTGGTTCTCTTTGCCAATGAGTGCAGGATTTGTCTGATAGTCATCACAAAAGTGTGGATGGGCCAGATACCAATGTACACTACTGGCCATTAAAATTGCTACACCATGAAGATGACATGCTACAAACGCGAAATTTAACCGACAGGAAGAAGATGCTGTGATACGCAAATGATTAGCTTTTCAGAATCATTCACACAAGGTTGGTGCCGGTGGCGACACCTACAACTTGTTGACATGAGGAAAGTTTCCAACCAATTTCTCATACACACACACAGCAGTTGACCGGCGTTGCCTGGTGAAACGTAGTTGTGATGCCTCGTGTAAGGAGGAGAAATGCGTACCATCACATTTGCGACTTTGATAAAGGTCGGATTGTAGCCTATCGCGATTGCAGTTTATCGTATCATGACATTGCTGCTCGCGTTGGTCGATATCCAATGACTGATAGCAGAATATGGAATCGGTGGGTTCAGGAGGGTAATATGGAATGCCGTGCTCGCTCCCAACAGCCTCGTATCACTAGCAGTCGAGATGACAGGCATCTTATCCGCATAGCTGTAACGGATCGTGCAGCCACGTCTCGGCACCTGAATCAACAGATGGGGACTATCAGCTCGGAGACCGTGGCTGTGGTTACCCTTGACGCTGCATCACGGACAGGAGTGCCTGCGATGGTGTACTCAACAACGAACCTGGGTGCATGAATGGCAAAACGTCTTTTTTTTTTTTTTCAGATAAATCCAGGTTATTTTTACAATATCATGATGGTCACATCCGTGTTTGGCGAAATCGTGGTGAACGTACATTGGAAGCGTGTATTCGTCATCGCCATACTGGCGTATCACCCGGCGTGCCATTGCTTACACGTCTCGGTAACCTCTTGTTCGCATTGACGGCACTTTGAACAGTGGATGTTACATTTCAAATGTGTTACGACCCCTGGCTCTACCCCTCATTCGATCCCTGCGAAACCCTACATTTCAGCAGGATAATGCACGACCATATGTTGCAGGTCATGTACGGGCCTTTCTGGATACAGAAAATGTTCGACTGCTGCCCTGGTCAGCACATTCTCCAGATCTCTCACCAATTGAAAACATCTGGTCAATGGTGGCCGAGCAACTGGCTCGTCACAATACGCCAGTCACTACTCTTGATGAACTGTGGTATCGTGTTGAAGCTGCATGGGCAGCTGTACCTGTACACGCCATCCAAGCTCTGTTTGACTCAATGCCCAGGTGTATGAAGGCTGCTAGTATGGCCAGAGGTGGTGGTTCTGGATCTATGCACCCAAATTGCGTTAAAATGTAATCACATGTCAGTTCTAATATAATATATTTGTCAGTGAATACCTGTTTATCATCTGCATTACTTCTTGGTGTAGCAATATTAATGGCCAGTAGTGTACTTTTCAGGCACACAGATCAGAGTGTAGCAAGGAGTTGGGTGGCTCATGTTTCAAGTTGCTGTCTTGTTTGGCCACCTTTCACCAGTATAGAGATTAATTTGAGGCAAGCAGTACTGGGATGGGATCCTCCAACTACTGACTGGCTCTAAAGTCAAAATTTCAGTGATGGATTAATCTTTTGAGACAATTATGCACAAGTACACTATACCCACCTTGTTACAAACTTCCTCCAGACAGCAGGAACCAAGTAAATGGAAAGGCCCAGAGTATCTGCTGACATGATCCTGACTGGCACTGAATGACCTCTTGAGGGGTTTCGTCGAATAAGATGTTCCTCAAACTCTTTTTCACTCGTCACATTGAAGCTGGCTAAGTTCACCCGTGATTACTTGGATTTCAGGAAGTTGGCACCTTTTTTACAAATTTGTTGAGAGCAGAGCACACTAAAATATGATAACTACAATCTAATATTAATTACAGAGTATTCCACACTTCGAGTCTAATGTTCAGCAACCAGAGTGGCACAGTTATTCATTGCAAACAAATCTTCCATGTCATAGAATTTGTTCAGGTTGTTATGGGCAAACAACTGTTAAGATTCCTGCCTTGCCTGACATTCATAACACATCATCACTGATACCCCTCTTCCTCCAATTAGTCTTGCACCTTGTCAGCCCCTGTTCTCAACCTGTTGAGGGTTATCAGGTCCTATATTGGAGACGGCAGCCTGTAGTAACTTCTTTTACTGTCCATAATCCTGCAGGAGATTTTGTTCTCTACAGCACAGTTCAGCAGGCTTCTGCTGATCTTGAAATTGGAGTAGTTGCCTGCTGAACTTGAAATTGGAGTAGTTGTACGTAGGAAATGTTTTCTAGATTTCAATCGTGGTGGATAGGTGTACGTTATCAACAATGGATGCCTTGGTTCTCTTTCTTGGTTCTTTTTTTTTCATTCTCTATTGTTAACTGTCAACTTATATCTGGAGGTGCTACTTCCACGAGTGGAAAGATCTGGTCATCTGGGATTGGTCTCGAGACACCCTATGACAATGGCCTCTCACATTAAGAGCTATATTATCTTGGTTAGCAGGTGCAGAGTTCTTCCAGACTAGTGCAGTGAAGTCCACAGCAATTAAACACAGAGCAAGTGCGAATGTGCAGAAGATGCTGGGCTGTACTCCCAATGTGCTTTTTGTCGGCTTGCAGATGAGGTTGTTCCTGGTGCACATCTTCTGTCTGTTATTGGTAGGCTAAGACACAATCAAACTTTAGGTATTGGGCACCTTCTGTTACATGAGCTCTTAATGGACTTTGAGACCCAACTAAAGCCTCATGTTGCTACTGGATGGAAAGTGCAGAATATTCTTGAAAGTATCTTCTTTACATCTAATCTGTATTGGTGTGTAGTTTTCACTTTAGGAGATGCTTCACCAGGAGGTTAACTTCCCTCAGAAGCTGACGATCAAGAGAGACCTTTACCTTTGAAAGCATAAAGAGTTGGGAGTGCAATTTTCCCGCATTTCCACGGTTTGTTGTACAAGCAGAAAAGTCGGGTGTACTAGATCATTTTAATGAAAATTAGAACTGCTATATGTAGTGATGATGATCATAGTTGCTGCACTAAGACTTTAGATGATCAAAAACAGTCTTCGAAACTGCATGTTTGTTCTAGCATATGTTTCACTTTGCATATTTAAAATATCAGTGGCCTGAAATTACATTTAATGGTTTTTCTTCTAGCTCTAAAAGCAATTCATTTTAAAGCTACTGCAGTCTGATTTGTTTTTCCTTATATCCAAAAGTCTCAGCTTGTGTCAAAAGCAATAATACATGGATAATGTGCATGTAGGTGAGATAAAAAATTGGATGAAAAAACCACTCCTTAATAACCTAAACAAAACACTGTTTTTCAATTGAGAATGAAAACTTTTTAAATGTGATTGATCAGAAAAAAACTGTTTTAAACACACACACACACACACACACACACACACACACACACACACACACACACACACACACACAATTTTCTCCATTGTGCAAACCATCAATAATTTCTTTTGGATAGAGAAAGAATGTCTTACCATTGTTTTCTGATGAAATGATGGCAGATTAGAATATGTAATTATTTTTCATTACTGCCCATTTCAATGATATCATTCCAACATTAATCTAAAATGATTTGGAGAAACCTAAGTCACAACTGGCAATATGATTTGAATCACGTTTCTGCTGAATTGGGAGTGTCACGGTATTCAGCAATAGCTTTTGAGTATTTTATGCAGTTTTTGCAAAACAAATCGAAAACAAAATACAATGCTTGTTCATTTTCAAGGAGGAAATGGGACTACGTACCTTCAAAAGTTTCATAACATTCTCAAAGTTAGTTTCTCTGAAAGTTGTGTATCTATTTCATATTTCTATAGGGGGCAATACTGTGGGATGAACAGCAGACATACATTTTGTATTTCTTTTGGAGTGTCTGATTAAAAACCTGCATTGCAAAGTGTAGTTCCCTATTTGAGTCAAAGAACATGACTTCCGATAAAATTGCAATATCATCTTTTACTAAATTCCAGTTGGATTCTTCTGAAAGTGCCAGTTACAGTCAATTCCATTGTAAGGTGTGTAAATAGAAAAAAATTAATTAGTATGCCTACAAGTCGCATCTATATGAAATAAGAATCAAGCCCTTTCCAGCTGGTGTGGAAGACCCACCTTGTATGAGGTGGAAGGGACTGTAATTTCTCTCCTCCCCCACTGTCTTGAGGTTATCTTTCAGCCAAATTCTTCACCCAGTGTATCACCCACAGATGAAAGTGCAATGTCATCTGTATTCTGTTATTATGGTTATGAATGTTACTTCTTCAGACCAGCAAGGCTTTCATTCCTCACTTTACTATTTCATTACTTTTTGCACCATTTTCATTAATGCTGTAAATCAGTGATGGACGGCAGTTAGTTCATGTAATTGTGCTGGTTTGATGGAAGGGTTGGAGAAGTTGTGTTACCTGATACAGGATGGAGCTGTGTGGAAAATGTGTGTGTTCTGCAAAATACAAAGTAAAATGTAGTGAGATGCTCAGCATTTCAGTGGTACACAAAACAATGCAAAGCCAAGTGAATTACATGGCAAGACAAACGCGGCCACACAACTTCCAGCAGGGGCCATTTTAATGTGGTACTACCATCAGATCATGTGACATCTACAATAATATCTTGTTTTTCAACCAACTGTTCATATCCTAAAAATTTTGTCATAAAATTTCAAAACATGTAAACACAAATGTATGTTCTTTACTAGGCATTTTCCGCATTCCAGTTATCAAATCACATGCAGAATAGGCAGCAATATGTAGTGGAGCACACTGTTCAGCACCAACTGTTGACATGGGGCACCACAGGACACTACATCTGTATGTTCCCATGTGGATCCAACAATATTATCAATTATGACAGCAGTGGACACAGGGCAATCGAGACAGGACTGTGGAGCCTGGTTTGATGCACCAAGTCATTGGTTGTGCCCAGATGTACTTGCCCATGTGAATAGTTGCTCAAAACGTGCACCATTCCACAGTCTTAGGTGGTGGGGATAATATGTCAAGGGGTAAATTCATCTGGGCTTCAAACCTTTGGTAGTACCTGAAGGCATCATGACAGCTGTGGACTACTTGAACAATATTCTGGATCACTTGCATCCCCCCATAGTTGATGTCTTCCCCAGCAGGTTAACTGTTCATGTCACAAGCCAGAACTGTGCTAAAGTGGTATGAGAAACATGGCAGTAAACTCCCACTGAGGTTTAAGTCAACAAATTCGCTTGACCAGAACCTAATGGAACACATCAGTCACGCTACTTGATGCCAACTCTGCACCCACAAACCACCAGCCCATAATTTACGGGAATTAGATGACCTGTGCATAGCCATCTGGTGGCATGTACTTCCAGAAATGTACCAAGGAACTGTTGACTCCATATCATGTAGAATTCCTATTGTATTGCATTCCAAAGACATACCCACATGCTATTCAGCAGGATTTCATAATGTTATGGCTCACCAATGCACATGGCCTGTTGTACATTCCAGCTCATGAAAGTCATCCTACATTACATTACAAGTCAATGAAGGGCAATCACTTGCCAATTAAAGTCAATAAATTCATTTTGCAGCATATGTAATACAGAAAGGTTTGCAACCATACATTTGGAAATGAACCCTTTACTGCTAGCGACTTATGCCGGTGCATAGTCAACGTGCCTCCAGCAGCGCTAAGGGTGTGTGTGTGTGTGTGTGTGTGTGTGTGTGTGTGTGTGTGTGTGTGTGTGTGTGTGTGTGAGAGAGAGATTATATATAACGATTTTCTTTGGGCCTTTGTCCCACTTCAATGCAGGGTCGGCCTTGTTACTATGGACTTGGCGATGTTAGTGTCAGAGGGTGGCCGGATGTTGCAGTTTGTAGGATTACTTGTGACACTGATGGCAGAAGTGGTAGTTTGTCAGCATCACTGCATGCTTTGTATTGGGTCATTGTATTTGCAAATGTACAAACACATGCTGTCTGATAAGGAAATAGAACATATTTTCATCAGAATTGGAAATGAAAGTGACCTTTCTTTTTCTGAAATTGAGGACACTGTGTCTCATCCTTTAACATCTCGGGGGCCATGATGTAATTTTTCTCATTGCACACTTTTTCCTTTGAAAAGTATGACGGGCAGTAGTATTGAAGATAGCATGCCCCCCAGTGACGAAGAAAAGTTTATGGGGAAATTTCAGTGATACAGGAAGGAGCTGAATTCCAGGCTTCATGATTTTGATACAGTACGTTAAGTGTGACTCTCATACTTCCGGTAAACCCTAGTGCACTAAAAGTTTATCAGGCACTGTTCAGAGGAACTGGTCTCAATTATTGTGGATGACACTAACTGCTACTACATTAAACAGAGTACAACTCTTTACACGAAAACCCGTTTGAAGGCCTGCAATGATACATGCAGAAATGTGTTATTTCCTAGCCATAACTCTTCTCATAGCAGTAACTAAAAAACTGTAATATTATGAATATTGGTCAAATGATCCTCACCTCAAAACTCCAATTATTGGTGAAATAATGTCTTGTGACATATTTATTGTTACTTCAAATGCTGCATTTTTACACTAACATTGTCTGCTGAAGATGACAAAATAATATCATTGTTTCACACTTGGAATGTTCAGAAACGCGGTCACTCCATTCCAAGGAGTTTGCATCGATCCTACCGTTCAAGGGAGCCTTGGCATTCAAACTGTTCATTCCATCTAAAAGACGCTTTGGTATAAAAATATTTATTCTGTGATTTTGATACAGGATTGGTACTTAACTTTTTAGTTTGTACTAGTGCAAAGTGTGACATAGGAGACAGTGAAGACTATTTAGGAGTTACTGG
This sequence comes from Schistocerca piceifrons, assembly GCF_021461385.2. NCBI lineage: Eukaryota > Metazoa > Arthropoda > Insecta > Orthoptera > Acrididae > Schistocerca > Schistocerca piceifrons. The sequence continues at coordinate 1,034,558,230 of NC_060139.1, forward strand.
CAATATAGTGACAACTGTTTTGCAACCTTATTTGGGACAAGGCACATGCTGTATGTGGACAACTGGTACATTAACCAATACGTCTTCCATGAAAGAGGAATAAATGCAGCAGGTACAATTCGCAAGAACAGGAAAGTTTCAACAAAAGTTGAAGTCAAATTGCAAAAACAAGTGATGGAATTTAGGCCAACACACACTGTATGGCTTTGAAGCAGCATAACAAAAAAGATGTATAGGTGTTGGCAACATAACATACAGCTGAAATGAAATTAACTGGGAAAATAGACCATCAAGTTGACTGAAACATTTCAACCAAAATGTGGGTTGATTATGAATCTACAGTTGCAGTGGACAAAAGCGACATGCTACTTAGATTAGAGGAATGTGATTGCAAAACATTAAAATAGCCCAAAAAACATGTTTCTCACTCCTTAGATGTGCATGCTAAATTCCCATGTTATTTAAAATGGTCATAGTGTTAAGAATATTTCAACTGCTGAATTTCATCTCGGCCTCATTCATGAAATGAAATGGTAGAGACATAACACCAATAAAAGAAAGCATCAGGAGGTCATCAATCAGATGAAGATTAGCCACTGCTGTTTGAAAAAGGCACTTTCCAAGCACTGGTGAATCATCAGGATTGACATGTAAGTAGATGCATCATATGCAGCAAGAACACAATATGAAAGGAATCATGTTATTGCTGTAAACAATGTGACACTGGACTGCGTGTTGTGCATTATTTCAAAACATATCACACACAACTTTCGGACATGTAATTTTTTTTTTGTAATATTACCTAGAGTTAGAAACTTCAATAATAAAGATTATTCAAAGCACAATTTATTTTAAGAATTTACTGTTGAGAATAAATATATAAAAGCCTGCAATGATGATGGTTCTACACTGCAGATCTCAGTGCCGTATCATGTCCATCACGATGAGCACAGCAGCCTGACCACACACAGATACACACACTTTTATGGCACACTCAGCAGTGAAAAGGTTAATTGAGCAAAACTTCATTGTGCAAATGGCAGTTGCATGGTAATGGTGTATTACGTATATCACCACAAGGAACAGTGTTTCAGCAACAGCAATAAATTAAGCACATTAGTGAAAAGGTATAACATATATTGTAACTGTTGATATGACTTTACAAATGAATCAACTTATTTACATGAACATATCATCATATCCTGGAGGAGGTAAGTGATCGTGATCTGGCATGCCGAATCCGCCTCTGCTTGGACCGCCTCGACCTCCTCGGCGGCCCAACCCAGGAGGACCAAAGGGATCAAACCTTGCTCCAGGAGGCACAGCACCTCTGTAAATATATGGAAAATGGAATATCATTAGTTTCTCCATGTGCTGATTCTGCATCAGTTTGTACAATTAATGAAAAACTCCTCCAGTTGCTGGATAGAACTTCATTTAGTCACCTATCAGTTTCAACCTTTATATTAGGCCATTTCCAGTGGTTCTGAAAATTGCCATGAATGTGATATACATACACACTGTATATAATAGAAAATGATAAAATAAGGTTTACATAGGTATAAGTACATACAGAGTATAAAATTCATGTTATACTCTAGAGAAGAAACATTCAAATGATAAAATTACATGTCAGTTGGATTTAAAATGTCACTTGTCCAATGATATTATGAGCCATATGAGTGTTTTGAGACACTATAATTTATTACATTACAAGTATTCTTTAGGTCTAAGATGATTTATGTTTTGATATATTTGGAAATTCAAAATTGTATGTTTTACAAATAAAAGGCTAAAAACAGTTTCTTATACCTAACAAAAGTTTAAAATAGTTGTAGACGACGGGGAAATTCAAGTCACGTCTACATTTATCTCCTCTAATATGCAAAGTTTCAAACAGGAAAAGGCAGAGACTGTTACGGTAGCTTGGGCACATTGTGGACTGCTTACATAGCATGATCACAAACATCTAGGTACAGCTGTACAGTTGCGCAGTAACTTTAAGAAAGTCATCAATAATGGGCCAGCAGATGTCCACAAAACTGATGCTTTAACGTGTGCATTGCTCACTGAGCATCTGTCCATTTGGGTGTAGATTTGTTTCTTCATCTATGTTCATAGAGTACCACTTCTTCATTGTATTAAGTAATACGTAAAACTGATCCAAATAACACAAATATCACTTTATCCATAAACCCCTGAACAATAATGGAAATAAGCCTCTCATGAATCCACACATAACAAGACACAGAACAACTGATATGACTGGTGCAATTAGATCAACATAGAGTGAGTCAGTCAGTGCTGTTCTGTGCATATATAAGCATGAGTCATTGACAGATGACACAACAGAGGCAATGCCATGGGCATACCTCCCACAGGTGGCCTCCAGCAGCTGGCCCATGCTGATACAGTTGGCGACCAATTCATGAACACATGCACAGTGAGACCACACTTGGTGCATTCACACTCTGGCATGCTAGCAGCACGATACAGCACACCCTCCCTCATATGAAGTGGGCAGCCAGGCAATGGAGGTGATGCCAGCAGCCCAAAGAGAGGGACACCATCAGATCCGGAGCATTGGCAGCCGTTGCCAATGGAGTGGAGGGACGATGTGTCAGCCGGGCACCGGAGCACTGGGCTGGAACGGGCGGGCATGCCCAAGGGTGCTGGGCCCGCGCGGCACCCTGTGACAGCACTGGAGAGGTGTCATCACCATCCCTGCGTCGTCAACGGGCATGTTCCAGCACAGAGAACAGGGGGGCTGGACCCATCAGCAATGATGGCTGAGGCAATGATGGCAGGTGGAGGTGGCCCAATTGGAACAGCAGATTGCGGCAATGGACCCGAAGCCAGAGACAGAATGCCTGCCGCCGGGAAGCTCGAACCCCACGGTGTCACATGTGGAGGAGATAGGTGACGAGGAGCCTGAAGCAGGCTGTGGGAGGGCAGACTGCAGTGATGGAAGCCAAACCCATGAACTGATAGCTTCCAGTGGTGAGCGGGGTCGCAACTGATCAAAGTGGCATGCCAAAAGCCCGTTGGCTGTAGGGGTGTCGCAAATACAGCAGTGGGTGATCAAACACTCATGCTCACACCAGTGATCCCAGTGTGGTGAAGAAAACGGAGAAGGGCACCGTCTGGAAAACAATCTACAACAAACTTTTTCATTTGGGACTTGAAAATACACTCTAGTCGTCCTGCCTCACAATTTGATCAAGAGTAGAATGGTGACGCAGTAACATGACAAATGCAGTGGTGGGAACAAAATAACTGATAGGTGGGAAAAACAAACTGGGGTCCATTAACGAAAACTAAAATACAAGGCAACCCTTCAACAGCAAAATCCCTCAAAAGCATATGAATTCTGGCCTCAGCTGACATTGATGCATACTGGAGAATGTAAGGCAACTGGGCAAATGCTTGCACAATCGAGAATCAACAGAAACTAAAGAAGGGACCTGCAATGTCTACATGAATACATTCCCATGGCTGGAAGGAAGCGAACCAAGGGAACAGGGACACCCTGGGAGCTGTCTGTTTGGCACACTGCTCACAAACCATGACAAAATGGATGATTTTGCCATCAATCCCTGCCCGCAAAAGATATCTCCTAGCTAACAGTTTAGTGCACCCAACTCCCCAGTGGTCCTGGTAGAGAAGGTGTAGAACATCTTGCTGTAAGGCAGTGGGTGACTGCTCTGGGAGAGAGGTCTCCCGTGGACATTAGCAAAACACCATCAAACACGGAGAGGCAATACAATAAGGAAAACTAGTTGCACAGGGGGTCTGAAGCCCAACCTTGCAGTTTATCTGACTGAACCATCTGGCAGAGAACTGGGCCTGTGGACACGGCAGCTGCTATGTGCGAATTCCTTGACCACAGCCCGTGTTTCAATAGCAAGATGGAAGCAAAGCAATTCTTCATGATCAAAGTCACAATAAGGATCCACAAGGAGGTCGGACAACGCATCTGCATTGGCATGTTTAGCCATAGGTCAAAAATGAATTTTTTAATTGAGTAAAACAAGAAGAGCACCCAGCTGTCTTGTCAGGCAAGGAAGTGTGAGAGTTAATCAAGGAAACCATGGGTTCATTGTCAGTAATAAGGGTGAAACACGGAAAAAAACCACCATAAAATTTCCAGATAGCATAGACTGCAGCAAGAGCCTCTTTTTTTTCCCCATCTGAGGGTGACACTGCTGGGCCAGAGAGAGAGATTTAGAGGCATAAGCAATAGTTCTTTCAGAGTCATGAGAATATCAGTGCACTAGGGTTGTGTCAAGGCCATATACTATGAGGCATCAGTTGCCAGGACAGTGTGTTGGTCCAGAGAGAACATAGTTAAACAAGGAGCCGAGAGGAGTTTGGATTTCAACATTTGAGAAGCACATTCGCCGTCCAGGCTACAGCAATAAGATACATTCTTGTGTAACAAGGAATGAAACGGGTGGCCAATGTGGCTGCCCCCAGCAGGAATTTATGTTAGTAGGCTATCTTCCCTATGAAGGCCTGAAGCTCCTGCATGGATGAGGGGAGAGGCATAGACGTAACAGTGGAGATGTGATCTTGCAGACGGTGAACCCCATCTCACAAGACCTCAAGTTAACAATAGAGGGTTGAAAACACAGATTTTGTGAGGTTACACCATAAGCCTGTGGACTCTTAAGACAGCAATATCATCCAGATAATTAATGCAACCCAGGATAGGCATAGTCAACAGCTCTAAAAATAACTGGAAAATACTATGAGCACTAGCCACACCAAAAGGAAGGCACAAATATTGATACAGACCAAAAAGAATATTATTCAAAACCAGAACTTGCCTAGACTCTTTGTCCGCAAGCACCTGCAGATATGCTTCTGACGAATCAATTTTAGAAAAGTACTGGCCACCCAAAATTTTTGCCAACAGTTCCTCCTTGCGTGGAAGAGTATACATATCCACAATTGACAGTGCATTGACAGCTGTACTGAAGTCACCATAGAGGCAAAGTCTCCCCAATGGCTTCCGAACTACAACCAGTGGAGGCGACCATTCACTAGCCGTAAAAGGTTTCACCAACCCTAATGGTTGAAGTCTGTCCAATTCTGCTTTCACTTGATCTTTCAGGGTGACAGGAATAGTGTGTGCACAACAAAACTGAGGCCGAGCTGTGGATTTCAAAGAAATATGAACAGAAAAATTCATAGCACACCCTATACCTTCCAAAAACAAGTCCAAAAACTCTTCACACAGTGTTTCCAATTGAGAATATGGTACCTGATTGGAGAAAGGTGGACTAAATAGGTGACAGAAAATCCAAATATCTGAAATGTGTCCATCCTGAACCAGTTCTAAACACTGGCATCAGCAACCACCAAAGATGTAAAGGAATGAACCACTGACTTTTAAGAGGCAGATGCTGTAAATTGTGCCAATAGCACAATGTTCTGTTTGTTATAGCTGACTAGATTCCGTGTGACCAGTGTCAATGGCAGTGAACCTAAACTCACATAGGTTTGAGAATTCAATAATGTCACTGCAGCACCTGTGTCAACCTGTAGCTGGAGCACTTGATGAAAAACACTTTAACTCAATAAACAGCTTGAGAGAAGTCACAAGAATTGGAGTAACACAGTTTATGTTCATGTGCATATCCTGAGTAACCTTTGGCAATCGACACACAGAGATGTGGTCTTTCTTCTGGCAACTATTACAAGTAGCTCAGAAGGCAGTGCACACCATACGTTTATACTGGATAAAAAACAGAAAGGACACGACAGAAACAGAGAATGCTGATGCAGGTGCTGTGGCGGTTGTGCCTGTGGGGCTGGCCTTTGTCTGCTCGGCACTGGTCCTGCCTGTTTACAGCTACCATTGCCATTTCCTCACGCAAGCTATCTGTCGTCCGAGTGGGCACATCTTGTGACACTACTGCCACATCACCCAACATTTCAATTTGGTCACCCACTGCCCAAGAAACTTCAACAGATTGTGCTATTTGCAATACTTCTGCAACTGGGAGGTTTCCACAGAGTAAAGCTTTCTGGCGCACTCTCTTGTCCGAAGCTAAAGAGATAATTGTGTTGCACAACATAGAGTCTGGATACGAGTCATTATGGGGTTGAGTAAGCTAAGGCCGTGAAGTTCTGCTGCCCGAGCCCAGTATGCCCAGTTTCTTGAGGCATTGATAGAATTCAACTTGTGCCTCTATGACATGCCTTCATTTGTAATGGTAGTTGGACAATATACTGCACATGTGATCAAAAGTAAGAGCTGCTGGTTCTTGTAAAGGGGCACGCTAACACCGTAATTGATATGTTTTAGGTGTTTAGTTGGATACACAAGAGGAGGGCTTTTCAGAAATTTTGAGTCTGTCACACCAAAAACCATAAAATGCTGTCAGAATCTTTTTTTGTAGGCTTCCAAATCCTCAGTTGAATTATCATACAGAGGAAAAGTGGGTGGATGTACCGGTGCAACGGTACCCTGTCTGTCAACGGAAGCTGACAAAGTGGTCACTGCCGAAGTACACTGTTTAGTCACGGCCGGCAGCATGGCATTCATAATGACTAACTTGATGAAATAACAATTGAAAACTGCACACATGGAAACCATTCACTCATTGCCAATCATGCAGTAAAAACAAATATGGCTTTATTCATAAACCTCTCAACAGCAACAAAAATAAGCCTCTCACGTAACAAGACACACTGATGTGAGCAGTAGAACTGGATGTACATAGAGAGAGTCAGTCAGAACTGCTCCATGCATTTATATGTGCATGTTGCCAGCAGATGGGGTGGCAGAGACTGCACTGCACACTCACCTTCCACAGGCCGCCTCCAGTGGCCAGCCCATGCTGATACAGTTGAGGGTCAATTCAAGCACACACGCACAGCGACACCATACTTGGCACAAGCACGCTTACACTCACATGCACTAGTAGCAAGATACAGGAACTTTCAATACTGTACACCACGATATTGGTGGATATATTTCCTACCCATTTTCTTTTTAATTCTGTGTGTTCTTTATTGTCTTTTAAAATTCCTTCCTGTCTGTGCGATGTAGCTAGCATTACAATCAGAGAAGTAAATTTTATACGAGCCACTGTTTTAGTGTAAGTTTTATATTGTATTAATGTCATGTATGAAGAGAGATGACAGTGAATGTTCAGGTTTATATGTGACATGTACATTATGTGTGGTTTTTTTTAAATGGTTACTCAGTCTGTATGACAGTTGGCCACAGAAAGGTAGTAATACAAATTGTCTTTTATGTAGCACCTCTATTTGTGTCAATTGATTTATTTATAGAAAATAAATTTTGGAATAGGTCAAAACATAAATCCCCTTAAATCCAAAAAATACTTATACACTCCTGACATGCCCATATTTCTTACATTGGGCATGAAACATTTAAATCCACCTGACTTGTACTTTTCACAGTATAGGAAGAGACAGACTGCGTGGCACTCCTCGAAATATACTGATACTAGACCTGATTCATTCCTAACACCAGCCCAGTTTTGTCTACGGACATCTAACAACATCTGTGATTCGCAGGGCTGTCATATGTCATCTTTGCTTGTATGTTCTTGGTGCACAAAAAACCTATGTTTTGAACATTGTATCAATATTTCACATTTTTGCGGTAATTACAAGAAATAAAATTTGGACGTGTTCTAAACCGTATATTTATTTGTGTTTATTTCATAGCTGTTTGGAAAGAATGTTGTAGATAATATATCAGCCATATTTGTCAACGAATGTTTAATTATCATATGATCGCTTTCACTGGGGGAATCAGCTCTATCACTGCTGTGGCAAGAGAGTGGCACATAGCTAACGCCACCTTGTCCCTAGATGGTGTTGGTATAATGTAGCGAGAGAGGTCAGGGTTGTACAAGAGGCAGTTATAAGCGCGGAAACCATGCGACAATAATGTCTTACTTCATAAAATTGTTTACAGACTTCCAGGTCATGTCAGCAGCTAAAATTCTGCATACAGACTTCTTGCAATGTTAACTCACAGTGGTGTAAAAAGCAACACAGGTTTCGACATGACAAGTCTGACCATTCCCTGGAACTCTGCAAGGATGGCACATACAAGGAGCAACAGATACCTTAGGACTTTGGAAAGGAGTTGTCCTAATCCATGGTCTAAGCACCATCCAAGAGGGGGGGAGTTACAGGAGGAAAGACACGGGGCGCAGTCCAGTGAGTGCAGATGGAGATCCAGACAGAGGGTAGTGAGACGCATGCCAACCGGCAATCCCACCTGTGGGCGGGTGTTAAGAGGGAGACATCCCTCATTGGTGAAGAGCAGAGGGTATACAGGATGGTCAGGGAACTGGCGAATGGCGACTGCGTAAGAAACGAGGAGTTGGCTCCATCAGATGTGTGTATGGGGAATCCCTGCTTCTGTGACGAGACTATCAACAAGACTAGTGCGAAAGGCACCAATAGCCAAACGCACCCCACACTGATGGACTGGGTCAAGGAGTTTCAAAGTGGAAGGAGCTGCTATCATAATCAAGTGTGGACAAAACCAGAGCACAGTAAATATGGAGAAGAGTGGAACAGTCTGCACCCCAAGATGTGTGGGCCAGTAGGCGGAGAGTATTAAGCTTCCGAATGCATGTAGTCTTTAGGTGACGAATGTGGGGCAGCCATGTCAGCCTGTTATAAAAAATAAGGCCCAAGAAACGGGACTGTGTTACATCATCAAGGAGCTTGTTGCCCAAATAAAGTTCTGGATCAGGGTGTACTGTGGGTTGACGACAAAAATGCATAACCCACATTTTGGAGGAAAACTGGAAGCCATGGATGGTGGCCCACGTAGAGGCCCGTCGGATGGCGCCTTGGAGCTGGTGCTCAGCAGACGCTATTGAGTGGGAGCTGCACCAGATGCACAAATCGTCAACGTACAACGCCGGGGTAACCAGAGGCCCAACAGAGGTCACAAGCCCATTTATGGCAATGAGGAAGAGCGTGACACTTAGCACAGAACCCTGTGGGATACCATTCTCCTGAATCTGAGGGGTGCCAACTCGAACCCGGAAGAGGCGCTACGATAAAAACTCGTGGATAAAAATTGGAAGGGGACCACAGAAGCCCCAGTCATGGAGGGTAAATAAAATGTGATGGCACCAAGCCATGTCATACGCCTTATGTAGGTCAAAGAACACTGCTACAAGGTGCTGGCGGTGAGTAAAAGCCTGTCAGATGGCTAATTCCAATTGAAATAAATGGTCAGTTGGAGATCGCCCTACCCGGAAGCCACACCGATATAGTGACAGAAGACCCGGAGATTCGAGTACTCAGCATAATCTGGCATTGATCATCCCTTCAAGTAGTTTACAAAGCACATTTGTAAGGCTAATGGGGCAGTAGCTATTGAGAGACATGAGATTTTCCCAGGTTTAAGGATGGGTAAAAATATACTGTCTCGCCACTGCGACAGAAAAGCACCCGTGAGCCAGATGTGATTGAAGACCCTAAGCAGCTACTGCCTCTGGGGAACATCCAAGTGTTGAATCATCTGATTGTGAATGGAGTCTGGCCCTGTGGCTGTGTCTCGTGAAGAGCTAAGAGCCTGCACCAATTCCCATTCAGTGAAAGGAGTATTGTAGGGCTCAACGTGGTGCAGGAAGAAATGGAGGGGGGTCTGTTCAACTCTGCATTTCTGCTGGAGAAAGGCAGGAGGATAGGAAGGGGACAACGATGCCATCACACAATGTGTCACAAGGTGTTCTGTGAGGACCAATGGATCACTGCACAGAGCTCCTTGGATGTTCAGACCATGGACAGTTGACTGTTGCTGGCAGCCCAGAATGCTACGGACCTTCAACTAAACCTGTGATAAAGAGGCATATGTCCCCAGGGAGAAAACATAGCGCTCCCAGCATTCATTTTTATTCTGATTAATAATGTAACAAGCCTTAGCACGAAGATGCTTAAAAGTGAGGAGGAATTACTTTTTCCCTTCCAATGTATATGTGGAAATGCTCTCTGAAACACAGGTGAAACATTTATGAATTACCTGTATAATATCAATATACAAAAAGTACATCAACAGTTATCTCAACTGACAAAACTCCTGTACCAGTACATACACATGAATGTATGAGGAAAGGCCACCACTTACCATACAGAAGGTGTGCTCAGTGCTTATTCTTCATGGTGGTTGGTTGTCTTTCGTCATACCACTGTTTATAGTACAGTCATGACTCTCTCAAATTAATAGTAAGTTGTTGATGATGATGATCATGATAATAATAATAATAATAATAATAATAACAATAATAATAATCAAAAAGCTTTTGATAGTGTACCCCACTCATGGTTACTACAAATATTGGAAATATACAAAGTAGATCCTAAATTGATACAGTTCCTAAACATAGTAATGAAAAATTGGAAAACCACACTTAATATCCAAACAAATTCAAATAATATCACATCACAGCCAATATAGATTAGACGTGGAATTTACCAAGAAGACTCATTAAGTCCTTTCTGGTTCTGCCTTGCTCTGAACCCACTATCCAACATGCTAAATAATACAAATTATGGATACAATATTACTGGAACATACCAACACAAAATCACACATTTGCTATACATGGATGATCTAAAACTACTGGCAGCAACAAATCAACAACTCAACCAATTGCTAAAGATAACAGAAGTATTCAGCAATGATATAAATATGGCCTTTGGAACAGACAAATGTAAGAAAAATAGCATAGTCAAGGGGAAACACACTAAACAAGAAGATTACATATTGGATAACCACAGCAACTACATAGAAGCGATGGAAAAAACAGATGCCTAAAAAATATCTAGGATACAGACAAAAAATAGGAATAGATAATACAAATATTAAAGAAGAACTAAGAGAAAAATATAGACAAAGACTAACAAAAATACTGAAAACAGAATTGACAGCAAGAAACAAGACAAAAGCTATAAATACTTACGCTATACCAATATTGACCTACTCATTTGGAGTAGTTAAATGGAGTAACACAGACCTAGAAGCACTCAATACACTTACACGATCACAATGCCACAAATATAGAATACATCACATACATTCAGAAACAGAAAGATTCACATCAAGCATAAAGGAAGGAGGAAGGGGATTTATCGACATAAAAAAACCTACATTATGGACAGGTAGAAAATCTAAGAAAATCCTTTATAGAACGAACAGAAACTAGCAAAATACACAAAGCAATCATTCATATAAATACATCAGCTAAACCATTGCAATTTTATAACCACTTCTACAACCCTTTAGATCACATAACATCAACAGATACAAAGAAAGTAAATTGGAAAAAGAAAACACTACATGGCAAGCACCCGTGTCATCTAACACGGCCACACATTGATCAAGACGCATCCAACACATGGCTAAGAAAAGGCAATATATACAGTGAGACAGAAGGATTCATGATTGCAATACAAGATCAAACAATAAACGCCAGATATTACAGCAAGCATATTATTAAAGATCCCAATACCACAACAGATAAATGCAGACTTTGCAAACAACAAATAGAAACAGTAGATCACATCACAAGCGGATGTACAATACTAGCAAATACAGAATACCCCAGAAGACATGGCAATGTAGCAAAAATAATACGTCAACAACTTGCCATACAACATAAACTAATAAAACAACACGTTCCCACATACAAGTATGCACCACAAAATGTACTGGAGAATGATGAATACAAGTTATACCGGAACAGAACCATTATAACAGATAAAACAACACCACATAACAAACCTGACATCATACTCACCAATAAAAAGAAGAAATTAACACAACTAATCGAAACATCCATACCCAATACAACAAATATACAGAAGAAAACAGGAGAAAAAATTGAAAAATACATCCCACTGGCTGAGGAAGTCAAGGAAATGTGGCATCAGGATAAAGTTGACATTGTACCAATTATACAATCAACTACAGGAGTCATACCACACAATATCCACCAGTACATCAACGCAATACAGCTACATCCAAACTTGTATATACAACTACAGAAATCTGTAATTATTGATGCATGTTCAATTACCCGAAAGTTCCTAAATGTAATGTAACATATACCGTACAGTTAAAACGAAGTCACGCTTGATCAAGGTCCACGTCACTTTCCATTTTTAACCAGACATAACGTCTGAGAAAGGAAAGAAATAATAATAATAAAATTTATCAAATAAAATAAAAATTTGGAAGTACCTTGGAAGTGAACCAGGCATTCCTGGTGGACCTTCAGGGTCAATGCCATGTGAACCTCTACCAAATGGATTGAATATCATTCCACCACCTCGTGCAAAGGGATCCAAATCAGAGCGACCAACTTGTAGTGGGTCCCGAAGTGGATCTCTCAAGGCCAGTGGGTCCCTGAAAATAGCAAAGAAATGCAATATTCAAATTTGTTACCAAATCAATCCAACACAAAAAGAGTAATTTTAATCATAAAAATATAACACAGTTGGTGGGTTAGACAAATAACCAACTGCAGACAAGTTACAGGCATGAGCACCTAAGCCTTTGGACACGACTGTTGTAATAAAATTTTCCCGTGTTCAAGATGCATCACATTTGATTCGAAACTTCATCTTTTGAATATTTGCACCATCTTCATCAGCTGGAGATGCTAATGGGATAGAAACGTTCTCTTAAACAGTGTTGGTCTGGCAACTCCAATAATCACCCGACAGTCAATCGTCCCTTGACGATACCAATGTACAAATCTTTAAATGACTAATTTTATACTGAAATGAGATGCAGCTTGAATACCAATAAAATTTTGTACATATTACAGGCATGCATAATTTTTTAATTGCTTAAATTACAGCAATAGGACCAGAGAACACAACAACACAAAAAAGCTGAATACAATTGTTCATTGGGCAAAAAAGAGAACTTGAGGAGAGGAAAAAACAATAAAGAACAACACAGGTTGTATCATTTAGAAAATTTATATCATTATCCCGTATTCCTTCTGGTGTTAGCTCCTGTGGAGTGACCTTATGGACTGAAGCTTGAGATTAATATTTTTCAGAAATTTGCTTTGTTTCCATTAACAAATAGTATGTCACCACCCAAATGTCCAGAGCACTCTGTCTATCAGTATAACTTCACAAATAAGTTATTATTGACAACCCTTACAAGCAATAAAAGTACTCTGTGAGGCATGACATTATAATATATTACTTCTTTACTACTAACTGCATTCACAACACATTTTGCAGACAGTATCCATACATGTTGCTGAATGCACCTAGAGTATTTTTAACGAGTAGTACATGGACAATCATCAGTACGAGAAAAATAGTATGGATATTCTAGGTGCATTCAGCAACATATTTGGACACTGTCGGCAAAATGTGTTGCGAATACAGTTAGTAGTAAAGTAGTAATATATTATAATGTCATGCCTCACGAAGTACCTTTACTGCTTGTAAGGGTTGCCAGTGAGAAAAAAATCTGATAAAGGTTTGAAATTACATGTAAAGTTTATTGCAAGTCACTAAGTACTCTTATTCTCAAATACTGGGTGAATAAATTCTCGGAATTCACAAATTGCGGGCTACACTTCTCGTTCAACCCCACCCCTTAGATAGGTAGGTGGTTCTTATCCCCATAGCCATTGCTGCTTGACAGTAAAGTATAAGAAAATGGTTGAAATTGGTCGAGTGGTTTAGGGGGAGATGTTGAACATACATAAACACAAACCAACATCCACATTGATAATACATATGGATTTTGTCATATGCCTAAGTAATGCAGTAACCTGGTATTTTTTGAGGCAATCAACTAAAGGCAAGACATGTCACAAATGTTTGGAAATATTCACTAAGGTAATTTATGAGGTTCTCCATGAATGATTTATGACTGGCTGAAATCAGGGAACACACCCATTTTTGGTAGGGAACTAAATATGCAATTTCTTCACTATCTTATAGTTGGCAAGTATAACAAATGTACTGAACAGCCTATAAGAATGAAGTCACAATGGTAGCACATATTGTAACTTCCATCCATAGGCAAAAAAAGTATCTTGTTCTCACACCCATTTCATGAAGAAAATAGTATTAATTCATTTGTATAACTTGAACCAAGCTTTTTATTTGCTGAAAATAATAGCATAATTAGAAAGAGTTGTACTTACACAGTAAAGTCAAAAGTAAAATATTCGCATTAAGCACTGTTCTAGAACAGTTTCTCAGTATAGCATTACAATAAACCAGCAACAGCTCACTAGCTTGTTTTATTGTGCTTTATGTGAATTACCAAGTACAAATATTGAAAGTAGCAACCAGTGTAGAATAATGAAACAATTAAAATTATGCATTTTGGAGATCTGTGTATGACAGTTAATGTTTTGCCTTCTGAAAAGTCTCAGATCATTCTGTTCTGTAAAGGCAATTTGCCAGCCTCACTTGCAAAATAAGTAGCCAATCTCTCTCTTCCTTTTACAGCTGATGCATTTCTTTTTGTATTATTTGAGTTTGAGAAAGACTCAAAACTCCTCACCATAAATGTGTCTTCAAGTTTATGACCATTTTTAAACATTACACAACTAAAATAAAAGTTACGAACTGTAGTTATTTGAACAATAGTAGCACTATACTTCTCATGAGTCTTTTGAACACTGTTAAGAAAAGTAAGTATTCCCCTCTCTTCTGCAGCACCATATTTCAAAAGCTTCAATTCTCTGCTTGTCTGAAACTTATATCATCTGTGTTTCACTTTTGTACAATTCTACACTCCAGACAAATACCTACAAATATCGTCACAAATCGTTTCTTAACATTTAAACAATGGAAAATTCAGGACTGAATAACAACAAAATTAATGGGGATACATTGCCGTTCACCACAGAGGTGTCACTGAGCGGCAGACAGGCATATTTAAAAGTAGATGTTGGATATTATTAGGTCGGTACATAAATCTGTAGCATTTCTGTTTCGCATGATGGTATTCTGGTTGCTATGGGTTTATTTATCGACTGTCATTTATTATTTGCTATTTGAGTTTACATATTGTCATTTTGTTATTTGGAGATAGTGAGTAGAGCTGTGGATGCTAGAAAATGGAGTGCCACATGGGGAAATTAGAGCCTTCCCAACACATTCTTCTGTTTCCTCAATAGAGAGATGACAACAGCAGAGGCAGCCAGAAACATTTGCACCATGTATGGGGGTAATGCCATTAGACAGAGCACGGCAAGAAAATTGTTTTTGAGTTTTAAGGAGGATTGTTTTGATATTAGTGACTCTTCACATTCTGGAAGATTTATAGGGTTCATGCGCGCGCGCATGCGTTTGTGTGTCTATTGTTGACGAAGGCCAATGGCCAAAAGCTTTAATTGTGAGTCTTTTTGTTGTGCCTATCTGCAACTCCTCATCTCTGCTATATGGTAAGTAGCAACTTTCCTCCTCATAATATTGTTACATGCCATCCTGGGTTTTCCCTTGTTTGATTTAATAAATAAATAAATACACATTATAGCAGCTTTTGGTGGCTTTGTGCTGTTCTTTAAACTGAATAAGAAAATCCTTAATGTAAGCCTATGTCTGATGTAGATGGCAACTGTTTACTATAACTGACGCAAGTTAATTTAAACAAAGATGAGCTGCCAGGTTTAGCAATACTACACTATAATCCACTATGTTTGCAACTGTATTACAAATTAAATTTCGTATATTACTGTGGTAAGTGAGGGAATTGTGCTGGCATGTACCAAAACTGTTCTGAACTACAAAGAAGGTTAATGTCTTATTTACAGCTTACATAAAACTGTCAGAGTCAAAATTTAAACTTAATTAACCTGGTAGGTATAGGTCCACTATTTCATGCAACATGATTAGCATAACACACTAACTTTGCATCAAAAACGAACAAATAGTACTATTATGGTGCCACTAATACAAGATGACACTCCATGCAAAAATGACAGCTAAGAAAAAATGTAATCTGTATCTTTCCCTAAAATGAAATTCTATTACAAAGAGTAAAGTTTCACTTCCATGTATCCATGTTAAATTCCAATTTACTGAACATAGTACGACCAGTAGACTGCAGTAGTGTTCTAAACAATTGAAAAAAAAAAAACTGGAATCACTGAATATTAGCACAAGGAGCCTACTCTGAAGATAACAGAAGAAATTAGGATGCAAAGCTTGTTTAATGATGCACTATTTTGTGTTTTCTCCACCTCAAGCATACTGCAATTTAAGAGTGTTTTACACCAGACACATTTCACTTTAATTTGCAAAGCAATGTCAGTGGTCACTTATGTTTTTATTACTCATTTTTACAAGTTCTGAAGTCAACAGGTTTTCCCCTCACTGTCAGCAGAGATTGAAGTAAAAAAAAAAACTTATTTGCAGTTTCACCCTTCGTGACTTATTGAATTCTAAGCAGCAGCTTTTTTTCACACTGTATTCCTAGAAATACTACTGTGGTTTCATCTGTTCTGCACTCAGCAAAACATTTTTGTGTATTCATTTGCTTTTTGCATGGGTTGTGAGTACTGTCAACCTCAACTGCTAACATAAAATAACTGAAAACTTTCCTTTACAGACACACAAGAAGTATACTTTTGAAAACCCAATTTAGTTTACTATAAACACTTGGGCCAATTTTACTTTTCTGTTTATTTATTTTGTTTTTCTGTCCATTCTGTTATGCTCTTCAGATAACCTAAAGACAAAAACTCACCAAATAGTCACCTCGGGGTGTGACCACGCAGTGCATTTGACCTGTGGTCATTGCACGGTGACGCTGGCAGCAGTCCACATATGCAGAGGTGTGTTGGTGCATGTCAGAGTACGGTGCAGCGAGTAAGTGTGCAGATGTTTTCAGACGTGCTAATGGTGACTGTGTGTTGAAAATGGCTCAAAGAACACATATTGATGCCGTTATGAGGGGTAGAATACTAGGGCAACTGGAGGCTGGTCAAACACAGCAGGTCGTAGCACGGGACCTCCGTGTGCCACAAAGTGTGAACTCACGATTATGGCAATGATTCCAGTAGACAGGAAATGGGACCAGGTGCTACAGTACGGGACGTCCACAGTGTACAACACCACAAGAAGACCGATATCTCACCATCAGTGCCCGCAGACGGCCACAGAGTACTGCAGGTAGCCTTGCTCGGCAACTTACCGCAGCCACTGGAACAGTTGTCTCCAGACACACAGTCTACAAACGACTGAACAAGCATGGTTTATTCACTCGGAGACCTGCAAGTTGCATTCCACTGACCCCAAGTCACAGGAGAGCGCGTAAAGCCTGGTGTCAAGAACACCGTACATGGTCATTGGAACAGTGGTCCCAGGTTATTTCACGGACGAGTCCAGGTATAGTCTGAACAGTGATTCTCGCCGGGCGTGAACTAGGAACCAGATATCAACCCCTTAATGTCCTTGAAAGGGACCTGTATGGAGGTCGTGGTTTGATGGTATGGGGTGGGACTAAGATTGGTGCATGTACACGCCTGCACGTCTTTGACAGAGGAAATGTAACAGGTCAGGTGTATCGGGACGTCATTTTGCACCAGTACGTCTGCCTTTTCGTGGGTGCAGTGGGTCCGACCTTCCTCCTGGTGGATGACAATGCATGGCCCAATCGAGTTGCCATCGTGGAGGAGTACCTTGAAACAGAAGATATCAGGTGAATGGAGTGGCCTGCCTGTTCTCCAGACCTAAAGCCCATTGAGCACGTCTAGGATACTCTCGGTCGATGTATTGCTGCACGTCTTCAAACCCCTACGACACTTCAGGAGCTCCGACAGGCACTGGTGCAAGACTGGAAGGCTATACCGCAGCAGCTGCTCAACCACCTGATCCAGAGTATGCCACCCCATTGTGCGGCCTGTGTACGTGTGCATGGTGATCATATCCTGTATAGATGTTGGGGTACATGCGCAGGAAACAGTGGCGTTTTGTAGCACGTGTTTTGGGACGGTTTTCTCAATTTATCACCAATACTGTGGACTTACAGATCTGTGTCATGTGTGTTCCCTATGTGCCTATGCTATTAGCGCCAGTTTTGTGTAGTGCCACATTGTGTGGCACCACATTCTGCAATTATACTTAATTTATGAGCATGAGTGTATTTACTAAACTTTAAGACATACAAATATGAAACTTTAAACATATTTATGAACCTCTCAAGTTCAGATTACAGATGTTCAATATGTCCTCCCTCCAGCAACATGAACAATATCATATCAATACTCAAATTCCTCTGTACTAGGGCAAGCATGTCCTTCATTACTGATGTTATGACAGTACAGATCTGGTTCTTCAACTCTTCCAGGTTCTGTGGGAGTGGTAGTACATAAACATTGTCTTTAACAAAACCCCACAGGAAGAAGTCAGAGGGTGTCAAATACAATGACTGTGGAGCCCGGCTGAGACATGCTAAGTTGCCAGCTCCTTGATGACCAATCCAACAGTTTGGTTGAGTTTCATTCTGATATTCACACACTTGGTGACTCCAGTGATTGGGTGCCACGTCCTATTGAAAAATGAAGTTGTCCCTCATTCAACCTTGAGAACAACCAGTTTTGTAACATAGCGAGATACTGCTGACCGTTAACCATGTTTCCATCACAGAAGAATGGGCCATAAACAGGTTATTGGGATATTGCACAAAACACACTGACTTTGGGCGAACCTCGTACATGTTCAATGGTTGCATGTGGGTTCTGTAGGACCCAAATTCGAACATTGTATTTGTTTACCTGACCACTAACATGGAAAGTCGCTTCATCATTGAACATGATACATTGTGCGAAAGTGTTATCACTGTCAACAGCATCAAGAATTTCGCTACAAAAAGCCACACATTTGCGTTCGTCATCAGGGCACAGAGCTTGTAACAGCTGTAACTTGCACGGCTTCATAACCAATCTATGCCTCAAAACTTGCCAAATTGTTCTTGTACGTAGTTGTAACTCCGAACTGGCACAAAGGACTACATTGGAAAGCAGTTTGAATTTGGGCAACATTTTCTTCAGGAACATGAGGGCGGCCAGGACTCTTTCCTTTACATACACGGCCTGTATCTAGAAACTGATGTTACCATCTGCGAATGTTCCACCCATTTGGAGAATCAAATTGGTGCCTCAACCTGAAATTATCTTTGCACTGTAATCATGGAATTGCACTTCGTAAACTCGAGAACACAACATGAATTCTGCTGCGGAGTAGCCATTTTAAACACATGACTGTTACCAAGCAAAACAGAAAACAACTGACATCTATCGGCTATTAATATTTACTAGATTATGTATTTGTTTCTCCAATAGCTGAGCCGTGGCACAGCGATCGGTAGTTTGGACAAAATAATACTTTGTAATATGCATATTCTTTTTGAAACACCCTGTATAATATGGTGATGTGGATTTTATGTCTTATACCTTTCTAGTACATAAGACTGTCACACAGTGACTGAAATCTGTTGTATACTGATACAACACACAAAAAGACTTTGTGGCAGTTGGTACAAGTACTACTAAGGTCCATCTGCAGCAGGAACATCACTGCTTGCAAACCAATCATGATGTCAGCGAGAATCGTGTCCCCTGGAGTGGCAGCACCACCAGGAAGAGAGATGCATGCTTAGACAGTGGTTAGTCTTCAGTAGAAGCAGGGCAGCAAACAAAATTATCGTATGTGGACAGGGACTGCTTGCCTAGAGACCTAAATGAGTACTGTTAGTTTGGAACTGATCTTCGAATAGTACATCAAGAAAGAAGATTAGCTTTTTCCAGCTTCAGTTCAGAGAACATTAATTAGTTTGTGTTCATAGAGATGTAGTCGACACAGGACAGACAGATTAAACCTGCATTCTACAACTGCTGTAACCAGCGGCACCAAAGTTGAGTAATAATATTTCACCATTCACTATTCTGTTACTTGCACTGTGTGTGTGTGTGTGTGTGTGTGTGTGTGTGTGGGTGGGTGGGTGGGTGGGTGGGTGCATAAGCTGCCCTAGAACCCACACATCCATCCTATCAGGACACCATTATTAGTCTTTTTCAGCAGCAGTGAGATTTTAATTACAGTGGATGCCCCCAGTCCGCAACAAAATCAATTTGCTATAATAAGTGATTTCAAACCTTTTATGACTGAGGCTTCCATTTTTCTTGTTTACAAAACAACAGAAACTCTAATTCATTCTGATCCACCTTTTGCAATCTGAACAGTAGTTCATTTGGCACAGTAACTGCTAGCTTGTGCAAGTGGTTCTGGGTATCACATCTCTGCTGACAGGGCCTACAAAAGCCATCAACATTACATTACAATACATCACATTAAGACTTGTTCCATAGACCATGAATGATGTGGAACGTGTCACTTTAACACACATTTTCTTTACTTGGTTGGGGATTGCACGAAATGAAACTTCGACTAACAGGTGCAGTTATGCCTTCTAGGAAGCATTTTCCAAGCAATTTGAAGAATAAGAGTTACGTTCCTGTCAAAATGAGATGTAAATCATGTGTCATTCATTCCACGACAAGAGGTTAGTGACAACACTATGTGTACTCTTTGGTCCTCAAATCCATTGATCACTGGTTATAAGAAAAAAGAGCCTGCGCGGTTCTTGAAACCCAGTTCTACTTTGGAATACGTGAAGTTTATGGGAAGAGCGGACAGGGCTGATCAGTATTGTCGTTGCTATAGTTTTACAAGAAACTCATACAAGTGATGGAAAAAAATTTCTTCTGGTGAGAGAATCTGCTGAAGTAAACAGTTACATTCTTTACAAAATAGACAAAAATGAATGAGGAGAACAACTGCACGCTCATCTTTTCTATAGAAGAAATTTAATCAGACAGCTAGTCAAACAGGTGAGAAATACAAATTTAAAGAGGAGGGGAAGACCGTCATTGTCTGACACCACGGAGAGACCAAATGGGAAGAAGAATTTTATAATTAAAAATCAACAAAGGATGGAAGAAAATGCAAGGAGAAAGGTGGAAGAATAGAAACAATTTTCTACTGTAAAACATGTCACAGGAAGCCTGGACTTCACCTGAGATAATATACTATACAGAAAAAATTATAAACAACCATAAACAAGAACACCCTATGTAGTATCAAGAACTAGTGTAAAAGAAAATAAAGTTTCAAGTGACCTCATATAGCATTTCACTTTTTAAAGCAGCAGCATAATAACCCATAATCCCTTACATACTTATCCACACACAAAGAAGAATGAGGAGAATGCAGTGGGTAGAAAAATTGGACTGGAAAGGGTTAATGGTAATATCAATAGATATTTTTAGTCCTATTTCCAATAAATCTTTAATACGTGCAGTTAGCACTACACCAAGATCTAAACTACCTAAAATAATTTCTTTCTGGTGGAATGCCTCTAGTGGAACTAACGCCAAACAACATTTCATGCAATATCATCTGCATTTTTCTCACTGGAGGCAAAAGTAAATTATATTGCTTCTCACCCTTAACAGTTCATCACATCCTCCCTTTTGAAGACTACACTATTGATGCCAATGCTCCAGCTCCTACTTGGTGTTTAACTGGGATGGAGGAGGCTGAAAGTAAATTGATTAGTGTTTAAAACACCGTTGACAGTGATGACATTAGTTTAGTAAACCCATTGAATGCGCAAATCATTCTTATCCAGTGAGGACACCTCTGACGGGGTGGGGGTGGGGGGTGGTGAGGGGGGGGGGGGGAAGAGAGGGGAAGGAGCCACCGATATCACAAGCCGGGCCAATATAACATCGCCTGGCAGCTGTCTCACTCTCAATAGCTGCTATTATCCAACTCTACCTCTACAAAGTGAACTCCGCCACTGCAGTTTCTCTGGGATGGATTGGACTTGTGTTGTAGAGTGACTGCCCTGCTTTCCAAGTACTGAGATATTACAGTGATGGGCCTATTATCAGCAGTCCACAAGCTGGTACAACAATCCCATATAGAGATTCTATTTGACGAGTGTGTGCCTTCCACCACCATAAGACTTATTTGGAACTGTGCTTAATATTGTGATTGCAATACAACACGAGTGCAACAAAGTAGTCCTGCTTGGAGCTATATTAATTTCAATCAGAACTAAATGTTTGTTGGATCTAAAGCAAGAGTTATAATAAACACACACACAGAATATGCTTGGATCGGACAATGACTAGAAGTGAAAACTTTGATCATGGATTACCTAAATCAAGAAAATTACACTATGTTACCAAACAAATAATACCATTTCACTTTATGAACATGAAACACTCTTGACGAATATAGTTAAAACAAATCTTACCAAATAGCATCAGGATCCGGAATAGCTCTTTCAGGACGAGGACGATCTATTCGTAAAGGATCATAATCTGGTGCCCGTTGTGGCTGTGCCGGAGTCTGAGTAGTTGCTTCTTTATTAACACCAGAAAATACAGGATCCAACAAATCCTTCTGAATCTGAGCTATTGCTTCCTTGTACGTTGGTATTAATGTCTCAATGGGACCTTTAAGACCTTTCACAGTTTCATCAACATTGAATAATGCCTTTGCAACATTTAAATCTGGCATCAACTGAAAAAAAAAGAAAAAAAAACAGTCAAATAGGATTGTACAAAAAATGCATTTCTTGCTTAAAAACAAGATTGGAAAGTTCTGCTTAGAGAAAGGAACAGTGGCATGAGTTGAAACAATCAATCTTACAGTGTAATTATTAAACAGCAAAGTACTACTGAACCATCAGTTTGCTAAGTCATGGTTGTAGAACATTGACATTAATTATTTACAGACAAATGGAAAAACTGGTAAAAGCCGACATCAGGGAAGATCAGTCTGGCTCCAGAGAAATAAAGAAACACGAGAGGCAACACTGACCCTATGACTTTTCTTGGAAGAAAGGTTGAAGAAAGGCAAACCCCCATTTATACCTCTTGTAGATTTGGAGAGAGCTTTTGACTGTTGATTGGACTACATTCTTCAAAATTTTGAAGGTAGCAGGGATCAAAATATGGGTAGCAAAAGGTTATTTGCAACTTGTACACAAACCAGGCTGAGTTATAAGGGTCAAAAGACTTTAAACTGAAGCCATAGTTGAGAAGGGAGTGAAACACAGTCGTCACCTATCCCTCCAAATTATTCAGTCTGTACATTGAGCAAGCTGTGAATAAAACTAAGGAGAAATTTGCGAAGGAAATTAAATTTCAGGGAGGGAGGGAAAATCTTTGAAGCTTGCCAATAATATTATAATTCTGTCAGACATGACAAAGAACTTGAAAGCATAGTAGAAGGGAATGGATAGTGTCTCGAAAAGAAATTATGAAATGTAGTTGTATTAAATCAGGAAATGCTGAGGGAATTAGATTAGGGAATGAGACACCAAAAGTAGTAGATGAGTTTTGCTTCTTGGGCAGCAAAATAACTGATGATGGCTGAAGTACAGAGGATATAAAATGAATGCAAGAAAAGCACTATGAGAAAGAGGAATTTGTTACCAATGAATATAAATCTGCGTGTTAGGAAGTCTTGTGGCATTTATGTACCATGTTGACCAACATTTTATTAGCTTTTATCATAGAGTGTAGAAGGGCTTACACTGCTATGCACTAGCAAGCAGTTAGGATCTGTAGCAGCCATCGTAATTTGACAGATGGTCATGGAGAATGAAACGGAAATATGAACAGGAGCCATGTCATCTTGGAGTATTACAATGGTGTTTTACACTGCGAGTCTTGGTGGTAAACTTATAAATTTGTTTAATAATATTAACTGTTTAAATGTTTATACATGACTCCATTTAAACTTTTGTATCCACACTGACAGTTTCCTAAATTTAATTTCAGTAACTCCAAAGTCGGCCATATTTTAATTATAATTCTGTTTAATGTTATCTACTGCTGTCTGATTAGATTGACCAATCAGAAATGCACCACGTGAAGGCAGGTACAAAAGGCTGCAGCTAGCTCACTATACAGTTTTGGAGTAGTTTTTGGAGAGGCACCATTCATCTACAGTAAACTGAACACTTTTTCATGTAAAAGTGATTATTTGAGTCTCTCACAGAGTATTTATGTATGAATTCGCATGTGTGCAGCTTTTAGCTGCTATTAATTCACGTGGATATTGTTTTATGAACTTGAAATGGTGCTCTATAAGTGAAGTTTAGAAATCATGAACTTACATTCAAGTATTACCCCTAAACTGGCTTCGAAGACTGTCTCCCGCCTCCCCCATTAAAACAAGGAGCCATACCACTATTTCAAGTCTTTTCATTCAAAGTAGTGTTGAGGTATCCCTACTTACCATTCAATTACTTACAGTCAACTGAATGCTTGGGCAGAGCCATGATTTTTGGATTAGAAGAGGACCAACTGGGACAACACGACAACTTTACAAGATGTGAGGCATGCAAATCTATTAATGGTGAATCAGCGAACTTGCCCAGGTGTTCTGGAACTTCTCTTTACGAGCTGGACAACATAGTCCTCCACATGCAATGATTCATGAGAAACAACTCATACCATTATTGTGTTTGACACAATAAAACATTGTAGCAGGAGCACTCCATATATTGCCCTAATTAAATAATTATATTTAAAAACAAAGATGATGTGACTTACCATACGAAAGCGCTGGCAGGTCGACAGAAACACAAACAGACACATACATACACACAAAATTCTAGCTTTCGCAACCAATGGTTGCTTCGTCAGGAAAGAGGGAAGGAGAGGGAAAGACGAAAGGATGCGGGTTTTAAGGGAGAGGGTAAGGAGTCATTCCAATACCGGGAGCGGAAAGACTTACCTTAGGGGGAAAAAAGGACAGGTATACACTCGCGCGCGCGCGCGCGCGCACACACACACACACACACACACACACACACACACACACACACACACACACATATCCATCCGCACATACACAGACACAAGCAGATGTCTGCTTGTGTCTGTGTACGTGCGGATGGATATACATATATGTGTGTGTGTGTGTGTGTGTGTGTGTGTGTGTGTGTGTGTGTGTGTGTGTGTGTGTGCGCGCGCGAGTGTATACCTGTCCTTTTTTCCCCCTAAGGTAAGTCTTTCCGCTCCCGGGATTGGAATGACTCCTTACCCTCTCCCTTAAAACCCGCATCCTTTCGTCTTTCCCTCTCCTTCCCTCTTTCCTGACGAAGCAACCATTGGTTGCGAAAGCTAGAATTTTGTGTGTATGTATGTGTCTGTTTGTGTTTCTGTCGACCTGCCAGCGCTTTCGTATGGTAAGTCACATCATCTTTGTTTTTAAATATATTTTTCCCGCGTGGAATGTTTCCCTATTATATTCATATAATTAAATAATTAGTTAGAAAGGGTTAGGGATCATTATAGTCTTTTTATGAAGGAATTTGTCTGGAGATCAGTTTTTATCTTATACAGAAGTGAAACCTTGACGATAAGTAGTTCAGACAAGAAGAGAACAGAAACTTTTGAAATGTGGGGCTATGGATGAATGCTGAAGATTAGATAGGTTGATCAAATAACTTACGAGGAGATACTGAATCGATCTGGCAGAAAAGTGGCAGAATCTGACTAAAGTAAGTGATCAATTGATAAGACACAATGCGAGGCATCATGTGATTGTCAGTTTGGTAATGGAAGGAAATGTGGAAGTAAAATTTGTAGAGGGAGACCAAGGCTTGAATACAGTGAGCAAGTTCAAATGGTTGTATGTTGCAGCTGTTACACAGATATGAACAGGCTTGCACAGGATAGATTACCATCGAGAGCAACATCAAACCCGTCCTTGGACAGAAGACTGCGGCGACTATGGCTACTACCACTAACATAAAAATTGAACATATCAGCTCAGCTTGTATAACTTATGAACTTCTATTCTTCTTCAGAGCTCATAAAACCACACATATAAATATCATCTCAGCATTACGGCCTGATTGGGGAGAGCTGTTTTCTTGACTGAAGCAACTGAAAGTGAACTTATAAGGGATGTGTAGGTGCTATGATGGAATGACCAGGAAGAAAGACAACAGGAAACAGAGAGGAATCTGATCCTGCTGCAGGCAACTACAGTAGGTTATTGCACATGAAGCCCAGGAGAGAGGGTGTTTGTTTTGGGGGAGGGAGAGTAAAATAATAATTTTTTTTTAAGTCATTAGTCTTCTTGCTGGTGCTATACAGACAGCCACAAATTTAACTACTTCTCCATGTCAATATTTTCATCTCAGAGCAGCACTTACACCGAACATCCTGACTTATTTGTTGGATGTACTTCAGTCTCCACCTTATCCTATAGCAGGGTCAGTCACAGCGTGCCAAACTGCATGCGAGTACGATGTGTGGGCTACATGCAGGCAGAGTCTCGGTCTTGCTCGGTACATCTCAGAAGTACTCGGCATAGCGTGACATTTCATTTAGCACTATGATACGGCATTTTTCGACCAGTACTACTTTCTTCGGTTTGGAGGAATCATGATATCGCCCTTCGCTATTTGTTTCTGGTACAAACAAAGACCACAGGTCCCATGTCTGTCTGCACAAGAGAAGGCAGTCTAGCAATTTATCATCAAAAGGCTTTAAAATTAATGGGAATGTCAGGAGAGAAGGATAAGAATTCTCCAGCAGTAGCATAATCAAGGGGAACTACAAATTTGCGGTATAATGACATTACTACACCATACAGAGCAAACGCCATGAAAGAAAAAAAAAATACAATGATTGACAGATGGCATTCATTGTTCTGTAGAAGTACTCTGTGCTTAATTTGCAGGCAAGGAGCACATGAAGAAAATGCTGCTATGAATAGTAAATTTTCTGAAGTTGCTTGCATTATTCTGTGTCAGTTGCAACATTTTTGATGGAACTGAACGACGAAAATGGACATGTATTATATTACTGCAAGGTATATTGGTTATGTCAAGGGACATACCTGTAATAATTTTTCAATTAAAGAACTGATATATTGAAGCTGTGAAGGAAAAAAGTGAGCAGAATGAAAATTAGAGCACCCGGAATGGATTTCAGACCTTGTATTTAAAGTGGGCCCGACTGCACACTGCTCACAGTAAAGACACTGCAAGGTGAGAAACAACTTATTTCTGATATGAAGGGACAAATTCTGACCAAAAACACCATCCATTTCCATACATTCACTGGCATTACAGGAAACACAAGCTTTGAAGAATTCTTAGTGGCCTTGAAAGAATTACAGGGATTTGAGAACACTGCCAATCTTACATCTGTTTTCAAGACTGTTGGCTGTTTCAGTTGAAAGTGCCACTGTGCATATGCAGATAGATTTTTGTCTCCATAATGAGACTGCAAATATGATAAAACATTTCGATCAACGTGTGTGTGTGTGTGTGTGTGTGTGTGTGTGTGTGAAGTTTCTTTTGATCATGAAACTAAATAAATCATGATTATGTGGCAACAAGAGTGTGAAAGTCTGTGAAACTGTCCACATTTGTCTGTACACCGACAGTTAGTACTAGATAAAAATTATATTATGTCTTCAGTCTGTCAACAATAATTAAATAATACTGAAAATTTGTTTTATTTGTCATATATGTTGTTCAGAAATGTAAAATATAAAACAAAGTCATATTCTGTGGCAATGCATTACCATTTAAAAGTGGCGCTTTTGCAAATTCCCCCATGTTCCCCCTCCCCACACTCAAACGGCATGCCACGGCAGTGGGCGGGGTGGGTGGTGGTGGTGGAGGGGGAGGGGGGGGGGGGGGTAGCCATGCTGTGAATTAGGGCCCATGGTTTGTGTGACGAATTATTGTTTGGTCATCTCAGCCCTACAGTCTTGTCCTCCACAGACATCTCTCTTAAGATAGAAGTTGTTCTCTGAGGTCTTAATGAATATTCCATCTTTCTGCCCCTTCTTCTAGCCATTGGTGTCCAGATATTTCTTTCCTCACCAATTCTGCAGATAATGTCCTTATTCCTTACCTTATCAGAGCTTAGTGTTCTTCTGTAACACCACATATTAAAACTTCAGCCAGTTTTTCGACAGTTCACAATTCAATTACATTTTCCAGGCGGGTATTCGGAAAATTTCTTCCTCAAATTAAGGACTATGTTTGATACTACTAGACTTTTATTTTAGTGAGAAATGGCACCTTTGTTGTGGCAGTCTGTCTCTTATATCCACCACATTTTGTCCTCCGTGAATTGTTTTGCTTCACTTCATCGACTAAATGGTCTTCAATTATGAGATCAAGTTTATCATTAATGTCATTTCTGCTACAACTCATTACCTTTGTCTTTCACTGGTTTACTCTTAGTCCATTTTCTGTGCTCTTTACACTGCCCATTCGATTCAACAAGTTCTGTATTTCCTCTTCATATTCACTGAGGATAGTGAAGTCATCAGTAAGTTTATCACTGATATTCTTTCACTCTGGAACCTTTCTCTCATTTCTGTCATGGCTTCTTCGACATAGAGTTTGGAGAAAAGGGAGAAAGATTACATCCTTGCTTCTGGGAAAACATGGAGATAAACAGAAAGCAGTCATATTGTGGATTATAGTAAATGAAGAAATACAGACACTGGGAAGAGTTCGAGTAACACTGAGGTCATGAGATGAAACGGAGTGTGAGCAGGCATTCCAAGTTGTAGACAAGGCTATTGATCTAGCATTTCATGGACTAGTAGGGAGAGATTTTTTAGGGAGGCACAAGGTAGTATTTCACTATGCGAATCAACGGTTAAAACTGAATGGTAATTGGGATGAGATGAGGGAGGTGGAAGAAGGAACCGCCCTAGCAAAGTTAGCGAAGACGACACGAAGCATTGTTCCTACAGATAAAGTTAGTAATGCGGCCAAGGTCAAAGGAAGATTGCTGCGCCAAGGAGACAAACAAGAGAATACACAGTAACAGAGCCGTTTCCAGGGGCCGGCAGCACGGGCCGTAGTGTATGTAAGACACCAGCGGGTATGCCAAGGCGGAGGCGAACCGTTAAGAGTGCGATAACAGGACAGTCGCCTAGGAGTGACTAAGCATATCAGAGTTTACATAAGCAGACAAAGGCCGTGTAGTGACCCAGACGAACTGCTAGAGATGAGGCGACCCAAACAACACCCGGGGCTACCAGCTCGGGCCAGAGCACCCAGCCCGAAGTGAAGCAAGCGAATGTTTGGACAAGACTGCAACACAGACAAAGAAGCGAAAGCAGGTGGCCAGGATATGGGCCACTGAAAAACATGTGTAAGGCATGCACTTACGAAGCAAGAGCTGATGAGTGTGATAAGAGATGGCATGACAGCAAGATTACGAGGCGGAATCCAAAATTTTTGGAACTGGTGCTGCCATCTGGAAAGTAGGAGTAGTAGATCTTTGCACCGCTAGGTGGCAAGAGCTGCATATCTGGTGAGTCAGTGTGTGGAGTGGCATTCAGCTGGGAGGATGTGTTGCGTGTCCACAGTGATTTCCGTAATACTCTGTGTTTGGTGTGTGGTGATTTTATGATGGATCTGTAAACAGAACAGCGCATGTGTATCAAATTCCGTGTGAATCTCTGGAAAAGAGCTATGGAGACGATTGCAATGATTCAACAAGTGTTTGGGGGACAGAGCATGAGCCATATGTGTGTGTTTGAGTGGCATGCTCGGTTCAGGGCCGGCCGTACAGATGTCAAAGATGATGCTCACACTGGAAGGCCTGTCAGCCGCACAACACCAGACACTGTTGCCAAACTTGAGCAATTGGTTTGTGCGGATCGATGTCGAACCATTCAAGACCTTGCGGATGAAGTGAGTATTGGTTATGGGACATGTCAACAAATGTTGACTGATGAATTAGGCATGCATTGTGTCGTCACAAAATTTATGCCAAGGATCTTGACTGATGACCAGAAGGCACAGCATGTTGAAGTGTGCACGGACTTTCGTCAGACTGCATCTGATGATCCAACCTCCTTGTCACAGGTTATCACCAGCAACGAGAGCTGGATTTACGGTTATGACCCACAGACAAAGCAACAATCGTCCCAGTGGAAGAGCCTGGGCTGTCCAAGACTGAAAAACGCAAGACAGGTGAAGAGCACGATCATCGTTTTCTTTGATACCAAGGGAGTTGTGCACAAAGAATTCGTTCCACTCAAACAAATAGTGAATTCCGCATACTACTGTGGCGTTTTGCGACGGCTCCATGAAAGTGTGTGTCGACGATGGCCCGAACTTTGGCGTCAAGGGAACCGATTGCTGCATCACGACAACACATCCTCTCATACGTCCTTTTCTCACCAGGACCTTTTTGGCAAAAAACAACATGGCGGTTGTACCCCACTCACTGTACTGGCCAGATTTGGCACCTTGCGACTTCCCGCTATTCCCAAAACTGAAACTCAGGTGAAAGGCCATTGGTTCAACACTCTAGAGAGGATTCAAGAAGCATCGGTGGCGGTGATAAACAGCCTCAAAGAACAGGACTTCCTGAAAACGTTTGACCAGTGGCAGAAGTGCTGGGACCGGAGTCTACATGTGTATGGGAACTACTTTGAGGGTGATGGTGACCATTAGTCCAAAGGTAAGGTTTTCAACAGATGGCAGCACCAGTCCCAAAACTTTTGGCTAGTACCTCACATTACAGTAGACACATGAGAATGATGCACAATTAAAGTGCGAATAACAAAATTAAAGGAAACCGAAGTGATCATTCCGAAACAGGAAATTTGGCCTGGGGTGTACATTCCGGAGGCACTGGTAACTGTGCAGGATGGAACATGCATAACAAGTGTACTCAGGATGTGAAATGAGGAAATTATATTCAACATTCCAGAAGTGCTGGCAGAGGCATTGTCCGTGCAAAGCAAGTACAAGGTTTGAAAGGTGGCGGCAAAGTCTCCAGCCGTAACAAGATTGCGAGTTAGTACACTGAAGGAAAATATGAGATTAGGACATTTAAATCATGAAGAGAAGGAACAGTTAGAACAACTATGTGCTGCCTATGACAACGTTTTCCATTGGCCAAGAGACACACTGACACATGTGGACTTGGTGAAACATAGCATACCTCTCCTACCGGAGGCCAAGGGAACGATAATCAATCAAAGGCCCAATACAATTCTGCAAGCACATCAAGAGGCTCTGCATAGTGAAGTGAATGCAATTCTGGCAGATGGGATAATTTCCCCCAGTACTAGTCCCTGGAACAGCGCTTTGCTGTTATTACCAAAAAAGGTACATGCCAGTGGTAAAAGGAAGTGGCAATTGGTGGTAGACTATAGGAAGCTGAATGACATATCCATTAATATGGTGCATCCACTTCCAAGATTTGACAAAACTCTAGATAGCTTACGAAAAGCGAAGTACTTCTCAACTTTGGACCTAGCCAAGGGCTACTATCAAGTACTCACAGATGAGAAAGATCACGAAAATACAGCATTCAGCACACCCACGGCCCATTATGAGTACAACAAAATGGCAATGGGACTGAAAGTCGCACCATCAACATTTCAAAGATTAATGAATATGGCACTAACTGGAGCTCATGGGCACAGGGCACTATACCTGTACGACATGGCAATGGGACTGAAAGTCGCACCATCAACATTTCAAAGATTAATGAATATGGCACTAACTGGAGCTCATGGGCACAGGGCACTATACCTGTACGACATAGTGGTAGTAGGTGCTACCTTGGAAGAGCACAATGTGCAGCTAGAGGAAGTGCTAGGCAGGTTGAGGCATGCTAACGTAAAGTTACAAGTAGATCAGTGTGAGTTTCTGAGGAAAGAAGTCACTTTCTTGAGACACGTGTTAACGGCAACAGGGCTGCAACCAGATCCTTCAAAGGTAGAAGTGAGAAAGAACTACCCACAACCAATGACCACTACTGAACTAAAAGCCTATTTTAGGTCTAATAGAGAATTATAGGTGTTTCTTAAGGAACTGCAGTCAAATTTCAAAGCCTCTTCATGAATTACTAAAGAAAAAAGTGCCATATGCATGGGGAGCGCTTCAAGAAGCAGCATTCTAGCAATTAAAGGAAAAATTAATATCACCACCCATATTGCAATTCCTGGACTTTGAAAAGGAATTTACAGTGACTACAGATGCTAGCAAGTTTGCAATTGGAATGTATCTGAGTCAAGGCACAGTTGGAAAAGATCTACTGGTAGCGTTTATCTCATGAACATTAAACAAAGCAGAGCAGAACTATAGCATTGTTGAAAGAGAATTACTTGCCATAGTATAGAGAGAGCAAAGGACAATGCAGGTCCAAAGCTGAGTGAAGGATAAAAACTAGCCATAATAAAGCAGATGCATGTCTCCCTGATAGGTGGACATTAGAGGATGGGACGTACGTATGATACAGTAAAAGAGTACTGTACCTGGGTCAGAATGAAGTCCGAGATAGAAAACATGTGAA
This sequence comes from Schistocerca piceifrons, assembly GCF_021461385.2. NCBI lineage: Eukaryota > Metazoa > Arthropoda > Insecta > Orthoptera > Acrididae > Schistocerca > Schistocerca piceifrons. The sequence continues at coordinate 1,034,590,620 of NC_060139.1, forward strand.
AGCTGCCAAAAGAATAAGATCACCCAGGCAAAAATGAAGCAACCACTAGAAGTACCGCCTAAATCAGACTTTATTTTTAACAGGTGTGATATTAATATACTAGGTCCATTACCCATATCAAGCACAGGGAATAGGTACATCCTGACATTTCAAGATTCAATGACAAAGTTTGTTGTAGTGGAGCCAATGGAGCGGCAAGATGCCAACATGGTAGCCCGGAAACTAGTGAAACAGATCATTTTGAAGTTCGGTATACTGACTGCCATATTAAGTGACATGGGTAGTCATTTTTCGAGCAAAACACTAAAGTGAGTCTGCAAGTTATTAAAAATAGAGAAAATGCAGATCACCAGCTATCACCCACAGATGAATGGTGCACTACAGCGAATGCACAGAATGATCACAGAGATGCTACGTCACTATATTAATGCCGAACAAACCAACGGAGATGAATCGTTGCCATTTGCAACTTTTGTATTCAACACAATATCACACAGTATGACAGGATACACACCATTTGAACTATTTTTCGGGAGGAAATGCAATTTACTGGGATTGTTGCAGAAGAAACCAACAAACATATGACATGATCATGATGATTACGATACAGAGGTTCGTCAGAGGATGCAGATACTGCATCAGGAGGCAAGGGCAGCAACAAAAGAACAGAAGGAACGTAATAAGATGCAGTACGACAAAACCCAGAATCCTAAGCAGTTTGACAAAAGCCATCGTGTTTTATTATTTGATGAGTGGGTACAGAGGGGAAGGTCCAAAAAGTTAGACAGTCAGTGGAGCGGACCATACACAGTGGTAGATGTAAGAGGACCAAATGTAGTGATTAGGATAAAAGGCGAAAAACGTGTAAAGGTGCATGCCAACAGATTAAAAGAGTTTTCTGATGTGAAGTTTCTAGGTGAAAGGAGTTTTGAGTGAAGAAGAACTTTGATGTGATGTAACATGACAAAAGGAGTTGAGGAAGTAATGCAAATGGACTGCGGGAGTTGTTTTAAATTAAAGTAAAACAGTTGCTAAAGTTTGCTGAGTTAATGTAAAGAGGCTGAAGAAGTTTTATTGAATTGGAGAGAGTGAAAGAGCTTTTGATTTACAGATGGCAGGAGGACAAGGACAGAGAATGATGGACTTAGTCGTGCTAACAGGCATCGTGTTGCGCAGTACAGCGGGAAACGAGACTCCGAGGACGCAGCTAGATGTGCAAGTGCAACGATTCCAGCTGGCTCCAGGAGTTTATTATGATAATAAGGGAACTGTCAGTTTATACAGCACCACGTGGAGGATTGTGAGTTATTTTAATTTAAAAGAACTGCACGACAAACTCGAGAGCACGTAGTAGGCAGCAACAAGGGCAACAGGACATTGCAAGGGAAGAATGCAAGCTGTTAAGCTACGTACGACAGAGTGTGAGCACACGCAACAAGCAGTCAATTGGCACGTCAGAAAAATAGTAGAAGCTCAAGGGTTGATAGGACAATTAGCCAGACACAAATGGAGACGTTCGAAATTGGGAATTCTAAACTTTATTGGTGAAGCTAGTAAAGTATTGTTCGGAATGCTAGAGAAAAATGATGCCTCCTCCTTTACCGCCAAAACTGATACATAAGAAGAGCAGCAGAGATAACTACTATGGTTATCAAAGGAGCAGGTAACCATTGTCAGAGCATCATTATCAGGATTTAATCAGTCGATAAACGCAGTAGTAAAGAACGAGAAAATAATAGCAGATGGGATCCAGAAGTTAAGTGCTAATGCAGAGAAATCCGAAAACAGTACCAATAAGAAGGTACAGCAAGTGATGATTCTGTTGACAGTAACCAAGCAATTAGCGAAGTTAAAGGCAATATTCAATGAGATAGAACGGGTATATGATTTGCTGATGAATGCAATAGTGAATGCACAAAAAGGGTTGTTGGAGCCACATCTCGTGAATCCGGCGCAAATTGTTAAGTATTTAGAACTGATTAATGATGAATTAAAGGACAAAAAGTTCCCTATTGAAGAGCAGACACCAAGAGTATCAGTCGTTACGAATAATAGACATTGATATTTTTACCACCGGCATTACTTTAAGCTATATATTAAATTTACCAGTAGCGGATAGTAATTAGTATACTTTTTATAAGATATGGCCATTACCCGCAGATGCGGATAGTACGAAGAGGATGTTTATGTACACCTCACCTGAAAAAGAGTTTTTGCTGATGGATGATGCCAAACGGCAGTATGCGCAACTGTCCAGTGACCAATTGGTCTGTAAAAGTGTAAATGCAAAACATCGAATATGCAAGCAAACATTTGTACTAATGTCAACCTATGACCATGAAAGGTGTGAAACCAGGATGCTTCAACCAGTAAGAGCAATACCCCCAGATTGTAACTTAAAATATACAGTACTAAACGAAAGTATCTGGACGCAGATATGGAACAACAAATGGTTGTTTGTTGTCCCAAAGGATGAATGGTTAATAGTGCTCTGTAACGATTCACCACCAGCAGATCTCATTATACGAGAAACACGAAAATTAAGCTTTAAGATTAAGTGTAAGGGGTATGGAGCACAAATTATGCTCCAGTCAGACCACACATTATACGTATCAATAGCAGTAAGCAGGACACAGTTCCTACACTAAACATAGATGTAGATTGTTGTATTGTAGAAAATGAGAAACAAAAAGTATTGGACATTCTGGTACTTCTACCCTTACAACATGTCGTAAGACATTTAGATGAATTAAAAGCAGCAGGCAGAAAAATTGAAGACCTTCAAGATGAAATAGACTACTAGCAATGGACTACATTTAAGGGATGGTCAATGAGCAAGTATCCAAAGTGGGGATATTTGAGATCACTAGCTTTATATATATTGATAATATTATGTTATTGTTGTTGTCGCAGGAAGTGTGGAAAACAGCCATGTGGACTGAGCAACAGATGCTGTGCTAGGATATGTGTAACCAATAACACAGTAACTAGAAGTCCCAAAAGACAATTAGTAAGGTACACACCCACCCTTCACGGCGTGCCCAGTAGTGAGGAGGAAGAGGAGAGGATGGTGAGTCTCACACTGTACCCAGACAGAGTACTGTGGAGAGAGCGGAGTCGAACTCCACACCTAACCAAACTTACCGGTAGACACACTCCAACGATCAGGTCTCCGATACTCCGCACTGACAAGCAATAGGTAATGAAACAAATAGCAAATAAGATGACTACAGTAGAATGTGTATATATTAAAGGAATGAGGAACAAAAATTGTGTGTGTAAAACTAGATGTAAGGCTCTCAGTGGGTGACTTGTTATAGAAGGACTCTCAAATCTCAGACTTAATGTAGTGGAAAGAATGTGTGAAACAAAATGGAAGATTGTGTACATGAAGATGTAACATATTAGATGCTATGAAGTGTGTATAACAATGTATATCAGACAATAAGTTACTGTGAAGGAAAATATATGTAAAAATGTCAATGTATATTAAATAATAAGGTACTATGAAGGAAAATATATGTAAAAATGTCAATGTATATTAAATAATAAGGCTCTATGAAGGAAAATATATGTAAAAATGTCAATGTATAACAGAGCATAAGATCCTATAAATACCAAGAACTGAAGATTCGTGTAGAAGTACCATGTAAAAACATAAAATGTAACCTATGTATTCTTTGATTAATCACAATAAACAAGGAATTTTGACGGCACAAAAAGAAAGATATAAATTTTATAATCTCTGAGAACAGAGTTTATAAAATTTGCCCCGGGGAATGGGAGGTGCAATAAACCTCAGTAGGATTAATTGATATTTTAACTAACACTCAAGTTGGTTAGTTTCAAATATTCTGAAGTCACAATTGAGCACCAGCAGCAAGCCCGGATATGCAGTCGTATTGCGTAAGTGAGAGAAACTGCAGGCTGATTCCTCGGTGCAGAGTGACAAACACGAGCAAGGCCGCGGTAATCTGCCACAAAACAACAGACCAGTTGAAGTGTCATATAAACGGGAGGACACAAAAGCACTCTGATTTAGTACTCAGTTACTCTGTTAACAGCAGCATCACCGCCGGCACCTGCTAGTCTCCATGTCACTAGGCTTCATCCGTCGAACTTAGGATGAGTTCACAGCCGCAGTAGCGAGCTATGGAGATAGAACCTAGGGCAACCATAAGGGGCTAGTGCCAGAGGAATCATCCTATTCTTATTTGTACATGTAGTTCTTGTGGACAGAACCTGGTTTGCTTCACTGAGTCCTGTATCTTTGAAACATTGCAGCTTTAGTAGGTCACCGAAGTTGGAGGTCTCTAATCAGCTGTCCACGAATAGCAACTCAGCGGCAGATAAGATTGAAGTAAGCCACCCTGTAACATGGCAACGTGTCCCACACCGCTCGGGGACACGACAAGCTGCCAAAGACAAAACTATTCCATCTTATGAGCAAGATGTATCAGACAGACAAAATACACTCTGGTTTAAAAAAGAATGTAATAATTCCAATTCGAAAGAAAGCAGGTGCTGACAGGTGTGAATATTACTGAACTATCAGTTTAATAAGTCATGGTTGCAAAATACTAACACAAATTCTTTACAGGATAATTTGAAAACTGGTAGATACTGATATCAGGGAAGATCAGTTTGGATTCCAGAGAAATGTAGGAACACGTGAGGCAATACTGACACTATGACTTCTCTTAGAAGATAGATGAATGAAAGGCGAACCTATCTTTATAACATTTATAGACTTAGAGAAAGCTTTTGACAATGTTGACTAAAATACTCTCTTTGAAATTCTGAGGATATCAGGGGTAAAATGCAGGGAGCAAAAGGTTGTCTACAACCTATACAGAAACCAGACAGCAGTTATAAGAGTTGAGAGGCATGAAAGGGAAGCAGTGGCTGAGAAGGGAATGAGACAGAGCTGTAGCCTTTCCCTGCTGTTATTCAATCTGTGTGTTGAGCAAGCAGTTAAGGAAATCAAAGAAAAACTTGGAGTAGAAATTGAAGTTGAGGGAGAAGAATTAAAAAACTTTGATGTGTGCTGATGACATTGTAATTCTGCCAGAGACCGTGAAGGACTTGGAAGAGCAGTGGAATGGAATTGACACCATCTTGAAATGAGGATATAAGATGAACATTAACAAAAGCAAAATATGGATAATGGAATGTAGTTGAATTAAATCAGGTGATGTTAAAAAAATTGGATTAGGAAACAAGTCACTAAAAGTAGTAGGTGAGTGTTGCTATTTGACCACCAAACTAACTGACAAGACAACGGCCTAAGTAGAGGAGATATAAAATATAGACTGGCAATGACAAGAGGAGCATTTCTGAAGAAGAGAAATTTGTTAACATCAAATATAGATTTAAGTGTTAGGAACCTTTTCTGAAGCTATTTGTTTGGAATGTAGCAATGTGTGGAAGCGAAACATGGATTTTTAACAGTTTGGACAACAGAGAATATAGGCTTTTGAAATGGGATGTTACAGAAAAATGCTGAGGATTAGACTGGCAGATCGCAGAGCCAGTGAGGAGCTACTGAATAGAATTTGAGACAAGAACTTGACTAAAAGAAGGGATATGTTGAAACTTCCTGGTAGATTAAAACTGTGTGCTGGACCGAGATTCGAAGTCAGGACCTCTGCCTCTCGCGGGCAAGTGCTATCATCTTCACTTGTTACGTTCCAAATGCTGAGATTATTTTCAGCTTGTGATAAAATGTGTTAGTGAGATCCTCTGCTTTCAGTTACAGAGGTAAGGTACCAGCCACACAATAGGGCTGCCATTAATGCTATAAGACTTTAGCCCGCTAAGTAGAATTTTTGGATCCTTGCAATTAAAGGCTCAGTACTGAGAAAAAACGGTGTTTTGCATAACTGGCGGACCTCACATCCAACAATTTTAACTGTAAACACGGCCAACACAAAGTACTGCAAATCAAAATTATGAATAAAGACTATTATTTTTTGAGTATAATATGTGTTTTGCTTTTGTAATCATAGAGTGGATGCTAGTGGTAATGGAGTTTCAACTCTTGACTACAGCTTGTTCTATGATTTACATAAAGCTCTCTCTTCCTCACACAAGATACTTTAATCACAGGAGTTAACCAACCTCTATCCTTGGTCCTGTTTGATTTTGTCCTTATTTGTTTTAGGGGACAGCATGACTCAAATAGCTTCACGATTATGTTTGAAAGTGAGTTAAGTTTTCCATCAACACTCTCTGCTTTCTGAATTTCTTCCTAGCACTCTTTCCAGAATTTCTATCTAAACACTGTGATCGAGTCATTGTTTATGACTTTGTGACAATACTGTTATTATAGAAACTGCACCTAACTAGTAAGTAAATTTTGTTGTTAACATTTGACCATTGTGATAAAATACAACACTGACTATGGATTTTACAGATAAATCTCTGTGGACTGTTAGGTCTAAAAACAAACTGTCAATAGCTATTGCACTATGTCCTTCAATTTTTGTTGGAAATTTTACTGTATAAAATTATTCAAAGCTGGACACTGTCAACTCTTGGTCCCTCGGTCAGTACTATCTGACAGAAAATCAAAATTAAAGTCTCCACATACAATGATTTTCAGTTAATTCGGTGTAACCTTATTAAAGCTGTATCTAACAAGTTTATGAAGCTTAAGATACTTCCTGCTGGTGTTCGTAAACTGTCAGTACTGCAAGCTTGTATTTTACAATAAATCAAATCTCAGATTGTCATAAAAACTCTTAGTGCTTACCACATTGCCTGAAACCAGTAAGCTTGAACATATTACTAACTACATTCATTGTAGTTCAACAACTGGCATTGATGATTGGATGCACCTCAATGTTCCATAAACATAAAAAGCTTTTACTTATTTCACTTACTGTGTGTCTGCATTTTCACTCTGGAGACACTGCCACAAACTGAAGTTCTTGTCTGTTTAGCACAAATTCTGATGTTCTCCTTTAATACTGTACATGGCTCAAGCTACATGTGCACCAGAAGAAATGAGTAACACATGTAATAATCACAACGAAATGAAATTAATGAGTCAGTGGGGAAGAAACCAATGAAGAAGTACTCCCCTTGTTGTTTTGTGTGGCACTATCACAGCACAGGCCTACAGTGATGTTTTAAGCACCTTCTTGTTTCCCACTTTAAAGAGCTATTTGGGGGTAGGTGATTGCATCTTTCAACACGATCGAGCACTTATTCATAATGCATGGCCTGTGGCGAAGTGGTTACACGACAATAACATCCCTGTAATGAACTGGCCTGCACAGAGTCCTGACCTGAATCCTACAGAACACCTTTGGGACGTTTTGGAGCGCCGACTTCGTGCCAGGCCTCACCGACCGACATCGTTATCTCTCCTCAGTGCAGCACTTCGTGAAGAATGGGCTGCCATTCCCCAAGAAACCTTGCAGCACCTGATTGAACGTATGCCTGCGAGAGTGGAAGCTGTCATCAAGGTTAAGGGTGTGCCAACACATACTGAATTGCAGCATTACTGATGGAGGGCGCCACATACTTGAAAGTCATTTTCAGCCAGGTGTCAAGATACTTTTTATCACATAGTGTATCTAGTATGTACGAGGAGATTTAGTTCCATCACAGCCATAGTCATCCCATTTATATTCCAATGAAAAAACAATCCCACAGATGAATTTTCTCAGGCAGAGGGGAGTGGGAAGTTAACAATTTATAAATTTCTAAGACAGACCTTATTCCCAACATTCTAGGTAAAAGATGTTAGCTGAGACTTCCAATGAAACATCTGACTTTATTTTTCAGTTTATCCTCTGCCCACTTCCTCTATGTGAAATGTGGGTTGTTCTGCAATAGAAGTACACATTTCATAGTACTGATACTGTTTGTCTGATGCGAAATCACAGCCTGTTTAAGCATAGCAACAGTTATATTTTCAGGTGAAATTACAAAGAAGAGACTTTTTTGTCTATCTTTCCCAATTCAGTGCAAGAATTCAGCTGAAAATCCAGGTTCCTGGCAGTCTCAGTTTAAACATACAAAGGATCATTTCACTTCCAGTCAATACTGCTATCACTGGCAAACCCGGCAATGCTTTGCAACTGCTAAATATGTGTGGGAATCAGGTATACATCCTAAACTTTTTCCTCCCCTTCTAAACTGCTTCCTCCCCTCCTCTGCCCATTTCCTCCTCCTACCCCATGTCTCTGTGCTCCACCACCTCCCCTCTCTTTATGCTCTCTCCATGTCCATTGCTTCCGCCTCCGTTGTCTTGCTCCTCTCTCTGAAATTGTGCCTTTTTTAACGTTACTGCAAACAAAACTCTTGTTGCGATGTAAAGTCATTTACAATGAATGAGTAGATTGGTTGGGATTGTTCATATATGGGGTATGAGAGACACCTCTCCGGGCTGCTGGACCTCTGAGAGTAGTAGTTTGGATGACAGTATGTCACATAGTTTTAATCTGCGAATGGATAAGATAACAAAGTTTTGGATGATTCAGATTCCATAGTAGTATTCTAACCATAAGCCGATAGACCATAAATACAACTTTCCTGTTTCCTATAAAACTGATGGTGGGGAAGAAAACAAAACAGTGTATTGTTGTGTATCCAATTTTTCTTTGTCAATGTGTGTATGGAGAACGAATAAGTATGGCTGAAACAATTTATCTAATGGTTTATGTGCCCTCCTATCATAGCTGAAACTGAGTGTGTGAAAGGAATCCAAACCACATGTTTTCACAGCACAGCATTTTCTTCCACGCAGTTGTTTTTAACAGAAAACTTATAAGTGTCATTTTAAAAAAATGTTTTGCCTATGTCCATCTGAACGTTATGTCTTGTGTAAAATTTGAATTAAAAATATGTAGCTTCTGTCTGTCCAAACATTTATTACAGTATCATGCAAAAATTTGAAGTTAATTGGTCAAAAGCCTTTCAGCATGTTTGCTAACAATGTTCCACCTCTATGTATCACACACACACACTTAATTATATATGTTAAAAATAAACACCTATCAAATGTACATTAGAGTAGCATTTAAATATTTGTAGTTAATCAGTCAAGAATTTTTTGAGATTTTTGGAAACAACTTTTCACCATTATATAGTGTATATATACTTATGTACTGAATATATTTAAAAATAGTTTATTCTTGAAATTCAACTTTACTGTAATAGATATGGATGCAATAGATTTCAGAAATACATTTCAATATTTGAATCTGTAGTTTGTCATCCAATATTGGTATATATGCAACAGCTGTTGGGCTACACACCATGTGTCTACCCAATAGAAGGTTCGTTTTGGTGTCACTATCCTACAGTACAAGGTCAGAGAATGAATGTTACGTACTTTCTCCTGCTTAGGCAAACTGAGCAAACTGATTGGTTCTTTTTGCATTTAATATGGTCTATGGTGGGCTTGAAAGGACTTATCAAGGTGCCGTTTGTTCAGGGCAGTTCCTTGGAAAACCCCCAAGAAAGGTTTTTTTTTTACTATATTTTTGCTGTCACCAGCAGATCAAAACCCAGTGGAGGATTCCAAGATGGCTATACACAGCAAACGGCTGAAATTTTTATGATATATTCATAAGACCCTGATCTCGAACAACCTCAAAAATTTTCTTAATATCTCTATCAGTTTCCTAGACAAAGAGGTTCAAAGTTACCCTTCTTCTCCAGATAAAATCCAATATTAAGCAACATCCAAACAATAAATAACTACAGCAAATTACTCAAATTTTAACAGCATATTATCTAGGCAATTATCTAAAAGAGCCACCTCCCCATTTTCAAAACCCATAAACTTGTTTTTTGGGTACCAAAACCCAGCTGTGGATTCTGAGATGGCTATGCCCAGCAAACAGCTGTAATTTTTCCGATGTGTTCTTAAGATACCGATCTCAAACAACCTTGAAACTTTTTCTTTGTATCTTTCCCTGTTTGCGAGATACAGAGATACAAAGTTACCCTACTTGTACATGTAAAATCCGGTCTGAAGCAAAAACCTAGTTTATAAAGTGATGTAGCATGGAGAACTATGCTGTTAAGTGTTTTCATTATCATCTGGAAACCCCACGTTGTAGTACTGAAACACACGTAAAATTTTTTTGAATGTAAAATACGATCTGAGTTGTAAAATTAATTTTTTGTTATTTCAATTTCACATAAATAAACTATCTAAATTTTCCTGACCAATACATTTCTTTCCATATGAGTTACATGCCCTGCAGCAGCAGAGAGCAGAGAAAAGGAGGGAGCCAGTGGAAAAGTGCTCTTATCAGAAAAAAAAAAAAAAATGCAAATATGTTCCCACCTACTTAAAACACTGACTGAAAAGTGCATTACCGGCTGGCTCATTCTACCTTCCTCAAGACCTTCAAAATTTTTCCCGACAAAATTTATCATGCAAACATATTTGTACTTTTTTATGCTGAGAAAGAAGAAGACAGTGGCAGTGGTAAAGAAACAGAAAAGTAATAAATACTGGAAGATAGTGGTTGTGTTATAGAAAGAGCAAAGGAGACAATGACAGTGTGAGAGAAAGAGAGACAATGAAGTACTTGAACATAGTCAACAGTAACAGAAATGTTGTAACTGCGACCGTTCCAGTAACAGAAATGTTGTAACTGCGACCGTTCCAGTCACAGGGTGACCATGAACGAAAGCATGGCAGGCCTGCAAACAAACAAGACGGATGAAAGGAAAAGGATGGACATGCACTGTTGTGTCGGTAGCTGGGCCGACACCGTGAAGTTGAGATGGCTGAAAAGGCAAGCTAGACTAACGCAGACGGGCGTGATGTACTGGAACAGGATACGTAATTAATGTTAGGAAGAAAAGTACGGAGCAGGATTAATACTTATCTTTAATATCATTGTGGTACATCGATCTTGACGATACACAGGAGACTTATAGTTCAATCACTGTATGGCTAATGGCGCCTTGCTAGTTCGTAGCCATTAACTTAGCTGATGGCTATTCTGTCTCTCGGCTAATGAGAGAGAAAGGCTTCGTACATCTGGTCGGTAGCTAGGTTCTCGTACAACTGGGCGGTAGCTAGGTTCTCGTACAACTGGGCGGTAGCTAGGTTCTCGTACAACTGGGGCGAGTGCTCTCTCGTATCACGAGACCTGCCTTGGTGGTGGCGCTAGGTCTGCGATTACACAGTGGCGACACGCGGGTCCGACATGTACTAAATGGGCCGCGGCCGATTTAAGCTACCACCTAGCAAGTGTGGTGTCTGGCGGTGACACCACATGCACGACGACAGATGACCAAGCAAGACACCAACAACAACAACATGCAAGAAACAACAGGGTCACAAGCGAAAACCTCACGAAATCAACAATGTCCACTAGTACATGGAAATAAGCAAAGTAAACACGATGTCTGTAAGAGAGATATCAAGAGACTGACGTGAATAACAGACTCCCTCGCTGAGTGAGAGGCAGGCGCTTAAATACATGATAGGGTACGTCGCTATTGGTTGCTGGGACCACATGTTCTACAGTGGCGCCCTCACAATATACTCAGGCCAGGAGCACACGCAGCCACATCTTACAGTGTGACAGCTGCAGAGACCTCTAGTATAGTGATAATCGAGGTCCATGCCCTCTGGCGCGGGTTCGAAACCCGCGGCACTCGGTACCAGGAGAACAGTGCCAGGAAGGGAGTGAAGGAGACAGTGCCAGGAAGGGGGAGGGGGGAGAGAAAAGTGGAAGTGAATGAGAGCCAGTGTATATGACAAAGAACAACAAGGAAGAGAGAGAGAGCCAGTGTGAAAAGACAGCAGTAGTAGGAAGGAAGGACCGAGTTATTAGCAGTAGACAGAGCAAGAGGGGTGGAGAGTGACTGTGAGAGGAGATTAGTAGAAGGACAGAACAAAGGGGACTGTGGTTGTGACAGTGGAGACAATGACAGAGAGACATAAAGAGACAATGACAATGAGTTGGGCTGAATGAGTTAGAATAGGCATCTGGGAGTGGATTGGTATGAGTGATTTACAGCGATGGATTAGTTGGAGAGGCTGAGTTACTCTAAGGGAAGCCTGTGAGAGTTTAGGGGGGTCGCACGTTTAAAAAAGTGTGAATGTGTTCACATGCCAAAAGTTTTGGGAAAATTTTTAAAGTTGCTAATGAAGGTAGAATGATGCAGCTGGTAGCCCAGTTTTCGGAGTCTTTTAGATAAACAGGAACAGATTTGCATTTTTTGTGCTCCGGTAGAAGCATTTTTTCACCAGTTAATGCACTTCCTAATGTTTTGGGTACTATGCATCTCAGCCATATGTATCCTTCTTCATGCATTTCAGTTATTGTAAGAGGGTGGTATGATTTTTCCATTAAAGTACCCACTACTCAGATGACTTTTTATTTCTCTTAAGTTAATGAAAATTATAGCAACTGTTTCCAGTTTCTCTCTGTATACATAAAGGGGACATCATCTTGAATGTTTACTCCTTTCAAAAGATAGTTAAAAATACTTCTACTACACACAATTAACAGCCTTTCAATCAGTCAAAACTTCATTTCCTCAGGAAATTGTTAACATCTTTTTGATTCAGTAACATTTGTAAGCATTGATGACACAAAAAACTGCATGATGACATCATCAATTCAGAATCAAGATTTGTGAAAGCTACTAAACAATTATCGACATACTTTATAATTTGCACAAGTAATTTGCATCTTGACTGGAATACTCTCTTTCAAATTCTAAAGATGGCAGGAGTAAAATACAGGGAGTGAAAGGCTATTTACAATTTGTACAGAAACCAGATGGCAGTTATGAGTCGAGGGGCATGAAAGGGAAGCAGCGGTTGGGAAGGGAATGAGACAGGGTTGTAGCCTCTCCCCGATGTTATTCAATCTGCATATTGAGCAAGCAGTAAAGGAAACAAAAGAAAAATTCGGAGTAGGTATTAAAATCCATGGAGAAGAAATAAAAATGTTGAGGTTCGCCAATGACGTTGTAATTCTGTCAGAGACAGGAAAGGACTTGGAAGAGCAATTGAACGGAATGGTCAGTGCCTTGAAAGGAGGATATACAATGAACATCAACAAAAGCAAAACGAGGATAATGGAATGTAGTCGAATTAAGTCGGGTGATGCTGAGGGAATTCGATTAGGAAATTTAAAGTAGTAAAGGAGTTTAGCTACTTGGGGAGCAAAATAACTGATGATGGTCGAAGTAGAGAAGATATAAAATGTAGACTGTCAATAGCAAGGAAAGCATTTCTGAAGAAGAGAAATTTGTTAAAATTAAGTATAGATTTAAGTGTCAGGATGTCGTTTCTGAAAGTATTTGTATGGAGTGTAGCCATGTATGGAAGTGAAACATGGACAATAAATAGTTTGGACAAGAAGAGAATAGAAGCTTTTGAAATGTGGTGCTACAGGAGAATGCTGAAGATTAGATGGGTAGATCACATAACTAATGAGGAGGTATTGAATAGAATTGGAGAAAAGAGGAGTTTGTGCACAACTTGACAAGAAGAAGGGATCGGTTGGTAGGACATGTTCTGAGGCATCAAGGAATCACAAGTTTCACATTGGAGGGCAGTGTGGAGGGTAAAAATCGTAGAGGGAGACCAAGAGATGAATACACTAAGCAGATTCAGAAGGATGTAGGTTGCAGTAAGTACTGGGAGATGAAGAAGCTTGCACAGGATAGAGTAGCATGGAGAGCTGCATCAAACCAGTCTCAGGACTGAAGACAACAACAACAACAACAACAACAACAACATATGCATCAATATATTTTACTTTGCTATTCACAGATAATTTTTTTCTTCAAATTATATACTTTCTCTTATCAGGCAAATGAACTTCTAGTTATGCTTGTGCCACCATTTGTTAGTGGCCATGTTTGCTATCTCTTGGTACACAGAATGAATTTTTCTTTACTCATTTACACTATAATTTCAGAGAATCTATTCCTCAACAATAACTACTAAAATAAGGGGTCTTTCATTAAGAGTGATACTTTCTAAAATTGCATTTTCCAGTTTCTAATATACTTTTTGTGTGCTTACAGGAGTTAAAATATCCAGCACAATTTGCAGTTTAATTATGCAGCAGTTCACACTTCCTTAGCATTAAGAAATCATTTTAAAAAATTTAATCAAGTGGCAGGGCAGTTTTGGGTGCTATCGTTTGTTCACCAGGGAACTAGGTCGCTATACGCTGTACTGTGACCAAGTTTGAGTGGGATTTTACTCTACATGACCAGTTGACAATGTCAAACACAAAATGAGGACAATATTACAGCAACAGTTGCCAGCATTGAGGAAGTGCCAAATACGTCAGTTTCAAGACAATCTCAATGGTTGCGGGCTATCTGAGACATAAACTTGGTGAATCTTGTGAAATGATTAGGGCTCATATTCATAAAAAGTTGTACTGACTCAAGAGTTGAAACCAAATGATCACAGATCGCATGATGAGTTTGCTGACTGGGCCATACAGCAATTGAAAGCTGATCAGTGGAAAAATCATCTCAGGCAAGGCACATCCTTGTCTTAGTGGCTTTGTCACAAAGTAAAATTGTCCTTACTCAAGTAAGAAGAACCCACAAGTGATCCAAAAGTTGCCATTCCATTCAGAAAAACTCAATGTGTGGTGCAGTTTATGGCGTGGGGGCATCATTGGATCTTATTTCTTCTGAGGTGATGAGAGAAGAAATGTTACTGTCAATGGCAACTGGTAAAGATCCATGTTACGTGAATTTCTGTGGCCAGAAGTTGGGACCTTAGATATTGAAACCAAGTGGTTCCAGCAGGATGGTGCTACATGCCACAGAGCTGATGCTATACTCGATTTGCTGAGGGAAAAGTTTGGCAATCGGATCATAAAAAGACATGGATCTGTGAATTGGCTATCACAGTCATGTGATTTAATTCCCATGGATTTTTTTCTTTGGAGCTACATCAAAGCCATGGTTTCAGTTTCACTGAATGACATAATGTTTCCATTTATGCTCTGCTGCATTGTGCAGTTTCAAAGAACATTCTTCAACATCCCTGATCTTTTACTAATTCATGACAACATAAAACAGAACAGACTACTCATTCATTTTACCTCCATTTCTTGGTTTATGAAAAACGTACTTTATAAATATGAGTCCCTTGGTGTAAACATTCTTTCTATATATTCACATCTTCCATGTGTTACAAACCTCTCTCTGCCAAGTTTCACATTTTTCTGACACTCATGCAAATCAAACATCATTGCTTAACACTGGCATACATACCTGTGCATAAGAACAATTCTATGTCAGATGACAACTTTCTATACGCTTATCAAAACATTCATTTTCTGTTCTAATTTGATCTTTGCTTGTGTTGTATGTGCAAGAAATCTTTATGACATTCTTTTTCGGCACATTATGCCATTTCATATGGTCATATCTTGTTGGCCAGTTAGTCGCAACATAGTTCACCCTGGAACAGAAAATGGCCCAATGACATCAGTATTTCTTTTTTATTTTTTTACATTCCAGGGGAGCAGTATTTCATCACAAATTCTTTCATTATTTCTTATTTAATCTTGTCATTCTACACTTTAAAAAACGTGTGTATGCATTTATTCTTATTTTATTTTGCACATCTCTGACATTCCATCAGTGTCTCAAAGTTAATCTTATGGCTCAGAGAAGTAAGTCTATGTAATTTTTTCTGTTTACTGTTAACATCTTCTATTTTAATTTTTTTCTTTCACCTTTTCTCATTGTAGATCTAATTTCTTTTAATTAATGTTTCCTAATATAAATATCTTGACATCTTTTCACATAGAACATCGTGAACAAACTATGAAAACCAAAAACAATTTATTCTGGCGCATTCTGCATATTCTTTAACTTCCTAAGTGACTCTTATCACTTGACAAATTGTGGCCTAGGCTTCTCTTCTGGCTGAACTCTGATGATCTCTGTTTGCTGAAACTGATCAAATGCCTTACAAAACTGCTACTGAGAATAAGCACACTACAGGAGCGCAGGTAATGTGCTCCCTCAGTAGAGCAAGATCAGGGTCCATATGGTTTCATATAATTTTTTAGTTGTCATCATGGCATAATCATCATCATTTTCCCTTTTCTGCAAAAGGTATTGTTTTCTTGTTACTCCTCTCTTCTCTTAGCTCTGTTTAATATGCAGAAACATCCAGTATCTGGTTCTTACCTTCGTTCTTTCATTCAGTTCACAATTATGTATGATATTAGTCCTCCCTTCAAATCCATACTGGTCTTACCTGTCAAAGAGTCTTTCAATAAATTTTAAAATATTCATTCCTCATTCAGTCTTTACTCATTTGTACTACCATGGTGCTCCAGAAATCCATTGCATTCATGAGGAACTCACAGTCTCTTTTTTTTCTGTTGCATGTTTTCATTGCTTTGCTATTACACAATTGATTTCTCATGCTCCTTAGAAACCTACAGCCCCCATATTTTGAAATCACAATGTTTTTCTTATATTTAGAGGTCCATTCAAATCCATACTGTTCTCAACTGTGAAGAGTCTTTCACTACACATGCTATTCTACAAGAAGTTCTGTGAAGTTTTTCATGATTTTCAATCATTTTTCATGGTATACCTCTTTCAATTTTGGCTCTTGAAGTAACTATGGCTTATTTTTGGTCCCCTATTCATATCATTTAATTCAGTATGTGTACTTCACAGTATATACTCTCAAATTTCACACAATGCTGCTGTGTGGATATCAAACAATCATGTTTCCAATGTTACTGCATCATTGTAAGTTCTCGAGGGTTTCTTTATTCATCTCACCAATAATGACAAAACTGAAGTAAATGATACAGTGCTGTATATTAGAGTTTATTTACCTGTGTTTTATAGGACAGAGTCAGTCTCGTTACACAGTCACACTAAAAAAGGAAATTTACTCAAATATTCACGATACCTAAGTTTTCAAATCCATGCACGCTACCCTGCACTATTGTGGCAAACTTTTGAATTTAATTTCAAATTTGCCTAACTACCATAGCAAAACTACAAACCAATTGGATTCAATTGGAACATTTTATACATCATTGTATAAGATATTGAATAAACATTGCCAATATGCTACTTAGAACTGTTATGTGACCGATAAAAAAACTGCTCAACTGAAATGACCATTAAAACATGTCTGTTTACTTAGTTTGTACTACTACTGATGTCATTTGGATTGTGTAAAACGCAGAAAGAAAACACTGCACGAAGACTAATAGTAAGTGTGATATAGTTCACCTTCCTACTCAATTGCAAAGCTTTTGATGACACAATTACAAAAGCAAATCATTCAATCAGACTCTTATAACAAGGATTTGGCACATACATTTAATAAATTAAATGTATACCGATGCAGCCATAGGACATATTATTGGGGTGGTGCATAAGTTCGTAGTGTTTTTGCTTAAGTTTAATAAACACAACAGACACATATAACAGAGACTTTAATCATCAAGAATATATTCTCCTTCACTATTTACAACAGGCTTCCAATGCTGGGGTAACTTTTTGATTCCAAAACTGTAGAAATCACATGGTTTGGAGGCGAAGGACTCAACAAGCCATATGTTCAGAGTGCAGTTTCATTCGGCAAGGAAGTTCCTCGAAGGCTGCTCAACAGAGAATGGAAAACGTAAAAATCTGAGGGCATAAGATCGGATGAATAAGGTGTATACAGAACGACTTCCCAACCCAACTCCTGTACAATGTTTTTCGTCAGTCTAGCAGAACACAGGTGGGCATTATCATGGAGTAGCAGTCTCCCTGGTCATTGTTCTTGGATTGTGTCTGCAAGACATCTCAGCTGTTGACAATAAATGTTAGCAGTGATGGTTACACCTCGGGAAAACAATTCATAGTACACCACACCATCACTGTTCCACCAGATGCATAACATTATCTTTTGTGGATGCACACAGGTCTTTTTATGGGGAGTTGCTGCTTTGTTTGGGCTCAACCATTCCTTTCTTTTCCTTATGTTGGCATAAGGACACCACTTCTCGTCGTCAGTAACGATACAGGACAGAAGTGGTCAGTGGTACTCATGAGCCAATTGATGAAGAGCAAGCAGAGATGCATATACGACAACCTGCTGATTTTTTGTGACTTTGGCTTAGAGCAGGCAGTTCCCATACACCTGATTTCTGAAACTTCTCCACTGCATGCAAATGTTGCACGACAATAGAATGATCACAGTTCATCACATCTGGAAGTTCTCGAGTACACTGACAGGGATAATTGTGAATTAATGTGTTTAAATGATCTTCATCAAACCTCGAAGGTTTTCCTGAACATGGAGAGTCCTTAACATCAAAACACTCCTCCCTAAAACGAGAAAATCATTTTCTTTCCATGTTCCATCAAATGGTATTATCTCTATACATGGTGCAAATCTTTCTGGCTTCCTCCACTGCTGTCACCCCTCTACTGAACTCAAACAGAAGAATACACCAGAAATGTTCTGATTTCTCCACTTATCACTACATTTTCTAGTGTCACAGCTCCACTCACTATCTCCAAATGACAAGATGACAACTTTTAAATTCAAACAGCAACAGTGATCTACCAATTAAAAATGACAATCAATAAATAAACCCACAGTAACTGAAATACCAACAACCAAAGCAAAAACGCTACGCCAAACAAAAACATTACAAACTTATGCACCAACCTAATACTCAGCTTCACTGTAGTGTTGTTATTTACAATGGTTATGCTTATAGAAATTTTGTAACACTTACATCAATTTTTCCCTGCAAATAGTGCAGTTGTTTCAATACTTTCTCATGAATATATATTTTAAAAGAAATGAACAGCTATCACTTTGGGGAACCCATTAAGCCCGCTGGTGGCAACGTTTCAAGTATCAGTCATGGTCAGAACAGTGGTCTCTGTAGTTGTGAGTGCTTGATGTTGGAGCTAAGTGAATAAGAACATGGGAAAATTGTTGGTGCTCATATGGTAAGTGTTTCTATAACCAAGGTGGCCAAAGACTTTGGTGTTTCAAGAGGGACTGTATTGTAGTTATAAACCACATACAGGGAAAGCAGAAAAACATCATCCACTACATGACGATGTGACAAGATTATATCACTACTCGACACATTACTGTGAATTAGATAAATTATCATAAAATACAGTGAAAAGTCTGACTTGCTCCCTAAAAATAGTAGGGTGGAGATTTTAATGTGTTATTTCAGTGGCTGGCTCATTCAAGTTTTTTATAAGTGATCAGCCAAACACTGCAGTGGTACATGTTGCTATAAAGCATAGCATAGAAACACATCTCATTTTCCTTTCACTACATCAATGAAAGATGTGCATATCAAAAACAGGACTCTAATTAGCAGCAGTGCAAAGAGCATCTGCTGTGCCCATGTTTTTTGGAATTTATGTGCAGATATGAGAAAGAAAAATGTAATTACTGGCCAGTGAGGGGTCATTTGCAGTTTGCAGTCGTACTTTGGGGGGGGGGGGGGGGGGGGGGGGGCTTGCTATGGACTCCAAAGAACAAAAAGGGGCCCGATGACAATGGCCGAGCACTAAAGAAAAATGAATGTTTTATATAGACTCTTATGCTGTGCTATCTCAAGTTAAATACGAACTTATGTTTTGGTCAAGCACAGAAGCATCATGTATGAACATGCTGTCTGAAAAGCTCTATAAATTATCAGTTGCTGTGAGCTGAGAACTTATTTGAATGTAGAAGAATTACAGGATTTTTTTGTGATTTTGTAGTGAGTTGTTTAAATTTAGAAGCTCTCTAATAGTCCTCATCCCTCTGCAAGCAGAAAAGAAGTCAACAGTAAAATACATGGCACTGCATAGCAGGACTACAATATCAAGACAGTGACTGTGAAATTTGGAAAAGAAGGTAACTGTTAGTAAAGGGAATGAGTAAAGACTTGACATCTTGCAATACACTGATCACTTAAAATCAACCCACCACAAGAAAAACAGCTCACCACACATCCATGTCCACTTATTTAAGGGTTCATTCATTATCTGCGTTCTAAAAATTTTATAGAACATTTGATGGTAGCGATAGTCTTTCACTGATTGACAGTATGAATATGCAGGTGGACATGAGTAAGAAAGAACCATTTCACCTTCAACAGGTACTCCTCATTTGCCTCATTTTAACCATGTGCCCTATCCTCTGGCTACTACAACACAGTCTGTTTCAATCTATATATGAAGCTGTAGGAAATTATAAGGAAATTTCTGGTACGGACATACACCATCACTCAAGCAACAGGTTCTATTAAAATCTTGTCCAAGTAGTTATGTGCATAAGAACTGGCTGGTCACAGTTAACATTAGCAGATATGCAACTGCATATGTTTTATCAGGTGCAGCACTAGCTATCATTAATTAATGAGGCTGTTCTGTGGATTCTAACTGAAGAGAATGTTGTGCTATCATCTCCACAGTTTTCAGATTGCAGATTCTAACATTGCTACAGAGAAGGCTCCAAGGAGGGACCACAATGGCAACATCAGAACCAAAGTTGGCTTTGGCCTTTACTAGCCACAACTTATTATCTGTTACTTCCAGCCACACTCCTTTATATCTACACATGATTCATTCCTCCGCCAGTGAGGTGATAGTGTGCAGTGGGACAGCATACCAAATCACTGGATTATCAGTACATATGTGCTTGATTGACTAATTCATATTCAATTCACTTCTTTGAATTCCTCTGTGGCATGGTACCAAACAGAATAGCATCTTCCTTAGCATGTGTAGGCAGAGAAGGACAAACTTGTTTATTTAAAAAGCTGGACATAAGTGTTGTATAGGTTGAAATACATTTACAGAGTCATAGCAATACATTATGTGATCAAAAGTATCCGGACACCTGGCTGAAAATGACTTACAAGTTCGTGGCACCCTCCATCGGTAACGCTGGAATTCAATATGGTGTTGGCCCATCCTTAGCCTTGTGACAGCTTCCACTGTCACAGGCATATGTTCAATCAGGTGCTGGCAGGTTTCTTGGGGAATGGCAGCCCATAATTCATGGAGTGCTGCACTGAGGAGAGCTTTCAATGTCGATCGGTGAGGCCTGGTACGAAGTCGGCGCACCAAAACATGCCAAAGGTGTTCTGTAGGATTCAGGTCAGAACTCTGTGCAGGCCAGTCCATTCTCTCTCTCTATTCGTTTAGTCGGTTCCGGCTCTTTGTGACCCCATGAACCAAATCACGCCACTTTTTCCTGTCTTGCACTTTCTCCCATAGACCTTCCAGGTTGGAACACATTGCTTCTGTGATGCCATTGATCCATCTCATCCTCTGACATCCTCTTCTTCTAGTTCCTTCAACCTTCCCCAGCATTAATGTTTTTTCCAGCGAGGCATGCCTTCGCACTGTGTGTCCAAAGTAGGTCAGCTTTACTGACTACGCCAAAGCCTTTGACTGCGTCGATCACAATAAATTATGGAATGTACTGAAAAACAGGGGTGTACCAGATCACCTCATTCATCTGATACGGAGTTTATACCTTGACCAAGAAGCCACGGTGAGAACTATGTATGGAACAATGAAATGGATAGAGATTCAGAAAGGTGTCAGGCAAGGCTGCATACTGTCACCGTACTTATTCAATCTGTATGCAGAACATGTTATGAGGAATGTGAGGCTAGATGAAGGAGAAACAGGAATTAAAATAGCTGGAATAAATGTAAACAACTTCAGGTACGCGGATGATACGATCCTGTTGGCAGAAAGTGAAGAAGAATTGAGAACACTCTTGCTGAAGGTGAAAGACGAAAGTGAAAAGGCCGGTCTTAGGCTGAATGTGAAGAAAATGAAAATTATGGCAACTACACTTACCAATTTGAGGGATATAGCAGTAGAAACCATGGAGATAGTGACCACATTCAGTTATCTTGGTTCCCAGATCTCTGCTGATGGTGACTGCAGCCATGAAATCCGGAGACGCCTGTTGCTCGGTAGACAGGTGATGTCAAACTGTGACAAGGTTATAAGGTCCAGAGATATAACACTAGCAACAAAGATCCGTATTGTGAGGGCTATGGTCTTTCCAGTTGTGATGTATGAATGTGAGACCTGGACCATTAGAGAGGCTGAACAGCGAAGAATTGACTCCTTCGAATTGTGGTGTTGGAGGAAACTTCTTAGAGTTCCAGGGGCTGCAAAGAGAACCAACAGATCAATATTGGATCAAATAAAACCAGATTTCTCCCTGGAAGGCCAGTCCCCAGTCCATTACAGAGATGTTACTGTCATGTAACCATTCCATTACAGGCCGTGCATTCTGAGCAGGTGCTCGATCATGTTGAAAGATGCAACTGACATCCCCGAACTGTTCTTCAACAGTGAGAAGCAAAAAAGTGCTTAAAACATCAATGTAGGAATGTGCTATTATAGTGCCACGTGAAACAACAAGCGGTGTAAGCCCCCTCCATGAATAACATGACCACACCATAACACCACACCTCCGAATTTTACTGTTGGCACTACACAAGCTGGCAAATGACATTCACCAGACATTCGCCATACCCACACGGTGTCATCGGATCGCCACATTGTGTACCATGATTTGTCACTCCACACACACTGTTCAATCGTCCAATGTTTACGCTCCTTACACCAAACGAGGTGTCATTTGGAAATTTATCGACGTGATGTGTGGCTTATGAGCAGCCGTTTGACCATGAAATCCAAGTTTTCTCATCTTCAGCCTAACTGTCATAGTACTTGCAGTGGATCCTGATGCAGTATGGAATTCCTGTGTGATGGCCTGGATAGATGTCTGCCTATTACACATTACAACCCTCTTCAACTGTCAGGTCTCTGTCAGCCAACAGACGAGGTCAGCCTGTACGCTTGTGTGTGGCACGTGTCCCTTCATGTTTCCACTTTACTATCACATCAGAAGCAGTGGAACTAGGGATGTTTAGGAGTGCCGAAATCTTTTTTATTTATTTATTTATTTATTTATTGTTCTGTGGGACCAAATTAAGGAGAAGTCTCCATGGTCATGGAACGAGTCAATACATGAAATTATAACACGATATTAGAAACAGATAAAATGAAATATAAAAAAACATATTCAGGTGACAAGTCGTAAGTTTAAATGAAGAAAATCAACAATGTAGCACTGGAATTTCCTTAATTTTTTAGCTCTTCCACGAGCTCCTCGACAGAATAGAAGGAGTGAGCCATGAGGAAACTCTTCAGTTTAGACTTAAAAGAGTTTGGGCTACTGCTAAGATTTTTGAGTTCTTGTGGTAGCTTATTGAAAATGGATGCAGCAGAATACTGCACTCCTTTCTGCACAAGAGTCAAGGAAGTGCATTCTACATGCAGATTTGATTTCTGCCTAGTATTAACTGAGTGAAAGCTGCTAACTCTTGGAAATAGGCTAATATTGCTAATAACAAATGACATTAAACAAAATATATACTGTGAGGGCAATGTCAGAATTCCCAGATTTTTGAATAGGGGTCGACAAGAGGTTCTCGAACTTACACCACATATAGCTCAAACAGCCCGTTTTTGAGCCAAAAATACCCTTTTTGAATCAGAAGAATTACCCCAAAAAATAATACCATATGACATAAGCGTATGAAAATATGCGAAGTAGACTACTTTTCGTGTTGAAGTGTCACTTATTTCAGATACTATTCTAATGGTAAATAAAGCAACATTTAGCTTCTGAGCAATATCCTGGACATGGGCTTTCCACAACAGCTTACTATCTATCCGAACGCCTAGGAACTTGAACTGTTCCGTCTTGCTTATAATATGCCTATTCTGTCTGATCAAAATATCGGTTCTTGTTGAATTGTGAGTTAGAAACTGTAAAAACTGAGTCTTACTGTGATTTAGCATCAAATTATTTTCCACAAGCCACGAACTTACTTCATGAACTACATTATTTGTTACTGTTTCAATATTACACACAAGATCCTTCACTATCAAGCTGGTGTTATCAGCAAACAGAAATATTTTTGAATCACCTGTAATACTAGACTGATGACACAAGAGACACCCAACCACCTGACCAAGTTCGAAGTCCATGAGTTCCATGGAGCATCCCATTCTGCTCTCTCACAATGTCTAATGACGGCTGAGGTCGCTGTTATGGAGTACTTGGCAGTAGGTGGCAGCGCAATACACGTAATATGAAAAAGGTATGTTTTGTGGGTGTCTGGATATTTTTGATCACATAGTGAAGGTAATTTATCGGATGTGGGCACCTACATGGCACCATTCTACGCCAAACTGTTCATAGGCCATCTAGAGGAATCCTTCCCTAAAATCCAGAATCCTAAACCCCTCAGCTGGTTCAGATTCACTGATGACATCTTTGCTATCTGGATCGAAGGTGAGGACACCATATCCACATTCCCCCAGAACCTCAACAACTCCTCCCTCATTTGCTTCACCTGGACCTACTCAACCCAACAAGCCACCTCAGAGATGGCTACATCAGTATCTCCATCCATATCAAACCTGCTAACTACCACCAATATCTCCACTTTGACAGCTGCCACCCATTCCATATCAAGATGTCCCTTCCATACAGCCTAGCCACCCATGGTCGTCGCATCTGCAGTGATGAGCAGTCCTCCTCTGAATACAGCGAGGGTCTCACTGAAGCCTTCACTGACCGTAATTATCCTCCCAACATAGTACAAAAACAAATCTACCGTGCCTTATCTTTCCAGTCTCCCACAACCTCCTGAAGTCCCACAGTCCAGCCACAGAGGAGCATTCCCCTCTTAACTCAGTACCATCCAGGACTGGAGCAAATGAATTACATTCTCCACCAGGGTTTTGATTACGTCTCACTGTGCCCTGAAATGAGAAATGTCCTGCCCACTACCCTTTCCACTCCTCCCACAATGGTATTCTGTCGTCCACCGAACCTACACAATATACTCGTCCATCCTTACGCAACCCCTGTTCCCAATTCCGTACCTCATAGTTCATACCCCTGTAATAGACCTAGAGGCAAAGCCTGTTCCATACATCCTCCCACCACCACCAACTACTCCAGTCCAGCCACTAACATCATCTGTCCCATCAAAGTCAGGGCTACCTGTCAAACCAGTCATGTGATTTACAGGCTAAGCTGCAACCACTGTGCTGCATTCTATGTAGGCATGACAACCAACAAGCTGTCTGTCCATATGAATGGCCACTGACAAACAGTGGCCAAGAAACAAGTGGACCACCCTGTTGCTGAACACTGTGCCAAAGATGATATCCCTCATTTTAATGACTGTTTCACAGCCTGTGCCATATGGATCCTTCTCACCAACACCAGCTTTTCTGAACTGCCCATTGGGAACTTTCCCTGCAATACATTCTACGTTCCCGTAACCCTCCTGGCCTCAATCTTCATTAGTCACTGTCCTCAGCCATCCAGCCCCCTCCCTGTTCCCATTCCAGCACTACACAGACATCATTTCACTGCCACACCCAATCTTCTAATTTCTTTTTCTTTCTCTCCTTTACACTACATCCCCCCCCCTTTTCCTCCTGCCCTCTGCCTAAACTGCAGCACTTCACTGTTTGCCACCCCCACCATATTATCCCTCTCCCTCCCCGCCCCAGCCTCCTCCTTACCCCTACCCAGTAGCCACTCCCATAATGCACTGGTGCTGCTGTTCGCAATGTGGTTTCAGCTGCCTGAGACTGCAGACGTGTGCACGCGTTGCGTTTGCGTGTGTGTGTGTGTGTGTGTGTGTGTGTGTGTGTGTGTGTGTGTGTGTCTACTACTGACAAAGGCCTTAATGGCCAATAGCTATAATTGTGTGAATCTTTTTGTTGTGCCTATCGCGACTCAGTGTCTCTGCTATATGGTGGGTAGCAACTTTTCTTCTCTAATATTGTTACGTTACATCCTGGATTTTCCATTGTTTAATTTATCATTTTAATTGTATCAACTGTGGTTTCTTGGTGAAACATTGTAAATTAACTAAACCACCATCATTTTTGCCTTGTTTTACATATTTTATTATGGTTACTGCACAACCTAGGTTTTGGGTTATAAAAACATTCTCAAACCTGAAACCTAGTTGTGCAGTAATCATAACAAAAATTGTGAAACAAGGCAACAAACAATGTTTGTCTGGTTAAATAATTCACTGTACAGATAAGCCTCATCCACTTCAGTGCCTTCAAGTTCATCCGTAACATTTAAAAATTTGCCTTGAGGGACACCACTCCCTGCTCATAACCCCCCAAATAAAACTTCACTATGGAGTGGAAGACCCATCAATGAAGCTGTTCTAGAGTATTGCACCCCAAGTAGTGGCATCCACTCACTCAGATGACCTTCAGTACTGTGGGACGTCCATTCCTTTCGAAATCACCACCATCCACAAATTGGGAAATTAACCTCACATTTGCTGTAACTGTTTTAGAGAAGTTATGGAAAACCTAAATCTGGATGGCCAGACAGCCATTTGAACTGCCATCCTCCCAAAAACAATTTCAATGTCTTTCCATTCAGCCACCACACTCAGTGGGTGGCTCACAAGTGTTGCAGGAAGTAGTAATGGATTGTGTTGTCATTGGGTACAGTATCACAGCCTTCAGACAGTGAAGAATCTAGTTCCCAGTCAGATAAGGGACAGTTATATGACACAGAATTGTACAATCTGAAGTCCAGTTCATTCCTCTTCGGTCATAGGGGAGTGACAGAATGATGGATCCTGGCTGCCAGTGGCAGTAGCCATGTGAATGGCTCTTTAATTGTCCGTGTACTGTTTGGAAACACCTCAAGTCTGGTCCAGCTGCTGGAAGGGGCTGACTATGTTTAGCACAAGTCCTCCTGATGGCTTCCTGAACTTGGGTGGAACAAGTGAAATGGTTGATAACGAGTCGAGGAATGCTTAACATGATCCTGCTTTGCTCTCTTTGACTGTACGTCAAGCTCAGGCTCTGGAATCCATCAGTATTTAAACTGTCTCAGACCTGCATGATTGACTCAAATTGCTGAGTGGCACTGATGGCTCTGTCAAGGTATAGGCTGCCGGCTAAGATGATCGGAGGGCTTTGGCACGGACAAATCAGAGGAATGGTGGATAGCACTTATGATGTACTCAAAGCTAACCAGGTGTTGAAAACAATCACTTGCTGGTACGGTATAGGGTATTCTGTGTCAATTATGTGTTTTGCTAGCTTGCTTTTAAGGATTGTTCCATCTAGTAGAAGGATTCAGAGTGGAAAGAGATCAATCACATGAAGATCATTAGAATCTGAAAACACAAAAGAACAGAATGAGAGTTCTTTGACTAAAAATAACCCTTAAGCAGTGCTCAACCATGTGTGGTTGCCAGTGTTAAGGATACAAAGCTCTTGATGCATCATGAGAATCTCTAAAACATGATCCCAGAAACAGTTAGAGGAAAAGTCTCTATAACACAATGTGTGCGTTAAAGACTCCCAGTAGGAAAAAAATGGCTGAAGAAGTTGAATTATGAGATCTGTGAGAGCATCACAGATCACAGTCTGATGTCTCTTGTGGTGGTAAGTACAGGGAGCATACTGCAATCCTTTGTCTCATATTACTTTCAACAGCAACTGTTTGAAGGTCTGTAGCCAAGAGGACAGCAGAGGAGTGGCATGTGTTATTTATAAACACACCCATCCCTTCTTTGGAACTTTCTCCAGCCTGAACATGTTAATATCCCATAACAATACGGGAGCCCTCTTAGCATTGAAGTTTGTCTTTTTCGTTACTCTCCCACGGAGGAACATAAAACAGGTGGTGGATCAAATGAGGGACTCTGTGATACTGCCAGACTTCACAGTCTACCTCTCTGTAGAATCAGCATCAGATAACATGAGTGTGAATGTTTCTTACTTCTTATTTTCTGCTTAATTTTGTAAATTTACCAAAAGCTTCTTCTCTTCTTCAGTTCTTCATTACTGTTCCTACCCTCTGCCCCTACAAACTGTGCATTTTCACCCTACCCTTTCTGTTCCTACAAGCACTTATTTATTTTCTCAATATGGGCTACTATTGTGAATATGACAAAAATGTATTACATAAAACTCCTTAATGCTGATCTTCTGCTTGTTTTTTTCCCTCTTCTTTCTTTTCTTCTAATACAGCTGCTGTACCCTAGATGTGAATCAAGAGACACCTAATCAAATCAGAAACTGGCTAAAGTAAATTGTATGGATTTCTTCAGTCACTCGAATTCTACCACATCTAAATACTAAATTTAGTGTAAAACAAAATTTCAAAATGCAACTGAATTCGCTCATTTACTGTAAGCTGATTTCCTTACAATAATGACGTCACTTTATACTCTAGAATCTACATTATCATCTATATCATATTTATTTCAGTACTTCGCCGTGCTTCATCCTCAGTCAGCCCCACATTCATCAATGAGTGTCGGGATATAATTAGATTCCTATACAGTTGGTCTGGGCGACTTCTTGAAGGAGATTACTGATCTTCAGTTTCTTCAGAGATGTTATAAAATGTGAGTCAAGTATCTGTACTATGTGGATGATTGATGCTAGCTTGCCTAGCGCAGTCTTGTTACGGGTGGGAACAGAATAAAAGAAATGCAGCACTTAAAATCCATTGCTAGCAAATATGTCATAGTATATATGGTGGCTGCCCAGCTTAATGTACCCATCTCATGCACAGATTACCATCTCTACACCTCAACACAGCAAAATATTGATGCTGTAAGTTTCTTGCATCCCAATCATTTGAAAGTTTTATCCAAGCTGAGTGACACCACCCATAACATACAATAGTGATAACGGCTACAAAAGTGTCAAAATGATTGTGGAAGCCCACTAACATCATGCCACTGAACTTATAAAATTAAGACTTTTATAAGAGACATCTAAGTTTGGCTTACCAGCAAGTTGAACAAAATGTCATCCTCTGTTCTAGCACCTCTCAGGACATACAGTTTATTTTCATAAACATAGCGCAGAGCATAGCTGGCCTCCTTGTTCCAGTCTTCCGGAAGAGCTTCACTACCAGTCTCAGAGTCCTTTATTGTTGTCTGGAATGAATATTGAATGTTTAGTTACTAGAAACAGAACTGCAAAATTAAATATAAAATGTCATATTGGTGTTGAGGGGATGAGACATTATTGGAGCTCCAATTTGCTAAAGAATGTGCAACATAATGATCCTGTATCCTTACATCTAAACCAAAACACAATAAAAGAAGTAACAGAGAATTTATTGTTGAATGCGAGGTCCACAAACTGAACATATTAAACACATCAACTATATTCATTAATTAATATAATGGAAGGAAACATTCCACGTGGGAAAAATTATATATAAAAACAAAGATGAGGTGACTTACCGAACAAAAGCGCTGGCAGGTCGATAGACACACAAACAAACACAAACATACACACAAAATTCAAGCTTTCGCAACAAACTGTTGCCTCATCAGGAAAGAGGGAAGGAGAGGGGAAGACGAAAGGAAGTGGGTTTTAAGGGAGAGGGTAAGGAGTCATTCCAATCCCGGGAGCGGAAAGACTTACCTTAGGGGGAAAAAAGGACAGGTATACACTCGCACACACGCACATATCCATCCACACATACAGACACAAGCACTTCCTTTCGTCTTCCCCTCTCCTTCCCTCTTTCCTGATGAGGCAACAGTTTGTTGCGAAAGCTTGAATTTTGTGTGTATGTTTGTGTTTGTTTGTGTGTCTATCGACCTGCCAGCGCTTTTGTTCGGTAAGTCACCTCATCTTTGTTTTTATATATATTCATTAATTATTTACTTAATGTCACTCATATTTGAAACTAATGTTTATTATTTGCATGAGACTTAAACAATATACACTCAAAGCAGGTTTACGCCTTTCAAATCTGTTGAATAAATATGGGCAAGTGTCTGACAATATCATCTACACTAATCAATGTCCTGTTGATGTGTTGCACACAAGAAACTGCTCTGAGTTCCTTTGCCCTCCAAAGTTTCCGTTAATCCATTCCTGACATAAGTCAACATACCCATAAGAATCTTGTCAGGAAGTAATAGGAATCATATTGATTTGACCTCCTTACATGTCTGATGAAGAATTATTTCCTCATTAAACAATGTGAGAGTGCTTTTTGTAGTACAGCTTGTGGTAATTATTACAGAAGGTGCATATAAACTGTTCTGGGAATCTATATGGTATTGTTTGTAAAAATATGTGACTGTGTATGGGGACATGTGAAAGATCATACTGTGACAAACACTTGAAGTGGAAACGGATTTATCTGCTACTGACAATCAAGAATAGTTAACATGAAGAGTCATTTAATAGTGTAATTGTTTGCTACAATTGGGAAATAGATAAATAATGGCGACAGAGGTATACTAAATGTTGGTGCCAAGGATATGGAACAGAAATTACATGTATAAAATGTGTTTTCAATTGGCACAAGTGCTTTCAGTAAGTGTAGGAACATGATGATGCTCCACATTTGGGTCCATCTACAAAATGCATAACGACATTGACCGAGTGTGACAGATGTGAAAACAATATCAGTAACTGTTTATGGAATCAGAATGAATCCAGCATTAAAACCATCTTTTACAAGAACTCTGTTAGGTGGAAGCCCTGTTCCTGACTCTAGTTACACAAACTGTGGGATTGACAGGAGGGAACACAACTGGAAACACTCAGTAGTTCTACATTTGGGCTGACCGGGTCACAACAGTAAAAGTCAAACGTAAGACAAGGAATGACTTTATTGGTTAAATTATGTGTTTTGGAATTTATTTGTCAGATATTTATAAAAAATCAGATACAAAGATATTATATAAATCATAGCAATGGATAGCACTTCACTTTGATTGAAATCATCTGGCACAAACTGTACTGCACCTACCCACAAGTGATTGTTGCCACAGATATGGCATTTCATGTTGTAAGTGAAACAAAAATTTGCTGACTATCGACACAATTTTGGAGAATGCAGACCAAGGAGATGTTTTTGCCATCACGTAGCATTAAAAAACGTATCGTATCGTGAAAGTGCATCAATTAATGTGCATTTTTTAATACTGCATGTCTGACGACTGTGAACCAACTTATTATAAAAAAAATATTTTTTTCATACAAATGGTAATGACTCCCTAACAGTGATATGTGCTCCATGGCACCACACTTCCTCAAAAGCTACAATCACAACAGCTCTGCGATATGACAAGCAACATAAAACTAAAGCACAAAATAGCAATATAAACATATACCACGAATTTACACACATGTAGTAAAACAGGGGAGTTGCCCTACATAAAAATTAAATTGAAACAGAATTTATCAGAATCACGCAAAGGTACCAGATAGACACGCAAATGACAAATCATGGAAAATATTGAAAAACCATTTCCTATGGGAGCAGATCTGCTCCTTCAAGTTTCCACATTAGTTCATATTGAAATGCTTTTAAATCTCAGTTTCTTCTAAAATGTGTAAGTCTTTTGGCTCTATGTATAAGATCATTAGAGAAGATTTCTCATTTGTATCTAAACGATGATTCTTGTTGCTGTGATGAGAAACCACAGCATTAGTGTTTTTATTACAGTGTTCCCTGAATATGGTTAAAAAGTCACACCCTGTCTACTCAATGTAAACACTATCACAGGATTCACAAGTGATTTTACATACTCCTGACTTACTAAATTTATTCTGCTTATTGTCAACAGATGTACACTAAACTGTCTTAAGTTTCCTGCACATCTGGAAGCCAATTTGTATGTTGGCTTTTTTAAATGCATTGGCAATTCATTCACAGAAATGCCCTGTGTAGGATATAGCTGCAAATTTAGTTGGGTTTTCCCGAGAAATGGGCAAAGATTTTTTCCTTCTTCTGAAAACCGATTCACAAATGCTCTGTATCGCATGACCTATTTGTGTGTTAATATCAATTTCTTTTTAATACATGCTGGGCTAAAGTCAAATTTAGCTAATGTGTTGAACACTGATGGGGAAGAATCATTGTTATGCATGCATGTATGGCAAGAGTCCACATCATTAATTGCGTCAGTAGTGGATGGTTTTCTGAAAGTATCTAAACAAAAATCTGTAGATTACCTAGTAATATTCAAGTCTAAGTAGTTGTGACTTCTATTTGATTCCAATTCTATGGTGAAGTGTATTTTTGAATGCAACAGATTGAAGGAGCCTGCCAAGTCTATCATGTCTGATTCTGTACCTCTAAGTGCAATAAAGGTATTGTCTACACATCTATACTATAAAACTATATCATCATACACTGCCCTATTATCTGCAAAGAAATTTCTTTCTAAATAATTAATGAAAATGTTAGCCAAAATGCCAGAAAGGCAGCACCCTGCTGCCAGGCTGTCCTTCTGAAGATAAATCTTACTGTTAAAAATCATACAGTTACAGGCTAGCATTGTGTGTAACAAATCTAACAGTTCAATAATTTCCTCTGCTGTAAGTTTCATATGCATCAGAAGAGTCAGTCTTGCAATCTTCAAAGCTTCTTCAACTGTGAGATTTGTATATAAATTGGTTATATCCAGGGACATGATGATAAATGTCTCGTGCGGAATCTCAGTATCTCTTAACAATGTCACCATCTCATACCCATTTTTGATGGCACATTGTTGCTTTAAAAGTGAATGCCAATTTTAGCTTAGGATAGCAAAATCTGTTAATTTTATAATTTGGACCTTGGCATCCACCCGCAATTGGACGTGTTAGTCAATCACTCTTATGGAGCTTTATTTGTGACCAAAGAACTGGTAGTTTTGGATTCATGGGGATTGGTCTCTGTTTACCATACTCAGATGCAAACAGAAATTTGGAACCTTTCACATATTTCTTCAATCCAATAACAAATTTGGGAAGAGCATTCCTTACAGCTTCCACTATCTTATTAGAATGAAATAAATCCAATGTCTTAAATGCATATTTAGAATCTGTTATAAAGACGAGAGTGCTTATCTTTATCTGCCTTTGTGCTGCCTACCATATTTTCAAGTAATTTTGCATTCTACTTTTTCATGATGGCAGAGAGAGAATCTGAGACTGAGTCTGTAGGTAAAGTTTTACAAAGTGTTTTTTGAGTGGACATAGCAATCTTGGCCTGTACAAGCTGTCGGCCCTTAAGAATCTCACATATGCCTTTGACTTCAGTCACCATCTTTTTAATAATGTTAGTGTGGTGTCACCGCCAGACACCACACTTGCTAGGTGGTAGCCTTTAAATCGGCCGCGGTCCATTAATATACGCCGGACCCGCGTGTCGCCACTGTAATTTGCCGAGACGATAGTTAGCATAGCCTTCAGCTACATTTGCTACGACCTAGCAAGGCGCCGTATTCAATTGAAATTTATTATGTGAAGCATGTATCATCAAGAGCAATGTTCTACAATTGTGGACTAAAGTTAAGTATTATATCAACTACTTACTTTATTAGCTACTATTAATTCCTTTAACTGTTCCAGACCTCACGCCAGTCAGCGTGTAATTAAACGCGTGCATTTCGGCCTCCTCTAGAAACCCAGTGTTGGCTCTTCTGCCAACACTACAGTTAGTATCTCCCTTAGTGGGTAGACTGAAATTTAGGCCCTTTTGTAATAAAGAATTTTCATCATGAGAAAGATTCATGTCCATCAGATTAACTACTTTATCTATAAAAAGAGTGTTTGTGCACGCAGCATCATGTCCAAAAGGCAAGATGCTGTGCATTTTTGAAGATTTTAGTGATGACAAACATTTATAATGTGCTTAGTTTTATCCACTTCACATCTTGAGCATGAGGTCAGCATAAAAAGAACATGTTTTACTAAAAAAAAGAAGTTTAAGACCTGAAGACGACAGCTATAACTGTTGAAACCGGTTGCCTTGAATAAAAAATATTTTGTGCAATCTTTGCTTTATAGCAGTTTTTAACAATTAAAAAAGACTGCCCTTCAATACTCTCATAATGAGCAAATTCTAACATCAGTAGTGTTAACCGCCATCTGATGGGCAACAAGCGCCCATAGTTTGTGGGCATGCCTTCTGGCAACAACTTTACATTCCCAGAAAAGCCAGTCACCAACCAACTCACACAGATCATAAAACAAAAAACCTGGAATAATATGTGACAAATGACTGGATAAGTAAGTGCCTGCAATCTCAACCAAGTGTCTGGACCCATGTGCCATGCGAATTTCACTTTTTATGAACAGATGTTCACACTTTCTTGACATTATGTGCACTTCACGAAACAGAAATAAATTTAAGCTTAAGATATTTTTGGAATGACACCACTCACTAAACAGCTTTTACCGAAATTAATTTGTAGTCGACTAACCATCACTTTTCTTCTGGATATCTATAACAACTTGGCTTCCCTGATTGCCCAGATTAGCATAAATGGCTCTGAATTCTATGTAAAAAAAAAAAAAAAAAAAAAAAAGGCCCCCAAGTTAATTGAACAAAATTATTTATCAAAGACATTTTGATAGATTTAAAAATAAGCAATTTTCTAAGCACCTGACGAAATTCTAAACCACAACTGTCTGCTCATGAGGCCTGTACCTTAACGATTACACTACACTAGCAATCAGTAAAATCTTCCTATTTTTAAAGCTGTAGAGGGGCTTGTGAAATTAAGATTTTTTTTCTCCTTTGATTACTCACAAACGAGTGACCACCATATAGATGGTTTCAAAGAGTCAATAATCCCACTGCTGGGCACTTCTTTTAAGACCCATATCGCCTATGAGGAAATCACAAGGAATTAGACACTGTACTACTACTTGAGACAGGAGTCCAAAAAACAGTCAATAGAATGATACAGGAGTCCAAAAAACAGTCAATAGAATGATACAGGAGTCCAAAACACAGTCAATAGAATGATATTTATTTTCTTCCCTATGTACCGAACGAATTAACTTAAGTGTCCAGGATCAAGACAACACAGATGAGCATTCTCAACAAAAATGGCATGACCCATTGCAAATTCTGACCTTAAGGTCAAAACACAGAATTCTACAAGGTAGTTTTGAAATGATACCTTACGTATGTTTGAGAAAAGTTGTTCAAGTTTGGAATGTGAGATCTACTCCTTTATAAAGCCTACTCACAAGCTGCAATACATACAAATGTATCTTCTTAGCTACGTGTTATGGAACTGTTCTCAAACTTCCCTCACATTCCAAGTATGCGGGATGTGGATACTTTCTTCGTTTCCCCCACAGCAAGACAAATCTGAAAGGCACTCATTGTGCAGGCACACTGGACATTGAAAGACATGCATTAATGCTTCAGTTCACAACACAGGGAGCTCCTACTGTCGGTTAGTTTCCAGCTGCTTTATAATTACTGCAAAAAGTGTGTTGCTGATGGACATTACTTCGAACGGAAATACAAGTATTTTGTTAGGTTTTTTTTCCTAATAAATCTTTTAGAGTCACATTTTGTGTTCACAGGAAGAAAGTTGTATTCAGAAAAGATATGAAACCTCCAAAGACACCATATCATTCAATTTGGATATTCCAAGAGGGCTAACTGTTCATTTTACAACTGTAGCCAAGACTTCATATTAGTTATGAGCATCACTTCTCCACAGGACTGGTAATACAGAGTAGCACAAAAGCCAAAGATGCTGATCGGCAACAAATCTACAGACTGGAGCGTGTTTTCTTACATTTTGCTGTATTTCTGCAGAGATGTACAAGTCTTCTTAATGGTGGTGTCAAATTTAACTGCTTAGCATTTCATCCCCAATGCAAAGGTAACATATAGCAGGATTTATCTTAGTATTAATGATTATCCACTTCTATTTATTTTCTACATTCTTTTACATCAGTGAACTGCAATGACACTATAGTATATGCACAAGAACAACAATGCCACAGAATCATCACTGTCAGCAAGATTGTAACTATATTAACCAAAAGTGGGTTGACTGCAAGCAGGAGAGCTGAACCTCAGAAGAGGGAATGAATATCAATGTGTGAGCCAATCTATAAGGGAGCAGAGAGTCCAAACAGCGTGTACGAATGAGCACAGAGAGAAACACAACACATGACTAGTGCAAGCAACTGACAACTGAGCACATGGAAACAGCACTGTACAAGATGAAGGCTTGGTCTGTGGGTGTTGAAATCAATGTTAGAATTGCTGGGCCAAGCCTGTTGCCATCAGCAGGCAAACACCTGGGCCAGTAGCTCTGACCATGTCATGCTTTTCACACAACTTCCAAGACAGTGTTTTGTACAGTTCCACTGCAATGACCATGTCATCTCCTCTGCATCCATGTTGATGTCCACTGGTCCCTACTATATATCTCTGCAATGAAAATGCCACATAGGGCCAAAACTGGCATGGTTTGTACTGTGGCCAATACAGAAGAAACAGACAGGGTGCAATATTACACGGCAGTGGAACGACCACTGAACGAGACAATACTGACATAGTTTGCTCCATCAGAGGGGCAGAAAATTGTGGCATGGGCGGCGCAAGGACACTCATGAGAAGGGACCAAGGGTACTGGTTCAAATTCCATGGGCTCCGCAGTGGTAAGAGCAGAAGCTAGCCCTGCTGTTGTTCCATACCGTAGACGAAAGTGAGTGAGTGGAGGGTGCAGTTGGGTGCCCAGCAGTTGAGCAGCTGCCAGAATTGGGAACCTCCCACTGGAACAATACCACAACTGACGCCATCACTTGGCTGACTTAGAGATAGTGGTGGCGAAGATCCAACAGGTTACAGCCACAACTGACTGCAATGCCAAATTGACTGCTTCCAACTGACATCCACTAAAAACAGCTACCGACTTTTGTTGCCCACCACTGTATCTGGTAGCCACTTCAGCTGTTGGCCAAATGACAGAGCTCAAACAGCAGCCCTGTGTGGAAAACACCATGAGCTGCGATGGTCCGGGCAGTCAACTCTGGGTGCTGCATGCAAACATTCTTCTGGACTAAACCCATTAACCAGCATCATGTGGTATGTACCCAAAAACTTCAAGAGCGCACGAAACAGACACAAGCTTCTTCATTTGGGTTTTAAATGTATGCACAAACAGCTCCAGCTT
The DNA here is from genome assembly GCF_021461385.2 of Schistocerca piceifrons. NCBI lineage: Eukaryota > Metazoa > Arthropoda > Insecta > Orthoptera > Acrididae > Schistocerca > Schistocerca piceifrons. Next base: position 1,034,627,654 of record NC_060139.1, read on the forward strand.
CGAGTTAGAGGTCAGGTGAAATGTAGTGATAGTCGGATGTTGGATACCTGGATATCAGTGTGAATACAAATTCTTCAAATTCCAACAACAAAAACTGACAATCATCAGTGGCAGGGAGGGGGCGGTAGGGGGGGGGGGAGGAGGCACGATAGCAAAAATTACCAAGAATGCACGAACAGTTGCTGTCAATGTTGTGGAGGATAGCTTCGCAACATATGGGGAATATGATAGTACATTGACAACCACATGCTTTCCAACAAGGGGTTCCCAGAGTCAACGTGCACCAAACTGACATGGCAGTGCAGCCTGGTTCTGGGCATAAGCTGTGCAAGCACACACAAGACTTCAATCTTGTGGTCTACAACTGGCCAGTAGATGTGACGGTGTGCCAATGCCTTGATACAAGTCATAGCCCAGTGTGACACATGCAGCAGCTGGAGTTCGCGAGGATGCAGTGCAGGAGGGATAACCACTTGACAGCTTTGCTCCTCCTCGGTGAGCAAGAGAACCCGCTGGACAACACTGAATCACTCATGCAGGAGAAAAAACATACACTACACCAAATCTGCTCCCAGAAGAGAGTGCAATAGCCACTCCGCATGGAGAGCTGAAACAATTTTCCAGAAAAGTAGGTTTGCGGACACAGCAGCCATGACCTCCTGCATCATCAATGGAAAATCAAGCAAAGTCTGCTGCAAGGCATCGTCCAAGGCATAAACATGAGCCTGCTGTTGGTCAAATGCCAGATCTGATCCTGCAATAGTGCATCCACATTTGCAGGCAATGGGAAGGTATCAAATATCATAACAATAATTACTGAGGAAGAGTCCACATCTGCAACTGGAGGGCAGTCCTATCTGGCAGTTCTGAATGAAGGCTGACTTAAGGAAACCAGTGGCTTGTAGTTGGTGATGAGGAGGAATTTCACTCCAGACAAGAAAACAAGTAACTTTTAAATTCCAAAAATAATAGCCTGTGTCTCCTTTCCCACCTGAGAATAATTATATTGCACCGTGAAATGCAGCACTGATGCATAAGCGTTCAGCAATTGGTGCCATCTGGATTTCGATGCAAGGGGACCACACCAATGCCATACTGGGACATGTTACAAGGCAGAGATAAAAGTTCACTCATCATAAAAGAAGCCAAAAGGAGCACAGCACAAACACTGCTCGAAGAACAGCAAAATCTGTTGACAATCTGCAGACCAGTCAACTCTGATACTCTTTTCATGAGGCCTGTTAAGAGGATGGCAATGTGCGCTGCTTGGACTTAGCATCATATGAGATCTTACCCAAAAAGGACTAGAGATTCCTCATGTTCTTGGATGCTGACAAGCTGATGATGGCTTTGGCATGATCGGCTGTAGTGACAAGGTCACCTTTTCTGAGCACATGAACCAAAAAAATTCACTTTGGGGAAAATGTAATATTTTCCAATTTGCAATGAAGGCCATCCTCCAGAAGGCACTGGAGACCTGCCTGCAGATTCCACAAATGCTCACGGAAAGCCCATGACCAGAGGTCATCAAGGTAGTTTACAGAACAAGGAATGTGCTGTATTAATTGCTCCAAATATCGCTGATAATTTCCAGCACAGATATGATCCCAAAAGGCAAGCGATTAATCTGATAAGGCCAAAAGGGAATTTTAAGGAGCAAGAAATTCCAACAAACGGGCGTCCAGCAGCAACTGTAGGTTTGCATCGTGCAAGCTGATCTGTGAAAAATACTATGCCTTGATAACTTCACCAACAATTTCTTTGGGTGCAGGACTGGATATCAGTCTGTGTCTCACTGCGCATTTGCCATCTGTTTAAAATCTTCGATTAGGAGCGCTGCACTGTCTGGCTTCTGAATCCCACTAAAGGGATGATCACTGACTCTATGAAATAGGAGACGTCCTGCCAACACTGAAATTCAGCCTTGATATTGTCGCTCATGGTGAAGGGAAAGGGGCAGGGGGTGACAAAATTTACACAGTGTAAATGGCTTAAGGAGACTGACTGGGACACTAAATGTACTTTGTCAACAATCTGGAAGCCAGAAACAAAAAAGACATATCAGCCAAAAATATTTTGTGCCAACGGTGAATCGTGCATATATTGCCTTTCCGTATTCATATAATGTGTAGAAATGGAGAATTGTCCCCTCAAATGAATACATGTTTTACTCTATCACATAGCTTGACATAGTGGGTGCTGCATGCAGGGCAGTCCAGGAGGCTGTGCAATCTACGTTAATTACACTGACCTTCGCTGCGATGTCTACCTGAAACTCGATCGGTCACCCATCCACTACCAACAACAGCAGAATTCACTTAGGCGATGCTTCTGGAGTGCTGGAGACACTTCCCGAGTCCAGACACTTCCTGAGTCCATAGAAAACACTAGATCCTCCAATGATCGTCCAGTGGCTCGTTGACTCTCACAAACTGTTGCCAAATAGCGTATTTTGCGGCAGCCCCGACACATGGTCTCTATGTGCCAAGCCCGTCAAACATGCATCGCACGATAGTTGGATCAGTACCGCTGGCTTGCCATTGAGTGGAAACCCTGTGGAAGGAGACCAACACAAAGAAGCCAAAAAAAAAAAAAAAAAATCATGAGCGGGGATTACGATGCTTTGATATAAATGTGCCTGCCGAGCCTGACATGGATGAAGATGGGCAGGGCTGTGACATCACTGCATTCAGATCATAAATGGTGTCAATACATTGGCAGCTCAGTGAAAGGCAAGGCCACCTTGCCCATCCCACAGGGTACCAGGTGTTGTTTACCATGCACATCTAATTTTGTCATCTGTCAAGTTTTGGAAAATATATCCCTCGCCACTGCCTTAAGTTCATGTGATTCAGAAATCTTTGCAACTTCAGTTAAAGAAGGGTCAGTCAAGGCCAATGCCTTAGTTTGTACCTCTGGGTCTGGTGTAACCGGATGATCATGTCCCTTATTAGCAAGTCTGCATACGAGGTAGCACATTGGGGACACTCAAGCTGACAACACTTGTGCAAGACATCTTGCATGTCGGCAATACATGCCACATAAGACAGACTGGGGCACTTCTAATGATAGTTCAACTGTGACCATGCCACCACCACAAGGGGTTTGATGACCAAACTACCGTGTGATCAACTTACAAAGTTCCTCAAAGTTGAGTTTCTCAGGATAAGTGGATGACTTCAAACTCTGTACAATCTCTTATAATCTCCCACTGCTGGACATAAACGATATAGTCTTATCAACTGGGTCAACAATATGCCTTACCTGACAGTGTCGCAAGAACTGTTGCAGGGGGTAATTCTCCCACCTTTCCATCTCATTGTCAAACCTGGCGAATGACATCAGGGCGAGGGGGGGTGGGGGAGGAGGAGTGGCAGGTGGGAGGAGACTTCTTGGCAAGTGCCTGGCCTGCCATCAAGACAGCACGGGTACAAAGTAATTCCACATTCTATTGTGCAGTTTACACATCTGCTCTTGCTGAAACTTCTGGAGACGTAGCTGCTCCTACCAGAATTGTAAAAATGCCGGGTACACGGTGCCCATAATTTAACACTACGAAGAGAAAGAAAAGTGTCACATGCATTAAGAACGTCCTATGTCACCACTTTAGTTTATGCATGGGCATGACAATGCAGCAGGGTCATCACTGTTGACATGAATGTAACTATGATAGCTGAAGGCACATCGACTGCAGGCTAGGGCCCTGAACCCGGAAGAGGGAATGAATCTCAACATGTGAGTCAGTCTGTGGGGGAGCAGAGAGTCTGAACAACATGACAGGAACGAGCTTGGGAGAAAACACATCATGCGACCAGTGTGAGTGACTGGCAACTGAGCAGACAGAAACAGAGCACTGCATGAGGCAAAGGCTCGATCGACAGGGAAATATCTGGATCCGTGGCTCTGTCCATGCGACACATCAAATGCACCCTCCGTATTATTCAGCTGCAATAACAACACCAGCTCCTCTGGATCCATTTCGATGACTGCTAGCAGGGATTCTGAAACAACAACCACTGTTAGATTTTGTTATGGAACAGAACCTCTTTGACCAAAAAGATCTTCTGCATCTGAACTTGGTTGTCTTGAAAAAAGACAGACGACAATAATTACTGCTGAAAGTAAATCAGCTCAAGTGTATCATGGGTGCTACTGATGGCCAACGTTTGATCACAAAAATAGCACCCTGCAGAAGATCTTGAACATGTATCTTCTATGAAAGCTTCCAATCTAAACCAAATCCCAAAACTTAGATGTCTTCCACTTCACTAATTTCACCATAGTTGCAAAGAAGTAAATGTCACCTCTAAACAAATGGTGTGTGAGAAACTGAATCTCAAATAGTTTTATTGTAATTAGAGTCCCTTCATTATCTGTGAACCAGGAATTCATCACTACCTTCCTCATTATTGTTTCTAATATGAAACTGTAGGAATTTTGCCTTTATCATTGATAAATAAACAGTTTTCGATTTTTCTGGTACGCTCTGTAATAAGTTACTGATGAATGTCAGGAAAAGAAAGTAGTAATGGATGACACTCTGAAAAATGGTCCAAGTTACAGTGTTCCTTCAGACTCAAGCCCATGTCCCATTATGTGTCACACTAAAGAAGATTTCTGCTTTCTACCACACAAAACATTAGGCAGGTTAGGGTTTAAGGTCTCAGCCACAATGTGATCATTAGATACGTAAAACAACTCAAATGGATGAACACAGGGCAAAAAATTGACCATGGCCTTCTTAGCTCGACTGGTTGGCCATGTGGTCTAACGCACGACTTTCCAGGCGGGAAGGAGCGCCTGGTCCCCGGCACGAATCCGCCCAGCAGATTTGTGTCAAGGTCCAGTGAACCGACCAGTCTGTGGATGATTTTTAGGTAGTTTTCCATCTGCCTCGGTGAATGCGGGCTGGTTCCCCTTATTCCGCCTCAGTTACACTATATCAGTGATAGCTGGGCAAACAAGTTCTCCACGTATGCGTACACAACCACACCACCATTACTCTACCAAGCAAACATAGGGGTTACACTCGTCTGGTGTGAGACGTTCTCTGGAGGGTCCACTGGGGGCCAAACCGCACAATAACCCTGGGTTCAGTGTGGGGCAGCGGAAGGGTGAAGTGGACTGCGGTAGTCGTCGTGGGGTTGTGGACCACTGCGGCTGCGGCGGGGACAGAGCCTCTCCGTCATTTCTAGGTCCTCGGTTAACATACAATACAATACAATACAATGGCCTTCTTGATGGAGCTATCCCTAGACATATCTGATGTGGCTTAGGAAATCACTAAATACTTAATTCAAGGTGGGTGGACAGAGATTTGAATCCAGCCAGTTCTGTATACTAGTGCCTGGCATTTGCAACACACTTTAAATTGCTGGATTCCTGAGGTTAATAGCAAAAGAACTCTGTAACGCACTATCAATGATGGAAATAATATGCACTGGCAAGTTAATAGGAGAGTTGATGAATTAGGAGGTTAAGTGACTCACTTCTGACAAATAAACAGAAACACACTTTACTCTTTTATTGTAAAGCATGATAATGTAGTGGAGTTATTAGAGTCATGTGCTAAATGGTAAATTTGCTAGTAAACATTGCCTCTCTCTCACCTTTGCACTTTCACTAGGATGGCCACCATTTTTGTGATAATGTAGTCTTGGCAAATGAGCACCATAAAGCTTAAAATTTGCGTGCTGTACACATACATATGCTTGTGAGAAATTAAATTACACACAGCTTCTTTGTGAGATGTTGCCTACCCATCTGCTCTGATGCAGGTGTGATTCGTGATAAGATGGATGTTACAAGGCACAAAGTGTGTACGTTACCTCATGGTGTCACAGAGATGTTCAACAGATGCATCAAGGAGCCACACTAGCATCAGTGCACAACCAAGTTTTCTTCAAACTATTCTGACGCAATTTTGGGAGGAATGGGTGCATTTTCCTAATAATGGTACAAGCTGAGAAACTTGAGTTCCTCCTGGCATATAAAATACTCAAAAGACTTACTGCAATGCAGCCAGGTGACAACTTCAACAACCACCAATATTTCACCAGATGACACCATCATCATTTCATGACAAATATAAAAAATGCGCCAAAACTCATAGAAACACAAACAGGTAAAATAGAGTGAGTAAATAAATTTAAATATCTTGGAGAAACTGTACAACAGAATGGACTAGAAAAATCTGCAATAGATGTAAGAATTAACAGAATGGAAAGAGCATATGGTTTAGCCAAAAATATTTACAACAAGAAATGTATATCTAGAAAAAAAAAAAAAAAACTAAAACACTACACTACAGTGGTACAACCAGAATGTTTATAAGGATCTGAATGCCTAACAATGAACTAGAAGATGAACAAACTAGAGGTACTGGAAAGAATAATTATTAGAAAAATAATGGGTGCAATAAAAACTGCAGATGGTTGGAAAATACAAATACAGAGAAAAAAATCTGAAGTAATGGCCAAACGAAGATTAACCTTTTTCGGACACCTCTACCGAATGGATGGAAATAGACTAACAAAACAAATACTCCTTTATTGTGACAAGAGTGTCTCGTCACGATAGTTCATAGGGGAAGTACTGGTGCTAAACTGTATTCGCTTTGACCCTATGTCCATAATCATGTTGTGCAAATGGAGATGATGTCTTAACTATTGACGATGTCTTTGGCACAATTGTTTTTATTAATCTCCATTGCAGGATGTAATTTGAGATTTTTTACTTCAGATGAAGGTATATTTATATATATTGAAACCTTGGTCAAGAATTTTAATAAATCTTTATCCTGCAACTGTTTTGGCTGTCATCATTTACCGTGAAGTTACTCACTCTTCTACACTACTAAGCCCATTAAATTGGTTTAATAACAGTTGACTGTATAGCTCCGACCTTCCACCCATCGTTTTGTATTGCTGATTGAGCCCAGTTACCATCTGATTGCATATAGGAAAAAAAAAAAAAAAAAAAGATTTACTGTTGAATCACAGGTTGTATGCTGATTGTTGTCTCCATCTACAGACATTGGCTTCAATCAATGTCCTCAAGTGTCTGAAATAACAGTAAAATGTGTAAGATTCTACAGTCATACAAAATTAAACATATTAGACTGCACAGAAAACAATGCCTTCTGTAGCTAGCTGTTAGCTCTATGGCATAATCTGCACCTGTCATTGTTAAGTACTACACAGCTAGACTTAGAATATACCCAAGTCTCCCAGTAGCCCCTTTCCAGATCACTCATATGCAAAGGGGCCTGTAACCACAATTTTTTATTTCCTCTGTGCAGTATCAACCACTGCCGATCAATCGCACTTTGAAATATGCATGGCACTAGTCACTATCATGCTTCCCACAACTGTCGTCACAGTCCTGGGGTGCTGCTTCAATGTTGTCACACTGCCGGCAATAATCTGTGAGGGACCCCCCACTCCAAGGTCCAGTGGCAAGAGTATTTAAGTTATGAAAATGGCTTCTCTCACACTCACTTGTGACCTGTTCTTGTACTTGTTACACAACGTTCTCATGTACTTGTTGGTCAGGATGTATGGACTTTGTAATCATCATTCATAACATGAAGCCTGACTGGGTAAGTCAGAACTTGTGTATTTGTGGTAATAAGGAACGTGCACAGTCAACTGCTATCAGAAAGATATGTACTCATTTTTTCTTAATGTTACTATTACTTAGAATAAAAGGTAACTGTCTGTGTTCATGTTAACAGTACCTACACTCCATGTTCCTGTCACTTGACTGAGATCCCACATCTGCAAAAAACGAGATATAATATTCTGCAATCTGCAACTTCCTGCTCACATTACTAATCTGAACTGTAACTCCATTGGTTGCTCTGGGCCACAGCTCTGGCCTTTAGACAAGATGAAAGATCCAAAACTATAATTACCAACTCACTCCCTGCAGACTGGTGTAACTCCCTTCTTCTCTCCAAGCCTGAGTTCAATTTCTTTTGTCAGAGCAGGTTATAAAATCTGCTTAACATTTGGCCTTTCAGTCACTCAACCTAGGCTTACAAACTGACTGACTTTTGTTGCAGCAACAAAGCTTCTCATTCAGTCTGCTCCTTCTTTCACTAATTACGCTTCTCAAGTTGATGCTGCCTTCCGATAGGACACTCCACTGTTATTACTTCCATTGCAATGACCACAAAAGTTTCTACTGACACTAACGCTTAGAACAGTCCACTCACACTGAGGACATTCCAAAAAATTTACCTTTGGCTTAGGGAAATCCATTATTTGCTAATTTTGCAATATATGGGAGATGATTCTGTCTGAAATGGCCTCAAAAGCACCCTTCCTGAGCAAGGCCAGTCATGGTCTCATTGACGGAACACGCCATGGTACAATTATTCTAGTACACTAACTTTATGACTGCAAAATATCTTTCTAAATTAAAATCTGGATTAGACACTTGAGTTCTTACAAAAACTTGATCCTGCAACACCCAGAAACAATGTATTACATGTATTATATAATTTAAACTGCTCAAGTCACTTTTTACTAATATTTATAAGCATGATGTATTTCAGCGACATGCTGCCACAATCAGGTGCATTACAGTTACATGTACGTAACATCAATCTGTAGTATGATGAGTATTATTTTCCCGGTGTGCCAGTATGCTTACATATTGCAATTTAACCATTTTTGCTGGGAATCTGTCTGACACACAGAACACAGCAATAAACATATCACTGTTGTGTAAATCTTAGGTAGGCACCCTACATGAATGTAGCAGGAAGTGAACCACCTACCACAGATAACTTCCTAAATGGAAGTGGTCTGCTTGCATGCTAGCTGCACACCCTTCACAAAGCACAATCACTACAACAGAATAACTAGTGGCAACACATGAATACAATAACAATCATTTGTTGAAATGATACACATCACAAAAAATATACTTAACTCTTTGAGATAGCATGGCACTGATGAACAAAGTAGATGATTTCTAACTATCTGATTGAAGTTTGGAGAGTTCAAGAGCAGTCTTCCAATAAGCAAACCACTTTGACTATCACTTCTAGTAATGTTAGATGCTTGGCATTAACTGTCCAATGATTAGACTAGTCAGCATCTGTAAGGATTTGCAGAGTTCACTGCTGATGACTACTGGGTTACGACTGTCCAAGAACTGCTGGAACTGGGACTGTGTGATAACTGAAACTGGCTGAGTGTTGGCATGCAGTAACTTAAATCACGCACCCAGTCTTTGAATGTCTTCTGTGAACAGTCTAGCACATGTATCAAATAGTTCTGGGTTTCAGCATTCTCTACAGTGGAAGACATATCTATTGGCGGATGAATGGGCTATTTGACTGCCTTGTAGTGGAAGCACAAAACTGTTCCTCACACATGCGCCATCTAGGAGGCAGCTGACCAAGCGTAGCACCATGCTGAGACCTTCCTGTTGTGTGGCAGCCTCTGAATATAATGCCGAGTAACGTGTGGCAGACACACACCAGTCATCTTCCCTTAACATTTCACACTCAGATGTTTAAATCACTCCAGAGAGTTAAGAATCTCTGTGAAAATGATAAGGGAGGGGAATGTGTTCGTTGCTGTAATAGGTGAGTCAGACAATAAATTTCCAGCAAAAATAGCTAAATTATGATACATTACCTCACTGGCCTAACCAGCAAATAATACTCATCATACTGCAGATATATGTAATGTGCACATAACTGCACCTCATGGCTGCAACATGGTGCAAAAATATTCCATACTAATAAATATTAGTAAAAAGTGACCGAAGCAGTTAAAATTATTTCATAAATTTAAATTACAGTCACAGACCTCAAACAATTCTGTGAACACGGAGAATATTAAACAATACATTACAGTTTCACTGTATTATGAGAGCCATTCCGTCAATGACCTTTTCCATTGTTTTACTCATTCTGTTTAGAAGATAAGCATTACAAGGAGAGTGCTCCAGGGATGGGATTGATTTTTTGAAACCATCTACATGGTGATGTAGGTTATGAACCCAGGTAACTTAGAAATTTAAAAAACTACATTTAAACCAATTATTTGAACAAAACTAATAATCAAAGACAAGATCTGAAAACAAAAAATTTTAAAGCACTCGATGAGATTAGAATCCACAAGCTCCTGTGTGTCAAGAACGTGTGTTGACCACTACATCACAATGCCACTGTGTGAAGAATTACTACTTTTTTGCTCAAGAGCATCACGCAGAATTCCAAATTTATTTTCATCAATTACCTGCGAACAAGGCCCACACACGTCAATGGCTGCAGGGTTTGATATCTGGGGTAACATACATCACCATATAGATGGTTGCAGAAAGTCAATTCCATCTCTGGCCACCTCTCCTTGTTACACAAATGAAAAATGGGTTGATCGATTTGTTGCTCTACACATCAGCATCAGTGCTGACTGTAACAGGAAAATAATGACCAAAAATGTCCCTGTGTTGTCTGGATCATACAGATACCTTCTAAATGTTTTTTGTTGTTGTTTTAGGATTGTGGGATGCTAAACTTTCCTTCAGAGAGTTCAGTTTTCAATAACAAACCTCATTTCTACGGTACTCCTTGGATGAAATGATAACATTGCTGGGTACACATCACCACCCGTCTTCGACTGCACATCCATTTTGAACATCATGGTTGATACACATTTTATCAGATAAACCTTATGCTGATGACAATTATGACTGTTTAATTGTGTCATTAAAATAATGTCCTTAGTAATATAGGAACCAGGTTTTAAATTGTAAGACATTTCCAGGGGCAGATGTGGACTCTGACCACAATCTATTGGCTATGAACTGTAGATTAAAACTGAAGAAACTGCAAATAGGCAGGAAAAGGAGATGGGACCTGGATAAACTGTAAGAACCAGAGGTTGTACATAGTTTCAGGGAGAGCATAAGGGAACAATTGACAGGAATGGGGGAAAGAAGTACAGTAGTAGAAGAAGAATGGGTAGCTCTGAGGGATGAAGTAATGAAGGCAGCAAAGGATCAAGTAGGCAAAAAGACGAGGGCTAGTAGAGCTCCTTGGGTAACAGAAGAAATATTGAACTTAATTGATGAAAGGAGAAAATATAAAAATGCAGTAAATGAAGCAGCCAAAAAGAAATACAGATGTCTCAAAAATGAGATCGACAGGAAGTGCAAAATGACTAAGCAGGGATGGCTAGAGGACAAATGTAAGGATGTAGAGGCTTATATCACTAGGGGTAAGATAGATACTGCCTACAGGAAAATTAAAGAGACCTTTGGAGAAAAGAGAACCACTTGTATGAATATCAAGAGCTCAGATGGAAACCCAGTTCTAAACAAAGAAGGGAAAGCAGAAAGGTGGAAGGAGTATATAGAGGGCCTATACAAGGGCGATGTACTTGAGGACAATATTATGGAAATGGAAGAAGATGAAGATGAAATGGGAGATACGACACTGCGAGAAGAGTTTGACAGAGCACTGAAAGATCTGAGTCGAAACAAGGCCCCGGGAGTAGACAACATTCCATTAGAACTAATGATGGCCTTGGGAGAGCCAGTCCTGACAAAACTCTACCTTCTGGTGAGCAAGATGTATGAGACAGGCGAAATACCCTCAGACTTCAAGAAGAATATAATAATTCCAATCCCAAAGAAAGCAGGTGTTGACAGATATGAAAATTACCGAACTATCAGTTTAATAAGTCACAGCTACAAAATACCAGCGCGAATTTTTTACAGACGAATGCAAAAACTAGTAGAAGCCGACCTCGGGGAAGATCAGTTTGGATTCCGTAGAAAAAATTGGAACACGTGAGGCAATACTGACCTTACGACTTATATTAGACTTAGACTTAGAGAAAGCTTTTGACAATGTTGACTGGAATACTCTCTTTCAAATTCTAAAGGTGGCAGGGGTAAAATACAGGGAGCGAAAGGCTATTTACAATTTGTACAGAAACCAGATGGCAGTTATAAGAGTCGAGGGTCATGAAAGAGAAGCAGTGGTTGGGAAGGGAGTGAGACAGGGTTGTAGCCTCTCCCCGATGTTATTCAATCTGTATATTGAGCAAGCAGTAAAGGAAACAAAAGAAAAATTTGGAGTAGGTATTAAAATCGATGGAGAAGAAATAAAAACTTTGAGGTTCACCGATGACATTGTAATTCTATCAGAGACAGCAAAGGACTTGGAAGAGCAGTTGAACGGAATGGACAGTGTCTTGAAAGGAGGATATAAGATGAACATCAACAAAAGCAAAACGAGGATAATGGAATGTAGTCGAATTATGTCGGGCGATGCTGAGGGAATTAGATTAGGAAATGAGGCACTTAAAGTAATAAAGAAGTTTTGCTATTTGGGGAGCAAAATAACTGATGATGGTCGAAGTAGAGAAGATATAAAATGTAGACTGGCAATGACAGGGAAAGCATTTCTGAAGAAGATGGTTCAAATGGCTCTGAGCACTATGGGACTTAACATCTTAGGTCATCAGTCCCCTACAACTTAGAACTACTCAAACCTAACTAAACTAAGGACATCACACACAGCCATTCCCAAGGCAGGATTCAAACCTGCGACCGCAGCAGTCCCGCGGTTCCGGACTGCAGCGCCTAGAACCGCATGGCCACCGCGGCCGGCTCTGAAGAAGAGAAATTTGTCAACATCGAGTATAGATATAAGTGTCAGGAAGTCATTTCTGAAAGTATTTGTATGGAGTGTAGCCATGTATGGAAGTGAAACATGGACGATAAATAGTTTGGACAAGAAGAGAATAGAAGCTTTCGAAATGCGGTGCTACAGAAGAATGCTGAAGATTAGATGGGTAGATCACATAACTAATGATGAAGTATTGAATATAATTGGGGAGAAGAGGAGTATGTGGCACAGCTTGACAAAAAGAAGGGACCGGTTAGTAGGACATGTTCTGAGGCATCAAGGGATCACAAATTTAGCATTGGAGGGCAGCGTGGAGGGTAAAAATCATAGAGGGAGACCAAGAGATGAATACACTAAGCAGATTCAGAAGGATGTGGGTTGCAGTAGGTACTGGGAGATGAAGAAGCTTGCACAGGATAGGGTAGCATGGAGAGCTGCATCAAACCAGTCTCAGGACTGAAGACCACAACAACAACATAGTAATATTAATTTATCACAATCAAATGAACAAGTCAGGCTGTTCCTGTTTAGAAGCTAGCAGTGTTTGGGGTGTTCCCAGACCATATTATGGTTGCTGTGCAGGGTAAGCAAACTTGCATTGCCAATTCCCTGTACTTGGCTGCACACACATCAGATGACGAGCTATGATGCAGAAACCTTAGTGCCTAATCCTTGATGGGGGGTGAGGGGCAGGGGATGAGGGCAGAAAGAGGAGGGGTTGGAGGGGGCAGGGGAGGGGGAGGAGGAGAAAAAGATATGAAAAATTCCAAACACAACATGGTGAAAACTAAATTCCTTATTACGTTTCTGGCTCTCTCCCATTCATTCATTGGCACACTATAACCCAAGCAATCACATTTAAAAGTGAAGCAGTTGTCTAGATGTAGTAAAACCACTAAAATAGAAATGAAGAAACTGAACAATCATTAAACTCTCTCTCCTGTGTCAAAAATAAAAAAGGGTGAATAAGGCACTTCAGAAAAAGTATCAAGTTTTAAAACTTAAAAAACTCTTCATCAACAACTAAAGCAAAATGCTACAACCTCCAAGTGATACTTTACAACTGTCTGTATTACAAAACTTGAAGCATGCCATAAAAACTACACTCTGCTAAGCCATCTCATGAATGGGAACGCATACATCATGAAATGTTCTGTTCAAAGATAGATCACAACTATTAGGCCTACATCCCTCCCAAGTGGCTGTAAGAAAGTGTTATTGTCAGATAGTACATTTCACAAAATTGCAGCTTAATATTCCACATGCCCATTATTCCCATGATTGAATGATGCTACATCTTCAAACCAATGCAATGATGAAGGGCCAACAGTTTGTGGTATACACAGATTGATAATTTTTCTGAAGTGCTTTATTCACCCTTTTTTATTAGCTGCCATGTTAGCTAACTGATTTTCCAGAAGTCCTCTGTGCACTGATTCCAAACAGAAGAACACTTTGCAAATAGAAATTTAATACACAAGTAGCATTTACATCTTAAGACAAACCACTAACTCAGTTTGTCAACGATAGAAAAAGAAATCTCTATACTGGAGTGCACAGGGGTCTGGAAATGGCATTAATGATATGCCGAAACTGGTCGTGTGAATAAAAGTAACAACTTCTGGAAACATACGGCTATCTGTTAATTTTTCTTTAGTAAATATCTGACCGGCCACTGTGCCGTATCAACAGTGTGTTACAAAACTGGCTAAACTTCATAATCAATACCATTTCTGCAATCTGTTCATAAAGTACCGGCACTCCTTGGTCTATGGAGTCGTAGCTTACAATTGCAATCTCACACGCTTAAAAACGTATGAATTTTGCTAATGTAGCATTAAAAGCAATCACATAACAGTCTTTATAAGCATAGTACACTGACTCACGCCTGCAAAATGAATTTATTATATGAAAGACCACTACAATCTCTCCGTACTCATGTTGAGGATTTTTGGGAATATGGGAGTGTGGCAAATTTGCAACGGCAACTGCATGAAATTGTGACATGACACAACGAGTTATCTATACGCTGTGATGAAGCAAAAACATTCGGTGGTTTATTTGTTAAATGCATCGGTTTTCGGTATTTAGTTCATAAAACAACGTAAAAGCTTACATCATTTCCAACTCCAAGACATTTGAAGCCACAGTTAATCAGCTTCCAGTGTACTAAAGCAACTAAAATATCTTCTTTTCTTGTTATTGTATTTTCTACAAGACGATACAACAAGTCCCATCCAAACAATTCCTTTGCACCTGACATGTCGTCGGCTAAGTTTATTTTTCCACCTGATACAATATACTTGCTCTACAAAAGCAAAACAAAACTCCCAAACATTTTCAGAAACTGCAGAATCATACACTTTGCGTCAAAGATGATCATATTGTCAATGATAAAATATCATTCTATATTAAGTAATATTTTAAGAAAAATAGCGCAAACTGTTATGAATCATTTTAATATGATGTAATAATCTTAAATTTATTGATTAGAAGCGTTAAAATTAAAATTGTTTATGAAATTGTGTTTGAATTTAAAAAGTTTTTCCGGCAAAAGAAACAATTCACAATTGTACTAAAACTATTTTTTATATACTACATGTGAATTAATTACATTTAAGACGAAACAGTGTGCTAATGATTGTGTCTTAACGATAGCTCGAATCTACGGTCGACTTAGCTGTGTTGAAAAAAAGAAAACACTTTTCGCTCTCTGACAAGTGAGTTCACAGAGGTTCAGTTTCAAGATGGCGCATTGTGAGCAGTAGTGAGGTGTCCGTGTGCCGTTCAATTGTAAATTACATTCCGTAAATGAGATGGGGTGAAAATGTGAAGTTCCGGGAAACGCAGTGAAAGTCGTTTGGTGTATATATTTTTGTTTAATTTATTCCAGTACTCATTATTGTGAAGCATCATGGCAACTGATAAAATTAAAGTTGCGGTGAGGGTTCGCCCTTTCAACAGGCGAGGTATGTATCTTACAGAATATAAACTCACGCACATTGATATGTTCTATTTTTTATAGTATAGAACACCATAGGTTTGCACAGATGGTATGTTTATCCTCGGTGTGCCGTAATGTCAGATGTCATCAAAGTTAGAATGGTGAAAACATTTCCTTGTGTAGATGTCATTTAAGCGCAATATTTTTTTTTAGGTCTTTTTTTCCTAGTGGTACAATGGAATTAAAATTTGCAAAGTGGCAGGTTGTCTTTAATAACGTCTTATACAGAAGAGCGTTCGCGTTAGCTTGGAAATAGTTTCGGACGTTTTTTATGTGCAAAACATTGTATGAGCTGCTTCGCGTAATTATTGTCTTGTCATATACTTGTAAGCGTAAAGCAGAATGGAAAAGAATTACGACCTATTTAGACATCAAAGTCAGATAAATATGGTTTTCTCTAGTAGTCAGTTTGTTGTCAGTAAATGAACAAGCTATAAAGCTCTACGGTATGCATCTGTGCTTACGCTTAATGCAGTATGTGCTTCGATTTACAGAACTGGAGTTGGGAACCCAGTGCGTCGTTCGGATGGAGGGTCAGCAGACCATACTTCATCACACTGAAAGGTAAGAAATGGAAATACAGTTCCAGATACTATCCTCATTCTGTAGATATTACTTTTAAAAATGATATGAATTGTAAACATTTTTTATTGACTCATCTATGGTGATAAATGAGAACTTTCAATGCAAAAACACCATCATCCGCCGTGACTGCTTTACATTTTCTTTTAGATACAATCTCCACTCAATTAACGTAGCGTATGTTGTTGCATATTATTTACTTTTGTCGGGTATTACGTTATAGCATATGTCATTGTCTCGCCAAAAAAAATACTTTTCCTATAATTTCTCATAATTTGCTTTACTGTTTCCATTGACTGACACCCGTGCCGTATCCTAATACAGTAACGTTTTTATTTTTTTTATCGGTTTACTGCTACCGAAGGCAAGGACATAGCTCTACGCGCGGTGGAATTGTGGAAGATGGTGCCGTCCTGTCAACAACTGTGTGTTTGGATAATGATATAGCCTAGACAGTCATGAAGGAAGCACACTTAGTGACGTGTTATAAGGAACCGCCCAGTATTCGCTTTGGAGCCACACAAGATAAATCCTGGTATCTTGAGGCAGAAATCGAATCAGTGACTATTATTTACACGCTCTGAACAGATAATATTTAAATTTGTGTTTCTAAATGTATACGAGAAGTTTGACTCTTCAAGATGTGTACAATTTCACTGAACTTCATACTTATGTAATGTATACTTTTCCTCTCGTTTTCGTGTCGCCGAAATCATGTGCCTCGCGATAGCATGAATAATAATGAAAGAGAAATAATAAAGATCATCACCGTCGAAATGCTGTACCACCCTTGTACTCCTGTATCTCCGCAATGGGGAAAGTAAGGTCTGCATCTTTTCTGTTTTTCTCTTCGCCTGTATATTTCACCTAGTTTTGACGTGGTAGCTAACTGGCATTGCATTTGATTCGATTAATATAGAAATGTTCGCCAGAACACTACTAAGTTTATTCCGCCCAGCTCCGAGGCGTGTTTACTTCTTCAATGAAGCAACCATCTAATGAAATATTTGATCGAATGATACTTTAACGTGCACCTGTTTTTTAGTGTTTTCCATTACTGTCCAGAACCATGGAACTGAAGGAGAGGGAAGGTAATGTTGTTTAAGTTTCCGTTAAAGGACAGTGCGACCTTCGCCAGGATGCAAGGGGGACGCATCTGCCAATGTCAGGTCGTGCTTCACGTAAGATCAACTCAGTCATGGTTCATTAAACAAGTTTGATAAAGCTGATGTCTTACAGTACCGTTGTCTAGCTGAGCGAGTGTCCATGTGCCAAAGGAACATCTCGCCACATCATAAAACAGTTTAGAAATTATCACAAATGGTAAACAGCTGCATTTCCCTGGTACCTTTTCGTGTGTAACTGAACTGTGAACATCTTTTTGTCAGTGATAAATCTCAGATCGGATGTTCCATTGTTTAAGATATAATTGCAGTATTTCAGTGCTGTTATTAGTATAAAGTTGCTTTCCCTATATATGAAATCGGCATTGACTCAACGAAGACTGCTGCTCTGCATTGAGAAGTAAAAAACCAATGCACCGAGTGTCAAAATTTCGCTCGATGCTTAGCTCGTCCCGGCATTCTTTTACGTGAAGAGCAGTCAGAGAACTGACTGGACTGGTTTACTGTTAGTTTCAGTAGGGTCGCAGGTTTTTAATGTAGTCTCGTACCATAATTTGCCAAATATTTCGGCCCATCCCTTAGGTGCGATCACTTAGGACTGTTTTATCAAACACCTGAAAATTTTTAACACTTCGTTATTTCAATCAGTCGCTTTATTCCCATCACTTTAGGCTAATCGATTACACCTAATGGATCATTCACAGCGAACAAGAATGTGCAGATGGTGGTTCCATCACAAATTGGTGGGCCATCCCTCGAATCTTGGTCCGGGCGCCCTGTTTAAGGCGAACTTTGGTTTAAGTCCTGTCTAGTTCACTTCTCGTGTCTGTCAGATCTAAGGCAAGCACAAAGCTTTAAATTCCGCCCACAAACAGTGCTCGCTAGCCCACTCATACCCCAGAGATTTGATGTGGTAACTAAAAATGCGTAATATGGAGATACGAACCAATAGATCGTCATTGGACAGACTAGTGACTGTTGGAGGTGCCACAATTTATACTCATTATAATCAGATCCGTAAGGTGCACTGTGGAGATCGCTTACATTGTACTGTGCGTTCAATATTCCCCGTTATATATGTGGACGGATCGTTTGAACTGACTGTTGGTCAAATCTTCTCTTTTAGTGCCCCTGCAGGAGCTGTCTGCATTATATCTTCCATCGAAACGGATTCTGGGATATAAATAAGTGCCTTGGTTGGAGGCGCAATGGTTTAGGTTTTTTAACATTTCCGTGACATTCTTTTGCTGTGAGGAAAAGGAAATTAACCATCATTCATATTTTTGTGTTTAGCTCCTATGAACAAGTTTTATTTGTATCAGGTATCGATTCAGTAAACAGGCATTCGAAAAGTAACTAGGCATTAGATATGCCGTCCATTATGCAGGCTCTGGGCAATTTGGTAATATCGCACAAATGAATCGAGATCACTGATTTTATACATTACTGAATCCACTTCGTGTCTCAGGTTTATATAAGAATATTGAAATTGTAATGATTTAATCAAAGCTTTGTTATTGTAGGATATGTGACTCACACTTACACATTTTGTGTGATCTCAGTTCCAACGCCGCACCGCTCATCCTAGCTTTTCCCTGGTTTCCTAAAATCACCCAGGCGGATACCAGGCTAGCTTTGTTAGGAAGACGCTACCGATTGCTTTCTGTAACATATCCCGGAGATACTGATCTTCCAAAGAGTCCCAAATGGAACTTCGGGGAAGAGGGGAGAGGTTAGCGCCGTGTTGGCTTTGCAAGAAGGAGGTGTATATCCTTCCGCAAAATTTGATTATCAAGAAGCCTCTAAGGCCAAGTTAATGGCTGTGGAAGAGCAAGGTAAGAACTTGACCTGAGAGATAAGCCATTGGTGTCATTGGCTTTATTATGTAGTGTAGTTGGCTTTACTATGTAGTGTAGTAACGCAGATAGTGTCTACTGCACTCATTTAATCATACAGCACCAGTTCTGTCCAAATGGATGTTTTCGGAATACCGCGTCATCAAAGACCTGGTCAGTTTATCGCCAGCGGAAATTCGTCTGAGGTTTCCGGAGACCTATAAGGAGTCTGCTCCATCATGATCAACAGTTAGAAGCTGAATGCAGGTTTGACGCTGATCCACGTTTTGGGACATCCCTCCACTGCAACCTTAGAGGAAAATATCAACACATTGTATAAGATAGTATTGAACGTTTGGCCGTAGGCACATCAGAAGAAAGGGAGCATCATATTTAATGTGAAGAACTAGCTGATATCTTGCGCGCGCATATGCTAATTCATCCCAGTAATTTTGTTTACCTGTTTTTGAAAGTACAACAGCAGCTTAGAAACGTCAGTTTAACGTTAAACTCAGTCGTAGTTGTTTTTAGTTTAGCTGCTAAGGTCACGAATAAGAGTTTCTGGCTGAATAAAATTGTGTGCTTGGCTAAAGCATATCACCACGACATCCGATTAAACCGTACTACCCTTCTCCCAATCCCCCCGGGCGCTGTGTATAAATATGGGTTTCCTGAAAACAGAGAATAGGTAAATATTTATAAAAACAACTGAACAAGTCCGAAGAGTTCTGTTCGACTAAAATTAGACGTCTATTACCCGGACTCGTTACTAGTAAGTCTAGCCTCCAAAAAAGCTGTGCATTCGACACAAATATAGTCGTTTCCGATTACAATTATTTATAGACGGCCCGTCCCTTCCTTGTTGCCATACTCACCACAAAGGATGCTACGGTGCTTTACTCCACGGAATTTTTTACCAGTACCTGTATTTGAACAAATTTTGGCTAAATTTCCCCAGCTGTTCCAGAGCTAGCCTGGAAAACACACACACACACACACACACACACACACACTTTTTCTAAAAGCGTTGCGATATACATATGCCCAATTTTCCGGATACCGACCGAAGATCTGATGCGAAAAGTTTTTCAGAATCTGATTTTGTACGTTGATTTGTTACTGAAGATGTGTGAGTGAAACACTTCATTCCACAAACCAAGCAGAAATGAAAGCAGTGGGCGGGAGCCAGTGGACCTACGCGAAACATGTAAAATGGGTATCATCAGCCGGCGATCTTACGGTAACTGTTTCCTGATATACAAAGATGCCTTGCTCTTGTGGGTTTGATTTGCAAAGTGCAAATTAATAACTGTGGGATACTACAGAGCTATTATAGACGAAATGGATTAATTCCATAGGTGTAACAGACCTGAGTTCTAATATCTTAAAAATCAGTCCAAATTCGGACAATTCATGCAGTCAAAAAGTTAGGCGGGGGCAGAACTGACGTATTTGAAGTACGAATTTTTGTTGTCTGCCTTATTTATTAGTTTATGTACGCACCTAACTTCGGCTTACTAGTTCATCTAACATCAGAGGCGGTTTGCTTTATCCATATAGGGCCATTCTAAAAGTAAAGAACTTTTATTTCACCAGACATTTTTATTAAGTATAAGGGAAGAAAGCTTGTTTTACGACAATTTTGATATCTTAGGTATTTTTCTACGTAGTCACCATTCAGATTTAAACAATGTTCTTAGCGTTCCACTAACTTTCGTATGCCTTGTGCACACTCAGTTGCTTCGAAGTCGTTGAACCAGTCTTTAACGTCCTCTTTCAGTTCGTTGTCATTTGCGACCAAAAAATCGTTCAATTTTGCAACAAGATGATGATGATGATCAGTCGGCTCAAAGTACTGCATTCGAAGGGGATGTTCAAAAACGTCTCACTTAGTCAGTCACATCTGAAGGTCGTTCTGAGCGTTCATTGTTATGAATATTAGTTTGTGTTCCATTAAACATGATGCACAATTTTAGAGTTCAAATATTTATCACATTTCCATAAACTCGGTTCTATGTCTGCAAATTTTGATAGCATGCCCCATTTTTTCACACATTTTAAAAGTGCTCAGATAAGTGCTAAATGACAGCTTCACGTCTTCGTTAACGCCGTACTGGCGGCAACGGCTAATAAAATCTGTGCGAGGGGATGGGGGCTAGAGTTAAGCCGTTCGTCAGATCAAAATGTTCTTTTCTTTCAGAATAATGCTCGTAGTACATATAACATATGCTACGGGACAAGCACGGATTTTACCGAGAAAGATCAATCATCAGCTGTTCCGAATTCAAGATAACACGATTAGAGTGTTCAGGCATCTTGGCACGTTTGGCTCCAAATAACGACATCTGTTATGATAGCCCACAATCGATGAATCGCACGCTATAGAGGCTATTCAGTGTGGTTACTTCTCTAGGAGAGACAGTGTCCAGACAATCTGGTGTACAGAGCATGCCAAGTTGTCGGCACTCACTGCTCGCCGTGATTTTCTGCCAGGCGGTCGATAGTGTTTACACGATTGTCATGTTCCAGTGTTTCCTTTTAACATTACGTTAGATAACTAGACTTGATTTATGGTACTGGCACAACTCTATGGGGATTTCTGGCGGAGGCTGTTGCCAGTGAGTTCTCATTTACAATTGTCATTTGGTATAGCTTTTATCCTAATTTTTGTGATCAGCTGCAGGTAATCTGATGTTCTTTCGAACACAAGTATATCAGTACAGCTGTTGCGGTTTCTTAGTAACACTAACAAGAATCAGATGTGGAGATTAAAATAAGCAAGAAAAAACACTGTGCAGCGTCATGTGCGCGTGATTGTGCAATTTTTTAAAGCACTGGAAATTATAGATTATGGGCGTAAAATTGTGTGAATTTTCGATCATTTGAAGAGTACATTCGAAACAATATCTAAGTAAAGCACTTTATACATATTGGAAATTGACACAAGGGTTTTATTAAACGTTCTATTCCACCACAATCTGGTGTGCGTTATTACGAACTGTGCTTATGGACGAGAGAGAAAATTTGCCTTATATTCCTAACAAAGTTCGCTTAACATCGTTGGTATGCCCTCCCAGCAAACGATAGGCCGAAACAGTTGGATAACCATAATACTGCCAAAACCTCACAGCTATTCGTTTGAATTAAAGTTAGTGATGATTTGGTTCAGGTAGCGCTGTTTTTGCGGTTGTCTTTGTTTCTTTCACTAATCGTGAATAGAGGCACAATGCGTATTTGTAATATGTTCGTCTACCATGTTTCAAGATATTTAAGTAAAGTATCCAGCCTTGCTTTAACCTTTAATCCATCCAGTTACGACAGTGTTCTCATTCTCTCTTGACAAATGTTGTAGGGCTCCCACCTTGCAGCACTAATAACAGATTAGGTTTTTCCAATCCATGTATTTCGGCGTTTTAATGTGTGACACCGAACTGTAGGTGTGGTGCAAAATTGTCTTCCACCTAGAGATCTGAAATTTAGATTATGGCGCATTTTACTCTTTAACATAAGCTGTTATAACTTATAATGAGCCTCAAGATAATCTGCGCAAGTCAGCGTCTGCAATGACGGGCAGGTGTCACTTTTGCTCTCTGGTTAATCGACCGATGGTAGCGGTTTCCTTACTCTTCCCACTTAGTGAAATCAAGAATAAGAGCACCCTGGTCAGTTCCAATGAGTGCACGGTCTAATTCTCTTTTTCCTTGTTATGTAAATAGAGCTAATAAATCAGCTACAAAGGGTAATTTCAGTTGGCGATTTATCTGGTAATAAATATACAACCAGTCGCTTTTTCCAGTTTATTGGTGCGATTTATTCCACCAAAAACACGTTTTCGAGCCATTGCAGGCTCATCGCCAGATGGAGGTGTTCAAGAACATTATGGTGTGGACCAAGTGGAGCTAGATCATAGAAAGTCAGTGTAAAACCAACTGCAGCTAAATACTGTGTATATCTGTGTACATAGCTTGATAATGTACGTTATAGGAGTAGATTTGATATAGATACCATAAGGCAGTGCACTCATCAGCACTTGGTCCGCAGAATGTTCTTGTAACACCTCCATCTGATGAGCCTGCACTGATTCGAAAACGTGTTTTTGATTGAATAAATCGCATCAAAAAAACTAGAAAAAGCGACTGGTTGCATATTACCAGATAAATCGTCAATTTAATTCGCAGTCGCAGCTCGTCATCCACAACGGATATACAGTAATTTCAGTGTCTCGAGTAATGTTTGAAACTCTGCAAGGGCTATCCCAAGAATAAACATTTGCTTTCAGTAATCATTAAAATATGTGTGGTAAAACGCCTGGGAGATCTATATTTGTTGAGTAAGTTCTTTTGAAGAGTATGTGAACATGTGATTCGCTAAGTGATTATTTTACTGGATTTCATATGAAGAAAGTGGAACGTGACCAAGTGTTTCGTACTTATTAACCTCTCACGTGGTGTGTGGTTGCAGTTCAATAATTGGAAGAATGAAAACAATTAAAAATACATTAAACTGTTCGACAGTGCACTACCGAAGAGGAACTATAAATATTAGCACTTGTAAACAATGAAGCTGACAGGCAGAATAGAATTTTGTTGTATAATGATAATATAATAATAATAATAATAAACTGAGATAGCAGAAATGGAATTGCCAGAGAAATGAAGCGAACAGGACCAACATAAACATGAGAAAATCTGCTTCACGAACCACCCACGGGATGAAGCGTGCGTTTCGTAAGAGTCATTTGATACAAATTGAGCAAGATTAAAAAAAAAAATTCAAATGCAAAATGAATACAAACCCTCGAGCCTACAGTTCAAAGATACCAAGGGGGAAACTAGCCCACAGTGACGAAGATAATTTCCGATTCTAACAAGGAGACATTTTGAATGTTTCCACAGCTGTGAGGATCCAGAAACTGCATTCGTTTATGAAAACAATCCAGACATCTACGCAGCGTCGTCTCCATCTACGAAGGAAGAAGCCAGGAATATCAACCACGGAAGGACTACAAAGTACGGGTTGAAGATAAAGTAGTCGCCGAAATGTGGAAGCATGCAGTGGGTAATGCAGTTGATAAACATGCTGCAACTACTCAAGAGACTTGGGAAAGCGAAGAAAGTGCAAGTGGATGAACCCCCGCTGTAATTCATACACTACGTAAGAAAAGGGAGAAAAGAAGTGACAGACTACCGTGGAGTCTGTCTCCTCCCAACAACTTCAAAGATCCTCCCAAAAGCTCAGTAGAATGGGTCGGACCAACAACTCGAATCCATAAACGTGGGAATACCAAGACTATTTCAGGAAGGGACGATTATGTGCTGAGCAGATTTTGAATCTGAAGTCGATCCCTTTACACGTGAAACTAAGGAACGGGAAATCGATCGAACCAACCTATCTGAAATCCTTGAAGAGTTTGGCATAGGTAACAAAAAAAAAGGCGATTATCAAGCAAACTCTAATAAACACCACCTCTAAAGTGAAGTTCAGAGGGGAGATGTCTTATCCCTTTGTATTTGGGATAAGTAGTACAAGGAGTTGGATTGTCGCCTTTGCTCTTCTACAGTGTTTTAGAAGAGGCTGTCCGAGAATGGTGGAAAGAAATGAATAATTCAATGGTAGAAAATAGGGAACGGCTACAGTACATCAATTGACTGTCTAGCTTTTGCGGATGATCTAGTGATCTTTTCAGATTCAATAGCTACGGTAGGAAAGTACCCTAATCACCTGAAGAGACAGGCAGCGAAGGCTGGGCTCAGAGGCCCTTTCAGAAGACGCAGTACTAAGAGAACTCAAAGTCGTCATCATCATTTAAGACTGATTATGCCTTTCAGCGTTCAGTCTGGAGCATAGCCCCCCTTATAAAATTCCTCCATGATTCCCTATTCAGTGCTAACATTGGTGCCTCTTGTGATGTTAAACCTATTACTTCAAAATCATTCTTAACCGAATCCAGGTACCTTCTCCTTGGTCTGCCCCGACTCCTCCTACCCTCTACTGCTGAACCCATGAGTCTCTTGGGTAACCTCGCTTCTCCCATGCGTGTAACATGACCCCACCATCTAAGCCTGTTCGCCCTGACTGCTACATCTATAGAGTTCATTTCCAGTTTTTCTTTGATTTCCTCATTGTGGACACCCTCCTGCCATTGTTCCCATCTACTAGTACCTGCAATCATCCTAGCTACTTCCATAACCGTAACCTCAACCTTATTGGTAAGGTAACCTGAATCCACCCAGCTTTCGCTCCCATAGAACAAAGTTGGTCGAAAGATTGAATGGTGCACAGATAACTTAGTCTTGGTACTGACTTCCTTCTTGCAGAAGAGAGTAGATCGTAGCTGAGCGCTCACTGCATTAGCCTTGCTACACCTCGCTTCCAGTTCTTTCACTATGTTGCCATCCTGTGAGAATATGCATCCTAAGTACTTGAAACCGTCCACCTGTTCTAACTTTGTTCCTCCTATTTGGCACTCAATCCGTTTATATTTCTTTCCCACTGACATTACTTTCGTTTTGGAGATGCTAATCTTCATACCATAGTCCTTACATTTCTGATCTAGCTCTGAAATATTACTTTGCAAACTTTCAGTCGAATCTGCCATCACAACTAAGTCATCCGCATATGCAAGACTGCTTATTTTGTGTTCACATATCTTAATCTCACCCAGCCAGTCTATTGTTTACAACATATGATCCATAAATAATATGAACAACAGTGGAGACAGGTTGCAGCCTTGTCTTACCCCTGAAACTACTCTGAACCATGAACTCAATTTACCGTCAACTCTAACTGCTGCCTGACTATCCATGTAAAGACCTTTAATTGCTTGCAAAAGTTTGCCTCCTATTCCATAATCTCGTAGAACAGACAATAACTTCCTCCTAGGAACCCGGTCATATGCCTTTTGTAGATCTATAAAGCATAGATACAATTCCCTGTTCCACTCATAACACTTCTCCATTATTTGTCGTAAGCTAAAGATCTGGTCCTGACAACCTCTAAGAGGCCTAAACCCACACTGATTTTCATCCAATTGCTCCTCAACTAATACTCGCACTTTCCTTTCAACAATACCTGAGAAGATTTTACCCACAACGCTGATTAAAGAGATACCTCTGTAGTTGTTACAATCTTTTCTGTTTCCATGTTTAAAGATTGGTGTGATTACTGCTTTTGTCCAGTCTGATGGAACCTGTCCCGACTCCCAGGCCATTTCAATTATCCTGTGTAGCCATTTAAGACCTGACATTCCACTGTACTTGATGAGTTCCGACTTAATTTCATCCACCCCAGCTGCTTTATTGCACTGCAATCCATTGACCATTTTCTCCACTTCCTCAAACGTGATCCTATTTCCATCATCATTCCTATCCCATTCTACCTCGAAATCTGAAACATTACTGATCGTATTTTCACCTACATTGAGCAACTCTTCAAAATATTCCCTCCATCTGCCCAAGGCATCCACAGGATTCACCAGCAGTTTTCCTGACCTGTCCAAAATACTTGTCATTTCCTTCTTACCTCCCTTTCGAAGACTGCTAATTACACTCCAGAATGGTTTTCCAGCAGCTTGACCCAATGTCTCCAACCTGTTTCCAAAGTCTTCCCAAGATTTCTTCTTGGATGCTGCAATTATCTGTTTGGCTTTGTTTCTTTCTTCAACATAACTTTCTCTGTCTACCTGAGTTCTAGTATGTAGCCATTTTTTATACGCCTTCTTTTTCCTTTTACAGGCTGCCTTGACTGTGTCATTCCACCAAGCTGTTTGCTTCCTCCTACTTTTACACACTACTGTTCCAAGACATTCTTTAGCCACTTCTAGTACTGTGTCCCAGTACCTTGTCCATTCCTTTTCCAATGACTGTAATTGACTACATTCAACTAACTGGTACCTTTCTGAGATCGCTGTTATGTACTTGTGCCTGATTTCCTTATCCTGAAGTTTCTCCACTCTTATCCTCCTACATATGGACCTGACCTCCTGCACTTTCGGCCTCGCAATCCCAATTTCACTGCAGATTAAATAATGATCAGTGTCATCAAAGAATCCCCTGAATACACGTGTGTCCCTCACAGCCTTCCTGAATTCCTGATCTGTTATTATATAGTCAATGACAGATCTGGATCCCCTGCTTTCCCAAGTATACCGGTGAATGTTCTTATGTTTAAAAAAGGAGTTTGTGATTACTAAGCCCATACTGGCACAGAAATCCAATAGTTGCTGCCCGTTCCTGTTGGCCTCCATATCCTCTCCAAATTTACCCATAACCTTTTCATACCCTTCTGTTCGATTTCCAATCCTGGCGTTAAAATCACCCAAGAGCAGGACACTGTCCTTGTCCTTTAGTCTAACAACTACATCACTGAGTGCCTCATAAAAACTATCCATCTTATCTTGATCAGTCCCTTCACAATGCGAATATACTGACACAATCCTAATTTTCTTGCTAGACACTGTCAAATCTATCCACATCAGTCGTTCGTTTACATACCTTATTGCAACTACGCTGGGTTCCATTTCTTTCCTGATGTAAAGCCCTACACCCCATTGTGCTATTCCTGCTTTGACTCCTGACAAGTAGACCTTGTATTCTCCCACTTCTTCTTTCTCACCCCTTACCCGAATGTCACTAACAGCTAAAACGTCCAGCCCCATCTTACTTGCAGCCTCTGCCAGCTCTACCTTCTTCCAAGAGTAGCCCCCATTGATATTAATAGCTCCCCATCTCATTACCATTTGTTTGCCAAGTCGTATCTTAGGAGTCCCTGGTTTGTCAGTTAAAGGTGGGACTCCGTCACCTCCAAAGGTCCGAGGCATTTTGCTCTGATTGTTGCCAGCATCATATTTAAAGTACCAGGGAAGCAGGTTGCTAGCCTTACTTGCCCCGAGTCCCATTGGGTTTTACCCCTAACGGCTGAGGGACTAACCGGTGGATTTGATAGTCTTTGCCGTATGAGCACAAAGGTGACCACGACTCAGAATATGTCCGAGATGCCCAGCCTTATTCCAAAGTAACTGGTATCCCGACTGTCGGGACCACTTACTTGGCCACTCATTCGTTGCCCGTGGTTCATGAACTAGGACATGACTACAGGAACCCACACCATGAACCACTCTAAGTCGGACCATGAAAAATTAAGCAGACAAAAAGGTTTAAATACTCAGCTGAGTGGATGGAACCTAACATATCAGAGAAAGAAGCATTCGTATCACGCATTACCAAAACGGAAATGGCCTATCAACTAACTAAAGGCATCTACAATAAGAGATCGATAACCTTGAACGCCAAAATTAGACACCATTGCTGTTATACCGGAGGTTTTGTATGCGGCAGAGACTCTTAGAATGAACAAGGAAGGTCAGATGCAGAAATTTGAGGCCGAAGAAAGAAATACCTCGAGAAAAATTGTAGATCCTATTGAAGAAAATAGTGTACAAAAGAAGTCAGAGCCACGAACTATACGAGTATAAACACGTGGAAAAAATAAGTGACAAGATTGGGAAAAGAAGGGTTGCCTTTTATGACACGAATGAGCCCATTAAGGATATCTAGAAGCATACTAACGTTCTTTAAAGACAAGAAAACCAAAGGGGCATGGTTTGCATAAGTAGAATAAGATCAAGAACTGAAAATTTCTCATAAAGATATCTGCTAAAGGAAAATGAACGCTCAAATGCCTCCAGGAGAAGCCGAAACCGAAGTTGAAGACAGGGAAGAGAAAAGAATAACAACGGAAACGAATGCTAGCTTGTAGTATCAACTCCCTATCTTATATGTTGTTTAAGTTGCTGAGATGATGGTTCAAAAATCCAGGTGCGTAACATCAGTTAGTTCGTTAATTAGTGGATAAAATGTTAAATGAAAGTAAAATAATACGTTTTGAAAAATGTATGTACGTATTGCTGAATAGGGACACCGCGCGATCTTAAACCATCCCTGCTTAAAATCGTTTGTGGCTGGAAATCATTCTAAGTGCAGCGAAGTTACAGCATCTGCAGGTAGGTATTTTGTATACCTTCCAGAATCGCATACCAAGGATGGAATCTATGTACTAGATAAATTTTGAGTAAAGTGCAGTCATATAAATAGGACTTATACGGAAAAATCTACATCTATACTCCGCAAGCGACCTTACGGAGTGTGGCGGTAGGTACCTCTAATACCACAATCATTTTTTTTTTCCCTCTTCTCTGTTCCACTCACGAATGGTGCATGGGAACAGCGACTATGATAAATTCAGTATGAGCTCTAATTTATCTGGTTCTGCCTGACTCCCACTGGCAGGTAGAGACTTTTTCCCTTGCGTTGTTATCGTGAAGTGCGGCTTAGGATGCTGTTACGCCGTCCTCACAAGGGACGAGTCAGCTAACGCAGACGTGGCGCTCTGCGAGCTTTGTGACGTCGTTTCTTGCTGTTTCACGTTGAGGAGCCATTTCGTCACGTGAAACACGAAATAAGTTCTGCGATATTTCGACAATGTGGCACGTGAAGTTAACCAATAAGACGGTAGGAAGGTCTCTGCGTCACCAGTAGAACGTAATAGATGCCATATCGTATTTATAGTGTTCAGTTGAAGCCCACATTTTATTGGTTTTTATGTTACAACTTAACACCCATTGAATATCCGCTCTTTCTAAGCACCAGCTCACTGAATCTCTGCACACCGCGAATTTATTGGTACAGTTTGTTATAATAAAGTGACGTGTTACAGAATTTTCGTGTTTAGTTACTTTAGTGTTATAACTCGCGTGTTATGGCACGTTGAAGATTAATCACAAACATGTCGTCCTTGATTGGATTTGTTATAATTAAATGGCATACCAGCGATTCAAACCTTCAGAAGACCGTAACATAAAATACAAGGTCACGCCTTATAGTTTCAGCCTAACATGGTTGATAGGAGCGCCACGTTATGAGAACAGTAGCTAGCGGGTTCGCGATCCCCCTGTATCCAGATTTTTTCCACCTTCGCTGTTTCTAAAATTTTGTGGGATTTTCTCATTAACTTCATACAAATAATTTCTGTAATATTTCATATTATGTAAATATAAGTTCGCTCTGTCAGGAGTAAATTTGTTCGATTTTGTTAACTTCTATAAGTTGATGTCGTTACTGACTGGGTGTGTATCTTTCCTTTTTGTATTTTTACGTGTTCACGGATGTTGAATTTTTCTTTTATGTGTGCTACAGACAGAACAACGTGACTAGCATATGCACAAAGGAAGAAATTTGCATTTTAATAGAGCTATCGTAGTCATTCTACGCGCGTCCATTTTCGTAAACAAACGGTGTAGTTTGCGAGCAGAGTGAAGCCGAAACTGCCGCTGGAGACCTGTAAGGGAGGCAAAATCACATTAACATGGAGAGGAGTCTTCCGAAGTAAGAATGATTTCAGGTGTGCCGCAGGGGAGTGTCTTAGGACCGTTGCTATTCACAATATACATAAATGACCTTGTGGGTGAGATCGGAAGTTCACTGAGGCTTTTTGAGGATGATGCTGTGGTATATCGAGAGGTTGTAACAATGGAAAATTGTACTGAAATGCAGGAGGATCTGCAGCGAACTGACGCATGGTGCAGGGAATGGCAATTGAATCTCAATGTAGACAAGTGTAATGTGCTGCGAATACATAGAAAGAAAGATCCCATATCATTTAGCTACAATATAGCAGGTCAGCAACTGGAAGAAGTTAATTCCATAAATTGTCTAAGATTACGCATTAGGAGTGATTTAAAATGGAATGACCATTTAAAATTAATCGTCAGTAAAGCAGATGACAGACTGAGATTCATTGGAAGAATCCTAAGGAAATGCAGTCCGAAAACAGAGGAAGTAGGTTACAGTACACTTGTTCGTCCACTGCTCGAATATTGCTCACCGGTGTGGGATCCGTACCGGAGAGGGTTGATAAAAGATAGAGAAGATCCAACGGAGAGCAGCGCGCCTCGTTACAGGATCACTTAGTAACCGCGAAAGCGTTACGGAGATGATAAACTCCAGTGGAGGACTCTGCAAGAGAGACGCTCAGTAGCTAGGTACGGGCTTTTGCTGAAGTTTCGAGAACATACCTTCACCGAGGAGTCAAGCAGTGTGTTGCTCCCTCCTACGTATATCTCGCGAAGAGACCATGAGGATAAAATCAGAGAGATTAGAGCCCACACAGAGACATACCGACAATCCTTCTTTCCACGAACTATACGAGACTGGTATAGGAGGGAGAACCGATGGAGATACTCAAGGTACCATCCGCCACACACCTTCAGGTGGCATGCGGAGTATGGATGTTGATGTAGCCAGAACATTCCGTGTGCCGACGGTGCTGTGTCACGTGACGCTGGATTTCCCGTCCGCGTCCACGTTAGCTGCCTTGTCCCGTGTGACGACAGCCTTAGATGAGCGTTGCGGCTGCGCCCCCACCAGGTGGACAGGACGGTGGCAGCCGCGTGGCGTCCGGGCCTTGTCAGCAGTGCCCGCGTGTGCTGACCTGAATGGGCGGGCAGGTTGCGCAAGGCCCACGCCGCTGGTGTAGTGGCGGCCGACGAGCGCCACCGGCCGAAGCCCGCCTAGCGAAGCCTCGCAGCTGCCGGAATTTTGGGGACAGCGCGCGACTGTCACAGCGGTCACACCTCCTGTCCGTCATGGTACCGGGGCAAAAAGGTTGGCTTGTACGCAAGAGGGCGATTCAGTGTCGTCGTTAAGCATGCGGGAACCGTGCGCCCCGCAGAAGTGTACGGTGTGTTCGTCGAAATACGGAATGTCCCGCAAACATCTACAGCGATACTCCGCAAGCCACCGTACGGTGCGTGGCGGAGGGTACCCTGTACCACAAGTCGTTTCCTTTCCTGTTAACTCGCAAATATAGCGAGGGAAAAACGACTGCCTACATGTCTTCGTGATGATGATGAAGTCCCATACTCTTTGACAAAGTGTAGGAGACCCGCACCGCCGTACTGGGCAAGGTCCTAGTGGAGGTGGTTTGCCATTGCCTTCCTCCGACCGTAATGGGGATGGATGACGATGACGACGACGACGACACCCAGTCATCTCGAGGCAGGTGAAAATCCCTGACCCCGTCGGGAATCGAACCCGGGACCCCGTGCTCGGGAAGCGAGAACGCTACCGCGAGACCACGAGCTCCGTATGAGCCCTAATTTCTATCCTTTTACCGTCGTTGTCCTTACGCGCAATGTATGTTGGCGTCAGCAGAATGGTTCGACAGTCAGCTTCAAATGCCGAGTTCCTAAATTTTCCCAACAGTATTTTCGAAAAGAGGTCACCATGGACTCCCATTTAAGTTCACGAAGCATGTCTGTAACACCTAGATGTTGTTCGAACATACCTGTAACAAATCGAGCAGCCCGCCTCTGAATTGCTTCAATGTCATCCTTCATTCTGACCTGGTACAGATCCCAAACACTCGAGCAGTACTCAAGAATAGGTCGTACCAGCCTCCTATAGGCGATCTCCTTTACAGATGAACCACTCTTTCTTAAAGTTCTCCCAATAAAGCGAAGCTGATGATTCGCCTTCCCTATCATAGTTCTAGCACATTCGTTCCATTTCATATCGCTTTGCAAAGTTCCGCGCAGATATTTAAACAACTTGACTGTGTCCAGCAGGACACTAGCAATACTGTATCAGAACATTACAGGTTTGATCTTCTTACTCATCCTCATTAACTTAATTTTTCCACATTTAGGATTAGCTGCCATTCATAATACCAACTGGAAATGTTGCCTACGTCGTATCTTCGTACAGTCAGTCAGCTTTGACACCTTACCCTACATGACAGGATCATCAGCAAACAACAGCAATTTGCCGCGCACCCTGTCCGCCAAATCATTTATATACGTATACAACAGCAGCTTTCTTATAACACTTCCCTGGGGCACTCCTGACAATACTCTTTTCTCTGAACACTCGCCGTTGAAGACAACATACTGGGTTCTATTATTTAAGAAGTCTTCAAGTCACATATCTATGGACTGGACTTTTTTCCGTAAGCTCGTACATTTGTTAACAGCCTACAATGGGGCACCATGTCAAATGCTTTCCGGAAATCAAGAAATATGCAATCTTAGTTCGCAGTATATCATTTGAGGAAAGGAGAAATTGAGTTGAGCACGATCGACACTTTCTAAAACCACGCTGATTCTTGGACGTAATCTACTTTTATTCATGTATCTACACTCCTGGAAATGGAAAAAAGAACACATTGACACCGGTGTGTCAGACCCACCATACTTGCTCCGGACACTGCGAGAGGGCTGTACAAGCAATGATCACACGCACGGCACAGCGGACACACCAGGAACCGCGGTGTTGGCCGTCGAATGGCGCTAGCTGCGCAGCATTTGTACACCGCCGCCGTCAGTGTCAGCCAGTTTGCCGTGGCATACGGAGCTCCATCGCAGTCTTTAACACTGGTAGCATGCCGCGACAGCGTGGACGTGAACCGTATGTGCAGTTGACGGACTTTGAGCGAGGGCGTATAGTGGGCATGCGGGAGGCCGGGTGGACGTACCGCCGAATTGCTCAACACGTGGGGCGTGAGGTCTCCACAGTACATCGATGTTGTCGCCAGTGGTCGGCGGAAGGTGCACGTGCCCGTCGACCTGGGACCGGACCGCAGCGACGCACAGATGCACGCCAAGACCGTAGGATCCTACGCAGTGCCGTAGGGGACCGCACCGCCACTTCCCAGCAAATTAGGGACACTGTTGCTCCTGGGGTATCGGCGAGGACCATTCGCAACCGTCTCCATGAAGCTGGGCTACGGTCCCGCACACCGTTAGGCCGTCTTCCGCTCACGCCCCAACATCGTGCAGCCCGCCTCCAGTGGTGTCGCGACAGGCGTGAATGGAGGGACGAATGGAGACGTGTCGTCTTCAGCGATGAGAGTCGCTTCTGCCTTGGTGCCAATGATGGTCGTATGCGTGTTTGGCGCCGTGCAGGTGAGCGCCACAATCAGGACTGCATACGACCGAGGCACACAGGGCCAACACCCGGCATCATGGTGTGGGGAGCGATCTCCTACACTGGCCGTACACCACTGGTGATCGTCGAGGGGACACTGAATAGTGCACGGTACATCCAAACCGTCATCGAACCCATCGTTCTACCATTCCTAGACCGGCAAGGGAACTTGCTGTTCCAACAGGACAGTGCACGTCCGCATGTATCCTGTGCCACCCAACGTGCTCTAGAAGGTGTAAGTCAACTACCCTGGCCAGCAAGATCTCCGGATCTGTCCCCCATTGAGCATGTTTAGGACTGGATGAAGCGTCGTCTCACGCGGTCTGCACGTCCAGCACGAACGCTGGTTCAACTGAGGCGCCAGGTGGAAATGGCATGGCAAGCCGTTCCACAGGACTACATCCAGCATCTCTACGATCGTCTCCATGGGAGAATAGCAGCCTGCATTGCTGCGAAAGGTGGATATACACTGTACTAGTGCCGACATTGTGCATGCTCTGTTGCCTGTGTCTATGTGCCTGTGGTTCTGTCAGTGTGATCATGTGATGTATCTGATCCCAGGAATGTGTCAATAAAGTTTCCCCTTCCTGGGACAATGAATTCACGGTGTTCTTATTTCAATTTCCAGGAGTGTATATGTCGGTATAGGTCTGTCCGCTTGTTTCCATGGCACCATGTAAGCCAAAGCTACACTGATGGGGGAAAAATCGTAACACCAAGGACGAGTTATGTGAGATAAACGTAAGTTGGTAGGCGTGTTTCTACATCCGAAAGTTGATGTCTATTCAAATTTCTCGCCAGTCGCACTAGTGGCACATTGTCACTGTGAAGATGCAAATCAGGTTTGCTTGAAATTCCCGCTTTAGTGGTCGTTAGTTACCTTTGACATTGAACTTGGTGAGTTGATGTTAGTCAAGAATGCCTTTAGGACAACAGAGATGCCACTATCGACACCTCACTTGAGTTTGAAGGAGGTCGCGTGATAGGGCTACGAGAAGCTGAATGTTCCGTCTGTGATACTGCAGAAAAACTTGGCAGGAATGTCGCCACTTCACATGATTGCTGGCAGCGGTGATCACGAGAATATACGGTCACAGGAAGAGCGGGCTCTGGACGGCCATGTGTCACCACCGAGAAGGAAGACCATCGTGCTCGCCACATGCCTCTGGGGCATCGTACTGCATCTACAGCAGCAATCTGAGTAGAAGTTAGCTGCACAGTGACAAAACGAACTGTTACAAATGGTTACTTAAAGGACAGCTCGGAGCCAGTCGCCCTGTAGCGTGCATTCCACTGACTCCAAACCACCACCATTTGCGACTTCAGTGGTGTCAAGCGAGAGCTCACTGGAAGGCAGGGTGGAGGTCTGTTGTGTTTTCTGGTGAAATCAGGTTCTGCCTTGGTGCCGGTGATGGCAACGTGTTGATTACAGGGGAGCTAATTAATGGCCTGTAACCAACCTGTCTCCGTCCTAGACACGCTGCAACTACACCTGGAGTTAGTCTGGGGTGCGATTTCCTTTGACAGCAGGAACACTCTCGTGATTATCCCACGCACCCTAACTGCAAAATTGTACGTCAGTCTAGCAATTCGACCCCTTCTGCTGCTATTCGTGAACAGTATTGTAGGGGGTGTTTTCCAACAGGCGTGGAATTCTATGCCACAAACTGACATTCGACACCTGTACAACACAATGCATACACGTTTGCATGTTAGCGTTCAAAATTTTGGCGGTTACACCGATTATTGAAGTACCACATAAAATAAGAGAAATCAGGGCTCGCACAGAAAAATTTAAGTGCTCGTTTTTCCCGCGTGCCGTTCGAGAGAGGAACGGTAGAGAGACAGCTTGAAGGTGTTTCATTGAACCCTCTGCCAGGCACTTTATTGTGAATAACAGAGTAATCACGTAGATGTAGACCAGCATTTCACGTTTGCAATTGCTTATCTAGGCCTTACGTTAACCTGTGATCTTGCAATGTTAATCACTTAAATATGCAATGTAAACAAATGTATTCCCGAAATTTCAATACTGTACATTATTTTTTGGTGTTGCCATTTTTTTTTTTCGTGTATGAGACTACTTATTTTACATTATGCGGATTAGAAAATTGACCAACAGAGAATTGGAGAAATAATAAAACACGAAACAGAGTATAAGAATAAATAACTCATTGCAAAGAAAAATTCTCGACTGTTGCGAGATTTCCTGTATCGGATAGCAGCAGTTGGATACAAGGAAGCCTTAAACTTGAATTTGAATACTTTGGATTTGCCACTCAATTCTTTCGAGTTCTGCTGGAAGCCTATTGAAAATCAAACCTGCTGATCACTGTACAACTTTCTGTAAAATGCTTAAAGTAGTATTATGGAGTGTGTATCGTTCCTCCGTCTTGTGTTCATTGGGTGACTGTTGCAGTTTCTTCTGAATGAGTCAATACTGTCAACAGCAAATCCCGTGATTGAACATATGTACAGGAATGGCAGAATTAGATTGTCAGGGAATTTGAAGTGTCGACAGTAATTCGCGAGGTTAATATTTATAACCGTGATCACTGATGAAATACGGGAGATCCCGGGAAGTACGGGAGAGTTGGTCGCCCTTGTTCTTATACTGTGACAACTTCCGATTCCCGTGGCCGAGACGAGGCTCGAAATATCGACATTCGATTTACGAGATAGTAAAATTAAAATCTTATGTTGCTTGAGAGCCCACGGAAGAGGTCCAGTCACGTAACTGGAAAATCTGGCGAGGTAGCGCAGTGGTGATGTCGCTGGACTTGGATTCGGGAGGACAGTGGTTGAAATCACCGTCCAGTCACCCAGATTTAGGTTTCTTGTGTGATTCGTTTCATTCGCTTTAGGCAAGTGCCAGGAGGCCTTTAAAAAGTACGCAGTGAAATCCTTTGCCAGTCGGAACTAGTTCTCCGTCTCTAACGACCTCGTCGTCGACGGGACATTGAATCCTAATTTCCCTTTCTAACTACAAAGGTTTTCCTTCCTCGCAGAGTGCGGGAGAGTTGGTTCTTACGTCTATGGTGTGTGTCAGTATGGTGGGTGCTTGCAGCGATTTGTCATTTTTGTGTTGTTGACGCTGTGGGACAGAAGGGAGCTCTCCAGCAAGGTATACGGGAGTACGTCTGTGAAGTCTGCAACAGTGGGTGA
Source organism: Schistocerca piceifrons (assembly GCF_021461385.2). Taxonomy (NCBI): domain Eukaryota; kingdom Metazoa; phylum Arthropoda; class Insecta; order Orthoptera; family Acrididae; genus Schistocerca; species Schistocerca piceifrons. The sequence continues at coordinate 1,034,665,000 of NC_060139.1, forward strand.
GAGGTAATGACGGAAGTAAAGCTTTAAGGCCGAGTCGAGCTCAGTCGGTAAGAACATTGCTCGTGAAACCCGACGCTTTACCGCAGAGTGAAATATCTGCTCTGAGAATACTCTGACCAAACGTATCCGGACACCTACCAGAGAAGGTACTGACTTGGACTCAGAGGTTTGCAGCGAAGCCGACGTTCTAACTCATCCCAAAGGTGTTCCATTGGTTTGTGTCGGCAGTCTGGGCGAACCAGTCCATTTCAGCAGCGTTACTGCCCTCGAGCCATTGCCTCGCAGATACAGCCTTATGACAGGCAGAATCGTCATGCTGGTACAAACAGTCAGCGTCTCTAAACTGTTCTTCTACTGCAGGCAGTACAAAATGCTGTGAAAGGTGTTCATATCCTTTCGCATATACCGTTTTCTTAAGCGCAATAGGGGGCCAACATCCCAACCACGGAGAACTACTGCATACCACCGTACCACCACCTCCTCCAAGCTTCACTGTTGGCACTATGCGTGATGGCAAGTAAAGTTCTCCAGGCATTCTGCAAACTCTTCCATCGGGTTGCCGTAGAGTGTAGCATGACTTATCATTCCAAGATCAACCGTTTCCAGTCACCCACTGTCAAATGGCGTCGTTCTTTCATCACCTCAAGCGTTCCTTAGCATTGAGTGCAGAAATTCGTGGCTTATGAGGAGCTGCTCTGTGCCTCATTCTTTTTAACTCCCCATGCACAGTTATTGTGCTAGCAGGATTGCTGGTAGCAGTTTGGAACTCACGAGTGATTCCTTCCACTGACTTCATCCCATTTTCTTATAACCGTTCTCCGCAGTGCTCGACGGTCCCTGTTCATCAGTACACGAGGCCTGGCTAGTCTTCGTTTAGCTATGGTTCTTCCTTCGCGCTTCCACTTTACAATCACGTTACGAGCAGTCGAGTTGGGCAGCTTATAAGGTTTGAAATGTCCCCGATGGTTTTGTTACTCGGGTGGCGTATAGGGGCTATAGTCCGATTAAAATTACTTGATAGTTGACAGTTCGGGCGTTGGAGCTGTTTTTCTCCAGTCAGAATGCTCAATGTCACGCCGTTGCCATTTGCTATAACAGTTGGTCAGTTCACTTCCAATTCCTTGCCTGGCTTTCTTTCTTGATGTGTTTGGATCCCGAATCCTGGGTCTGGTCCTTTTACTTCATCACACGTGACAACCACGCCATAAACACACACACACACACACACACACACACACACACACACACACACATACACACACGCATACCATACCCCACTGGATCCTTCCGCAGAAGAAACGATTTAGCGTCAGATGTACAACTATCGTAAGCACAGAGATCAGATTGCGTTAGAAAGAGTAGCACAACATTGAGTAAAACCGAATTTTAGTAGGCTGCAATTCATCGTTACAATTGGTTCTTTGGAGTCAAAAATATGACAACACCAAGCAGTCTAGTAGCGTAGTGCAGTGGATAGCGTAAAAGCCCGACGTACGATCGTATCTCGGCAGATGCGGTGAAATGTTTTTATTTCTAAACCTAGTCGAAAAACATTATTTTTGTTCAGTTAATTGATTTAAATGTATTTTTATTTCTAATACTTTGCAACGTCATTTTAATCATAATATTTACATTGTTATTTGTCCTTATTTTTCTTCCTATCATTCTGTTTTCGTTTGGAATCTGTGTCGCCTATAATCTCCAATCAAGTGTCAACCAGATCTGCTCGTTGGTTGGTAACGCTGCAGCTTATCAGCGTGAGGCTAATTTCAGGTGATCAGTGATAATGAGAAATCACGGTTTGCTTTTAGCCTTGAAATGAGTTTACTTGTGGAGGTTAGTCATAATCGCCGTGAACAAAGCCATCATGATTTTGGTTCTGCCGCAGATTGTTGACAGCCTTTTTTTTATCCATTGCACATGATAGGTCGTGGTTATCTTAGGACATGAGTTTAAATTCAGGGCAGCAAAAAAAGTCGCATGCCGCAGCTTAGTCGTTGCTCGCTTAAAATCAGCTGTCGACAGAGCATCTCGCATTTCCGTTATATCTCACGACGGCCACTTCCAACAGTGCTCCGCGTTATGCATAACACACCATTTGTGAAGTGAAGTGCTCCCCCCCCCCCCTCCCCTCGGCTCACACGTGGGTGGGGATGGGCTGTCAGCGGTACAGTATTTCACTCTTCGGCCAAATGATTTTTTAAAAAACTTAGTAATGATATGGGGCTGTTTTTTACTTTTAATTCAAAATCAGACAGTTAAAAAAAGGAAAATTGTACATTTTAAAAACGTTACAGGAACTTGAAATTTTTCTGATAAAAAACATTGAACCAGCGCGCTTTCACTTAAAACTTGAGGGACATGCACATGGTGAGAAGTATAGTCGGAGGAGAGTGTGTTTCATGGGGTTGAGGGATGTGGGTAAAATGATAGGGGTTAGGTAAGTAGGAAAATTATGGAGATGATAGATAGGAGTTGATGTGCTTAGTGGGAAGTACATCAGTGGGAAAGAGAGAGGGTAAGGAGTGGTGTGGTATGTGGGTGGGATAGTGTTAAAAGAGGAAAGAGATGGGGATGGAAGGGGAGGGAAAAGAAGAGATGAGCTCTGATGTGGAGTGGGATAGGTGAGTGAAGAGTTGATAGGAGGGATAGATATCGTGACAGATCTCATCGTTTGGGAGAGGGAGTTGGTTGAAGTTACATTGTTATAGGTTTCCGAGAGTGTAGGTGTAGGGACTGGGAGGTGTGTTTGTGAAGGCGAGGCAGCGTACTAGGGTCGGTGGTCAGAGGGAAGACAATGGGACTATGAGAATCTTGTCTCCAGATAGTATAGGAGATGCGGAGGTGTTGGATGAGGGTGAGGAGTGATGGGAATTTGATGAGATGGTAGAAGATCCGCGAGGGGGAAGGTAAGCGGATGCGGAAAACGAAACAGGGTGCATGGCGCTCCAAGATTAGGAGGAGTTTATAGAATTTTGGTGGGGCGGAGATCCTAGCAACATTTGCATAGCAGAAGAGATCCACCGTGTTTGAGTGTCGCCTATAACCGAGCGCTAGCCGGCAGCTGGTGTGGCAACATTGTAGCGGCAAGTGACAGACGTCAGTTGTCAAGTAATTTTAATCGGACTATAGGTCATGTTCGAAGTCAGCGAGCTCTGCTGATTGACCCAATCTGCTCTTATACTGTATCTCTGCTGACAAAACAGCACTCCCCGGCTCCTTTTATATTTGCCGCTCCTCCTATCGCGACATCTAGTGGTGATTTACGCATTACACATAGGTGTCCAGGAGCTTTTGATAGTGTGTGTGTGGACTTAACAGTGAAAGCGATAAATGGGGATACCGCAATGGTTAAGACAGTAGACTAGCATTCACTAGCAGCCTATTTCATTTTTGCTGTACCCTAGCAGAAGAATTCATATTTGACGAGAAATACGCCGTTATTAACAATCCATCCATCCTCACTGGCGGTTTATGTAGGTATGACACGCGACTAGTCGCTTTTTCATTTTATGAAGTTTGATGCACCACTAACTAGTTTCCGAATCAGTGCAGGCTCGCCAGCAGATGGTGGGGCTACTGGAACATTATTTTCTGGATCATATTTGCTAGGGTCGTGGTGCTGGCGAAAATAATGGAAATTCAGGCATAAGTTTCATTGTAAACGAACACTGCACATAAGATTCTAGATTGTACTTTTTGCTTAATGCATTACATATATAAAAGCATAGGTAATGGACGCATGCGAACATTCCAAGGTGCAAGTGTGTCCATATCTTGACAATGTAGATGTAATACAGACAAAAAGTCACAGATAAACATGTAAAAAGTGAGTTACTAGTGCCGCGTGGTTTGGGGCGCGGCTATTCCCGTTGGAGATTCGAGTCCTCTCTCGGGCATGGTTATGTGTGTTGTCCTTAGCGTCAGTTAGTTTAAGTTTGATTAAGTGGTTTTTAAACCTAGGGACCGATGACGTCAACAGTTTGGTTCCATAGGAACTTACCACAAATTTAATAAAAAATTAGTTACTAGTGTAGTTAAGAGATACAGATGACAATGGGAAACTGTAGGTGTGTACATGACTTGAACTTCTCTCTGTGGAGCCATGGCACTATAAAAGAATTAACAACAAAACAGTTACAGGTGAAATATGAGAGTGAAATAGTTGTTCCATGAATAAAAGAGCGAAAGAGTTAGGAGCATAACACGGCACTCACAAATGAACATAGAAAGCTGAAGGAGTGTACATTAATTGAATCCACGTTGGGTATTATGAATTTACCCTTACGTTCCAAACAACTAAATACAACAATAATGTGTGATAAGTACGTACTAGATATACTAGACTCTCGCTAATCCGGCCTCGCACTAATTCGGCGCACATGCAAAAACACGTGCACAATAAATTATCGTGTGCAACAATGCTTAGTTAAACAATGCTTTATATACTGTATTTGAAATTGTAGCTTTCTTTACAATTCGGAATCATGTCTTCTAAAACGAAACACGTTACGCTAGACCTCAAGCAGAAACTCGAAATTTTAGATAAGTTAAATCGAGGTTCTTCGCAGAAAGCCATTGCTGCTGAATTCAGTGTTGGGTGAGCAACTATTTACATCAAAAAGAAAGATGATGTTATTAGACAGTACTCAACACAAATGGATAGTGAGTTGGGAAAACGGAAGGTTATGCGAAAGAGGAAGAACTGGACGTAGCTGTTTATAGATGGTTCATACATCATCGCAGTAAAGGAATTCCAGTCAGTGGCTCGATTATAAAGGAAAAAGCAGCTGCATTTAACCAACAACTTGATGGTAGTAACTCGTTTGCAGCGAGCGAAGGTTGGCTATCAAACTGCAAAAAACGGCATAGCATTCGGCAACTGACGATCACCGGGGAAAGTCGCTCAGCTAACCGTAAGGATGCTGATGAGTTTGTAAGCAAGATACGGAAGATAATAGAGGAAGAAGATTTAAATGTTGATGGCTTGTGTAATGCTGATGGAACAGGACTCTTTTACAAGATGCTTCCTTCAAAAACATTGTGCTGTCACCGCCAGACACCACACCTGCTAGGTGGTAGCCTTTAAATCGGCCGCGGTCCGTTAGTATACGTCGGACCCGCGTGTCACCACTGTCAGTGATTGCAGACCGAGCGCCGCCACACGGCAGGTCTAGAGAGGCGTCCTAGCACTCGCCCCAGTTGTACAGCCGACTTTGCTAGCGATGGTTCACTGACAAATTACGCTCTCATTTGCCGAGACGATAGTTAGCATAGCCTTCAGCTACGTCATTTGCTACGACCTAGCAAGGCGGCATTACCAGTTTATATCGATATTGTTAATAATGTCTAAACAAGAGCGATGTTCTCCAATTGTGGATTCCTCCAAACCCCGTGAATTGGCTCCTGCCAATTCACAACACATTAGCTGCCAACAACGGGAAGGAAGCCCGTGGTTACAAGCAACAGAAACAGTGCATGAGATTGATTACGTGTTGTAATGCAAATGGGAGTCATAAACTACCGCTTATGATGATTTGAAAATCCCAACATCCACGTTGTTTACAAGTCACTGACGTTAAATACTCTACCAGTGCAGTTTTGCGCATAGAAGAAAGCGTGGATGGACAGACAAATATTCTCTCGGTGGTTCCATGAAACGTTTGTACCAGCAATGAGAAAAGAGGTAAACAAGAAAAAGCTTCCACTGAAAGCTATCCTTGTAATTGACAAGCCGGCCGGAGTGGCCAAGCGGTTCTGGGCGCTACAGTCTGGAACCGCGCGACCGCTACGGTCGCAGGTTCGAATCCTGCCTCGGGCATGGATGTGTGTGATGTCCTTAGGTTAGTTAGGTTTAAGTAGTTCTAAGTTCTAGGGGACTGATGACCTCAGCAGTTAAGTCCCATAGTGCTCAGAGCCATTTTTTTTTTTTTTTTTGTAATTGACAATCCCCCCAGTCATCCTTCAGATGTTTCTCTGAAGTCAGATGGTACACAAGCACTCTTCTCCCACCTTACGGGACAGCCCTAATTCAGACCATGGACCAGGGAATTTTGGAACCAATTAAACGTCATTATCGACATTCACTTCTCGTCTCCTTGCTGAACGAAAGTGAAAAAGTCTCTATCGAGACTATGCCGAAGGCGTGGAAAGCAATTAACATATATGATGGTGTTTTCCAAGCAGCCGAAGCATGGGATAAAGTGGAGACTACCATAATGAAGAGCTGGAGAAAATAGTGGCCATCCATTGACGCGGAGTTGGATCCAGTAGTGAGTGACAGCGATGAGCCAGTCAATTCGGAGTTATCTATTACTTTGTTCACTGACACGTTCCACAACGTCCCAGGAGGAGAAGAAATTGATGATGAAGATGTAACTAAGTGGCTGAATGAGGAAAACTGTGATACGGACCAAACTTTAACGGATGAAGAAATAATCAAAAGCTTGAAAGAAAGTAGTAATGAAAGTAATGAAGACACGGGAGGAAAGAGCATGAAGATTTCTCACAGTGCTGGTGCTGAAGCTGCCGAGGTCTTCCTGGAGTACATTACGCTACAACCAGATACATGCAGTACCGATGTAATGCTTGTTGAAGCATTTGCGTGATAAAACATGCCACTGTCGCGTATCATCATTGCCACAGTTAAAGATTAGGGACACGTTTCATAGCGAGTGATAAGACTGTATAATTATGTACGGTATATTGTACACTCAAACACCAACTTTTCTTTGAAAATTAATTTATTTTTGGATTTAATAAAGTATATCCTCTGTTTTAAAATTGTATCCATCGGTTTGATAAAGTACAGTACACTATATCCCCTGTGTCTTCAAAATACACTACTGCACATTAAAATTGCTACACCAAGAAGAAATGCAGATGATAAACGGGTATTCAATGGACAAATATATTATACTAGAACTGACATGTGATTACATTTTCACGCAATTTGGGTGCATAGATCCTGAGAAATCAGTACCCAGAACAACCACCTCTGGCCGTAATAACGGCCTTGATACGCCTGGGCATTGAGTCAAACAGAGCTTGGATGGCGTGTACAGGTACAGCTGCACATGCAGCTTCAGCACGATACCACAGTTCATCAAGAGTAGTGACTGGCGTATTGCGCCGAGCCAGTTGCTCGGCCACGATTGACCAGACGTTTTCAATTGGTGAGAGATCTGGAGAATGTGCTGCAGTCTAACATTTTCTGTATCCAGAAAGGCCTGTACACGACCTGCGGTCGCGCATTATCCTGCTGAAATGTAGGGTTTCGCAGGGATCGAATGAAGGGTAGAGCTACGGGTCGTAACACATCTTAAATGTAACGTCCACTGTTCAAAGTGCCGTCAATGCCAACAAGAGGTGACAGAGACGTGTAACCAATGGCAACCCCTACCATCACGCCGGGTGATACGCCAGTATGACGATGACGAATATACGCTCTCAGTGTGCGTTCACAGCGATGTCCTCAAACACGGATGCGATCATCATGATGCTGTAAACAGAACCTGGATTCATCCGAAAAAATGACGTTTTACCATTCGTGCACCCAGGTTCGTCGTCGAGTACACCATCGCAGGCGCTCCTGTCTGTGATGCAGCGTCGAGGGTAACCGCAGCCGTGGTCTCAGAGCTGACAGTCCATGCTGCTGCAAACGTCGTCGAACTGTTCGTGCAGATGGTTGTTGTCTTGCAAACGTCCCCATCTGTTGACTCAGGGATCGAGACGTGGCAGCACGATCCGTTACAGCCATGCGGATAAGATGCCTGTCATCTCGACTGCTAGTGATACAAGGCCGTTGGGATCCAGCACTGCGTTCCGTATTGTCCTCCTGAACCCAACTATTCCATATGCTGCTAACAGTCATTGGATATTGACCAAAGCGAGCAGCAATGTCGCGATACGATAGACCGCAATCGCGATAGGCTACAATCCGAACTTTATCAAAGTCGGAAACGTGACGGTATGCATTTCTCCTCCTTACACGAGGCATCACAACAACGTTTCACCAAGCAACGCCAGTCAACTACCGTTTGTGTATGAGAAATCGGTTGGAAACTTTCCTCATGTCAGCACGTTGGAGGTAACGCCACCGGCGCCAACCTTGTGTGAATGCTCTGAAAAACTAATCATTAGCACATCACAGGATCTTCTTCCTGTCGGTTAAATTTCGCGACTGTAGCACGTCATCTTCGGGGTTTAGCAATTTTAATGGTCAGTGGTGTAAATAAAAACACAATAAATGAACAGAATAAATTTCAAACACTCAGTAATCCGACACTTCCGCTAATCCGACACCCATATGTGCCAGGAATTGTAGTTTAGACTTCAAAACTAATTTGTGTCCTATTAGCCAAATGCCAGTTAATCTTTCGACATATCAATCGTGGGACGATTTCTCAAAACTAGCATGACCCTTGCCATGATGCCTACGCGCCATAATGGGCGCGGGTGTGTTTGATAATGTTTTTTAATGATCTCGCGCCCACTTAAAATGAAACACCTTCAAAATGTTGGTAATCCACGTAATAAGTGGCAGTGGGAGCGCAGAGACAGGCACGTGCGAAACGGTAAACCGAGTCGCACGGCGCTTAATTTATGAGGACAGGCTCGGGTGTGTTCTCTTGACACTGAAGGGACGCGTGCCTGCCGGGACGTGTTTAATAAATTATGTCGCACTCGCAGGACGTCACGAACCTGCTCAACGCCATTCGCCGCCTGCAGCGACGAGCCATGGCTGCCCCACAAAGAGGGCTCCAGTTCTAGAGCGTGTGGCTTACCAGGCCACGATATCTCTTATTAATAACGAACGTACTACCGTCCTATACCACTATAAACCTCCCTGCGTATCATACGCCTGACTAAATACTAGGGACGTTCAATACGTAATGCAACCATTTTTTTTTCTGAAAGTAGGTCTGTTCTATTCAGGATTCCAGTACACCATATTATTCCCCATAGTTTAGGCTACAATGCCGTGTTTTTCATTATAGTCTCCGCTCAACGCGACAGCCTTACGCCACATTACTAGGACTGTACGCCCGCCTGTTACCACTCGACTGGTCGACGTCGGAGCCAACGCCTTGCTGCATCAACCACTTACTGCTCCCCACGGTGTTCTCTGGACCAAACAGATGGAAGTCATAAGGTACGAGATCCGGGCTGTGGAGTGGATGAGGGAGAACAGTCCAGTGAAGTTTTGTGAGCAGCTCTCGGGTGCGCGGACTTGTGTGAGGCCTCTTGTTGTCATGGAGAAGAAAAAGTTCGCTTGCTTTGTTGTGACGACGAACACGCTGAAGTCCTGAGGATAGCACAGTACACTTCAGGGTTGATCGTTGCTGCATGAGTGAGGACATCAAACAGAATAGCCCCTTCACAGTCCCAGAAGCCCGTCACGCGGGCGTTACCGGCTAAGTGTGCGGCTTTGAACTTTTTCTTCGGAGAAGAGGTGGTGTGGCGCCACTCCATTGATTGCCATTTTTTTCCCGGTTCGAAGTTACGAACCCATGTTTCGTCGCCTGTGACTGCGTAGCACAAAAAAGGTCACGATTAGCCTCGTAACACACAAGCAGTTCCTTCGGGTCTTATGGTCTTCTGTTAGGCGGCGAGGGATCCAGTGGGTTGAGCAGCGAAGTGTTTGTCATCCGTCAATCACCTCGAACGAGAGTGTCCACACGTTCCGACATCGCAGAATCCACAGCTTTGTGTGGCCGGACGGCACACGTGAGATCGGACAGGTTTACGCGATCTTGTTGCGATGATGGCAGACGCCTCGCCCGACGACTCATCGTGCTTTTGTTCACTGCCTGGTCTCTGTGGACTAGACACTTTGCTAACCCCTATATTTGCGATGCTCTGGTTTCCCGCCAAAAGAAACTCAATGACAGCTCTCTGCTTATAAAGCACCTCTGTTACAGACGCCATTTTGAAGCCTACGTATAGCGTCGCCACCTGGCGAAATGTCTTGATACTATAAGGGCTCAAGTGGAAATGTCCGTCAACAAATTCCGCATTTTTTTCAACCGAAACTGGCTGAGGAAAAAATGTGTTGCAATACTTATTGAACGCCCATCGTACATACAGTGCACAAACGAGGAAGGTGTGCTTTTTAGTTGGGAATATCTTGTGCTTCCCTTACCTCATTACATGCTCCCATTGCTACCAGACCGCGTGAATCGCAGTGAGCAGTGGGCACAGCATTTCGGCTCATCAGCATATTTTCTAACAATAATAAAGAAAACTGGTCTTCTTGGAGTCGACTGTCGGATCGTTGTGCAGTAACTAGTGGTAGCGGGCAGAGTCAGATACGGGGCTAATTAAGGGCGACATCTCTGTGTGGTCCGGGTAATAAGCTCGCCCCGGGCCGTCTCATTAGATGCCGCAACGTTGCAGCAGCAAAGACGGCCCTGCACCAGTCGCGGGGAGAGAGTCACAGTCCTGTGTGCCCGCGCCCGCACTGTGTACTGCACACAATTGCCGCTCCGTGCAACTCCCTCTCATTACAGCGGCAAGTACTGTGCGAAACAGCTTAAGGCGTAGCGGCGGGATAGCTCTAATCAGGTGACGTTATGAGATAACCTGGTGGCAGTCTCGCGGCATTTCACGTAAAACGCAGCACAGAGAAAACGGCGTAGGAAAATATTACGCAGCAGTTTGGGCGGGCGTTTTTCATTCTTGACACAGATATAATCAGTTACACTATGTGCATGTGAGCTGTAGGAAGTTGAACAAAAGTCTTTTGTGAGGGCCCGCGGCCATTCCAGTCAGCGGAAGTGAAACATTCCTTTCCGTATACAGCGCCCTTCCAAAGTTAAGCGTGATAGGGAAAAGAAGATTGTAATTCTCCTTCATCATATGGCTGTACTTCTTGTGTGTGTGTCTCTCTGCTTCCGTTAGGCACCTTGTCGCGGACGGCGAGTGTTTGTCGGAGGCAAGGGTGTCGTCACCCCAGGGAAGTGTGGTAGGACCGCTGTTGTTCCCTGTCTACATGGACGATATGACGGGTAGGGTTAGCAACAGTCTGCGATTGTTTACTGAAGACACTGTAGTGTGCGGAAAAATGTTGTAGTCGTGACTGTAGGAGAATACGAGATGACTTGGGCAGAATTTCTATGTATCTGATCGGTGGCAGCTTGACCTAAATGTAGAAAAGTTAAGCTTAATGCAGATGGGTACTAAAAACGATCCTGTAATGTTCGAATACAGTATTAGTGGTCTGCTGCTTGACTATCACGTCCGTTAGCTATAAGCGACGTAAAATGGAACGAGCACGTAAGATCGGTTTTAGGGATGATGAACGGTCGACTTGGATTTATTGGGAGAATTCTGGGAAAGCGTAGCTCACCTGTAGAGGAGATTGCGTAAAGAACACTTGTGCTACCAATTCTTGAGTGTCTGGGATTCCCACATGGGCGAATTAAAAGAAGACGTCGGATCAGTCCGTGGCGTGCTGCTAGATTTGTTACCGGTGTGTTCGATCAACACACGAGTATTACGGAAGTGCTACGTGAATTCATGTGGGACTACCCGGAGAGAGTAAAACGTTTTTTTCGCGAAACACTGTTCAATAATTTTAGAGAAGCAGCTTTTGCGACCGACTGCAGAACGATGCTTCTGCCACGAACGCGTAAAGTCAACAGTGCCAATATAAGAGAAATCATGGCTCATACGTAAGTAAACACAGTAATCTTCCCCTCGCTCCATTTGCGAGTGGCACAGGGAACGAAATGATAGGCCCTCCACCAGGCACCGTGCTCCGACACTGTATTGTGGCTTTTTGAATGCGTGGTTCAGCTGTAGTTTCAGAGACAATAATAACCAGCTGTACACTACACCCATAACATGTCATATTTGCACTTTGTGAGTTGAACATTGTCCCCTGGTGACGTTTACTGCCGAATTACCATAAAGAAACATTGCAAGAGAGAAGCCTGCTTGTGTTTTGGCTAATTTACAGGCCACGTTTACCAGTCCCTGGTGATAACACATCCATGATCACGACTCTTCACAAAACGTTCTGTAATAGGCGCCAGTATTTTGTTCAAAAGTCAGTAATCGCAGTAACTAGTGGACGTAGGACATTGTCTTATCAGTTTTTTAAATTGTTCTGTACTCTTCCATTTAAGAGGTCTACGATATCAGCATGTATTCATTTTGTGGTCTTCTATTATATCGTAGACCTCATCAATGTCTGCCTCTGTGTTGCTCTCAATAACGCAGCCGGAGCGCAATTCGACTTTTGCGCGCCAGCGGCTGCGCTTGAGCTCATTAAAGCACAAATAATATTAAATTGCCGTGCAGACACCCCAGGTAATCCAGTATTGTTTCGATCTTTGCAGCTGTGTAATAATTCAAATTAAAATGTGTTATCGGCAAAAAACTATATTTTGACCGTGTTCTGTACGTCAAAGTGCAACGACTTCACGTGAGCGTCGGATGATAATCGGCATACGGTATACACTTCACGCTTCCACGTTTCTCTCTCATCCTCGCCTCGTCATCCACCAAAAATAGATACTTTTCAAGATTCACGCGTGCCAGCACGATAATTTTCCCGCTTATTATAGAAACTTGATCTGATTTACCAATGTACCTTCGTGAGTGTAGACCTACAGTTTTACACGGAACTCAATACATAGTACAATTTGTAGTCTGCAAATAGCCAAAGCTTCGGAACTGATAAGACATATTAACCCATCAATCCTCTGAGCAACAGTGGTTTCTGCCCCAGACCACCGTTTTTCTGCTTGTGTTTTGAATATCAGTGCCTTTCGCGTGAAACCACCGATGCTATTGCAAGACAGATACATCTAGCGCTGCGCTGATGTACGAATGCAGTTACAGTGTTCAAAGCAACAGCCGGCGCGGAGTTTTTGCTACATGGATGTAGGAAATTGTGACGTGTTATTTTTTTCATTTTAGTGGTCATGTTGAGGTGATTGATTGACAATGAAAGTCAGTATATCTAAAGTTATTAGACGTAAATTTGAGTTTGTACTACTGGTTTTACGAATAGTTTTGACATGAAACCACTGGGTCAGTATGTGCTTTTATAAATTTGGTAATTGTATATAAATTTATTACACTTTAGGTCCGTTTTTTGATTGTTGCTTAGGACTATAATTCACGCAAGTTTCGAATTGTGGGATTGTGTCAAGGAAAAGTGTGAAATTGCTTTCAAACTTATCACGTGAAATTTTGGGGGGTTGAAAACTGTAAGTGCCAGTAGTTCCAAAGCAGTGCAGCTTCTCAAACTTGAAAAAATTTTTCCTAATAATTCCACGTGTGGGGACCAAGATGGCGTCGTAAGAAGCCCCTGTTAATTACGACGAGTCTGTATGGGAGTGGGGAGAGCATCTCGCAATACAGACTTCTTTTGCTCTTGGCTGAGGTAGTTTGACCGCAGTTTTTAAACATCGATAATTTATGTTTAATAATGTTCATACAGCTAACGTACTTTGAAACATTAAGTGTTTTAAAGATTGTTATTTATAAAAGTCAATAACATTAAATTCCAATGCTCAGATAAAAACACAGAATTCCCTGAGATTTCATGTATTCCTGAAATTCCCTGAGATTTTCCAGAATTTTCCCGGTAAAATGTAATTTTCTGAAAGTTACAAGCTTTCTAGGCGAATCACCACCCTGTAAAGTGAAACCACATTTTTAAAACAACTGACTGTTTACTTTTTGCCGTTTCGTCTTGTATTCGTTGCTTACTATGATGGTAAGGATTAATTTTGTGAAAAATAAAATAAAATTGTATATTTTTTATATGGTTGGAACTCCGAGGGTTAAGTGGTGTCACGGGTATATTCGTCCATGGCCGCTCTCTCTAAGGTGGTTCGTCAGTTATATCCGTCCTCAGCATTCTGTGGTTTGTAGCTAAAGCCACGTATCACCTGAGCGCGGCAGCGTCCCCGGCAGCATTGGTTGTTGTACCTCGTGCAGCCCGCGGCTGTCACGATCGAACATGCCGCGCAGCGATCCGAAGCGGAACGATCGAACGTCTCGCAGCAGATTTCAGAAGCTCTGCTCCTACAGTCGAGACGGTAGCTCTCCTGGTTGTGCGCGGCAAAAATGATCAGCGAAGTGTGTCTTCCTCTGATAGAACTCTATAGAACAAATGGGGTGTTGTGGAACCCAAATAACAGAGACTGCCACAACAAAAAATACGCGTCAGGGTGCATGGTAGGACATAAACAGCGAAATGAAGATGCCCGTTTAAGATCTCGAAAAGAAAAGAAATCTTTATTGGCTTTCTGCAGAAGATAGACAGAACCTTTCCCTCACAGTAGTCGCATCTCTGCTCTTGCCGTCTAGTTTTCTTGTTTTTGGATCGATCAGTGCGTCTCATTGTTCGACATCCTGTAACGGCGTTAGAGTAAAATTTTTAATTGTATCTTCCATCCCTTCGAAATTCATATCTTGCACAGTTCTTTTTCCGTACTGCATTCTTTGGCGATAAGATTGTCATCCACCAACGCGCTTGTCGTTTAGATTTCGTATTGTTTTCGATGTTATATGTCATTATGAAGGCAGCCGCTGCACTTGTCCTTTTCACGGTATTGTCGCACGCACTGAGTAACCACCGATAAGTAGCGAAAGCCCGCCGCGAAGTGAAGCCGCATATCGACTGAGCGCAGCTGCCAAGGCTTAATGGGAATGACGAATTGCAGACCGCCAGGTGTTGTATTAGTTAATGCTCCCTCCACCGTATGGTACCTCTCATTAATCAAGATAATGTATTCTCCACCAGTTATAACGTTGTTCAATGTTTATACTAGAAAGGACACAAATTATGGCAGTCATTATTCTGAAGAGAAATTAACTTGTCGAATCGTTTTGGAGCTTGCTCACGATTTGCTCGGAAAAGACTACTGTATTTATCACGAGAACTAATATCCTAATCCATGACAAAGTAACTGGTAAGAACACCGATGGTTATGCCATTTCGACGTTCGTGGGACGATTGAAGTGAGGGACCGTGTTAAATCTTCCGCTGTGAAGCAATTTCCGAAGACCGATTTCAATGTTTCGGTCTCCTCTCGACCTTCAGTTTCGGCGCCAGTATTGTCACCCATTTCAGTGCTTCGGCCTTCTGTTATCTTCAACGGCACAATGCGACAAAATATAAATGAGTTAAAAAAAAAAGTTCAGATGTGTGTGGAATCTTATGGGACTTAACTGCTAAGGTCATCAATCCCTAAGCCTACACACTACTTAGCCTAAATTATCCTAAGGACAAACACACACACCCATACCCGAGGGAGGACTCGAACCTCCGCCGGGAGCAGCCGCACAGTCCATGACTGCAGCGCCTCAGACCGCTCGGCTAATCCGGCGCGGCGAAATGAGTTCCCTGACAGAATAAAAAATGACAAAAGCCAAGTGTTTTAATTATCTGCAACAAGAATATGTTAGGCTTGGGTAGGTTGATTCCCATCTGGAAAGCCACCAGTTGTGGTATCATGTATCGATACCACCGTATCACAGTTGTCAACGGCATTGCAAGTTTCCGTTTGACGCCAGTAGTGATTGCGCGGGATCCGGCGGACCCAATGGTGCGCGCCTGCTGGGCCACACGTCCAGTGGCTCTGGACTACGAGCGCTCTCTGGTGCCGCGATATAGAACGGCAGGTGGCAGCCACTCAATCCACTTACAGCCTCTTTGCTTCGACACCATCATTAGTGCTTACTATAGGAAGGCTCTTCCTTGTTGACAGTGATAGCTGGTCTCTGTTTCTTGCTGCATTATTTGTACTGCGTATTTGCACACTTGGAGAAATAAAAATTAAGTACATCTTCTGTTTGGCCCGCCCGGTTGGCCGTGCGGTCTAACCCACGGTTTTTCGGGCGGGAAGGAGCGCCTGGTCCCCGGCACGAATCCGCCCGGCGGATTTGTGTCGAGGTCCGGTGAACCGGCCAGTCTGTGGATGGTTTTTCGGCGGTTTTCCCATCTGCCTCGGCGAATGCGGGCTGGTTCCCCTTATTCCGCCTGAGTTACACTATGTCGGCGATTGCTGCCAAACAAGTTCTCCACGTACGCGTACACTACCATTACTCTACCACGCAAACATAGGGGTTACACTCGTCTGGTGTGAGACGTTCCCTGGGGGGTCCACCGGGAGCCGAACCGCACAGTAACCCTGGGTTCGGTGTGGGGCGGCTGGTGGGGTGAAGTGGACTGCGGTAGTCGTCGTGGGGTTGTGGACCACTGCGGCTGCAGCGGGGACGAAGCCTCTCCGTCGTTTCTAGGTCCCCGGTTAACATACAACAAAATATATTCTGTTTACTGTGTTAACTTGTTCGATAATCACTTCTACTCCTGTCCACTACTCTGTAGCCCACCTCTCCGTGCATTAAATCGTACACAACACCAATTGGCCCAGAGCAGTTTGCAGAAACAAATTATCAGAAGGGTTTTCACTATTTATTGGACATTTCAAGGTTCCATGTGTAGGTTCTGTGCAAAAATGTCAGCGAAAGATAAGTGATTGAGTTTGATGACTAGCCTCGGAAAACAACTGGCCATCCTCTCCAAAGCGAGGGTCATCAATTGCATAACCACCTTGAACACCAAAAGCGACTCGTCTTACACCAAGGCATTTTCCAAAATTTTCGCCAAACACAGAGAAGAAAACACCAACAAGGAGGTGTGGATTATACGCAAGAAGAGGCCCTTGGGAAGAGACAACTTATTCGTGTGCAGAATACAAGCTTCCTCTCCGTGCAGCATCATTTTGTAAAATATTTCACTCAAAAAAAGACCAGGAATTACGTGAAAATAAATGTCTTCTCAAATACGTTCTATTCCGTGCTAATCCATTTTAGTTTGGTCCATAAACTAGAATCTAGAAAGAAACGTTCCAGTGAACCATGCGTTTAGAAAAATGGCATTTTTGGCGCGGATTGGTCGAGACGCGGGCCATTTTTGTTAGCGTGGTTTGCAGGCCGCAGTTGGCGCAGCGGAAAGAGTACAGCAGGATAGCGAGAGGGTTGTGATGTCGACTCCACATGCGGATACTTTTTTATTTTTAATTTTTACGTTACAGACATTTTAAATAAATCGAATTAATGCTCAGTATATCGTATTTATTAATACCTTCGTAAAAGGCATTACAGGGAAAGGCAAAGGAAAATTTGGGATTACGGATACTTCCCAAGAAAAGATTGTACTTCCAGCGTCCATGAGGACTCTCCAAATAACTTTCCAAGAACGGATTTTAATCAAAGCACGCAGGACTTCCGTTGGTTTCATTTTGACCTTGGACTTGCCCTCGGCAGCTGCATGCGAACAATAAATTCCCCCTATTTTTGTGATCAACATCACCCCCCAGCACGTGTAAATCATTGACTGTAAAATAATAAAATAATCTAATTTTAGGATGGCGTGCTGAAAACTGATGGCTCCGAATTTTTAAAATGAAAACTCTTACAGCTTTTTGAATAATTCAAACTGTAATAACATTCTACGGATTTGTTTTTCATGTCTACATATTTATTTCTCAACATAGTCACCCTGGCGACGAACACATTTCTCCCAACGAGAGACCGCCACTGTAGAATATTTGACTTTGTTGACAGAACCACAACCTCACCTCATCTTGCACTGCTTCATCACTATCAAAGTCAAGTCCTCTAAGGTGTTCCTTAAGTTTTAAAAACAGGTGAAAATGGGATTGGGCCAAATAGGGATTGTGTGGAGGATGAGCGATTACAGGGAACCCAAGACGTTGGGTTGTTGCATATGTCGCAGCTCACATGTACGGTATACCATGGTATTGCTGAAGGAGAGAGGGTGTTGCGAGTGTGGAAAATCTCTATTTCGTGCTTTCGGTTTTCTGAGCGTCTGTTTCTCACGCACCGACATAGATACGTCACCAACTCCACGTTACTCACTATAGTTTGGAGACCTCTCGCGTCAGGCGGTTGCAACTTGTATGAGCGAAGCGGGAAAACTCGACCGAGTACTATTCATGACATGTAATACCTTAACTGATATTGAGAACAGAACAAAAAAAATCGGAGGCATTACTTTTCAGCACGGCCTCGTATACGCGAAGTTCTCCCCTCCTGGAAACTTACTTGCAATACTTTCTTTTTCATGCCTTTTATGAAAATATTAATAAAAACAATATATTGGACATTATTTCGGTTATTTGCAGTGTAAGTAACGTAAAAACTGAAAAGTCAGTTTCCACATAGAGAACTGCTCCAAGAACCTCGGATTACTGTCCTGCATTCTTTCTGCAACGTCCAGCAGCTACCTGGTAACTAGTTTTAACATAAATGCCACATGTCTCGCGCGATCCGCGCCAGGAATGCTATTTATAGGGTTCCGTTTCTCAATTCGTAAAAACGTTACACTTACTCAGGATCGCTTTATTGTCTGTCTGTCGGAGGAGGAGGATATTAGCGTTTAACGTCCCGTCGACAACGAGGTCATTAGAGACGGAGCGCAAGCTCGGGTGAGGGAAGGATGGGGAAGGAAATCGGCCGTGCCCTTTCAAAGGAACCATCCCGGCATTTGCCTGAAGCGATTTAGGGAAATCACGGAAAACCTAAATCAGGATGGCCGGAGACGGGATTGAACCGTCGTCCTCCCGAATGCGAGTCCAGTGTGCTAACCACTGCGCCACCTCGCTCGGTATCTGTCTGTCTGACTGACTGTTAAGAACACTTTTTCGCAGTAACGGGTAGATGTATCAAGTTAATATTTACGTAAGGTACTAAGGTCTACAGTCCCTTTGCGATGTAAAAGCATTAAAGCTTCTATGTCGGTGCAGTCTGAAGACATGGCCATTTATCACAAATTCCGATACTCGCAAATTAACCCATCAAAACCTATAGGATACTTCGCGTTGACCTAGAATCATGAAATTTGGCACGAAGTAAGGTTTCACTGTGCAATTAAAGGGGAAAAATAAAATTTGTTAAATTTTAGTTATATCAAATTAAAAAAATTTTGACGTTGGAATTCACAATGTATGGATCATCAGGCGAAAGTGTATTAGAGAAACATATTACCACATGCAAATATAAAATGTAAGTGGTAGTGGCAATAAAAATATTTTATTAAATCTTCTCTCTCTCTACATACAGGTTATAAACCGAAGTCCGCTGCTTGTTTTTTACATGTAGAGATTTTCTTACCGTCTTGGACTTCCTGCGACCGATATCTTATCAGTATCGATCAGGCAAAAAGTTAAGAGATCCTCGATTCCCTGGGTGGATGAACTGTGTACATAATTAAGTTTGAACGCAACCTTCAGTGCCAGAGTCCTACTCGCACTTGGCCGATCTTTCGTAACCGCTTGACCATCTGGAGCCCACACTTTTGTCACTTCCACTTCTGGTCAATCCGTACATGTACAATGAATTTCGACGAAATTGGTGATGAGTAGACGCGGTCTCCATTTGAGGCAGAGTAACGTGTACGAAAATTGCCTAAGCGGTTAAATGAAAAATACATACGTCTTCAGGTGGCTGGATCTGAAGTGCAGTTAGCTGCGCCATTGTCTGCCTGAAGCATCCGAACCAGGTACGTATCCGTGAGAAACCAGAGGGGTGATACTCTTGAACCGTCAGTCACGCGTGATACGTAAGCCAGAGCCACATGGGCGAGGCGGCGTCGTGCTACTCGGGGGCAGCGAGGTGCGCCTTAGAATCCGGGCGGCCGGAGCCAGCGCTGGATGTCCGGCGAGGGACGGCTCAGCGCCACGTCTCGTTGTCAGCGGCCCGGCGGCGCTATCGGCAATCGATGTCGCCGTCCCACACCACACCAGGCGGCTGGCCATTGTCGCTGCGGGCTTGTCAGCGCAGCCCGCCCACGCTCCCGCTGGCCGCCCCGTCTCCCAGGGGCAGAGATGCCCAGCGCCGCGTTTTGTTTGCACCGGGCGTAACGTCACGAGAACTCGCCCTGCCGGCCAGCAAGTTGTGCGCTGCGCCAGCCAGCACATGGATTTGCAGAACACTGTCACCGAATAGCTTATCGATCAGCTTCGTCTACGCGACAAAATTGTAATTCATTGTTAACAAGGATTTGTTCCTTTGAACACAAATTCAGCGGGCACCCACTGTTAAAGAACTTTATGTTGAGTAAAAAACCGCTCCAGCTGTTTGGTTACTACACACTGAGGTCACAAAAGTCATGGGACATCTCCTAATATAGTGTCCGACCTTTTTTTGCGCGGCGTAGTGCAGCAACTCGACGCGGTATTGACTCGCAAGTCCCCTGCAGAAAAAAATTGAGCCATGCGGCCTCCGTAGCCGTTCACAATTGCGAAAGTGATGCCTTTTTGTGCACGACCTGACCGAGGGTCAGCCACTGACAGGGGAGTGTTATGGAACCATTGCTTTTCACAATATATATAAATGACCTAGTAGATAGTGTCGGAAGTTCCATGCTGCTTTTCGCGGATGATGCTGTAGTATACAGAGAAGTTGCAGCATTAGAAAATTGCAGCGAAATGCAGGAAGATCTGCAGCGGTTAGGCACTTGGTGCAGGGAGTAGCAACTGACCCTTAACACAGACAAATGTAATGTATTGCGAATATATAGAAAGAAGGATCCTTTATTGTATGATTATATGATGGCGGAACAAACACTGGTAGCAGTTACTTCTGTAAAATATCTGGGAGTATGCGTGCGGAACCATTTGAAGTGGAATGATCATATAAAATTAATTGTTGGTAAGGCGGGTGCCAGGTTGAGGTTTATTGGGAGAGTCCTTAGAAAATGTAGTCCATCAACAAAAGAGGTGGCTTACAAAACACTCGTTCGACCTATACTTGTGTATTGCTCATTGGTGTGGGATCCGTACCAGGTCGCGTTGTCAGAGGAGACAGAGAAGATCCAAAGAGAGCGGCGCGTTTCGTCACAGGGTTATTTGGTAAGCGTGATAGCATTACGGAGATGTTTAGCAAACTCGTGCGTTTCTGGATGAGGTATCGAATATATTACTTCCCCCTACGTAATACCTCCCGAGGAGATCACGAATGTAAAATTAGAGAGATTCGAGCTGCACGGAGCCTTTCAGGCAGTCGTTCTTCCCGCGAACCATACGCGACTGGAACACGAAAGGGAGGTATTGACAGTGACACGTAAAGTGCCCTCCGCCACATACCGTCGGGTGGCTTGCGGAGTATAAATGTAGATGTAGAACCGATATGGTCACGAGCCCACGAGATTCGCCTCAGGCAGTGTCGTGCTGTTAGCAAAGACACTCGCGTCTGTCGCCTACTGCCATAGCCCATTAACGCCAGATTTCGCTGCACTGTCATGACGGATGCGTTCGTCGTACGTCCCACGTTGATTTCTGCAGGTATTTCACGCAGTGTTGCTTGTCTGTTACCACTGACAACTCTGCGCAAACGCGCTGTTCTCGATCATTAAGTAAAGGCCACCGGGCCATGCGTTGTTCGTGGAGATAGGAGGAGGAAGAGATTAGCGTTTAACGTCCCGGCGACAACGTGATCATTAGAGACGGAGCACAAGCTCGGAGTAGGGAAGGATGGGGTTAGGAAATCGGCCGTGCCCTTTCAAAGGATCCATTCCGGCATTTGCCTGAAGCGATTTAGGGAAATCATGGAAAACCTAAATCAGGATGGCCGGAGACGGGTTTGAAGCGTCGTCCTCTCGAATGCGAGTCCATTGTGTTAACCACTGCGCCACTTCGATCGGTCGTGGAAAGAGGTAATGTCCGAAATTCACTGTGGATCGCGGAATACTGAATTCCCTAACAGTTTCCCAAATGGAATGTCCCATGCGTCTAGATCCAACTACCATTCCGCGTCCATTAATTCCCATCGCGCGGCCACAGTCACGTAGAAACCTTTTCATGTGAATCGTCTTAGTACAAGTGTGAGTTCCGCCAGGGCACAGCCCTTCTGTATCTTCTGTACGTGACACTAGAGCCATCTGCTTATGTGGCTATCGCTGTCCCACGACTTTCGTCACATCAACGTAATACGTTGTAATATGTGTTTGTTACTTACTACCACAGTTATGAAACTTGATGTTGAGTAAAAAACACGGCTGCAGCTGTATGGTTTCTTTATTTAAAAACCACGACCAGTTTCCTAACTTTAGTTACGTCATCAGGTTATCTCAGTTGAAACATGGTACTAGAGTATAATTGATATCAAACTTTCTCCCGATTGTTAGTATTTCATTCCATTCTAAAAATCATTGGGGCCTACGGTTGACTAATGTGGAACGCAGGGGGGGGGGGGGGGGGAGAGATAGCAGGAACTACAATAAAAAGCAGTGGTACCTGTCCGCAATATGTGCGAAAATTGGCCTACAACGGGGCAATGTAGTAACAGATTCAAGGCGGGAATAAGAGAATAAGAGAAATAGGAAAATGAAGTAGAATCAGTTGCACATCATGAGAAACTTGACGTTGTAACATTATCTCAGTACATTTAAAATTATAAAAGACAAGCACTACGCAACAACAAAAAACCTTCTTTGAAAAATGTCATAACTCCACTGCTTCTGTAGATCTTTCCGAACATTAGACATGTTCAGTTATAACATCAGAGTGGCGTCAATCGTATCCGTTCTTCGATAGGACCTCTGAAGCAAAGTTATAAATACATGTTTCCTTATGTCTTGGTGTCTTGACAATCATACGAGCACAGTCCTCCGTGTAGTACAACCTGAAGAGAGAAATATCCTTAAGTAACAAGTTATGTTTTAGTTCTTACATGACATAAGCATACGTTCACTTAACAATAGGACGCTGTTAACCAGTAGGAGAAATAAGCATCGAATACAGTGCCGTGCAGCCGAAGAACTTTGAACGGTGTTTAGTATTCCTTCCACAACGTGAAGACTGTTATTCCGAAATTGAAGGCTTACTTAATAATCCTTAGCAAGTATACGAGTATTTGAATGTTGTACACTCTTAAAGTCTTGTTAACTAACTCCAGTTTATAACATTCAAAAGCTATTGCTGTGTAAAGTACGAGCTTCATTTTCTGTAACTTGGGTTGTCGGATTCTACTTCGGCGACGCATTTCACGGAACAAAACAACTCATATTTTCCTGTAACGGTCGTCAAACTGCGGCCCGAACCAAGTACTCGGGCAGCCCGCAATTCTCGTCTGCATTTTATAATAATAAGCATCTAACGACTAACAGCCAAATCCAAGACGTTAAGGGCTTCTTAAGAGTTTAGTTTTCCTGTTTACTTACAAAATTACATACAGAGACAGCAGCAGTCTAAGATGTGCTTAATTTCGATTGACGTCGATGAATTCGGCCGTGAGCTAAGTAAAGTTGGCCGCTTACCTCAAGGTAGAGGGGTAAGTCACTCGGCCACGGTGTGTTTAGAGGATATGAGGAGGAATGTTGTATTGTTTGTCTTCCGACAAGCATAACTCTCAAACGGAAATAACATGGATTCGTGAATGCGCGTAATAGATGTGGTCATTTTCAAATGCAGTAAATATTTGCAGTGGGAATATGAAATTAAACTAAGGCTGTTGTAACACAACTCGATGAATAGGAGAAAAATGGTACTCAAGACTTCTAGTAAGCCTGTGACCTCGAGTCCCTTATTGATAATACATTTAACATATAATTTCCGGAATGAATTTTTTGCTCTGCAGCGGAGTGTACGCTGATATCAAAACTTCCTGGCATGTCAAAACTGTTGGCCGGTGCGGGGCTCGAACCCGCAACGAAAATTTGGAAGGTAGGAGATGTACTGGAGAGAGTAAATCTGTGAGGACGGATCGTGAGCCATGCTTGGGTTCGTCAGTTGGTAGAGAACACTCCTGCGAAAGGAAAAGGTCCCGGTTTGCAGTCCCGGTCCAGCAAACAGTTTTGATCTGCCAAAGTTTCATAAGTACAATTACTGCTGTTAATAAATTAATCATCGGCGCATATTGAGAAGACGACACTTGGTCAGGCAGTTACAGTGTCAGAGCCTTGGTTTCGTTGAGGCTGGCAGCAGTCAGCAATCTGGAACAGAGCAGTCGGCACTAAATGTTCAAAATGGTGCCGACTTTTAACGATCAGAACTTGGGGGGGGGGGGGGGGGGCAGACGGCGAACTTAACGCTTCGTTACTGTAGAATGAGCACAGTCTGTTGGGAACTCATAACAGTAATTTATTTAGGTTACTAATTTAATAACAAGATCGGTACATATGCGGCCTGAAGTACCGCTCCACAATGTCAGTACTGGCTCTTGAACAAACTAGTTCGACGACCTCTGTATTAGTGGATGAGGCGCGTGCAGTATACGGTAATGCCGCGGCTGCGGCAGGCGATTAGGAAACAGAGTTTGTCTCATATCGGCGGTCGAGGGAATTATCAAACTAAGAAGCATGAGGTTGGTGGCTGGACATAGAAGACAATCGTCAAGCGTTTTTGCAGAAGACTTAGCTCCGGAATGACGGTGGTAATTCTACAGCTCCCACATAGGGGGTCTTAACTGAACTGATTATGATGATGATGATGATTATGATGATGATTATGATGATGATGATTATGATGATGATGATGATGATGATTATGATTATGATGATGATTATGATTATGATGATGATGTATGATTATGATGTCCCATACTCCGAGGAGCGTAGGGGACGATGCGGGAAACCCGCACCGCTGACTGGGCAAGGTCCTAGCGGAGGTGATTTGCCATTATTACCGTGGCTGCGGCAGGCGATTAGGAAACAGAGTTTGTCTCATATCGGCGGTCGAGGGAATTATCAAACTAAGAAGCATGAGGTTGGTGGCTGGACATAGAAGACAATCGTCAAGCGTTTTTGCAGAAGACTTAGCTCCGGAATGACGGTGGTAATTCTACAGCTCCCACATAGGGGGTCTTAACTGAACTGATTATGATGATGATTATGATGATGATTATGATGATGATGATGATGATGATTATGATGATGATGATGATGATGATGATGATGATGATGATGATGATGATTATGATGATGATTATGATGATGATTATGATTATGATTATGATGATGATGTATGATTATGATGTCCCATACTCCGAGGAGCGTAGGGGACGATGCGGGAAACCCGCACCGCTGACTGGGCAAGGTCCTAGCGGAGGTGATTTGCCATTGCGCGTTCCTCCGACCGTAATTGGGATGAAGACGACGACAACACCCAGACATCTCGAGGCAGGGAAAATCCCTGAACCCGCCGGGAATCGAACCGAGCACCCCGTGCGCGGGAAGCGAGAACGCTACCGCAAGACCACGAGCTGCGGACTCTGTAACTGAACTAGCAGTAGCCAAACGGCTCTACCAGTCCTTGGGAAATGGCAGAGAGAACATGATACCATATGTGGACTTCCAACTCGTGTAGTTCAAGCGGTACATAAGGAGGTAGAGAAATCCACGACACATTAAAACTTCGCACCAGAGGAGTATTCGAAGTTCGATCCGTGCCTTTAGACGGCACTTTTCTTACCGACTGATCCAGTCACGCGCTCTTTTTCTAAGCTGAGCAAAAAGCTGGACCATCACCATGCTACACCATAGACGTGGGACAGTAAGCTTGTTAGGTCACCGATCAACACACGTCAGCTGCACATGTTTCTAGCAAGCGAGGTGGCGAAGTGGCTGAGTTGTTGGTCTCTGGAGAAGTGGGATTCAAATCACCGATCGGCAACGCAGGTTTTGGCTCTCAGTGGTTTCTCTAACTTACTTAAGGTGAATGCTGGAATGGTTCTTCACTGTTCTTTACTTTTTTAATTTTATTATTTTTTTCTGCGCACCTTTCGAAACGCTTGAATTTGCCTGGGTACTCGCTTTTTGCATTCCATGTCTGCTGTCTTGACCTCTGTGTGAGCCCTTCGACCACTTCTTTAGGGTTTAGCGTACAGTTGTCATTTTCTAGGTTCCCGTACCTCATTTTATTCCTGTGGCCACTTTATACGCAGACATATCAGGTAGGCGGTTATCCACAATGCGTCAGCTTTTGAATTTCTGTAAGCTCAGATGTGATTGTGAACTGCGGTCGACGTCGGTTAGGGGAAAACGCTCTTTTAACTACGAATATAATTATAACAATTAGTCACATTCGTTGTTGTTGTTTATTTATAATATATTACTAGTTTTATGGGACAACTACTACTTTCACAAGCTTGGTACTTGCTTTATTACATGTGTGTTCAAGAGCTAGCGCTAATAGAAATCCACTGCGTGAAAATAGGAATTAAGCATCAGTCATTGCAACTTTTACGCAGTGTGCCGGCTATTAGCATACGCTATTGATCAGACATGTAAAAACACATGTTCAGACATGTTCCGAGCATCTGAAGATGAAACTTATAGACTACAAAATGAAAATGTCTCATTGGAGTAATTTTATTATTGTCGAATGTTACACTCTGCGCTTACACAATACTCTTTAAGACCACAGTGGCCGGCCGAAGTGGCCGTGCGGTTAAAGGCGCTGCAGTCTGGAACCGCAAGACCGCTACGGTCGCAGGTTCGAATCCTGCCTCGGGCATGGATGTTTGTGATGTCCTTAGGTTAGTTAGGTTTAACTAGTTCTAAGTTCTAGGGGACTAATGACCTCAGCAGTTGAGTCCCATAGTGCTCAGAGCCAAGATCACAGTGGACAAAAATAATGCTCTTTTTCCTATGCAGTGTTCTTATAACATACTAATAGCACAAAATGCTACTCCACGATCAGTTTGACGCGCAATTTTTAGGACTCTGATACGTGATGTTTTCATATTTTCTTCCAACCTCTGTAGGGCGTTGAGCGTCCATTGTTTTATAGTGTCGCACAGTGACCGACTACAATCTGAAATTGACCCAATCATTATCGACTAGTCGCATACACATTGTGCTCCCTGTTGAGGTAACGTGGCTGATTGAGCTGATGTTGGAAACAAACACAGCAGCGTCGTTCAAAACACATTTTACTGCTGTTCTTTGTCACCGAGATCATTCGTGCAATCACTTGACTCGTTTGTGTCAGCGTCTTTCTATGAATAACGCTATGTAGTAATGAATTACCTTGCGCGCACGTAATACTTTCGTATCCCGTCACTGCATGTATTTTGTTCCTTTGTCCAGTAACTGTGTGCTTTAAACTGAATGGTTAGCGGCGTCCCCTGCAGTTTTTCGCGTTGGGTCGTTACGGATGAGTGACTCATAGCTGAGGTAGTCACACATGTTAAATGAGGGAGTGTAGTGAGCAGAATGTTACAGGCACGATACACGTCCTTGGTACTTGTTTGGCAGCCACCCCGAAGTGCTCTTATGTTCCATTTATTTTCTTATGTATTTCTTTTTTCTTTGTTCCGCATTTATCTCCTTAACCTTTCTGTAGTCAAAAATTTGATTGTTTTTTGCATTAACTAAATATGAGTTTTGGAAACAATTGACTGTGCCCACATATTGACAAGAAGAAATCGGTAAAAACATTAGCATAATTTTATTATTTCGTCTTTCTGCGTTGGAAGAGTGCCTCAAATTCCAAAAAGAATGTTTGAAGGTTGCACCATCCTTTTTCCTCGAATTTAATGCAGTAGTAGCAGGTGGTGGTACTACTACTACTTCTTTTGAGTATGAAATATTCACGTTATGAATTTTAAAATTTAAAGAAATTTCGGGCATGCAGCCGGTAGCTCTTCAATTCACTGTGCGATATTTCGAGTGGGCAAGTGCAAGTCACCAAAACCTCGTTTCGACATCTTGAATGGTTCACGAAATAAAAAAGGTGATACATCTTATGTGACTCAAAGTACGTGTAGATCACCACGATCTTAGCGACAAGCTGCACCTTACATAAAACGTGAAGGGCCTGTAAATACTCACCATTTGAAGATGAACCGTCGCTGGCTCGGGAGCTATCTAATGGAAAAATAAAGATTTTTAAAATTATTAATTTATTAATTTTAAAGCACTATTTCAGTACAAAGCATCCGCAGTGTTAACCACAGTCTACAGGTTCAATGCCATTAATAGATAAGATGAAAGTAGAAGAGTTGCAGAGCTCAAGTTGCGTTGTTTTTGCAGTGCCGTTCCTGTCTTTTCTGAATGATAAAACTCTGTTTCCTCTAAGGTAAACGGGAAACACTTTTTTCTTTCTTTCATTTACCGGAGCACAAAACTTCTAATCGATGATTGTTCCGGGAATTTTCAAAAATGTCTGGTGAGTAGTGTCTTTTTTACACCACTGTTGTCATACTTCTAATGAGATATGGAACTTCGTGTGCAGACAGCTGTTGGATTTTTCGTCGCACATTAGTAGCGACGGTACTACTGCGAACAGAAGGGCAGTGTTTTCGTCTCAGAGAACCGACAAATAGTAAGATGGTATCGGTTTAACGTTTTCACGATGCCGATGTCATCGAAATTGTTAAGCGGCTAAATTACGGAACGAATGGCGGTGGGAGAAAAAAATGGCTCTGAGCACTATGGGACTTAACTTCTGAGGTCATCAGTCCCCTAGAACTTAAAACTACTTAAAACTACTTAAACCTAACTAATCGAAGGACACTACACACAGCCATTCCCGAGGCAGCATTCGAACCTGCGACCGTAGCGGTTGCGCGGTTCCAGACTGTAGCGCCAGAACCGCTCGGCCACTTCGGCCGGCGGCTGCGGGAGAGATGTATGAATGAATGTGGGAGTGTGTCTTGGCATTGTTATCGACAGCAAGCACGGTTGGAAACATGTTTTTCGTAACAGTGCGACCGTGACTACAAATCTACAACTAAAAAGTGGGTGTAGTATATTATGTATGTCTGACAATAACACCACCATCAACTGTGAGTATTGGTTTTATCTCAGGGCAACCGGTTTCCGTGATACAAACTACCACTTCAGGTCCCTTGATATATCTGCCTCTACATCTACATCATAGTCTGCAAGCCACGTACCGGTGTGATGCGGAAGGTACTTTTGGTTCCACTATCTGATCCTCCCCTTTGCTGTTCCAATAGCAATGGCGCGTGGGAAGAACGATTGTCGGTAAATGCGCGGTGTAATGACTGGCCGTTATCTCTCAATATTAGTAAGTGTAACCTAATGGGTATAACAAGGTGAAAATCCTCATTAATGTAAAAGTACAAAATAAATGACCAGTCATTTGAAGCAGTAACATCCGTCAAGTTTCTGGGTGTGACTATTCGAAATGATCTCAAATGTAATGATCAGATTACACAAGTAACGGGCAAGGCGAACTCTAGATTGTGGTTTATTGGTAGAATCCTGAAGCGATGCAGTCCTTCAACAAAGGAAATAGCTTACGATACGTTAGTTCGTCCAGTCTTATTGTACTGTTCGTCTTATGGCACCCTTACCAGTTGGGTCTGATTCAAGAGAGTGAGAAGGTCCAAAGAGGAGCGGCAAGATTCGTGACTGGTACATTTAGCCATCGCGAGAGCGTTACAAATCTCATAGAAAGTTTGAAGTGGGACACATTTGCAGATAGACGGCACGCTAAGCAGAAGGGGCTGCTCACTAAATTCCGAAATCCGATCTTTGTCGAGGATGTAGAGCATATATTATTACCACCAACTTTCAGATCGCGCAGTGATCACCATTCAAAGGTAAGGGAAATTAGAGCTCGCACTGAGGCGTTCAGACAGTCGTTTTTCCCTCGCGCAATCCGCGACTGGAACAGACAGGCGAAAATATGGTTTTGGCGCGAATTGTGCCCCCCACCACACACCGCTTGGTGGCTAGCGGAGTATGTATACAGATGTAAGCCCCTGTATTAGCTCTAATTCTCAGATTTTCTTGTCGTGGCCTTTTCGAG
The DNA here is from genome assembly GCF_021461385.2 of Schistocerca piceifrons. NCBI lineage: Eukaryota > Metazoa > Arthropoda > Insecta > Orthoptera > Acrididae > Schistocerca > Schistocerca piceifrons. The sequence goes on from NC_060139.1 coordinate 1,034,694,768, forward strand.
AGATGTATGCGGGCGGAAGTAATACATTGTCCGACTCTTCCCGAAAAGTGCTCTCTCGAAATTTCAATAGTAAGCGTCTTCCAAGATGCTCAACACCCCTTTGTAACGTCTGCCACTGGAATTTGTTGATTTGTGTGACGCTCTCGCGCCGACCAAACGATCCCGTGACGAAACGCGCCGCTCTTCGTAGGATCTTCTCTACCTCTTCTATCAGTCCAACCTGATAGCGATCCCAGTCGATGAGCAATACTCAAGAATTCGTCGTACAAGCGCCTTGTCAGCTACTTCCTTCATGAATGAGTTAAATTTCTCAAAATCCTTCCCATGGATATCAGTCCGGCATCTGTTTTTCGTACTATTTGTTTTATTTGGTCATTCCACTTAAGGTCTCTCTGGATAGTTAGTTATTTTAAGGGTAGATACTGTTTTCAGCAAGTTATCAATAGTGTAGTTGTACAGTAGTGGATTCCTGTTCCCATGTATTCGTAATATGTTACATTTTTTTACGTTCAGGGTCAACTGCCAGAGCCTGCACCATTTGTCAATGCTCTATAGGTCATTCTAAAAGTCGACAGTATCTTCCTGCGTTGCCGCTTTCTTATAGACAAATGTATCATCTGCCCACTGTCTTAATGAGCTCCCGACGCTTTTTCACTAGATCATTTATATACATTGTGAACAGTAATGGTACTATGACAATTCCTTGGGATACTCTGGAAATTATCGTTTCATCTGTCAATTTTGTTCCGTTGAGAGAGGCGTGTTGAGATGTGTCTGCAAGGAAGTCTTGAATCCAGTCGCAAATCTGGTCCGATATTCCACAAGTTCGTTTCACTAAGCGGGGATAAACATATCGTCGTCACGCTGTTCGTTAACTTAATTATAGATACAGAGATTTAAAATAATAGATTCTTTGTGGTCTTTCATTCCCAACGCTCTATAGTTACGGCGGACTGGTATTCTTGCAAACGAGAGGGCAACAGCACAGAATTGGGGGCAAGAGGTGTCGCAGTCAGTAATAATTCGCTTTGAACGAACACATCACTTCAATAAAACGGGGGTCATTCAGTTGGCTACAAGTTAACTGCACAGTCTCCTTGTTACAGAGTGATGACAGCTACACCATTTCGGTTTGACCCTTTTAAGGCTCTTTTAAACGGAGACCTTCCTTCGATCACACGCTTTCCTGCCCAGTATGAACTTTTTAACAGTTTCGTTCAATCCGAATAAACGGAGTTGGAGCGTTTGTCAGATATAAACCACTAGCCTCTTTGCGGTGAAGATAGTCGGAAGTCTTTTAAAACTCAGTCCGACCTACAAACTTTACGGTCGCTTGTGAAGTGCTTATTCTCTCGAGCTATCAAGCTACATCTCCGTCCAACGCCATCGTAAAATTTTGTGTCGTATTAAAAGAACCCTGTACTCGTAAAATTTCACATTTCACCAGAGTTCCAACGGAAGTGGAGCAGTGTAGGCGAACATGACATAGCACATACTCCAGAGAAGGAAGGAATGTCAGGCTTACGGCATTGCAGTGAGACGAAACTGAGGCTGCTGGCGCTGCAAGAAAATGCTGGAATGCAAGAACATAGCGCTACTAGGAGAGTGCTAGTTCTGCGGTCGTTTTGCGTGCAAAGCATAGGAGCCATCGGATCGTCGTCATGTAACATACAATAAATCGTCAGTCACAACGTGCAGAAAAATTGTCTTTTTTGTAATGTCGTTTGCTTATGTTTCCTTCTTATTTTCCTTAAAAACACATATTAGCGTTAAGTCTATATCTTAAATTAAGAAGTCTGAACTACACTACACAATACGTTTTGTCGATGAACAGTATAGCCAACAGAAGAAAGGGTATTAATAGGACCTTACGCGATAAAACACGCGTATGCACGACACAAACTAAAACGTGAGCGTCAGAGATCATCTTATGCATAGTGTTTTTAAAAACAGATTCCAGTATTTGTATACGTGATGAGAGGGGGAAGGTTCTGTAAGCATATATCCGGAAACTAGTGTATGTTGAGATGTGGGGCATTTTATGTGCAGCATGAGGATTTGATGCTAACAAGGGGTCTTCACAGATTGCCCGGGCATCAGTTTCCTAGAGCAGTACGACGCAATTCTCAGGAAGATTCGAAATCTTGCGTTTGAAGGTTAAGCGATTTCCGAGCGATGTTAACCCTTTCAGACCTGATTTTTTTTTTTCTGGAGGAAGGAAATTTTTTCTTAATGTACTAATGCTCTTAGGTGATTTTTTAATGATTTTAGATGCAAGATTTATGCAAAAATATTTACCCGTTTGCAGAACATACTTTGTACATTTGGCGTCATTTTATGGACTAAAATAACTAATTACAGAATATTCTCTACTTTAATAAATAGTAAAATGATCATTGAATAATTACCACGCAAAATAACAATAACAATATTCAGTTGTAAAGCGCACCAACCACATTCCTTTGGTCACGAGCTGCTGCACACTGCTACATTGACTTGCTGATATTTTCGCAGTGATGCCCAACAGTTGGCAGTACTTCTGCATGATGAAAAGGTTGAACATTCAGAAATGTGTACCTCAGGTTTCCGCCGGAAGAAAATGCTTCTGTTGCAGCTAAGACACAGTAAAAGTTAATATACACAATTGCAGCCAGAGGGATTGAAATGGTTAAGTACGTAGGGACTTTAGAAAGTTACGCATGTCACGAGCTAAGAGCGCTGCGCAGTAAGAGTGATGCATTGTCAGAAGAGAGTATATGTTCCGCGTTCCCTGTAGACACAGCCCTGCTGCGGTACAGATAGCACAGGTGCATCACAGTGTGTGATTGAAATGGCGCGGCAACTGGAAACGTGTTCCGACGTTGAAGTACGCGGTACAGGAAGTGTCTTGTGGACAAAACGTCTAACCTGCACACAGATTCACCGGGAAATTCTGAGGGTGCATGGAATAAGTGCAGTGTCACGTCCAGCCGTAGAAAAATGCTCCTGACCAAAACCACACAGACGCGGGTGATACTGGTCGGGAAGTTCAGATCTTGCACCGTGTGACTTACATCTTTCCGGCAAGCTGGAAGAACGTCTTGGGAGGCAGAAAGGTTTTCGAACGATGAGGACGACAATAATTCTCGAATGGCTCTGCCACAAGTGAGCGGATTTATGTCATCGAAAAGTTGAAAATCCTGGTAGAACCTTCTGTCCGTTGTTCATGGGGACTTGATGAAATGGCTCTGAGCACCATGGGACTTAACTACTGAGGTCATCAGTCCCCTAGAACTTAGAACTACCTAAACCTAATTAACCTAAGGACATCACACACATCCATGCCCGAGGCAGGATTCGAACCTGCGACCGTAGCGGTCACGCGGTTCCAAACTGACGCGCTTAGAACCGCACGGCCACACCGGGCGGCAGACTTGATGACAAGGTTCGAAAATAGTGTCGTGAATCTGCGTTACTTTGAAGTGTACTGCAGCCACAATAGTCTGTTACTTGGGACTATGTGGCAGAAAAGTGAGTAAAACTAAACGATTTCTTTTTGCCAAATGTTGTCAACAACAACAATGGCATGGAGAGGTGGTGCACGAAGTGTTGTAGCAGCTGTCGTCATAGGAGCAGGGATGATTAGCAAACACCTAAATACAGAAAACAGGAGTTTTATTAAACTTGTAGCTTTCTCCAAGCTTTGGGAAGAGACTTTACAAAAGAACAAACAGCAATAAAGTCCAGCTGTTACAAGAAGCAAACCAAGGAGTGTCGTGCAGTGTGAGACACTCGGATACTACTGGACGACCGAACTGTCAAAGGCTGACTGAGACTGAAGACTGTCGAAGACTTCGGCCGGACCGTGTAGCTGCCGCCGCCAGCCAACATCGCGGCAGGAGAGGGGGTGCTCGTAGTCAGTGCCACTGAAGGCTTGGTGGCCAGCGGGCGCGCGTCATTGGATCCACTTGGTCCCCACGCGACCGCTACCGGCGTCTGTTGGAAATGTGCGTTTCCGCTGCCTACTGTGAGGCGCCGGTCGGCGTGGTATCGGTTTATGATGCCACATAAAGTGTGTCTCATCATTATCCATCATCGCCAGCAGTGTTTCATCAAGGCTGGGCTTAACATGCCGAATTAAAATAATTTAAGTAATCAACAAACTTTCTAGATGTGGAGCAACAAAGGCAAGTGCGGCTTCTACTGATGCTGAAGGAGCACCTTAAATAAGTTGGCCGTAAAATGAAGCTTGAAAAAACCATCATGGGTGGAAGAGAATTCCCAACTACATTAATACCGCAAATAATAGTTATATGTAGTCCACTTTTCCAGAGAGCGTGCACACCACTTGCTTGGCTGCTTTTTCCAGCTACCACGTGCACTTGAATGTGAATTGTTGCTATGCCTGACTTCTCAACACTATGAATATGTTCTGGAGGGAATTTTTGTTTCTCCGTAACTTCATATTATTTGTCAAAAGTAGTTTTAATATTAGCCTTGTTAAAAGCAGAACTCTTGCAAGGCTTGTTGCTTGTGGTTTTAATAAACTAAGAATAGATTCTTTTGGCTTCATAAAGTCTGTGTAGCATTGCTCACTAGCTTGACCATTTATTTCCCAGGAGGTACAGTAGGTTTTTCCATTGTGTTTCACAGATTCAAAAGCAATCTTCCGAACTTCCTTACGTAAAAGCCCTCAATCCAAATTTCTTGACTCCAAGAGACATTATTCACGCTGAAAATCCTCTTCTTTTGTGAAAACAGTCCATACTGCTTATGTCTCAAAGTAGCTCCCAGATACCTGCTTTCCATTAGCATTCATGGTGTGACAAGTACCTCTGTAGCGTGGTCTGGAAGCTGATTTATTTATTTTTGACAGCTTCTAGGACAGATAAGTCGTCTGCCTGCGCTCTCTTTGCTGTTTTGATTGCTGCAGCTGTATCATCTGTTTGGACCTCTTCTTACCCTTCTTTCTTCGTGGCAACTAAAGATAAAAAAGTTTTAAATCCTAGGTTGATGTACGCTTATATTTACGGGTAGGAGAATCTAAAAGGTTTTCGGAACCTAGGCCTGCCAAGATCTATTAGTATGACATTCTAAACTTCGATGAAACCACGACAAATGTCAATAGCGTGATTATTTTTTAAGAATTTTAGACCTTATCAGGTTTTTTTTACAATTTATCAACAGAAAGCTCATTCTTGTGATTTAACTTTGCTGTGAAAATTATGCACTGTCTTAATATGTTTAATACTGGCCCTGTACCTGGGTTCATGGCCCTAGCTACAAGGTTTAGAAGTGGCTCTAGGTACAGAAGTTTCGAGTAACATTATTATCATGAAATACGGGAGAGAGTGTCACAGAAATGATACAGGACTTGGGCTGGAAATCATTAAAAGAAAGGCGTTTTTCGTTGCGACGGAATCTTCTCACGAAATTCCATTCACCAACTTTCTCCTCCGAATGCGAAAATATTTTGTTGACACCGTCGTACATAGGACGGAACGATCACTACGATAAAACAAGGGAAATCAGAGCTCGTACGGAAAGATATAGGTGTTCATTCTTTCCGCGCGCTATACGAGATTGGAATAACAGAGAATTGTGAAGGTGGTTCGTTGAACCCTCTGCCAGGCACTTAAATGTGATTTGCAGAGTGTCCATGTAGATGTAGAACTTGCGAATGTGATCGTAAGAAGACATCCTAATAATACAATATATAGATAAATAATACATTAAACTATACCTTCCGTGCCGGCCGATGTGGCGAGCGGTTCTAGGCGCTTGAGTCCGGTACTGCGCCGCTACGGTCGCAGGTTCGAATCCTGCCTCGGGCATGGATGTGTGTGATGTCCTTAGGTTAGTTAGGTTTAAGTAGTTCTAAGTTTTAGGGGACTGATGACCTCAAATGTTAAGTCCCATAGTGCTCAGAGCCATTTGAACCATTTTTGTCGCTATGTATGTTGGTCTGCCCTACGCTTTGAAGACCCCTTGTACAAATTTTTTTTTGATTATTAGCATAAAAGCTGGTGTAATTATAAAGTCTCTGGTTCGAATCTCGCTAGTGGCAGTTCTTTTCATCTTTTTTTAGATGCTGTATTTATTATTAAATGGAAATGTGAATTAACAAATATTGAATCATTATTTTTCAATAAAAATAACATCTATTTTTAATTACTGGTCATATAAAAATAAATTGAAATTTTACGCAGACATCGAAATGCCATATTGTTAAATGAGGAGAATTATGTACATCGGTAATACTGTTCACTATGTGAATAAAAAGGTATTTTATTTTCTCTTTGCTCTTTCTCATTTTATACCAAATTTTAATTTATTGTGAATACTCTTATTCATGCAAGCAATAATTTAAAAGTAAAAATGTTATTTTCATTAAAAATTATGATTAAATTTTATTAATAAATACGGATTTAAAGAAAAGTAGGAAGAGTTGGGCACTATTGAGATTCGAACCAGCAGCTTTCCATTTACAAGACCTACGCGCTTCACACTGAGCTGTCGGCGATTGCATTAATTTTAAAGAAATTTTTTTGTACCTAATGCCACTCGGAAATCTAACCTTCAAAGTCGATTTTTTTCGAATTTCTTTGAGAACTGCGTCTTACCGCTTCAGAAAATTGATGTCTGGGCACTGATCTACAAGTTCCGGAAATACAGAGAAATCGAAAAGATCCCATCCGTAAATTGCCATTTTAAGTGCAGTTGGCTGCCTTCCTAACAGTGAGATTCAGTGGCCATTTCCTATAGCCTCTGTTTGTCGCTGTATTTTTTGCACTGTCGGGGATGGCTACAGCCATAGTTACATATGCTTCCGACGTACCTTATTGAGCTTGTACTGATATAGGAATAAGGTTAGTGCAGTGTGAACAACTCCATTGAACTTAATGTAGGTACATAAGTGTTCGTGAGAAGTGTCACAAATCACATTCTGTTGCACGACGCCCAGAATGCCGACTTCCGTTAGAAAAGAAATGTTCAGGAAGTTATTCCAGAGACTTGCAGACGAGCGATGACAGGGAGAAGGGACGCAGATTGTGTGCTAGGTATTGCAGAACGAGTGTTGCGGTAAACAGACGATTCTAAAATGAGTTTGCGAAAATCTGCAGGTGCTGAGTTCATCACCCACCCCCTCGCGTAGTCACTTCGCCACGAGAAGTTCCTTTATTCATGTGTCATTTATACCGTATACAGGCTCTTAGCCCACAGTACCAGATTACAGTTCTGCTATGACGCCGGGTGCTCTTCTGTGTCAAAGTATTGGGCAGCAGTGGTACGTGGAGGACTCGTATGGTTGTGCATTTTACTTATAGGGACATTATTGTAGTTTTAACCAGTATGTGCGGTATGAAATAAGAGACATTGATACGAAAACAATCTCGCATAATATTATATGACAACTTTTTGTGGCCTTCAGTTTCTGTGCTATGTAATAGTGTCTGTACAACTCATTCCTTGTAAAATAGGCATTTATCGAGGAGTGATACTTTCAATTTCTGTTTCACGGTGTTTGACGTATCAAATATTTACTGATTACTGTGAGAGCGAACAAGGCGTAACGTTATCCACCAGTTGTCAGCCAGTTCGAAACACAAAGAAGGCTGCAGCTGTTTCACCCTTTCAATTTCCCATTGCTAACAGGAAACTGTGTTCCAAACGCATGTTCTCTTCATTTCTAGTTTTCGTTCATCTTCATCCCTTGTTGTCTTCTTTCAGATTTGTTATTCATTTCGCTATATGTATCATTATAAATTTAATACTTTAACTCTTAAAGTAGTTCACTATTTCTCATTTCTGGATATTATCTCTTGAAAAATAATTATTAAGTTTCGTGATACAAATCGATGCTGATTTCTTTTTCAAAAAATGGATTATTCATTCTCATTCCTTTTTGCTTTTACATTAGTCAATATCTGTTACATTTTCCATACTCGGGAACAACGTTTCTCATTTCCTGTCATTTTACATTCATATTTTGCCTGCATTTCATTCGCACTTTGGTTTGGGTCCATTCATTCTTGTTTCGCTATCTCGTTAAGTATATATTATTTCCCATTCTTACTGTTATCGTTTCTGTTTCGTCTCATTCAAAGACATTTACCTAATTTTATCATGTTTCTGCGAACTGTGTAATCGTAATCTTAAGACATCTCTAACTAACGATTGTACCCCGGTTAAGAGATTTGGGACCACAATGACAATTCTTTGCGTTGCTAAATGCTGTAAAAGAGATTACCCATTTTAAGAAAGGAGGTGCCAGCTACACTGCGTAGTCTGTTCTGCAGAGTATAGGCTCAGATTCATCTCGATGATAGATAGTACTCAGTAGCTTTCAAGGTTCCTTTCTTAACAGATATTTTTTCCGGAAGTTAACGTATATTAAAAAAAAACGATTCAGTACAACGTGACTCAATATATTTCCTATGTTAGTTGGCGGAGTTGTCACCTTTCGTAATATCTTCTTCTTACGTAAGCCCATGAGAGACACAAAGTGGGCTATCTAAACCATACAAGGGCCTATGCAGAAACGTCGTTTAAAGAAATGGCGAAGATGTGTTCGACTCCCCAAGAAGACTACAGAGGCCAAAAAGTTCTGCGTACAAAATGACGAAAGAAACTGAGTACTTAGAACAAGCTAGAATAGCCTGCATTTATATAAGGAGTTTTTCGTGATTATCAGTGAAATTTATAATTGTTTATAGAAGACATGAAAAAATATGGTGTAAACACAGGACTACACTAAAATTCCAATACTAGTTTTTTGTTTAAAAAAAAGCCATTAATTTTTGCATTTAAAGTGCGAATTAAAAGTAAATTGCTTAATCCGCCCTTTTCGGACTAAAGCCGCTGCTTCATTATAATTATGGGCTGCTCTTAATTGAAATGGCAGTGAAACTTGTAGGCGAGAATCATTAGGAGTTTGGAAGTCCGTGGAGGCGAACGGTTCAGCGAACTGTTTAATGAGCCCATGAATTAGTGGAAGCGATCTTCTGAACGCTACAGTTCAAGCGTTAAATCTGCTCTCGATAATATTTGCTGCAGTTTTTCGTGAAGTTAAGACAGTACGAAGCCTACAAACGTCAACACTGATATGTAAGACTTACGGACGAAAGTAACTTTCGCGTGATAGGTCACTGCCGACTAACACAGCTCGATAAAACTTGGATCGTACGTAGATAAAACTGCTGCAGTGTAGCACAGAAGGAAAGTGAAAGAAAATCGCAACGAGACGAACAGAAATTACACTTTTATTCAAGGACTATAACTGCAGTGAAGACAACGCGATTTACGATGATCCCCTGGACATTACAAAAGGCAGGACATGGTTTTAATAGGGTGTGTGATCACTACGGACAGCGTGCATGCTCTGCAACGTATTGCCATGGAGGCCACAAGACTAGTACGGTGTTGTTGTGGTAAGGCGATCCAGTCAGTCCTCCACCAGGGCGCTTGACAACCGCTGGACCGTCGATGGTGCATGTGGACGTGCCGCAGTATGTCTTCCCAAAGAAGCTCACACACGGTAGATGGGATTTACGTCGGGGAAACTGACAGGCCAGTCCATTCACCGAATATCCTGCCGTTCGAAGAGCTCCTCCAGTTTTGCTATTCGCCAGAGCTGCGCATTGTCATCCATAAAAATGAAGTCATAGCCAAATGTACCTCTGTGAAGACGCAGGTGGGGAAGGGGCACAGTCTCACAATAATATCGACAGGTGAGCTCATCAAGTCCATGCAACATTACGCCTTCTCACACTGAATATAACACCTGGACCACCAAAACCACTATGTTCAACAATGTTCTTGGGTGCCTAACAAGTTTCCACGTCTTGCTTTGAGGGTACTTCCAGAATCACTACTCTGACTGAAACTGGTCTCATTCAGGAAGAGCACGCCACGCCACCCCACTCCTCGTCGGTCCTGTCCTTTGCGCTTGGCACCATCACAGACGGTGCCATCGATGTGCAGGCGTCAACCGAACACAACGTACTGATCGCCAGGCAAAGAGACCACCCCTACACAGTCACCGTGCCATTGTGGAGCGTGCGGTTGCTTGCCTTACAGACCTGTTAAGTGTGGTTGTAACTGCACCGCTGTCTGACATGGGTCTCCTCTTGTGTGTTGCACAGTGTGGCGGTCATGTGCTGCTGTAGCTGACCGTGGTCGACTACTCGCCTCATGCGGGCAGCAGTTACTGTGGTTAGGAACACTCCCTATGCACGCGAAACAATGCTGTGAGCAGTACCAAACTCCTGCGCTGCACTTGGCACACGTCGTCTTTCTTCCTGTTTCCGTTGATTCTTACTCGTGTGAAGTCATCCAAATGTTGTCTCTGGGACATTTCTAATGAAGAGTACCACCATAACGCACCGTAACTGCTCGCTATTTCGCACACGCACACACACACACACATACATACATACATACACACTCAATCACTCTCTCACTCTGCTTTTTCCCGTTCCTTCAACTGTCAAGTGTTGCGGAGCCAGTCCCATTTGGCGCTGTAGTTACGTTGACCTCACCCAAGTGGCGTCCAACTTTCTGTACCCGACTGGGACACGTCTGGCAATATGGTCCCGCACTTTCATTGGTTCCCGCTGTGCACTTACCATGTTGTGGTACATTATCTGTCTCGTCCTCAAGTTTTGCAGAGCAGTGTGGTAAACGATTCTCGACACTACCTGGAAAAGTAAACACTAAGGGCATTCAACAAGTAATGCAACAACGTTTTTCTGAAAGCAGGTCGGTTTTATTCACGATTCCAATAACCGTATTATTTACCACTCTTTTGGCTACAAAACCATATTTTCGAACATAATCTCCGTTAAATGTGACGACAGTACGCCACGTTACTGGGAGGCCCTGTATGCCCACATGGTACAAACGTCTTGCTGCGTTAATAACTTCCACATCATCCACGTACTGCTTCCAGCGTAGTGTATTCTTCATTGCGCCAAACTGTGTTTTGTGTCTTCTGTTGGGCGGGGAGAAACCCAGCGGGCATACACTTGGTGGACGAGTGTGTTAGCACTACAGAGGCGTCCAGGGAGGTGTTTGATTGTGATGCGTCGATCACCTCGAATGAAAGTGTCCACACGTTATAACATTGAAGGTGTCACAGCTGTGTGCGGCTGGCCGGCACGCGGGAAATCAAAACAGGTTTGGGGCGGTTAAGGTAGACGCCTCGCCCAACGGGTCACCGTGCTTTTGTTCGGTGCCAGGTCTCCGTAGACATTCTTCAGGCGTCTATGAATATCTGCAAGCTCTGGTTTTCGCCAAAAGAAAGTCAGTACCAGCTCTCTGCTTCGAACGCACCTTCATTACAGACGTCATTTTGAATGATATGTATAGCGCCGCCGCCTATCGAAATTCATAAAACAGTAGGGGCTGAAGCGGGAAAATTCCACAATGTCCCGCAAAAAATTCTGTATTTTTCGACCCACATTGGCCGAGAAAGAAAATATTGTATTAGTTACTAAACGGAGTGTCCAAATGGATTTGATTCTTGTTCTGCTTCCACTCACAGCGGGTCCGCCAGTATGTGAATTTTTCAGCAATGGTATAATGACGCTTAGAGAAATTAAAGGAAATAGTATAACATAATAAAAATACACCATTTCAGCTGAGAAAGAGCGCCTGTACGAACTTGAACGGAGTTGTGTATAGATTCATCGGAGTTGAAAAATGTAGTCACCTACGTCGCAGCCGTGTAACACATTTGCAGGTCCATTTCAGTCAGTTTCCGAGGGAACATTCCGCGTAGAGCTGCACGCACTGGAGACTTTTGAGTCCGACACGTTGCAAGTGGAACTATTTGTAACAGCGAGTGAGACGTAGTAATCAACGTCCCCGTAGAATGCTAGTAGCCCTACGGACTACCTGAACAAAGCTTAGCCGTTATGACAGGTAGAGTCGGTGTTACACGGTATTAGCGTGATGTTCGGTCGGGCGATGCAGCGGGGGAGGGGGGTGCTCACAGCGTCTTGATTAGTACATGCCAGAATGATCGTGTTGTTTCAGGTGTCTTGACACACAAAGACGAAACTTCTCACAATGACTAAGGAACTGTTTGCCAAGTCGTATTAGGGCGCTCCAGTTTTCAAATTTGTCCTGTTGATGATATACGGTTGATGTATGTGGGGTGAAATGTAATTTTCGGAGGGGTAAAAACGAAAGGTTCAGTTGGTTTCGATCACGAAACTACATTATTTTCAAAGGACCATTACGATTTTTTTCTATTTGGTAAGAGAGTAATACACATTACTTAAGTTAGCAATAATTACATTTTTATTTCAAAACTAGCATTAGCGCGTCGAATGATGTGGTGGACATTAAAGCGTGTGAAACGAATGTATGAACACCTTCCTCACACAATAAATCACAGCACACATACTTTCTAGTTCTGGTCTATTGTGGGAACCATCTACAACTCGCAGAAGGTATTTTCTTGAGATTCGTGTGATATTTAAGGACGTTTTATTTATATGTCTTAATTTTACTGTCATAGACGCATGGCGCAAATTATTTGTGTAGAGGTTCGACTATGTGAAGAAGATATTGTTCATACATTCGTTTAGGAAGCTGTGACTCCGGATATGTTATGTCATGCGTTACTGCTACTGTTAAAAAATGTAATTGTTGATAACTAATGTAATCAGTATTACAGTGTTGATAATACAGCAATGATGCTTTAAAAAATAACGATGTAGTCTGAAGCAATGAATTAAAATTTTTACCAGTGCCAGGATTTTTTTTGTGTAACCATATAGGTTATATCTATAAATTGTTAACAACGATACATTCTTAACATTTCAACCTATTAAGGTTGTTGAGTCCTACAGTTTTTAACCTTACTGTCGTTTTGTTTGTATTGTTTTTCGTTTGTATATTCTGTTTCTTTTTGATTTCCCCTTATTGTTCTTCCTCAAGTGCGTGTATGTGTGCGTGCGTGCGCGCGCGCACGCGCCATATACACCAACACTAGTTTTCTGTCAGCACTGTTATTTTGTGTAAGTATGAGTTGGCTGGATGATGTGAACCAAAGACCAACAAATTCAATAAAAAACCGTCAAAACTTCGGCACGATATGACGAATTTCTTTGTCAAAGGAAGCTAAGAAGTTACGGAATCACAACCACACGTGGCCCTCGTCCGTCGCAGAACGATGTCTGCCAAAGTCTAGGTCGGTTTAAGTCTGGAAGACATACAGCGAAAGCAAATAGTCCTGGCCAAATCCCTCACTCGTATCCCTCAACACTTCCCGAATCTCGGGACGAACGCTTACATAGGACGGGTAATTCCTTTCGCTAGCTTTCCCCGCGGCGCATCGATTTGGACATGTGCCATATAGCTCAGACATTACGACGTGAGAGTTCCGCATTTCAGGGTACGATAAAACGAATAGACATGGTTTTATCTTGATCGACATCGTGTAAATTCGAATGGGGGCGTCACTGCCTGGAACGCAGACAAACTGCAGTCAGTAGCAGGATTAAACTTTTTCTGTTTATCATCGTAGCTTCGTTTCCAAAATCGCGTAAACACTATCGTTCTGTCAGGTTAGCATAATATCAATACTCTCCACATTTCATTGCCAGCACTGTTCGCGTGACGTTGCTTTCTTCTCTTGTTACGTTTGTACAGCCTCCTGCGAACTGTTCTCGTTCTAATATTAGCATGTGATACACATTAAAGTATTCAGAAGCACTTCCTTTGAGTACTTGTGTGCAGTGTAGCCTTTTGCATAAGTCAAACTTGTGCTATAACAATACAGACAAGAGAATAAAAGGATTTGAAATATTGTGCTACAGAACAATGCTAAAGATTAGATGGGTACACCGGATAACTAATGAAGAGGCAGTGAACTGAATCGGGAAGAAAATAAATTTGTGGCGCAATTTGACTAACGTCAACATTGTCATCCAGTTGTGAGCTGTGTTAAGTCTCTAGCTCATCGAGAAACGACGCTGTTAAACAAAGTACCCTCCGCCTTACACCAGACAAAAATGCGACTTAACGAATCATTGTCATCCAGCGCTGAAGTATATCTAAAATTCCAAGTCACTAGCTTATCGGGAATTTAGTTTAAAACCAATTGCAAAATCTGCATCGAATAGGAAGACGGCAAAAAATCATTTCTTGCGGGATTGATAATCACATAATTTATGCAGGAGAACTTGTGTAATGTTTGTAAGGTGGTAGATAAGGTGCTGGTGGAACTAAAGCTGTGAGGACAGGTCGTGGGTCGTAGCTGAATAGCTCAGTAGGTGGAGTATTGCTGCGAAAGACAAAGGTCTAGGTTCGAGTCCCGGTCTGACACACTCTGCTGCAGAGTGAAAATTCATTCTGGCAAGAAAAAAATTGAGGATTCTTTTTTGTAAATGGCTCGTGTGACGTAAGTATTTCTCCGCTGACACGGGAACATCACATACACGCCTCCTTCGATTTTTTCCGCACGCACAATAAATAAATAAATCGCCTTTGAAGACTGGAATATTTCTAAAGGCGTCCACTTACGGGACGTGAAAGCATTAATGAACGAAAAGTTGGTCCAGTTTTGTGACATCACAGCTTGGAATTTCGCATTCCACTACGTTTTGGAGTGTCAAAGAAAAATATTCCCAGTCTGATTTTTGCTTCGTGGAGGGAAACGTGACCAATAAGGTGCAACATCAGTTTTACGTCACAGGCAGAACTTAGGAAACGCCATAATATCACTCAGTACATGCCGAAAAATTTTATCGTATAGTTGGGACACTGGGTGGCGAGCCAGCACCAGATCAAACCGCCTGGCTGATTTGACGACGAGGGCTGGTGTGCCGGCCAGCCTGGATATGACTTCTAGGGTGCCAAAACCGATGTCAAAGAATGACGACGACGTAGAGAAATGGGAAAAGGTGACAGGGAAAGAAGAGGAGGAGATAAGGAATTCAAACAAAAGTAAAAAAGAATGCTACTAGGGAGATTCGTACTAGCTGGTTGACGATAGCAATCTCATGAAGTTAGGCATCCCATCAACTAGGGAATACGTTAATCGCCCAAAAATGTTTCGTACTTCATAGTGTTTAACATTTTAATGCTCGGATAATAAGTTGCCGTCTCTTTACTCTAAGAATAGATGATCAATGCAGCTAGCCGCTATCTCTGTGCAATTTCTTGTCTGTATAGACGTGTATATGTTGTCTTTAAGATCCCTTCACCTTCACACACAAGTCTATACAGTAAAGTAAGGCCCTCCCAGTTCTTGGCTGATCCGTGATAAGACAGGCGAAAAATTAGACTAATGAGGGACTATTAGTATTATCTCTATTTTCATTCGCTCTCTCTCTCTCTCTCTCTCTCTCTCTCTCTCTCTCTCTTTCTCTCTTTCTCTCTTTTATCTATGTATAATTTTTAATATAAGATTTCATTACGGATATAGTGATAAAAAGAATCAGCCAAATAGAATCTTTGGTGGAGTCCTTCGTCTTGGTAATCAGCGGCTGGCTTGCTGTAAGAGATCTTTACATTTATTATTACTGTTAAACACTGCAGTCAGTCGGGAGAATCAATCGTTTGGACAGTTTGTTCCTTTTACGAAAGATTGCGAATTCCAGATGTGTACGAAGCCTTTTTGGACGATTTAACAGAGACTTAGTGATTGCAGGCTCTCTTCGACACAGCTGAAACTTCCCCACTAATTACAGGGCCAACGTGATCAACAAATGATTCAGAAAAACTCATTCGTTCATTCACTCCAGAACAAAAAAGTCACAAACCCTATTTATGGAGGAAATCTTGTATTAAATCCATCTCCATTACATGTCCAGATCTCCGGTGATTCAACGCCTTAATTATTTTCCTTTTACAATCTCTTTCTCTTCAAAACAAACCGCTAGCGGTACAAATGTTAATTTGCTCGCTTTAGCGAGAAGAAAAACAGAATATGTATCTCTCAGAAACACGTCAATCCCTCAACCTATACTCCAGAAGCTGTCCTAATTACCCCTCTAACAACCATGGAGAATGCATATATGCATCTCTGGTATTTCAAAGAATAAACGCACTAGAAAATAATTTGGCGTCGACGAGCTGTCGCCGCATATATTACGAGAAAATCAGATCAGATAATTTTTCCAAAGTGAATGAATGTGGATGGTTTGATTGAAAATGATTCATTGGTGCGTGGTAGAGGGTATTTGCTGTGGGACATTACAAGTGCTCGGAACTCTCCTCATAAGGTCCCTCTGTGAGTTTCTCTCTTACCAGACCCCCCTCAAAATTAAGGCTGCGACTTACATTCGGGTCAGTGCCGTAGTAAGTGGAAGTAGCGGCGTCCACGGCAGGTAAAATGGGCGCCTCTCGTTTAAAGATCCATTGGCTTACATGGCGGCTGTACCGGAACTGCAGCCTCCCTTCTCGTCCGTCGCCTGTCTGCGGAAGGCGAGAGTCGAGCCGGCTGCGGCCGGAATCTGGAGGTGTGGGTCGGGTCCAGGACGGCGGCCGTTGAACTCCGCCTGCAAACGGGTCTGCGGCAGCCTCTCGCCGACGCAACAGTCGCCGCGAAACAACGGACAGCGGCGCAGCGTGGGCTCGCCTTCGCCTCGCCGGTCAGCCGGTCAAAGCCAACGCGCCACTGCCGCTTGCCTCCCACACTCCTCAAGGTGCATGGTGGAGGGTACCTTCCACCACTGCTTGTCACTCGCTTTCCTGTCCCACTCGCAAATGGAGCGAGGGGTGTGCGACTGTATACACGAGGTCTGTTCAAAAACTGTTTGTCCACAAAAATTTTCTGCGCTTACCTTTTACTTACTCTGCATGGTCTCCTTCCAAATACTCTCCTTCACAATTGATACACCGCTCGCTACGCCTTTTCCATTCCCGAAAGAAGTCTTGGTACGCTTCTTGCGCGATCGCGCGAAGCGCCGTCTGATAATTTTCTTTTATCTCGTCTATCGTTACAAATATTCATCCTTTCAACGAGATTTCCACTTCGGAAATAAAAAAAAAGTTTGCAGGGGGCCAGATCTGGAGCATTCGGAGGATGAGGCAGGACAGTGCTTTCGTTTTTTGTGCAGTAGTCAAGCACCAACAGCGACGAATGTGCGGGTGCATTATAGTGATACAAGAACCATCAATTGCTCGCCACATTTTAGGCCGTTTCCTTCTCACAATTTCTCGCAGGCGTCACGACACTTCCGGATAGTACCATTAACAGTTTGTCCCCGTGACACGAATTCGTGATGAAGTAATCCTTCGGGGGTCAAAGAAAACTGTCAGCATGGTTTTGACATTTGAACTGGCGTGACGAGCTTCTTTTGGTCTTCGACAATCATTCCCAGCCCATTGTGAAGATTGAACCTTGGTCCCAACATCATAACCGTAGACCCACGTCTCAACACCAGTTATGATTCTCCTAAGGAACGTCTCGGTCTCATTTGCGCGATCCAAAAGCTCTTCACACATGCATTTATTTTTCATATTTTCACGTCGATCTGGCGGAAGGGAAACAGATAAAATACTTTACAGTAGAAATAATACGAGCCGCTGAATGTCAAGCGAGCTATACGACTTCCTGCAGCACCTGGTTCAGTACGATTCAGATTCTACAAATTCAAAGGAAACAAGGGAGCAGTTACTGAGAAGACGGGAACTTCAAGCAAATGAGAAGACGAATACGATACAATATCGAGAATTGTAACGTCAAAGGGATGTGATGGCAGACAATCAGAAAAAGCATGAAATAAAACAGTTATGTTGGACTGGCAGCACATTTTATCGTTAAAATAACAGCACTTAGAGTAACTAACAACAGAATGAAAGTGGTACAAACATCCGAAGATTTCTTGAATAATGTAATTCAGAAAAACGGGCAGTTCATATTGAAAATAATGATCCAAAACCTGTTCACAGACTGCGAGGCGAAGGCCTTTTTGGTCTTCACTCGTGAGCCGTACTTCGCGGCAGCACGATGCATTCCAAGCTGCGTCAAGCTTTCGTCACATGATCTACCGGAAATGATAAGTTTCTGCAATCTCTCGAACAGTTAGTCTGTAATTGGCAAGGACAACTTCGTTGAAGTTTCTGACATGGGAGTCGTCGGTAGACGTCAAGGCCTTCCTGAACGAGGGTCATCTTTAACTTTCGTCCGTCCATTTTTAAACCGTGTGAACCATTCGTAATGCCGAGTATGGCTTAAACATTCATTACCGTAGACTTCCTGCATCATTTGGGGTGTCACTGTAGAGGTTTTCTTAAGTTTCACGCAAAGTTTAATGAAGACGCGTTGCTCGTCTAACTCTGCCGTCTCGAAATTCGCAAATCGTGTGACACAGCGTTCCACTCAGTACAGCATTGAAAAATAACTAACAGGCATACAGTGGAGCTTCCGGCAGTTACACATTAAAAGAGGCGTGTGCAGGGATGCCAATCGCATTCCGCTCCAACACACCACTGGCGTGAAGTTAAGAATGTACGAGTGCCTTCGCGGAACGTAAATACGAAATGTACGGTACCGGCAGTTGAGTGTTTCTGCAGTCAGCTACAAGTGCCGTCTCTCTATAGCTTCTCGAAAAGAACTTCGTGTTTCCTTCAGGGATTCCCATTTGAATTCAAGTCGTCTCCATAATACTGTACTTGCTTGTTGACCGAACCTACCCGGTAGCAGATGTACCAGCACGCCTCTGAATTGTTTTGTCTTTCTTTAACCTGACGCGATGGGTATGCCAAACACTGGAGAAGTACTCGAGAATGGATTGCACAAGTTTTCCGTACACTGTCTCTTTTATAGTTTATAGATCAGCTACATTTTCCTAGATCTCGCCCAGTAGACCGAAGTCCACCATTCACCTTCCCAACAACAGATCGTACCTGCTCGTTTAGACACTTAACTGACATGACTATTTCAAGCAGTACACCGCAAATACTGAACTGTAAATTGATAGGATTGGTTTTCCTACTCACCTGCTTTGTCTTACATCTTCTCCACATTTAGAGCAACCTGCCATTCATCACACTAAATAAAAATTCTGTCTAAAGTGATCCTGCATCCTGCTACACTCATTCAATGACGACGCAGATTGCTGTTCATCCTATACGTCACATCGGTTCTCTATGTAGACAACAACAGCGATTCTGTTATTTTCCAGGGACACTCTTGACGACACCTTTACATGCGATGAAAAATCCGTCCAGTACAAGGTACTGCTTTCTATTAGTTAAAAGATCTTCGAGCCGCTCGCGTATCTCAGAACCTATTCCGTATGCTGCATAACAACCTGCAGTGTGTCACTGTGTTAAACGCTTTCTGGATATGTAGGAATATAGAATGTGGTTTGACTGTGACATGAAGCTGAAACTTAGCACTCTACGCACCGACCCAACGTACAGTGATGATACTTCTTCTGTGCCATTTATACAAATTTTTACTAGGGAATGATACATGAAACGCATCCATTGGTACTGTGCACTGCTGAGTGGAATGCACGCGACAGAAATGCTCGGATGTACACTGCGAAATATTCTAGAGGAGAGTAGTACGTACCGTTTTAATAAACATTTTCTTGAATCATTTAAGTCAGTATTATGACGGCGACTGATATTGAAGTTACACCGTGCTGGCGACATGCAAAAATCATCAAAGTGGCAGCAACTGTATAATGTGTCTGGATATGCACATCAGTAGCTTTTCAACGCACCATAGGAGTAAGTTCGTATGAACGTTGATGGTTTGTGAGAAGGTCGTGTTACGAATAGTCTAAAAAGGTCCGGCAGGATCTTGGCCTATCGCGACAGCGGTTTATCGTTCCCGAGACATTGCTGCTCGCGTTGACGGGAATCCCACGACTGTCGTGGGAATATCCGACGGACGGACTCAAGAGGGCCGTACGTAACGCTATACAGCAAAGATCAAACTTTTTTTGTCAGCGGCTGGGTAACTTACGGGCCGCTTCATCACTCCGTACAATACTTGCAAGCCAGGACGAAACCTTTATGAAAAAATCTGGGTAAGTGCTAATAGCAATCACGCATCGAGGGTTCGGTTCAAACTTAATTATGCACGTAGGTAGTTCATCCGTCGTGGAATTCGAGGATCTCGACCATTTTCGCCTATTATAGTTGCCAATGTAGACAAGCAAAAAGGGTCTAACTGAGAGCCGAAGAATCAGACAACAAATGACAAAGAAAATACTTTTTTCCGTGTAATGTAATTATTCAAATTAACAATTTTCGGATTTTTCCCTTTATTTGTGCTGTGTAACCTTGCTTCTTCCCGAATTTCATGATACTAGGTCAACGGGAGAGTTTCCGGAACGTTCTGACGAATGAGCTAGCGAGTATCAAAATATGAGAGATATTTGGCCTCATCTTTTGACTGCATTGACTTAGAAGCTTACATTTATCACACCGACAAAGGACTATAGATCTTAGTATGCGGCTTAAATTTCAACTTGATTCGTGTACCCATTCCTGAGATAAACTGGTCTTAACAGAAGGGCGGACAGATAGGCAGTCAAATAATAAATGACCAAAATAACTAAAGTTTTCGAATTTTTTTCCCCTGTAACTGTACTGTGAAACCTTGCTTCATGGCAAATTTCATGATCCTAGGTCAACGGGAAGTACCCTACAGGTTATGATGAGCGAATTTGCGAGGATCCAAATATTTTATACAGGATGGTCGGAAATTCCCGTTACAAACTTATAGGACTTGTAGAAGGGACTGAGTATGTAATATTTTGAATAGGAACACATGTACGGAAATGTACTAGTTGGGCGTCATTCACGCGTCTGTCAGTGTTGGAGCAACATGGTTGAGTACAAGTTTGCAGAAAACACCGACATGATCTTACTGAATGGCGAAGCTCACGGCCATGGAAGAGCTGCCCATCGCCTTTATCAAGATAGTTCTCCACAACTTCAGACTACATCGCGTACACTTTTCGCCACAGTCACGCAACAGTTTCGAGAAAGGGTATCTTCACCAGCAGCAGGCGTGACTGTGGCGCCCGAACTGGAAGAGGCGTTAGCTCATCACGTTGATGGGAACCCGTCAACAAGTACACGAGCAGTCTCATTGTCTATTAATGAGTGGAACTGTAAAACAAGTGTTTTACTGGATCACGCCCAGTCAACTACTTGTAATAATGGTCGCATTAGCAACACGTTTTCAAATGGTTGTAGCACGGAAATGGTACGATTCTGAACATGGGTTCTTATTCAAAATATTATGTACTCACTCCACACTTTAAGTCCTAGAAGTTTGTAACGGGACTTTCCGGCCACCGTGTATAAATTGCCGTATCATGTGACTGCATTGAATTAGAAGCTTTCTTTAATTTCTTACACCGTCAAGGGACCATGTACTTTAATGTGTGACGTATGTTTCAACTTGATATGCCTATCCGTTTCTGAGGCAAATGGTTTTTAACGGTCGGACACACACACACACACACACACACACACACACACACACACACACACACGGACAACAAAGTGATTCTATAAGAGTTCCGTTTTTACCGCTTGCGGTCCGGAATCTTAAAAGATGATAAACTTAATTCAGCATTCCGTGTTAATTGTGGGTGAGTGGCATGCAGTATACAAAAACAAGGACAACCAACATACTTATTCACCAAGAAAGCTACGAAAGCAGGCGTCGTTAGCAAAAAGATAATTACATCATACATAGTGTGCACTAGCCAGAATATCACAAATTTAAGTAGCAAAAGACGATCGTGAGATGTGTATTGCTGTATCAAATCCACAGATTTCAAAAGAAATAAAAGTTGTTTTATTCATCCAGTAAATTTTTGTTTTCAAAATTGAAATAGCTGGGACCTACACCTTTTACTCAGGAGCTGCGTTTGAATAATATTCCGAAACTCATGGAAGTCGTAGGGTCAAACCTCTGCTTCGTAGCTCACTGTCTATCACTGATGCACGCAGTATGAAATATCTAAAGAAAGTGAAGTGCTTTGGTACATGCCAGTTGTATTGATGTGCTCCGTGAATCCGATAATTTCGTTGTATATTCATTGCTGACGGCAGAAGGTGCGGAATGACTGTTCTCATCTGGAACCTGTCGCTTACCTATCACGGCGGCAGTCAATTTATATGCGAATTAATTACTTGTCAAAGTGATGGGTGATGGAGAGCTGATTAACCTGCATGGCTAGGCAATGTTCAAATGGAACCTGTTCAACTTTCCACAAACGAACGTGGCCCCCGTGCAGTTGTCCTGTTTAAACTGTAAACCTATTTTTCTTTCGCCCACTGTTTCTGCTGTGTCCAGTACTGCATCCGCTAGAAAATACGACAAGTTGTTTCCTGGATCAGATCAATGAGAAGATGATGTGGAGAAAGAGAAACAGGGGGAAGAGAAGGAAAGGTAGAGGGGGAGAAAGGGGTGTTGGAGAAAGAGGGTTGGAGCAGCAAAGACGAAGGGAGGCTTAAGAGTACTGTCTCTCAGAACTAGAGTACTGAAGAAATAGTATAGGAGTATTGTGCTCAAATGCTATGTGTTGTTGCAGATATTTTGACGTAGTGCGAGAATGTGAAGAGTGCACAAAGCCACCCTCACATGAGATGTTTCTCTCCTCGTGAAGCACGCCAGACATGGTTTCCATTATGGTTGGTTTACGCTCATAAACGGGCGAGAACTAGAGTATCACACGGAACATGCTTCTCATCGTGATTTGCAACCACCATGGTCTCCATTGGCAGCTGTCGGCTGTATCTGGCGCGCACACCACACGGTTTGTTTACAAAAATATACGCTGTAAATTTGTTATGCTGCCCAATTAAGACGCACATTTGGTCTCTTGTTCATGTTCTACCCTTGTTGTTTTGTCAAAAATGGTTCAAATCGCTCTGAGCACTATGGAACTCAACATCTTAGGTCAGAAGTCCCCTAGAACTTAGAACTACTTAAACCTAACTAACCTAAGGACATCACACACACCCATGCCCGAGGCAGGATTCGAACCTGCGACCGTAGCAGTCCCGCGGTTCCGGACTGCAGCGCCAGAACCGCTAGACCACCGCGGCCGGCTGTTGTTTTGTCTTTAGCGTAAATACACTAAGGTGAAAGAAGTCGGAGGATACCTCCTGGTATCGTGTCGGATCACTTTTTGCCCCTCGTAGTGCAACCACTCGTTTGGCATTGATCAACAAGTCCTTCGAAGTTCCCTGCCGAAATGTTGAGCCACGCTGCCTATATAGCCCTTCATAATTGCGAAAGTGTTGCCGATGCAGGATTTTGTGCACCAACTGACCTCTCGATGATGACCCATAAACGTTCGATGGGATCCATGTCGGGCTATCTGGGTGGTCAAATCATTTGCTCGAACTGTCCAGAATGTTCTTCAAACCAAAGAACAATCGTGGCCCGGTGGCATAGCGCATTGTCATCCATAGAAACTCCGTCGTTCTTTGGGAGAAAAATTCCATGAATTGCTGCAAATGGTCTAATCCAGTCAATGATCGGTTCAGTTGGACTAGAGGGTCCGTCCATTCCTTGGAAACACAGCCCGCACCATTATGGAGCCACTATCAGCTCGCACAGTGCGTTGTTGACGAGTTGGGTCTATGGCTTTTTGATATCTGCGCTACACTCGAACCCTACCATCAGCTCTTAGCAACTGAAATGGGGACTCATCCGACCAGGCCACGGTTTTCCTGTCGACATGGTCACGAGCCCGGGAGAGGAGCTGCAGGCGATATCGTTCTGTTAACAAAGGCAATCGCGTCGGCCGTCTGCTGCCATAGCCCATTGACGCCAGATTTCGCCGCGCTTTCCTGATGGGTACGTTCTTCGTACGTCCCACACAGATTTCTGCAGTAATTACACGTAGTGTTGTTTGTCTGTTAGCACTGACAACTCTACGCAAACGCTGCTGCTCTCGGTCGGTAAGTGAAAGCCGTAGGGCGCTGCGTTGTTCGTCGTGATTGGTAATTATTGAAATTTGGTATCGCCGGCACATTCTTGACATTGTCGATCTCGGACTATTAAACTCCCTAACGATTTCTGAAATGGAATGTTCTGTGCATCTAGCTCCAACTACCATTTCGCATTCAAAGTCTTTTAATTCACGTCGTGCGACCGTAACCACGTAGGAAACCCTTTTACATGAATCACCTGAATAAAAATTACAGCTGTGCCAATTCACTTCCCTTTTATATCTTGTGTACACGATACATATTTGCAAACCGCTATCTCATGACTTTGGCCACGTCAGTGTATACAAAAATGTCAACGTTCATGAACATGATACAACGCATAAAAAAAGTTCGATGTCCAGTCTGCAAGGACTGCAGCTTACGAAGTTCAATTTCAAATAGGACTATATAAACTGGCAATAGTCTTCCACATAAGATAAAAATTCCCACATTTTTAGCAATACTCGAAGGGCGTTCTTAATAGAGGCTAGAGTAGAATAATTTTTTAAAAATATCCATGTATACTATATCGTTGTTTATTAGAGCCATCGATATTATCTAGGCGAAAGTATCGATATTTAGGTATGTCTGTCGATATTTTCTATATTTACAGCAATTAAAAAAAAATTGATCGAAGTCACAGAAATTAATAACAAACATTTACAAATTAACAAATGCTTTGTTATATCCAGCGTTAACCAAGAAAAGACGCGCACCGTGTTCTATAAAACCTCTTATTTACAAAAGATACTGATTAATGAAGCCAATAATCGTCATCGATAGACATTAACAGACCTCTTTGTTTAATATGTTCCCGTAGCAGTCTGCTCTCTTATCTGGCACAACCTAGTTTACTAATGAAGTCACTCTTTCAGACGAAACAGAAGAGGATTGGCTTATTAAATATTTTTGAGCAACTACTGACAAAACAAATGTGAAATGAGTTCTAAACATTTCAGACAACAGAGTCCTTTTTCCATTAAATACCAGTGCAGTAATGTGTGTGATTTTTGTGCAGAATGTATATTACTTTTACAGTGCACGTCTTTTCTTGATACAGGTAATCGGGGGGGGGGGGGGGGGGGAGGGGGGGGTGTAAGAAAAGCGCGTATTCTGTCTCATAGTTGGGAGCACATGACAATTTCCACCATTATTGTACAGAGCTGTCACCAAATGTGTCTTCTGCTCCATGTACCCATCATTTGGAGTGGGCGAAATCACATACATAAGTAACAAGCTTTCATGAATACGCAGTGTAGATACATTCATATTCAGATTTGGTGTTCATTTGCAGTACTGAATATGAAATTAAATTAAGCCCATGATAAGACATTTACTGTCAGATTGCACGTAGTTGGAATGGGCAAGAAATCAGCAGATGAGAATTAGTGCCTATGAATCAAGAAAAAGACACTCAATAAAAATATCGCGTTTGATATTCAGTATTAAGTATAATTGACTGATGTAACGATAATGCATGTATGTATCAACGATATACAACGGACTTATTTCGAAGGTGTATCAATACTTTTATATCGATATTTTTGCTCGTCCCAAGTTCATTAACAGAATTTTTAGAACATGTAAAACATTGTAGACTTTCAAAAGTGCAAAATCTCCTACTATAAGTAGTGCGTGCTCTCTTGTTGGTAGTAAAAAAAGTCATTTATATACTGTAGTATTACTACTAAATTGTGACACAGCGTAGAGCGCTTTTATAAATACATAATCTAGAAAATTACAGAATGTTCTTCTGTTAAAACCATAAAAAATCCCACAATCTTCGGGAAAACATGAAAGCGAAAAAAAAAATCGCGGAAGAAGTATCCGAGCTGGCAACAGCCCGTGCCTCTATCCACTGCAGAGTAGAGGTAACAAACGGCGTTTTGAGGCTATGTGTTTGATCTTATCGTGTCCTCAAGGCTTTCATCACCGTTATGTCATTACACCAAATCATAACAAACACGAGGCGTTTTTGATAAATTGTCGGTGGCCCGATCACTTAAACTAGGTAACTTTCATAGCATAGCGTAGCTTATATATAGTGCTGAAAGCACGAAATACGAAAAGCTTTTAACCACCAAGTCGTTTTCCGTCATTTTAACACGACAAATAGTGGCACAAATGACGAGTTTTTCGAGAGATCCTCAGTGTGCCGGAGCCTCGAAACAGGATTAATTCTTAAAAAAAAGTTGTAATAATTAAACTGCCAAATACAGGCTTTTCAACTGCAAACGATGTATTCCGATATGGTGCGTACTACGTTTTGCTTATTACGTAAATGCGATCTTGCTGGTATTTATAGGCACATTTGCCACACTTCTTGCCTAGGGTGTTGGAGACAAACGGTCCATCATTTACCAAAGGGTGGGGCAGATAATTGAGAGTTCATATGAACATGTTTTCGATTTGAATATAAGTTAATACTGGAGACATGTTGCCCGTTTGAAAGGCAGCGTTAAGTGAGCTACATATACCGCTGTACGCGTATGCTGTCTAAGGTGTTGTTTATCGTCAGAATAGCATGTACTTAGCATTGTTAATACCAGGTTTTTGTTGCAGTAATTTTGGAGAACGTTCGGCAACGACAAGAGTGCGTGCGGTAATTTACATTTCTGGCAAAATATGTGCGCTAAAAAGCGACTGTCCAGTTGAATGCTTACTAATTTACTTGACAACAATTAATGGAAATTGTTTTTACGTGAATAAACTTAAGGTCACTATTTGGCGACTGATCCACTTTTAAAGGATGTCCCACTCGAAAGAGGCCCCACATACATACATTTGCTTAAATTACATGTAAAGGCTCTGCTTGAAAAACAGGAAATGAACATGCCATACGTTGTTCATGGGGAAATAAAAGTGCCTCACAAAAGGTGCTAGAAGCGTCCGCCCTCGACTTGTTAACGCAGTGGAACATGACTCTTCAGATTCTCGAATGTTGCTCTCAGAACCTCTGGTGTCACTGCCTGGATTTTACCGGTGATGTTCTCTCGTAAATCTTCCAAGTTGTGTGGTTTCTTCCTGTAGACCTTGTCTTTTTGACCACCGCGAAGGAAAAAGTCAGGTGGTGTTAAATCAAGTGACCTTGGAGGCCACACTCCTTTCGAAATCAGTCTGCCGGAGAAAAATGATTCGACTTCAGCCATGGTCGCTCGAGACGTGTGGCATGTGGCGCGATCCTGTTGAGACCATCTGAGGTTCTTCATTCCCGGAACATTTCGATGTAAACTGCACTTGTCACAATACTCGAAAAAAACTGGTCCGATGATGCGACGCTGTGATATTGCACAGAACAGGCCAATCTTTTGTGAATGCATGCATGAATTGCTGGACCAGTGCATGTAGATTTTCACTACACCACAAGCGTGTATTCTGAGAGTTTACATAGCCACAGAGGTTGAACCACGCCTCATCACTGAACGATTCCTGGCCTCGGAGCGATAAATTGTTGACACCAATGGCAAAATGTGATGCCTGCCTTTGTCATTGACATTTAGTTCCCGAACAACTTTAAACCTGTATGGATACATACGAGTTTTCTTCGCAGCACAGTAACACGTGCTCCGTGACATTCCACATTCCTGAGATAAACGTCGAACGGACTTTGCAGGAGAGGCCAACAATCTTTGTTTCATGTCAGTCACTTTTTCTTCCGATACTAGCAGCCGTCCCCCACGGTGAAGATCCAGCACTATTTCACTGCTCTCCATCTTTTTCACTAGCTTTTGTATCCCGCATTCAGAAGATGTGTGCTGGTCATCAAACCGTTCAGCAAACATTCGATAACATATCTTAAAGGAACCAGTAACCCAATGTTTCACAGGAAACACTCGCTCTTCAATATAATACCGATACATTGTCATTGTCACTATCACTGAACACTTGAGTTCCAGCCACAGCGACGCGAGGAAACACACTGTTGCGTCAAACGATGTTGCAGAGGGCAGCGTTGCCGTGTCAAACGTCACAAATCACACTTTCAGCGGAATTACTACACATGTTTGTGGGGCCTCTGTCGAGAGGGACACCCTATATGCAATTGCCCCCACATAAATAATTTTGAAATTAACATGTACGTTTTCTTTTTATGTTGGTGTATGCGTATGGCCTCTACTCTACAAATTCATGTAGCGTAAATATGCTAATTCGAAATGTATCGGAATTATCTCTATCAGGCAGTAGCAGCACGATGTCCGGGGATGCCCCGTTATACGAGATAGGCGTGGTTTTAACGCCTGCCGATGTGGTCGCGGGAGTACTGGTAGTTAGTCGAGTCTGGGTGAGCTTACCGGTCGGATCACGGGCGAGCCTGATGTGCGCTATCGGGCACCAAAGCGTAATAGTTGTGGATTAACATTAGTTTGGCATTCGCTCAGAGATCCTTCAATATTTTTTTACGGCAGCCGTATCCAGTATGAAAGCAATGGTCAACTCAAGTGGAAATCTGAGAGCGGGTGAGTGGTACTGTAGTGTGAACGAACTTAAGACATCGTAAAGACATTTTCTCCGAAGTTGAAGCACAGTAAATTCAGTATTCATTATAAAGCGTTTCTAATTTCGCGAGACCTTTTCCGTCATTATGTGTGTCTAACAGGGGCAAGAGTTTAAAGTTCGACAGAGCACGTGACACGTAGGCACGCAGTAAAAAGCGGAGGGTTTACAGAAATTTGTTGATACTGCTTTCAGTCCCTTTGATATTCCATGGAACCGCAAACGGTAATTGAGAGTGTACCTAATTCGGAAAGTAGTTATGAAAATGACGATAATAATGAGTGTGCATCAGTCCATTCGAAAGGTGTTCGCACTATGTCGCAGACTAAATGAAGAGAACGGGCTGAAAAAAATAAATGATAACGCTGTTTTCATTCTCTTCAGTGTTTACAACGGGGTATTTAGTTGAATAAACAGCCTTCATATCTGAGTGATTTATCGTGAAGCCGAATAAATATTTTTTAGAATATATAGCGTCATCGTTAGGATTGATTTGTGAAGATCAATACATGAGAAAACAGTTTACGATAAAAATAGAAAAAATGAAGATGGCGTTAATTGGTTGATATGTAAAATAATCATACGAGGTGATACATATTAAATCCGATTTCACACCAGCCAGTTGGGAATTTGTAAAACTCATTAGGTTATTGTGATACGTGCGTCTTGGAGTAAGTATGTGCACCCGTGCTGTCAAAATATTCAGAGTCCGACGCTAAAGAAATACGATAGAAATTATTCAGGACCAACTTTTAATAACAATTACCAGGCGGGCAAGTTACGTCGTTAGGCATGATTCTGATACCTTCCGCCTGAAAAATACTAATTCCAACAGAAATGCTAATTACGCCGACTTTCAAGTTCTTTCGACTGTCGTAATTAAAAGAAAGAACACTGTAAAAGCGTCCCACGTACGAGTAAACTAGACACATTTATTCGAGGATGTCGTTGATGCTTTCGACATGTGTTAATCTCGTTGATGCGATCGAACACAGTGTTGTTCGCCTTTTGTATACAAGAGCTGGCCGTTCGTGCAAGAGGTCTTCCACAGTCTATACATCCTGCATTTACGACCTGTCTGCAGTTAGCAGTTAACGCGCTGCACGTGACTCTCATGAGGAGAGATCCGTAGTGGAGGGATCGACTTTTGAAACCATTTATGTAGGTTAAGATGCCAAGTATCACACCATGCAGTCATTCACCCTGTTGGCCCCTCGTTTGCGAGTAACCGACCAGTGGTTTTGTGGTGTAATTGATAGGTCGTGAGTTCGAATTTTCTCAGATGCTTTAAATATTATTTTAAAATTTTTGTCGGAATGCCATTGATCATTATTTTTATTCAGTTAATTGGTGTAAATGTAATGTTTTATGTCTATTCCTTCATCACATCATATTAATTATCATATAAACTACTTCAATTGCTATCGTTTTCCTTCCTATCATCCTTTTTCCGCTTCAAACTTTTTTTGTATGACTTTAATTGATTTTATGTATTAATTTCAATTCCTTCGTTTTATCAAGCTTTTTTCGTCCATGTTATTGCATTCATTATTTCAATTCCTCATTTTGCGTGAATTTCATTTTAATTATAATACCTGCTTTTGTTTAAATCTTCATCTCAGTTATTTTGTAAATAGTGCAGTAGGAATGTAGGCTATGTTTTAAATGTGTGTGCGATGATTACCATCCAAAAAGTGCGCATCTTGCAACGAGAAAAATATTTTTGACACCAACTGCACAGTCAATAAAATTAATTTTGTAGTCTCTTGTTTTTAAATGATTGCGCACTGTTTTCAAATATTTAAGTATTGTAATAAACGAATATAATTAAATTCACATTCACAAAAATTCCAAGTGGAAAAAGAATGCTATAAAGAAAAATGAACATCTTACGCTTATAGTTACTGAATGGTAGGGAAAGAGAATGAGTACGCTTGTTACGATCTATTAGAGTAAAATTTCTGTTTTAATACTAGTACAAAGTTACACCGTCATTCAGATTAACTTTGGACCGATCGTAAAAAAATTTAGTATTTTTCTTATATCTAAAGCCCTGACCAACATTAGACATGGCAAAGGGAAATCAGAAATTAATAAGGAGGAAAAACAAAATTTTAATTTAGTATTGCATGTTTACTTTTAAACAACAATATATTTGTACCGCCAGGCATTTTCAGTTTAAATCACTGTCGTCAGAAACTCTCTTCACAGCCAACGCAATTAAAAAAAAAATCACAAGCCTGAGAGTTTGTAGGAAGGTGAAATTACAAAATACGGACTAAAAATCACATATGTAATACAACTGTTACTTTTAGTATATAGTAATGCAAGTAAGTGGATCACCAGCCATTTGAAACAAAAGTAGTAGACGGGGCAAATATAACTGACTGGTAAAAAGATTCCTTGATTGACTGTAGGCTGTACGAAACACGATCGGAACTGGTTACTAAGTGTTTTAAATGCCATTTTTCGTTTGCTTACTGCATTATATTACAACAGCCTTAATTTAATGTTCCTTGCTAAAGACAAGTACCATCTGTGTAATGCACATTCACCAATAGCTGCTTCCTCAGTGTCAGAGTCGGTACGAGTTGCATACGCCCATGAGTTGACAGGACTGCAAGACAAAAAATTTCCCCTCTCATTGCCCTCTTAACTCTGCAATGGCCCGCTACTTACCCCTGTACCCCTCTGCCCCTGGGGTAGGCGGTCAACTTTACTTAGCTCACGGCCGAATTCACCAATGTTAATTAAGTCCATCACAAAATATTACTGTGCCTGTCTGTAAGTTTGTTTGTTACTGAGAAGGAAAACTACACTCTTTAAGATCATCTTAACGTCAGTTGACGTTTTTCGGCTCGGCCGTTAGTTGCTAGAGGCATAAAGGCCGAGAATCGCGGGCCTCACGAATAGTTGATTCGGGCCGTAAGCGCCGCAGTTCGACGACCACTGGGCTAGGCACCTCCGTGCACAATCGGGCTAATGACGGATGCGAGGGAAAGACCTATATGGTACACCTTTAGACGACGGCCGTGGTTTAATGCTCGGCCGTTAACGCCTGGGTGTACATAATGCCGTCACCTGTTGCCGTCTCCCTGTGTCAGCACGGGATCGCGTGGCTTCTCGCTTCTTATCATTCTGCCCGCCGTGCCTTCTCTGTGCTATCTCTGCAGATAACGCGGCTGATACAGTTCCCGTCTGTATCTGGGTTTTCCGCAGTGAGGCGGAGCGTGCTCTGGGCGACCATCTCGTGTCATCCCACGACCGTTGCCGTTACTCGCTGCAGGCGTAACAGTGCGAGTCACTGCCACTTAGGTACGGATTACCTCCAGCGCTTTGTCTCTTTGGCGTCGTACCAAATCTCCTGGCGCCCGAAGGAGAGCCGGAGGGACGCAAAAATACTGGACAACGTAGCATCTAAGAACATCGTTCATGTTTTCGAAACAAATTGGGATGATTGATTTTCACGATTGGATTAGTTTTAGCGCATAGCTAAGGAGCAAACTGTGATCACAAAGATGAGTATTCAATCCCCTATAGTTCTGGTAGGCGTGAGGAGGAGGATTGCTTTTGGATGTTCACGCGACCAAGTGTCCCAGCGTCGCCGGATGTGACGTGTTGTGTTGGCAGAAGAGCCAACACCGTGTTACCAGAGGAGGCCGAAATGCAGGCGTTTTAGCTCACGCAGGCTGGCGTGAGGGGGGAAGAACTATACTGACGTGAGGTCTGGAACATGACAAGGAATTAGAATTCAGAAAGCGGACGTACTTAGTCTGATACTTAACTTTAATCCATTAATGATGAACGTCGCTCTTGACGGTACATGATTAACAATATTATCTGTTCAGATTATAGTAACTGAATGTGGCGTCATGCTAGGTCGTAGCAAATGACGTAGCTGAAAGCTATGCTAAACTGTCGTCTCGGCAAATGAGAGCGTCTGTAAACAGTGAACCATCGCTAGCAAAGTCGGCTGTACAACTGGGGCGAGTGCTAGGGAGTGTCTGGCGGTGACACCACATGACGTACGGCATTCCTCTCGCTACGACTCCTCTAGTGCAGCAGAGGAATTCGCAAACTTTTCCTCCGACGGAGCCGGCCGCTGTGGCCGAGCGGTTCTAGGCGCTTCAGTCCGGAACCGCGCTTCTGCTACGGTCGCAGGTTCGAATCCTGCCTCGGGCATGGATGTGTGTAATGTCCTTAGGTTTGTCGGGTTTAAGTAGTTCTAAGTCTAGGGGACTGATGACCTCAGATGTTAAGTCCCATAGTGATCAGAGCCATTTGAACCATTTTTTTGAGAAAACTTGGATTTCATGGTCGAGCGGCTGCTCATAAGCCACACATCACCCCGTTTAATACCAAACGACGCCTCCCCTGGTGTAAGTAGCGTGAACATTGGACGACTGAACATTCGAAAAACGTTGTGTCCCACAGGACTCAGAGCCCTTTCAACCATTTTGCTCTAAATCTGAAGAAAATGTAAGATGAAGCAGGTGAGTAGGAAAACGTATACTGACGAAGGCAGGCAACATTTCTGTCTTCAGAGACTGCCGAACCAACTCAACCACACCACGTCATCCGCCATCGGCGCGATCCGAAGATCTCCTAAGTGCTTCGTTTGCTCTTTAGGCTTAGCAGTTGTTTATCATTCTGCTGGTTATTAATACTTGCGAAGTAATGGAATGATAGCCTGCTATTGAGAGATGCTTTTGCGTGAAATGCAAGTATATTCACGGTTTAGCTTTTACTGTATTAATAGCAAAATTTTATCATTTTGGCGCACTACTTCCGAACGCAGCAACCAATCGTGGAGGAGGACTGCAAATAAGGCGGTCTTTCTCACAATACCCATACCGAACAAACCATTTGTCATTGGCTTGTCACACCACAATACCACAATACGTCATCTTCCCACTGCCGCCTACTCAACTGCTCTGAGAAATGTCTCTAGTAGTTGAATATGATGGCTGCAAAGCCAAAAATGTTACAGTCTCTTAGCAAGAAGGTGATCGACCGTTGTACCCCATTCTTTTCTACGCCCTACGCGCAGACACTGTGCTAACTGGACTGCTGATAGAACTTTGAAATTCACGAGCAATTCTTTTCGCTGATTCATGCAATTTTTAGCAACGATCCTTTGCGATGGTCGGCGATCTCTGTTCGTCAGTAGTCTGCCTCATCTTTCTTTAGTTTTTGGTTGTCTCTTCTCGTTCCCAGTTCAGTCACATCACCAAAAGTTGACATGAGCAGCTTTAGAAGAGTTGAAATGTTAGTGATGGATTTGTCACTCAGTTGACGTTCGATGACTAGTCCACGTTCAAAGTTACTGAGCTGTTGTTACCGACTAATTATGCTGCTGCTGCTGCTAGAGCTCTTCTGATAGGCAATGTATCCCGCCTTCTTTTAATCTGACAGATCTGTCTCTCGTGACATCTACTCAACTGTGCATTACACAGAGGTGTCCAGACGCTTTTGATCAGATAATACTGCACCCGCACAATAAACAGGTGCCATCGTATACGAGGGTTGCCCAGAAACTAATGCACCGCATTTTTTCTTCAACATTTCTTTATTGAACATAACGAGGAATTACGCAACAAAAGAATGGTGTTTTATGTACACACTCCATTTTTCCACGTAATCTCCATCCCATCCTCCAGCGGGAAACAAGGGCGCGTATGCCGTGTCGGTACCAGTCCTTGTCCTGATGGCGGAGCCAGTGCTTCACTGTGTGAATCACCTCCTCATCGTCCTCAAAATGTCTTCCAAGAATGGCATCCTTTAACAGCCCAAACATGTGTAAGTCCGAGGGGGCTAGGTCAGGTGTGACAGCCGTCGATGGTCTCCCCGACCGCTGCAAATCGTGGAGCTCCGCCGAACCGCCTTCTGATGACTGCAGCCTCCGTGCCCAGCGACTAACTGTGTTTCTGTCGACAGCAGATGTTCCACAGACTTTGCACGAGCGTTTGTGAATATTCCCCACAGTTCCTTTCTTTGCAGTGAGAAATTCAATGACGGCACATTGCACGTAACGTGCATCACCTACAGGCGCCATTTTAAAACTGTCGTGCAGCTACGCTATCTGTCGGAAGTGACAGAAACTTGGCGCGCTTACTCAGGAGACTTCAAATAAGACATATGTAACATTTTCCATTTGTAGCATTGTTTTCCACTGAGAAAAAAAAATGCGGTACGTTACTTTCTGGGCAACCTCGTATTATCATCATCATCATCTCTACTTTCGGACGACTTGCACTGCTCCATATACATATTAAACGTTTTTCGCTATTAAAAAGCACTCGTGTAGTGAAGGTAAGAAAGCACTTCCAGCATGATCACGAAGTGTGCTGATAGAATCAGCCGCTATGTTTTTTCCGGTTTTTGTCATTCGTCTTTAATCCACACTCTTAATATTTCTGAGATAAGGTGGCTATTGTGCTTTTCTTCGCTTCTTTCAGACCTGTGATACTTAAGCAATTGCGCGCAGCGCGTTTTGAGAATCTCGGAAAATCTCGTTTCAGTAGTAATTTCATTTCTTGAAGCAGAAAGATACAGTGACGGCAGACAAATGGCTGCTACGTTAACGGAATAAAGAACGTAGCCTCGTAGCACGCGATACAGTAGCCGGCGTATTCGAGTTGCTCACCGGTTCAATGTCACATAAGCTCACTCAGCGCGAAGAATTGCCTCATCTCGAACTGTTGAGCTTCCCAGAATTGCAGCGTGGGTTTTCAGGTTGCGTTGCGTGATCGCCGATGAGGGAGGTTGGGGGGCGTTGAATAGCAAACGCACAGTGCAGTGCGGAGTGTCTGCTGTGGGCCGTTGTGACCATCGGTGTTGCGCGCGGCATCTCTGCCGAGTTAGCGTGGCGGTCGTAAACAGTTTATTAACGCACGCCTCCGTCGTAAATCAAGGGCCACTCGCTTACTAAAGCCCACCAAATAAACACGGCAGCTCTGCCATTTATCCTCGGCTCTTAATGAGCCCGGCGGGAAAAAAAGCTAATACATTAGAAAAGAGTCACGTTTTGCACTGATGCAAACGAGTGCATGTTTTTAATGTTACGTGTTGACTGAAATAGTTCATCATTCTTTTTATTACGTCAAGCGCTTCTCGACGTTTTGATATTCTAACCTAGATACAGACCTTCTCTCTCTCTCTCTCTCTCTCTCTCTCTCTCTCTCTCTCTCTTTCCCTCGCCCCTCTCTCTCTCTTTCCCCCTCCCCCCTTCTCTCTCTCTCTCTCTCTCTCTCTCTCTCTCTCTCTCTCTCTCTCTCTCCACCCCCCCCTCTCTCCACCTCTCTCTCTCTCTCTCTCTCTCTCTCCACCCCCCCCCCCTCTCTCTCTCTCTCTCTCTCTCTCTCTCTCTCCATCCCTCTCTCTCTCTCTCTCTCTCTCTCTCTCTCTCTCTCTCTCTCTCTCCACCCCTCTCTCTCTCTCTCTCTCTCTCTCTCTCTCTCTCTCTCTCTCTCTCTCCATCCCTCTCTCTCTCTCTCTCTCTCTCTCTCCACCCCTCTCTCTCTCCCCTCTCTCTCTCTCTCCACCCCTCTCTCTCTCCCTCCCCCCTTCTCTCTCCACCCCTCTATCTCTCCCCCCTCTCACTCCACCCCTCTCCCCCTCCCTTCTCTCTCTCTCTCTCTCTCTCTCTCTCTCTCTCTCTCTCTCTCTCTCTCTCTCCCTCCCCCCTCTCTCCCTCCCCGTGTGTGTGTGTGTGTGTGTGTGTGTGTGTGTGTGTGTGTGTGTGTTTACCCCATACTGTACGACATTCCCTCTTTTTCTCACAGTAATTGCGACTCTCTGTGGTGAGTTTACTTCTGGCTGGACTTCTGGCATCTTGGGAGAAACCTAAAACCCCTTAGCCAAACCAAAAAGCTCTTGAAATCGTGCTCTGAGAACACTAGAATCCAACTTTTCTCATACTCTTCGCTAATCCATATGATTATACAAATGGGGACAACCAAAGAGAATACCATGGATAAGAGCACCACGACGACATTGAGGCAAATTGAACACTTCCCCGCCATGTTTTTTTGCTGTCAAAACAGTGGGCGTTGTATAGGGTAGTGGCAGATAATGTGTCAAACAATTACGAAATAACATCCAACGTTCAGCAGTTACAGCGTGAAGCTAAATTACCTCTGGTTAAAGCGGACGAACATTTGATATACAGGGTGTCGCGTAAGTATTTCCCTGATTACGAACATTCATAAGCCGTAAAACATGACACACAGACAAACACTTTTTGTCTTGAATTGCATGTTACATATTAAGGTTATGTACACACACAATTACTTTTACGTTGTTACATGGCCCAGTGACGTAACAACACGGAATCTGACATCGTTTGCAAACAACATGTACTGAAACCAGGAGAAAGACCAATGTGCCCTCTTGTACACACGGAAAAGTAGTTGTTTGTGTAGGATGCGGTGCACTGATGTCTTCGGCATCTGCAAGTCACGTGAGGTTCTGCGGACTGACCTCTGTGGACTTCTCACGAAGGCATCCCTCACTGTCTGTATTGTCTGTGCACTAGGTCAGGCCTGCCTGCCTGTTTTAGGGAGATCATAGACGCTTCCTGTCTCCCTAAACTTCGCATAACACATCTGGATGCTTTTGACATCTGGTGGCTGTCTATGGTATTTGAATTTCCTGTGGACTGTTTTTGGTGACTATGCCTTGTGATACCAGAGAATACATTGGGCTTTCTGCTGGTTTGAGTACACGTTGTTTGTGAATGGTATCAGATTCCGCTGTAGATATATCAATGTACTCCGTAACAAATAATGTAATAGTAAATATGTATGTACACAAACAGGTACATCGTCTTTCAACAGTGACTGTAACACATACGTATAAATACCCTAGACACAGATGGTCCATTGCGCGACATTCAGAATGAGAAAACACGGTCCGGATAATTCAGTTAAAGATCAACCTTCGTGGAACTTAACATTCCCTTTACTATACATAAGATATGCACAGTACAGAAAAATTCCAGTACCGGTAGGGGACAAGTTGTAGAGAATAGACATCGCAGAGAAACGTTTCAGAAAAACTTTGCCTATATATAAATTGTTTATACCATGTGGATAAATTCGTATTTGAATTTGAAATAAATGAAATAAATTGTGTTACGTCGTTCAAACACGGGGACTGCGACTCACGAATGAAACGCAGTAATACGTAACCGACCCAGCAATGAATTTGTTGGCTGATCGTAAGATAGTAAAACTACCTAAAAAAATTGTCTGCCTCCTGAATCAGTTGATCGTCTGCTCATTATAAATATCGCAGTTTTGTAAAATGGCTCTCCATGTGTAGGATACCAAGCGTGATTCATAGAGTAATTTACACTTTACACTTTTTGCTTTGCGTGCAAAGGATTCCTATTATAATTTTAAACTAGTAACTTCTTGGCTAATTATCTGCCACAGGAACTTACAGCTTATTCTGTGTCTAATCCATTTTTTTCTTATGTGCGAGCATACTTCGTTTAAAATTTAACGGAAGACAGCAGAAATTAATAATTTCAACCGTCAATTCCTTTGCAGTTCTCATACAGAAAGACGTAATTCAGCATACTTCCCCTTCAGCAACTGTGTTTTCAATCACGACAGAATCTTAAAATCTTATGCTTCTGATTGTTCAAAAATGTTAAAAAGTATATTGCAAGCACTTGTCAAGATTGACCATCGTCACAAATTCCTGAGTGTTTCATATCGGCTAACACACAAACTTCCAGATGTCAGACACATCGGTACCAAACGTTGTATGGCGATCGAGTATCGACCAAAACTCCGATTTGGTTCTTGCTGTTTGCTGTCGTCTAGTAGAACATGTGTAAATGGTAATTGAAAGCAACACTAGAACTACGGCGCATAGGAAAAGTGTATCTGTGAGCTTGGAATGTGGAGATCAGTGGAAGGTGACTTGGTAGAGCGTTAGCTCGTCGTACTAAAGGTCCCGAGTTCGAAAGCCACTGAAAGGATTTTTTTAACAGTTTCCGCGTGAAATTGTTATATGGGAGAACATTTTTCTGACATCTAAAAGGACGTTTCAGAGTTAGTAGCAGTGTTATTTTGGCAGTCTGCTTTCGTTTCGTTGGTTGAAAATAGCAAATGTATAGCGTGCATTTTTATAGGTAATATCACGCCTGTCTATACAAATACACTCTATAGGTCAGAAAAATATTCTCCAACGTAAGTTTCACACGTAAAACTGTTCAAAAATTGCAATCAATAGGCTACGAATTCGGGACCTTTCGTACGACAATCTGAGACTAGTGGTAAATTTGTGGTAACATCTCATGGGAACACACACACACACACACACACACACACACACACACACACACACACACACACACCTCCGACGGGGGGAGCCCTAGACCGCGCGGCTATCCCGCGCGGCGACGATCTGACACTGTATAAACTCACCTACCAGCGATATTCACAGGCAAAGCCTACAGTCATGGTTTCCGCGTTCTCTGTAGTTGCGGTGTTACTTTTAGTTACCGTTTACTCATCTTCTACTGGCCGACAGTACAAAGCACGAACTAAATCGGAGTTTTGGTTGATACTCTATCGACACACAACGTTTGGTACCGACTTGGGTGTCTGACATCTGTAGGTGTAGGTGTAAGATATATAGCAAACTGAACTTGAATGTAAGGCCTTTATTACAGAAGTAATAAAAGTTTTACATTGAAATTCTGCTTGGCATGTGCCTTCACAGATATGATACATCAACGCACGCAAAAAGCAGCTCACTTACAGAACATACATTGTCTGATCAAATGTATCCGTAAACCCTTATGTAACGCGGGATTTACCACTAAATATCACGGGAGGAGGACCTGACAGTGTAAAGGGAGGCGGGGAGTATTGTGTTGCCACTAGTGAAGCATTAACTACAGAATGGTTCGATAAGAATAGCTCAGTGACTTTGAACACGCACTAGCCATTGGATGTCGCCTGAGTAACAGATCCATCAGGAACAGTTCAACCCTTACAAAGCTGCCTAAGCCGGCTGTTGGTGGTGTGATTGTGAAGTGGAAACGCGAAGCAACAATCACAGTGAAACGAATACCAGGCAGTCCAGTGTTGCCAGCTGTCCAACTAGTACAATGACTAGTAGGGACTTACAAACAAATGGGGTACAGTGGTCGGGCAGCTCCTCACAAGCCACACATTTCTGTGGTCAGTGCTAAGTGACGCTTGAGATGGCGTAGAGAGCGACATCACTGGACAGTGTGGATGACTGGAAACGAGTGATTTGGAGTGATGAATCACGCTCTCTACTGTGGTAATCCATTGGGATGGTTTGGGTTTGGTGCATGCTTGGAGAACTTGACCTGCCATCGTGTGTTGTGCCAACAGCGAAGTACACACGATGTTTTTCAACATATGGCTGTTTTACGTGGTTAATGTGGGG
Organism: Schistocerca piceifrons; assembly: GCF_021461385.2. Lineage (NCBI taxonomy): Eukaryota > Metazoa > Arthropoda > Insecta > Orthoptera > Acrididae > Schistocerca > Schistocerca piceifrons. The sequence continues at coordinate 1,034,734,614 of NC_060139.1, forward strand.
TCCCCTCGCTGCGCTTACGAAAACGCTAAGTTATGAATACATTTTACAGAACTGTATACTGCGTACAGTAGAGGAACAGTTCGGGGACCCCCACGACAAACCTCTCCGTTATAAAGCAGCATCGTACCGTCCCATAATCCCTGCGATTTCATTGTTTTCCCGTCTTATGAGTATTACATATCCACTTCACTTTTTCTCCTCACTTGTTAATGTATTAGCTCTCTGTACTTGACAGCGGTTTGCTCATATGTAAATAGTGTCCCCACTAACAGCGAGAGGTACCCTGCGGTGCAATCGACTTTTTGAGACCAAATGTGCGGTTATGTAGGTTACTATCCCAGGCATCAAACCCTGGAGCCATTCACCCTGGTAGGACCTCGTTTGGGAATAATTGACGAAAAAAATTTTGGAATTTTCCGTGATGCACAATAACGTTAAAAGAGTTGAATTACATAGTCTGGTTGCATGGTGTAATGGGTAGAATGACAGCTTCACTTGCAAGAAGTTGTCGGTTCAGATCTCTTCACGCGCAGTAAAACTTTTTATTTTTAAATATTTTCCCAATCGGAATGTTTGTGAATATGTGTTTAATTATACCTATATATTTTAATATACAATTACTTGAAAGTTCCTTTCTATCAGTTAAAAAAGAAAAGACCAAATAATCTATTTATATTGACTGCACAGAGTTGTGAAACATGTATTTTTCGTTACCACATGTGCAATTTTTTAGCATGGTATTCGTCATACAAACATATAAAATGTAACCTAAATACGTATTCCACTATAGGCAAACTAAAGCGGATGAAGATTTAAATGAAGAAAACGTTTATAACTAAATTTAAAAAAAATGAGAAATAGAGATAATGAACACAATAATGTGGACGAAAAAACAGGATGATAAAGCAAAGGAAATTAAATCGAAAGTAATACATAAAATTAATTATACACACATTAACAAAAATTGCAAGTTCAAATAGAATATAGGGAAAAAATGAGAGCAAATGAAGTTAATATTATGATTAAAATGATGCGACAAAGGAATCTAAGTAAAAAATTACATTTAAATCAATTAATTGAATAAAAATGTTGATCGAAGTTATTTCGATAAAGATGTAAAACTAAAAAAATAACTGCACGTCGTGACATTAGAAGCCGCAACCTCCTGCATGTGAAGCTACTGTCCTATCCATTACACCACGCAGACTATTTAACGCAAATTTTTTGACGTTATGGAGTGTCACACAAAATTCCGAACTTTTTTGTCACTTACGCACAAATGAAAGACCGTCAGGGTGAATGGCTGCAGTGTGTGATGTCTGGGATCTTAACCTACGTAACTGTACAGATGATATCAAAAAGTTGATCCCACCGCTGGGGACCTCTCCTTGTAAGTTATAATAAATGTGGACAGTAGAAAGTTTCAGTTTACTAATTGATATTCAAATAAATTTCCTAATTTTTACGAAATTCGAATCATTAACGTAGCTGACACAAAGCATGTCTGTAAAGTAAATACGAATATCTTTTATGCGTATTATAAATTAAAGCCTCTCGTCGTGGTTTCTGTCTATATGTAAAGGCTAACCTCAGGAAATACTGTAGGAAATTCGATAAGTTTTCACTAATAAAATGGACTGATTCACGAAGACGGTTTCTATATAAAATTTGTTACCGCTACACCAGAAAACCGTCTGACCGTAAATACTTAGTGTCACCCGTGCGAAATCGATTCAGGTCGGTAGTCGAGGATAAATCCAAACGATAAACTATTAATTGGCAAGTAGAGTAAATACTTTTCACTGCCTTCATTGTTGCGTTGTTCTGTTGAAGTTTTGATGACGAGCAGTGCTAGCTGATCTAGGCACTTGGCACTCTCAGCAGGCGCCATGGACAACCTTTCGAGTTTTGATGTGCCTCTTGCTTGTAAGCTCAATAGGTGCATTGTACAACTGCTATATTGGTCACTAAATAAGAAGCCAACAGCTGATAAACCAATGAATTTATTTGACGCGTTTCGGATGGAACCCATCCTCAGATTGTCGTGGACATCTTGGTGGGTTTGGCATGACAGCTTTGTCACATACTGTCTCTACTTACCTGATTACCAAGATGTTCATGACAAACTGAGGACGGGCTCTACTCGAAACGCGTCAAGTCATTGGGTTGTCAGCTGGTGGCTTATTATTTAGTCAGCAATACAACAATTGTGCAGTACTCCTGTTGATTTGCAATATGGTCGCATTCTTCCTTCGTGGCTTTATGTCGCAATTAAAAGTGCTTTTAAGCAACCACAATGATTACACACGCTGCAGTACCGTAAGAGACGTTTCAATATTGTACTTGGGTTGCGGTAGTTCACTGCAGCCCACTGACAACTGCTTTTTAAAGCTTCACGAGTTGTCAGTTCATCTGCCTGAATGCAAGAGAAAAACTGTAGTACACCTTACGAGGCCCCATTCTTATCTGTAATACGACGTGAGATAATGTTTTTGTTGGTTTTAGAAAACGTGATGCGATAACACCCGTCCGCGATATCTAAGGAATGCTGCAGTAATTCAGACAAATGGTGCGAACCTGGAGAGGAGCGAGGGGGGAGGGGTGCGGCTTTGATAACTCTTGATCTCTGTGAACTGAAGCTGGACAACTTAACTGGAGTCTCTCATCGCTGCGTGTTAAATGCGCTGATTGAGGGGACCAAATCAGTATAGGCCGAATCAGCGGTCTTGTAGAAAGACGTTCAACGTTCCACAAGAAATGGATAGGAGCGGCATTCTGGTGAAAGACAAAATTATTTTTATGTAATCTGATTAGATTACGGCCTTCAGGCCCTCTTCTACTTCGGACGAGGTTTTACGTATAAAATACTATTCACATGTTCGTTACTTAATAAATGAAAATTTTAACACAATAATATTATTAATAGGAAAATATGATTTGAATATATTGGTTGATAATGTGGATAACATTGCTGATTAGCAACTAATAGCTTTAATAGCAGTGGCACTGCTACTGTTATTATTATTATTATTATTATTATTATTATTAAGAGTAGTAGTAGTAGTAGTAGTAGTAGTAGGTGCAAAACGTATTTATGGATCTACAAAAGTGATATTTAGTAAGAGAAATTTAGTAAATTTCAAAAGTCCGTTTGGAAGCAACGGTAGTTAGCTGTAATGGGATAAGGGGTGCATACAGGAAAAAATCAGACATTATTGTTATTTAGTGGATACGTCGTTAACTGTCTTTTGAGGTGAAGATGTTATGCAGTCTTCGATGCCGCGAGGGAGATCATTTCAGATTCGAGTTCCTGCTATTGAAATGTCTTTAAAAAGTGGGTGATTGATTAAATGGGACGGAGAAGATGTTGCTCTGGTTGTCATTTCGTAAACCATTGTGGGTCATGTTATGTTACAGCATAAAGCTACACAGAGAGCTCTGTATTCTTCTTCGGCCCGTGTAACAAATCTGATGAAAGCACTGGGTTTGCATGTCTCTTACACGTATGCTCAGCGTTAGGTAACACTGAAATATAAAATTACCTCGTGAATGTTTCAAAGGCAGACATAAACACGTAGTGTGGTGCTAGCACATTATCTTCCCTGGAAGCGACGTAGCTGTCGCGAAGCAGTCGCACACGTTATTCAGCGACAGTGTCACCATATGAGTGATGACACAAGGCCCCTCGCGGTCATATAGATCTTACCAAAACTACGAGGGTTGGAACTTTAATTTTGTCAACTATTTATTTACAGCTCGTACGAAATAGGTACGTGTTTCAAAGTTTTAATGGCTCTGAGCACTATGGGACTTAACATTTATGGTCATCAGTCCCATAGAATTTAGAACTACTTCAACCTAACTAACCTAAGGACAGCACACAACACCCAGCCATCACGAGGCAGAGAAAATCCCTGACCCCGCCGGGAATCGAACCCGGGAACCCGGGCGTGGGAAGCGAGAACGCTACCGCACGACCACGAGATGCGGGCAAAGTTTTAATGACCTTGAACGTAGTGACCAGCATAGTGTATAACCCGTTGCCAGCGATGTGGAAGTCGTAGGATACTCTTAGCAGTGCCAGTTATGTTGACAGTTCGAGCGGCGCCGTCTGTTGCCCGACGAATTTGTGGCAGTTCTAAAGCGAATGCCGTGAAGTCTTTCTTTCAGTTTAGAAATGGAGTTGAACGTACGAGAGATTAAGCCAGGAGAGTGCAGTAGGTGGTATAGCACTCCATCACACTTAAGTCTGAAGACCGCAACAACTACTGCAGTTGCAGATGCACGGAAATGTGAGCTCGTGTGCTTGCTTCGTAAACGGCTCGATGTTGTTGATCCTCAGTTACTCCACAGTAACCATAGATGTTTGGAATTAATGGATATGTGTTTGTGGTTCACACAGATAATGTGACAGATGGCCACACAGACTTGCGACCGACTAGGTACGTACACAGCATGGTCCTAGTGGATTGATGCACGTTATCCTTATCTAAATTTCAGTATATGGGTTGATTAATCATGCTTCTCTATGAGCCGTACTGCAACCATTTGCGATGACTTTGCTACACTTTATAAATAGTATAAATTATCGAAGCGAACGTTCTCAGCAGGAGCTGTGAATAGACTTGCAGGAAAATATTTCCACTGCTTTGCAGCTGAAGACTGTCCACGCAAACCTGACTGCTGAGATAAATGCAATAATGAATATATACGTAGAATTTTTTGCAGTGTGTTTTACTATGCAGGTCTTATGTTTCATTTCCTACTATTTTGTAAAGTAACTAGTTGAAGTAACTAGTTGAAGTATCAAGAGGTGGGCCAAATTCAAGTAACTTAATTCTTCAGATGTGAACGAATGAACAGAACCCAAGAAACAGATTGAATAAATAAGTTCCAGTGAATGAAAAATATACCGCGAGAACCTAGAACTCAGGAAAGGAAGCGAGTGCGAACACCAAACTGAAAAAAAATAAATCGTGACGTTAGTTTACGAGTACGATCTTTAAAAGATTTCCGCTATTTCGATTAATGTTTACTGGCGCAGCGTATACAAATCCCCACTAGACACGCTCTTGAAAGAACTTCAACTGGATTATGGCTTCCCCAGCAGGGAAGAGTAATGGCCCTAGAACGGAATACTTGTGGTGAATAGGCGCGTTACTTGAAAAATTTGAGTTCATAAATTTTGCGTTTCCGCCCTCAGTCATAATGGTCTCAGCTGTTAGTTTATTACGGTTATTATATTACTTGAATCATGGTGTTTTTTTCATTAGATCCCTTAAGTGCGAGCTGGGAGACTCTTCAGACTAACTACGTGAAAAAAGACCTTCACAACCAGGAAAGGTGAAACGTACAAGACAGCCTGTAACCTGATACGAGGAAAATGAACGTACGAACTGTTTGAGCTATAGCTATCTTGTAAATACCGTAGCAATAGTTGAGCATGAAGGAAGTATTGTCTAGAATTTATCTCACACACCGAAATTGTCACGAGTGCAAAGATAAGTTCCTGAAACCGCGATCAGCTTTGGCTAATCCGGGATTTGAACTATCTTTACAAACCAGTCGTTTTCTTATTCTTTTTTATCGTCCCAATAAGTTGCTTTCTTTCCTTCCTTTCTTCAACAAGTGTATCGTGTCAGTGGACAAGATTTAAAAAATAATTAACACATTTTTGCAATGATTTTGATCGCGTAGATCATAAGACATTAAACTGTGACAACTAGTTTCTGTTGAGTAAGCAGTCATCGTCAGATTGCTCATGGTAAAATAAATGTCAGCATACAGCGTACTGAAAACCCTGCATCGTCTATATAGCTTGGAGCACGTCCCTCGCTACAGCTATGAATACGCCGCAATCAAATCAGTCCTGATGTACACCCAAACATCTCTCACCTTTGACAAGTTACGCTATGTGACAATGTTGTATATACGTATTATAAATGACTGCAATGTCATTAAGCGTGATATTGAAATAGTTGGTTGTACACTGCTGATTTTCAGTTCTGTATTGAAAGTGTCACACACGCGGACGTGCTCAAAGTTGCATAGACGGTGCATTCTTCTCAATACGCTGTACGGTGCATCTGTTTTACCATGAGCAATCAGGAGATGATCGCTTATTCAGCTTAACCTAGTCATAAGATTCTAATGTTCTATAATTTACGCGATCTAGACAATTATCAAAAAAATTAGTTTTAAGAGATCTATATTTCATTGGTTTTTCCTTATCTGACAATGTCGCATTTAACCAAGATGCAGACTACGTCCTTATATTTACTGGCCGTTAGATTTTTAGCGAAATTTACAAATTTAGAAAATGCCGTATTTCTCGATCATACTAAATGTGCTTAGCACATCTTTTTTTCTTCAAATAGTGATATTTTCTTAGTACTACCGTATGCTTTTTATATCACTTCGTAGTCATCCATAGAATGGAGTGAAGTACTGATAGGAGCAACATAGTTGATACTTTATAATTCTGTAAGGACGAACGTGTTTATCGTCCAGAATGAAATTTTCACTCTGCAACGGAGTGTGCGCTTATACGAAACTTCATGGCAGATTAAAACTGTGTGCCGGATCTCGTTTCGCAGGAGAGCTTCTGTGAAGTTTGGAAGGTGGGAGACGAGGTACTGGCGGAATTAAAGCTGTGAGGACGGGGCGTGAGTCATGCTTGGCTAGCTCAGTCGGTAGAGGACGTGCCCGCGAGAGGCAAAGGCCCCTTGTTCGAGTCTCTGTCCGGCACACTGTTTTAATTTGCCAGGAAATTTCGTGTTTATCGTCGTTTGTACTTGAATAAAAATCAGTAATGTACAACAATGTTAGTCTCTTTTCAAGAAGTGCAGTCTACGCAGTGTAATAACACTTCAGTCTTATTATGCGGACAGCATATCGTGGCAGTCGGCAGCCACCGTAAACAAACGAGGCGGGGGGGGGGGGGGGGGGGGGGGGGGGCGGGGGGGCGGCGGCGGAGGAGCGGTGCGGGGATTGAAATAAAGGTCTACTCCTTTTGTTGTGGTCGAAATTGATAAGGGGAAGATATCCGTCCCAGGAATTTCAAGACTTTCACAATGTTTCAAGACGGATAATAAATGACAAAATATTTTTTTCGTGTGATATAATTGAAAATTAATCATTTTCGGTGGTTTTCCTCTAGTTGAACTGTGAAGTCGTACTTCTTAGCAAACTGCGTGATTCTAGGCCAACGGGAAGTACGGTACCGTACGGTTTCGATAAGTGAGGTTGCGAATATTAAAATATCTGACATAAACGGGCGAATCTTTTGATTGCATCTACTTCGAAGTTTCAGTTGTTTACACTGCCAAGGGACCATAGATTTTAGTACGTGACGTAAATTTCAACGTGATATTTCTGCCCGTTCCTGAGGAAAATCGGCTTTGGACAGACAGACAGACGGACGGACTGAGAACAAAGTGATCTTATAAGGATTCCGTTTTCGCCGACTGATATACCGAACTCTAAACAGAATTATCGCACAGTATTGCACTTTTATCAGTGTGCTGCGCCGTCTTCTGTTTCTCTTGGGTGTGCTAGAGTACTGTGGCGCGAAGATTTCAGTGTGTACTGGCAGTGCAGAGAGGGACCTGCCAACAAACAAGAAATTAATTACGTAACTCTGTTTTTTCGATGTGATAATTACAGCCTTGTAACTGTATGTTATAAACTTTACCTGGAAGATAAATACCTCAATCTACCAGAAAAAAAAAGTGGTCGTCACGAAATTAAAGGCCGCAAGGTCACACCCGCACCCTGCAGTCCGCCGACGCGAAGCGCAGTGGTTCGGCCGCCTCCATAGCTTTGTTGCCGCATGTACGCTGTTAATAGTGCATCAGGACATCGCCAGCTGAATGTTCTGTTTTCCCGTGCGATATCGTGTGTTTACGTGTCACGGTGCACTGACGCGAGGTTGGTAGTGAGCGAAATACAAGAGCACGCGAGCAATTCTGGTGCTACTCTGGTCGGCGTGCATAAAGGACGAAAAGACATTCGAAACCAATCTCATTTGTCGCATCGAACGTACTGACGATTTTCTTTTTACTGATCTGGCCAACAGTGAAGAAGCCAGGAATACAGAATATTTAGCGCAAGTTCATAAAATGACGACAAAACCTCGGGGTATTTCCGAATCGATTGTGTTCCGTACCAACAGCGCAGTAACGTAGGCAGAATTTCTAGATGTGAACGCGTGTTTTAATTCTGCGAGAAAGCGATATAAATGAAAACGGAAGTTAGGAAACATGTCGATTTTCACTAAAAGCTAGTGTGTAGAGCTGTACTTCGATACTGTGAAGAATGATGTCCGTGAAAAATAATTATGAATTGACACGGAGAACTCCGTTCTTTGTCTTCTCCGCTCATTTGTTTTTTAATTCAGAAAGTATAAACATGCACAGTTTTTTTAATGGAATGCAGAGAGACGTCGCAGCAGCAAGAACGAAATGTTGTGTAAAATGCACTTACTGCATGCCGGGACAGTAGATATTGTAGCATACTTCGATAAAATTTGAGCTACACAAAACCATACGCTAAAATATACACTACTGGCCATTAAAATTGCTACACCAAGAAGAAATGCAGATGATCAGCGGGTATTCATTCGACAAATATATTATACTAGAACTGACATGTGATTACATTTTCACGCAGTTTGGGTGCAAAGATCCTCAGAAATCAGTACCCAGAACAACCACCTCTGACCGTAATGGTTCAAATGGCTCTGAGCACTACGGGACTCAACTGCTGAGGTCATAAGTCCCCTAGAACTTAGAACTACTTAAACCTAACTAACCTAAGGACAACACACCCATCCATGCCCGAGGCAGGATTCGAACCTGCGACCGTAGCGGTCGCGCGGTTCCAGACTGTAGCGCCAGAACCGCTCGGCCACCAGCGGCCGGCTTCTGACCGTAATAACGGCCTCGATACGCCTGGGCATTGAGTCAAACAGAGCTTGGATGGCGTGTACAGCTACAGCTGCCCATGCAGCTTCAACACGATACCGCAGTTCATCAAGAGTAGTGACTGGCATATTGTGACGAGCCAGTTGCTCGGCCACCACTGACCAGACGTTTTCAATTGGTGAGAGACCTGGAGAATGTGCTGGCCAGGGCACCAGTCGAACATTTTCTGTATCCAGAAAGGCCCGTAAAATGTAGGGTCTCGCAGGGATCGAAAGAAGGGTAGATCCACGGGTCGTAACACATCTGCAATGTAACGTCCACTGATCAAAGTGCCGTCAGTGCGAACAAGAGGTGACCGAGACGTGTAACCAATGGCACCCCGTACCATCACGCCGGGTGATACGCCATTATGGCGATGACGAATACACGCTTCCAATGTGCGTTCACCGCGATGTCGCCAAACACGGATGCGACAATCACGTTGCTGTTAACGGAACCTGGATTCATAAAAAAATGACCTTTTTTCCATTCGTGCACCCAGGCGCTCCTGTCTGTGATGCAGCGTCAAGGGTAACTGCAGTCATGGTGCCCGAGCTGATAGTCCATGCTGCTGCAAACGTCGTCGAACTGTTCGTGCAGATGGTTGCTGTCTTGCAAACGTCCCCATCTGTTGACTCAGGGATCGAGACGTGGCTGCACGATCCGTTACAGCCATGCGGATAAGATGCCTGTCATCTCGACTGCTAGTGATACTAGGCCGTTGGTATCCAGCACGGCGTTCCGTATTACCCTCCTGAATCCACCGATTCCAATCCATTGTATCTCGACCAACGCGAGCAGCAATGTCGCGATACGCTAAACCGCAATCGCGATAGGCTACAATCCGACCATTATCAAAATCGTAAACGTGATGGTACGCATTTCTCCTGTTGTGGTTTGGCAGGAGCCAACCCACGGGGTTTGGAGGAAGCCGAAAGGCACACGTTTAAGCTCACGCAGGCTGGCGTGAGGTCTGGAACAGGACACGGAATTCAGACTTCAGAAAAAGGGTGGTACTTGGTGGAATACTTAACTTTAATCCATTAATGTTGAATGTAGCTCTTCTCTGTACATTATTTACAATATTAATAGTAACTGATAATGGCGCCTTGTTAGGTCGTAGCAAATGACGTAGCTGAAGGCTATGCTAAACTATCGTCCCTGCAAATGAGAGCGTCTGTAGGCAGTGAACCACCGCTAGCAAAGTCGGCTGTACAACTGGGGCGAGTGCTAGGAAGTCCCTCTAGACTAGACCTGCCGTGTGGCGGCGCTCGATCTGCAATCACTGATTGTGGCGACACGCGGGTCCGACGTATACTAACGGACCGCGGCCGATTTAAAGGCTACCACCTAGCAAGTGTGGTGTCTGGCGGTGACACCTCATCTCCTCCTTACACGGGGCATCACAACAACGTTTCACCAGGCAACGCCGGTCAACTGCTGTTTGTGTATGAGAAATCGGCTGGAAACTTCCCTCATGTCAGCACGTTGCAAGTGTCGCCACCGGCGCCAACTTTGTGTGAATGCTCTGAAAAGCTAATCATTTGCATATCACAGCATCTTCTTCCTGTCGGTTGAATTTCGCGTCTGTAGCACGTCATCTTCGTGGTGTAGCAATTTTGATGGCCAGTAGTGTATTATGTTCGACTTCAACTGAAATATTGCCGAGAAAGTACTTAGGTACTTCCGTACAGCGTATATCGGCGATTTGTGTGATGGGTGCCTTGACGAACAGTTAGTAAGAGCTCCAAATAAATTTTCGGCGAACATTCTCAGTCCTATCAAGGCAGCACACAAGTACTAGACCGCTGCCGCGCCCGGAGCCTCTCTCAAGTAAAACGCCCATGCATGACACGATACTATAATGATGTCTCAGATATTTCCAAAATTAATTTCATAGTTTCCTTAACAACTTTCTCGCTGGAAGTTTCTACAACGTGCAACAGAGCGGAAATTCAACAGCGACGACATTTTTCGTTACACTAGGGGAACAGTTTCAGACCTCTTTTCTATCTCGGAATAATTTTGTGTTTTCACGATAAAACATGTATCACTTGCATCTGTAAACTTTAAGCATGTTCATATATTTTCAGCCCATATAGGTCAGTGGTTCTGTTTTTTCCCACAGGCTGAAGTAAAAAACAATTTCTTCAAAAATGTTGTAACGTTTTTATTTATTTATTTATTTACTTACTTATTCATAGCGCTGTTCAGAATTTTCTTTTGAAAAATGCTGCATCATACTCTAGACATTCTTGAGATATCTAACGTTTTTTCGTAATTTTCACTAACATTTGAATTTATTACCAACTGGCAGTGCTGTAGGTCTCTGGGATGACTTTGAGGTGCCTTTCATCGTGACGGCCGCTATACGTGTGTGTCCCGTTGTTTTACAAGCAGCCTCTGTCGCTGCTCGCTGCTCCGTAAGGCAGGGAAACTTGGCGCAGCCGTTAGTTCTGCAGCCGCCAGAGAGCAGTGAAGCGGTGTTGCGCAAGCTGTCCGTGGGGGCGTCGTACTTTCTGACGTGGAGCGATCCTAGAGAGCTGCGCTAGCGCTCTGTTGCGGTTCTCCCTCTGCGCTGTTGCGGTGGCTACCCCTGCGGAACCCCAACTGCACTTCTCACCTGCATAATTCATGTGTCAGGACTCGCTTTAAACAGCCACTACTTGCGTTTACGCGAAGCTGTGGCGGGAATGACATAATTTAATCAAGACCTTCACTGGACAGTCATTCTGTCGCGTGCAAAAAAAACAAACGAAACAAACACTTTGGCGTTCTTTCCTAAGAAATTGTTCACCAACTTCTACCAGATGATATCGAAAATTATTGAAATTACTCATAATTAGAGACAAGAAGGAGCGATTCGTAATTGCTTTGGAGAAAATTTAATAGCCACGATCGCATACTATTTATTCCCGATGATTAGATTCAACAGCTTCTGATCTTAAAATGTTGTTGTTGTACGTCCTGTTCCATTATGACTGTATCACACATGCCTCGTTGACGTTCTAGTGGATACTATGTAGCAGTTGAGAGAAATCGTTTTTCGATAGCTTCATTAGAGGCTGAATTAATGGTGGAGACGCATTACTCATTTACGTGCCAGCAGTATTGTTGTTTTCTTGGTGGGGAAGAAGGGAACGTTCTACTAAAATGTTGGCGGAAATATCAATAAGATAAAATACAGTGCTTTGTTGTATTGTATTTTGAATTTTAGACCCTGTGTTTTTTGTAGGTTCAGTGCAAGAAAATGTTCAGAAAAAACGTGGCAACCCTGCATTTAGTTGAGTTCGTAAGAATTGTCAGTGTAAAAATAACGCGTGTGTATAAACGTAAATCGGGTGAAATGAAGTACTATAGTCTGGATTATTTTTTAACTTTTAAATGGGAAAATTAAGCATTGTAGTCCTAGCTGTGTGCATAAAATTCCCCGAGGAACTCTAATAAACAAGATTCTTGTCGTGCCTTCATGGGGCCTGAGCAACACTCGCACCCTACCATCAGCTCTTACCTACTGAAATCGGGACTCATCTGACCAGGCCACAGTTTTCCAGTCGTCTGTGGTCCAACCGATATGATCGCCAGAGCCGGCCGCTGTGGCTGAGCGGTTCTAGACGCTTCAGTCCGGAACCGCGCTGCTGCTACGGTCGTGTGTTCGAATCCTGCCTCGGGCATGGATGTGTGTGATGTCCTTAGGTTAGTTAGGTTTAATTAGTTCTAAGTTCTAGGCGACTGATGACCTCAGAAGTTAAGTCCCATAGTGCTCAGAGCTATTTTTTTGATCGCGAGCCTAGGAGAGGCGCTGCAGCTGATGTGCTGTCAGCAAAGGCTCTCGTGTCAGTCGTCTGCTGCCACAGCCCATTAACGCCAGATTTCACCACACTGTCCTAACGGATACGTTCGTCGTTTATCCCACATTGATGTCTGCAGTTATTTCACAAAGTGTTGCTTGTCTGTTATCACTGACAACTCTACACAAACGCCGCTGATTACGGTCGTTAAGTGAAGGTCGTCGACCACTACGTTGTCTGTGGTGAGGGGTAATGTCTGACATTTGGTGTTCGCGACACGCTGTTGACACTGTGGATCTCGAAGTATTGGATTCTCTGACGATATCCGAAATGGAGTGACCCATTCGTCTAGTTCCAACAACCATTCCGTCTTCAGAGTCTTTTTAATTCCCGTCGTGCGGCCATAATCACATCGGAAACCGTTCCACATGAACCACCTGAGTACAACTGACACCTCCGCCACTGCGCTGACTTTTTATGCCTTGTGTACATTATACTACCGCCATCTGTATATGTGAATACGGCTATTCCATGACTTGTCTCATTATTTGTGTTACCGTGTTTTATTATTGGCGCTCCACTTGATTCTGTTTTCAGTCTTCTCACTTTTACTATCATGAATCTCCGGGCTGGAAGGCGTTCTCTAGACCGTAACTGCCTTCACCCATAATCGAGTTGATAGGAGGGCAGATACGGTTGGATTTTCTCCACACGGATGAGCCCTAGGAGAACTTCGTCTGCTCTGACCTATATGTTGGGCGGGCCCATATATTTCTACTTCTCCGTAAATTATTTCTCAACTTTGCCATCAATGTCGCTTTCGGTGCCTCGATTTTATCATTCCTACGTACTTTCATAATTCGATAAAATTTCTGCCTAACATCACTAACTCCAGATGATTTTCCTCTTATGAACGGACTGATTACCTCGCTGTTTAGTACCTTAAGGGGGCAATATTCTATTTATTTTTTACTCATTGGTAGAAATCATGATGAAATAGCATCCGAAGTACATGAAAAAAGATTAAATATGTGTCACGACCTTCCTGCCACGCCCACTTTTTGAAGCAACTCATCAGTGTCTACTGGCTGAGAGGAATAACACCACCTACATTCATAAGGAGAGGCTTCCAAATTGTATCCTGGATGTTGTCGAGCCCATTTAAAGGGCTCTGGCCGATACTGAACTTCTAAATCTAAATTGACTGGAATGGAAACGATGCCCTAAAACCACACTTTCACAGGCGTTGCAACTTATGATGCAGCTCTTGTACATAATGATGCAAGCGTATTGGAGAGAATGGGCTTTAAGACAGGAAATTTCACTCAAGACATCTTGACAAAAATAAATTTACAGCGTCTCCGTGCAGCTGAAAAATCAGTTTAAGACCCGATAAAGAAAGGAAGGCAGAAAACAAGAATCGAGAAGAGCAGCCTCGAAGGGAAAGAGAACCATGAGTGTAAACCTGGGAGCTCCTGAAGAGGTGATATGAGAAAAAAAAGTTAGTTTGAACTTTAAAATTGTTTCCTGAAAGTTGTTTTATAAAGTTTATGCATCTATGAAGGCTAGAATTATCAAGCTGGGTACATTTATTTCTGTAAATCCAGTAAATGTTGTCTCGAGAGTAAATTTTGAAATTGTAAGAGCCAGCTGAGATATGGGGCAAAGTGCTTGATTAAAAAATTATTAAAATCCTCCTATTGAATATACTGAAAAACCTCGAGACAAGCTTACAGTATGCGCAGTGGTTAAAAAGAGAAATTTTGTAGAAGCCCCTTGAATAGTTTCTGAGAAAAAGTTACATGTTTTTTAACAGTAAATGCGTTAATTTTATGTAAAAAATGGTACAAAATTTCATTGCCGTATCTTAAAAATTATGAATATGGTGGATGTTTTAAATAGTATCAGCCAGTTACCTTCCCCTCTGCCTACTATCATGTAAGGAAAGCCTTGTTTTCATATCACGGACTATTCACGAAATAAATGTGACATATCTTACACCACTCACTCATTCGTTCACTCATCCTCTACGTCCTAAAGTGGTTTGGTGGAGGCTATTAAAACGTGTGTTGTTTTCTCTTTGAGCCTACTCGTAGTTCTGTGCAGGTGTATTGCTGTCGTGTATTGTGCGTCAGGCAGGTAATTTTGTATTGTTCTTCAGTAGATGTGCAAACGACAGGTGGCACGGGTTAATATTGCCATCTGGCCGGACTGCGTGCAACCTGGGGAAGCGCGACTGCCGGGGGCAGCGGCTGCCTTTTGTCCCACACGTCTGTAGCTGGATATTAATAAATGTCACGCGCTGCTGGTTTATCGGTCGCGCATAGCGTGGGCGTCGCCGGCGCGCCGCCACCTGGACGAGCCCCTGGAAATAGATTGTTTCTGCTGAATTTAATTTCAGCTCCAGCATGATATTGCACCGGGCGCGCGTGCCTTATGCCGGCATTCGTGACGCCACGCGGTTGGCACAGAATTCCGCCGTGCGGAACGTACCTCGCCTAACAATAATTGCGAGCATGATAAAGCTCTCTCAGAAGCAAAGAGAGAGTTTAAACTGGCCGTCTACGATTGAATTTTGGGTTATAATCGTGTGTGATCCTTGTTGGCAACTAGCCTTAGGGCTGTTTATTTCGCGCTGAAGACTCCTCTGCGATTACTAGTACCATAGAGTGGAATTACTCTATCTGCAGTGCTAGCTGAAACTCCTAAAGCTCTTTGGTATCATAGTAGGAAATAAAGGTATAATTAAACAGTTTTTTCAGTCAATTTAGCAGTAAAAGATGCTAAAGCATTGCAAAATTACCCATTGGGAAATTGCATGCTTGGTTACAGTTTCATCCACTCGTTAGTGATTGCGACCGCGCTCTACTGTTAAGCAAAACAGCATCTGTTCTCATACATCCGAGATGACATACAACGTCCGCTACTCGTACCTATTACGTTTCTCACTTTTGTTCGCCAGTTTAGCTATAAGCATAGCGACTTTTGATAGCATTTTTACCTATTGTCTCTTCTTCTACTACCACTACTACTACTACTACTACTACGTGATCAGGCCCAGTGGAGCGCACTGTATTCTGTCCATTGCTGCTATCCGCCATCCGTTCACATCTATTGCACTTGGTTTAAATCTTCATGGAGTCCATCCCTCCAACGCTTCTTGGGTCTCCCTGGCGGTCTCTTTCCTGTAGGTGTGAAATCCAGGAGCTTCCGAGGCCACATGGCCGGCCCACAGCATTCGTTTGGCTTTGACAGTTCCTGCTATGTTGGGCTGCTGGTATAGTTCTTCAAGCTGTTGGTTGTATCTGATCCTCCATTCCCCTGTATCTGCATCCAGAAACGGACCGAAGATCTTTCGAAGCACTTTTCTCTCAAAAACAAGGAGCTTATGGAAGTCCTGTTTCCGGATACTCCATGTCTCACAGCCATATAGAACAACAGGCTGGACCAGGGTTTTGTACACTCGAATCTTGAACTGTCTGGAGAGATATGTGGACTGAAGCAGTTGTGCTAGGCTGTGGTGAGATAGGTTTCCTGCTTGTATTCTGGCATTAATCTCTGCTTCACATGACGAGATCCCAGTGAAGACTGCCCCTCGGTATTTGAATTCTTGCACTCTCTTGTAGGACTGGTACCCAAGCTGCATTGATTGTAGATGATCAGCAGTCTGACAATGACCACGCGTCATAACGAGGTACTCTGTCTTGGCTTCGCTTATTTTTAGCCCAAATTTGCTGGCAGCCTCCTTTAGTGCTTTGGTCATTTGCTCTTAGTAACAAAAATTTTAACATACTTCATATGAGCTCTCAAAAAGTATAGCTGTAAGCCGTGTTTTATGTCCACAACGGCATATTCTACAAAATTAAACAAAATAGTGTTCCAAAGATGAAAGACTGTAGAAATTTTATCATATTAGGTTGGTGGATAAGTTGGTAGCGTTTTTGTTTTGCCTGTTGGTATTCCGGTTGCTGTGGGTTTATTTATCGATTGTCATTTGTTAATCTTAGTTCACTGTTGCTATTTCGGTTTATGTATTGTAATTTTGTCATTTGGAGATAGTGAATGTAGTAGACGCTATAAAATGCAGTAGCAAGTGGAAAAGTCGGATTAATTCCGACATATTCTTCAGTTTGAATTCAGTAGAGGGGTGACATTTTCACCGTTTATGGGGATAATGCCATGGGGCAGAGCACGGCAAGAAAATTGTCTCGTTTTAAGGAGGATCGTTTTGACTTCAGTGACTCTCCACATTCTGGAAGACCTTCGGGCCTGGATGAAGATCGTTTAAACGCATTAAGTCAAAATTGTCCACGTTATTGTAATCGATAACTGCAAACGTGATGAACTGTGATCATTTTGACATCGTGCGTCATTTGCACACAGGGGGGAAGGTTCAAAAATAGGGTGTACGGATACCGAATGTTTTGTGTCGTCTCGTTGTAACTGTAGGCTTGAACCACGGGAAGCAAGGAGAGGATGTTGTTTGGTGGCCGGTACCCTCTTTCAATAAGGCAACTGCACACGTGTGTTAACTGGGTTCTTTATTCATAAGAATAAGAAAACTACTTAACTTAGTTGTTATGGTACAAGCTCTTCCACAATGGTCTACATTAGCCTCACTGCTGGTGAAGTACACGTCCCGCTATGCACACTATTCTGGTCGCTATGTGCTGCTTGAGAGTGGGACTCTTGACTGTGTCTGAGACTGTCTACGACTCCAAGTGACTCTACTCGGTGACTAACTGGATGACTGGCTGGGTGGGTCCTCCAGTGCCCGGCAGCGATCTGCATATTGGCTGCCGAGAGGGCATTGGCGGCGCGTTACTTGCTAGTCACTATCTGGCCTCTCTCCTGATAGGTGCATTGCTTCCGTCTGCTATCGATCTTCCCGCAACCTCTTTGCCGCCTGGTGTTCTGACGAGATGTTACACCAACACAGAATGCACTATGGCAAAATACAAAAATCTGTGGAGGGCCGTATGTGCATCTCTGCTTGCTCGTCACCAGCTGGCTCGTGAACTCCACTGAACATTCCTATCCTGTAGCGGTATTGGTGACGATGCTGATATGAAGAAAAGAAAGGAATGGTTGAGCCTAGACAAAACCACAACTCCCCGTACAAAGACCTGCGCACATCCACAAAAGATAATGTTATGCATCTGGTGGAGCAGCGACTGTGTGGTCTAAAACGAACTGCTTACCCTAAGTGTAACCATCACTGTGACATCTATTGTCAACAACTGAGACATCTTGCAGACATAACCTAAGAACAACGAACAGGAAGACTGCGTGAAGTGACGTTACTCTGCAATAATGCCCCCCTGCATTCTGCTAGGCTGACATGAGCTTGGCTGGGAAGTCATTCCGCACCCACCTTCATCTGATCTTGCACCCTCAGATTTTCACCGTTTCCGCAATCCAGCGAACAACCTTCAAGGAAGTTCCTTTCCGGATGAACATGACTCGACGAGTTCTTCGCCTCAAAACCACGTTATTTCTACCCTCACGGAGTCGAACAATTACGTCAGTGTTGGCAGTGTGTTGTAAGTAGTGAAGCAGAATGTATTATTGATATCTAAAGCCTCTGTTGTCTGTATCTGACGTGTTTTTTAAACTTACGAAAAACACTAGGAACTTATGCACGAAACCAATATTTTTCGTGTTTGTTACTGTATCAGTCAAGTACCGCATATTCCGTAGACGTGCTTATCCGTAATACTAAACGGCTAAAACTATCACCCCTTCCCAGTTACTGGTTGTCTATCTAATGGCTTTCACGGGCAACAAAAATTTGACTTTCATAACTTCTTATAACTGTTTATCGCACTTAAAAAATTATAAAAATGCTGTTATAATGTCCTCATTAACGGTATAGTCTTACGTTAAATGTTTTTCACCTTAAGGCAGGGAAGAGAGTTGTGTGTATATGTGTTGGGGCAGCGTAACTCACGGCGCGCATATTACCCGGATTAAATTCATCTGGTATCAGAAATAAGTGAACTTAGTGACTTCCAACACACTTAGCATGCCATTTCAAACATTTTGGAAAGAAAAAGTTTCTAAAATGTTTGAAATCTCATGCCCTCCCACCCAACCTCCTCCCCTACCAAATGTTAAAAGGAAAAAAGTTCGTCGCTTACTACATTTTCGCTCGTGATGCAGTAAAGATTCAGCATTAGGCATGATTTTTTTTTCGTTTATTACTTCTTCAGTTCCAACTCTGATCACAAGACAGTATCCACATATAGCATGGGTGTACCTGAAAAATTATAACAGTGTACGAAGCATAGTTCAGGAGATATGATGTCATAAACATTGAGACGTGTGAAAATATATCTTTTAGTATCTACGTGGCAGTTGGATTCTCTACGGGGTTACTTGTTTAGAAACATGACGCTTATTCCCAGATGGGAAAAAAAAGAGCGCTTGTTGTTGACCGACGGACTGTACAAAAGCGTTTGAAATTACTGCCGTATGACCACCACACGATCAGCCCTTATACGAGCTGTGTTCAAAAAATTCCGAAACATTCGTAATTTAGCGCCAATGGTGAGTTGGAGCGAAATTCGGTTGGCATTCCTGCACAGACCTGTGTTTAATGTGAAACTGCCTGAAGTCTCAATGTTGTATGTCGGTCGCTTATTGTTCAGTGCTGTATTGAGTAGAACGTTGTGTCGCATAGTTTGCGAATTTCGAGAGGGCGCAGAATTGGAGGAGGAAAGATTCAATTTTGCGTGAAACTCCAGAAAACCCTTACAGAGAAACACCAAACTATGCAGGAAGCCTACGGTGGCGAATGCTTAAGCCGTCCTCCGTGTTACGAATGTTTCACACGGTTCAAAAGTGGCCGGACCGAAGTTAAAGATGACCCTCGTTCAGGACGCCCTTCGACATCTACCGACGGTGTTCGTGTCAGGAACGTCAACGAAATTGTGCCGTGCCAACCGAAGATTGACTGTCCGAGAGACTGCAGAGAATGCGTCATTTCAGTTGGATCGAAGCAATTCAGATGAGGGCTGGTAGATATGTTACCGGTAGATTCGAACAAGAGCTAAGTATTACGGAGATACTTTGCGAACTCAAATGGGAATTCCTGGAGAGAAGGCGACGTCCTTTTCAGGAAACACTATTGGTTCAAATGGCTCTGAGCACTATGGGACTCAACATCTTAGGTCATAAGTCCCCTAGAACTTAGAACTACTTAAACCTAACTAACCTAAGGACATCACACACACCCATGCCCGAGGCAGGATTCGAACCTGTGACCGTAGCAGTCCCGCGGTTCCGGACTGCAGCGCCAGAACCGCACGGCCACCGCGGCCGGCGGAAACACTATTGAGAAAATTTAGAGAAATGGCATTTGAAGCTGACTGCCGAACGATTCTACAGCCGCCCACGGACATTCCGCGTAAGAACCACGAAGATAATATGCGAGAAATTAGGGCTTATACGGAGGTGTATAGATAGTCGCTTTTCCCTCGCTCTATTTGCGAGTGGAACAGAACAGGAAACGAGTGTAACAGGAAAGGAAATGACAAGTAGTGGTAGCCTCCGCCACACATCATACTGTGGCTTGCAGTGTGTCTGTGTAGATCATGTCATGAGATCCTGCCGCAACATCTTGGAATGCATCGTGATGCCGCCAAGTTCGTCCCGTGGCTCGTGAGTCAAGACCAGAAAGACCTTCGCCTCGCAATATTTGAAGAACTTTTGGAACGCGCAACGGCCTTTAAACGTGGCGAGACAATTCATGCTCTTGCATCACGATAACGCACCCGCACATTCATCCCTGTTGGTGCGTGATTATTGCACGAAAAACGTAACCACTGTGTTGCCTCATCCTCCGTACTCTACAGACCTGGCCCCTGCGGGCATTTTTTTTTTATTTCCGAAGTTGAAAACCCCTTTGAAAGGACGAAGATTTGCAACGATAGACGAGATAAAAGAAAATTCACAGGCTGTGCCTCAAGCGATCCACCAAGAGGCGTAACAAGACTGCTTCCAGAAGTGGAAACGGCGTTGGGAGAGGTGTACCACTTGGGGAAGAGAGTACTTCGAAGGAGACCGTGCTCAATAAGTAAAAGATAAGCACAGAACATTTTTTTTGGACAAAGTTTCGGAGTTTTTTGAACAGATCTCGAATACACTATGCTCTTCCCTCGTATCCTGTTCTCCAGACGCTCCGTGCGCTGTACCCGTGCTACCTTTTAGTACAACGGATCCAGAAATGCCATCAATCGCTCGCTAAAACTGGCTCTAATATGTCGTTCGTTTGGGTTCCTCGACGTGTCGACGTGTCTGTTAATAAGCCTGCTGACGTTGCAGCCGATGCTGCGACTCTATTGCCCAGTCCTTTTAGCTGTTCTGTCCCCTCTGACGACCTCAGCTGTGCTATACGTAGGGACACGCTATCACTCTAGCACGTACACTGGTCGTCTCTCCGAGGGAACAGGCTCAGGGAGATTACAACCCCTCTCTAAGGCTTAGGCGACTTCTCTGGTCCACCTCGTCGCCAGGAGATAATTTTGGCTCGACTACGTGTTGGACACTGTCTTTTCAGGTGTCGCCATCTGTTGAGCGGCGACACGCACCAATTTGCTCTCACTGTATTGACGGTGCGCCATTTTCTAAACTAGTGTCTCTTTTTAACCTCTTAGGCTTTAATTTCTTTCTCCTGCAAACTGTTACTGAACGGCCTCTTAAAAAGAAGGGTCTTTGTAGTAGCTAATTTTGCCTATCGACTGTGTGTGTTGCCTTCGAATGAGCGCTTGAGGTTCAGTCATTATTCTTTACTATTTTACCCATCTACTAAAGCCGTTTAAGCTGTCATGAGTCGGCTAATTACAAGAACCACGGAGAGCGATCCGCAGAAAACGGTGCATTTTAAGTCATGACGTGTGCGTTTATGACCTGCGCTTTAAAGACCACAAAGAAAGAAAAAAATCAGTCACTTCCAGGTAAAGCTGTTTTTAACAATGCACTTAGCAGTCAACTCCTGCTTCCTCTTAAGTGTGTTTTACGCGTTCTGATCTGAAGTAATCTATACAACTTCACTTTTAATTTTTAAATTTAGTTTCATTATTGGTACATCTCGTAAATCTGAAGCCGGCCGGTGATCACACAACCGAATACGTTTTACTGAAATTATATTTGCTTTTGCCGATTAAAAATTTAAAAAGTATTTCGGCACTGGTTAAATACCGCACTTTTGTCTTTCAAATTATCACTGTAAGACGAGAAGTATAGAGCTATTGTAATGTGAGCATAATGATTCCAGCAGTACTGTACTAAATATGATTACTGTGCAAAGACATCCGAAAATGTTGCAGGAACTGTTATATTTTTTGCTGACATGTTACTCGTACGTACTTGTTTTTAGTATTTTTGCTTCTTTTAGTGATTTTCAACTCTCTTTCCAGACGAAGCACGTGATTTTAAACAGTGCGTGTAATCCTTTAAAAGCGATGCTACTCAATTTTAAACTGAAGAGATAAGTTGATAGGTCAAAGAAACCGCACACTGTCCTGTCCCATTGGTTCATACTGAACATGAATTACTGCTTTATTCAAATAAATCACTCTGTCGTCCTTCTTCACTGCTATTTGTAATGCGTTAGTCGCAGATGGTTTATTCTTCACTGTCCAAGATGGTAATACACAGATTGCTCAGTTACTGATGTGTTAAAAGGACGGTTTTAATCAGTATTTACCAGCAGTAATCTTTCATTGGCGCCATTTCGTAGTATGTGCCTAGGAACACAGTTTACGTCGTCTTATACACAATTATCACTTATTCCTAATGTCTTACTATCACAACACTAATTCTGATTTGTTTGTATTGTTCAGTAATTATTTTCGTTTCGGCATAGAAGGCGAACCATGTCCCACCTTAAGCTGTCGGTTTTCCGTTGATGTATCATCAAAATCACCACCACCACCACCACCACCTCCACTTTTTCATATCCACTTCTAAAGTCAGCTTTTACCTTTACTTGAGTAAAATCCAAAATTTATGCGGTTAGGGGATAATATTGAGGAATATCTTGTGTATCACGGAAAGGAGGCTGACAGTTAATTGTTTAACGTTTTGCCTGTTTCGTTTCTTCGGAATAAAAAAAAAAAGCGCATTTTCTTCTTCTCCAAATATTCTGTGAGTGATTTTACAACTCACTATTGTATTACTTTGTCTCCAATAAAAATCTCTCGGTGTACATGCAGCGTCAATTCAGGATAAAACTCCAAACTTTCGACCACTACCTCCATGGTCGTCGTCAGGGCTAAAACTGACTGTCGTGAACTAGCGAGGTACCCACTTTTATATGCAAAGGACGGCTTCTGATTGGCTGGAATACGTCATAGCAACAGCGATATGGCGCGTAGTGAAGTGGTGCCCTCTACTTCCATAGATGTAGTTTCTATCCCGTGTTGCTTGCGGCGCCATCCCGTGAATCAGGAGGTAAAGTGTGGGAAGTTTTTCTCTGCGAATTTTCTTTATCCAATGCACTCTTCCAAGTGTTGCTAAGTGCATAGCCGTTGTCTCTGTTAAAGTTTTTATCGCTAAGTCTAATTTCGACTGCTTCCCGGATCAAAGAGTCCCAGTAATTCGATGCGTGGGCTATTACTCTGGTTTCTTCAAATAAAATCTTATGCTTGTTAAACAGGCTATGTTCAGCCACCGCTGATTTTTCCAAATACCTGTATTTCAGGTGGCGCTGGTGCTCGATGCATGTACACCGAGAGATTTTTATTCAAGAAATACGTCGCGAAAGACTTCGTAGCCACTTTGTCTCCAGTTTGAATCATTTCTATTTAAACACCATACCCAATCGCATCTCCTTTCATCTCACCTAAAATCTCTTTACATATCTCATCTGACGTTATCTCCGGAGTGTCATTATTTTCAATATGAACTGTTAGTATTTCTGATCCACCCTTTTCAAGAAATCTTCGAATGCTTGTACCAATTTCGTTCTGTTGTTAGTTACTCTAAGACCTGCCATTTTAACGATAAAATGCGCTGTCAATCTAACATAACTTTGTCTTGTTTATTTCGTGCTCTTTTTTACTGTCTATTCTCACATCCCCTCGAACTTACATTTTATTCTCGATATTGTACAGGATTCGTCTTCTAATTCGCTTGAAGCTGCCGCCTTCTCAGTAACCGTTGCCTTGTTTCATTTGCGTTTTTATAATCTGAATATTGTTGGTCACGTGTTGCAGGAAGTCGTATAGTTTGCTTGACATATCAGCGGCTCGTTTTATTTCTGCTACATAGTACGAGGGTTGAAACTCAAATAGTGGGAACTATTTAATCACAACCGATACAAAAGGGTTACACGTTTGCACTTGTTACTGTCCTTCAAAGTAGTCACTAGCGTTGTGTAGAACCCGTTGCCACCGATGTGGAAGGCGTAGTATACCGTTAGCAGAGCCTGTTCTGTTGATGGAGCGGTCTGCTGCCTGTCGAATCTCTGGAACACGTATGAAGCGAATGCCACGAAGTGGTTCCTTTATCTCCGGAATCAATTCAAAGTCACAAGGACTTAAGTCCGAGGAGTATGGTGGATGGTACAGTACTTCTGTCTCATCGACCGAACAGAGCAGCCACAGCTTGCGCTGTATGCGCCCGCGCATTGTCGTGCAAAATGATGGGTGGGTTGCGCAGAAAGTGTCGCCGCCTGTTTCGCTCCAAAAACGAACAGTAATACTGTACACTGACGGTCTGCCATGCAGGAACGTAATGCGTTAGAATGACTCCATTACAGTCGTACACGAGAATCACCATAACTTTAGACAGCACCATCAACAGAACAGGCTCTGCTAGCGGTATACTGCGCCTTCCACATCGCTGGCAACGGGTTCTACACAACGCTAGTGACTACTTTGAAGGACAGTAACAGGTGCAAACATGTAACTCTTTTGTTTCGGTTGTGAATAAATAGTTACCACTATTTAATTTCCAACCCTCGTATTTAATTGTGCCGCAGTACTAGGTTGTATTTTTTTATCGTCTGATTTCTCTTCTCGGAGAGACACTAAATGATCCATCTTTGCCGTACCTTTGTTAAGCTTTTCTACTTGCAGTTCATTAGTTTTGCTCGCTGACGACGGATCCGTTTGTAAAATTCTTCACGATTTGTAAAAACATACTTGTTGTATCTTGCCTAGTTGTCAAAGATGATGTGCATAGGAAACGTGCTTTCTCGGATCGCTAGACACAATTAAGCAAATCATATTAATGTAGTTTATTACAAAGAAAAATGATTACAATATTTAACTTTGTGAAATACAGATTTGTCGCAAGCAAAGGGCTGCAGACAAAATAAGAAATCTCTTCAGTATACACAAGTCCTAATACAAGTAATACAGTGGATGCTTCTACCTAGGTCGCTGGTCTTGACGCTTCTGTAGAAGTCGCAAAACCGGCTGCGGCCAGTCGGGTGCAGCACGTATCTTCGCGTAGAGGGCGCTGCCGTCACGTTGTCCTAGAGAGGGGTCGATCAACGTGCAGTTGGCTGACGCCTTCCTCACAGCACTCTCTGCTGCAACATTCCCGATCGGCGTGCCGGCGCTTGACTTTACGTCGGAATACTACTAACAACAACCAGTTATTTGCTCGTCTTTTGACCCGCTACTGAATGCGAGTAAGTTCGATGTAACGCATAATGAGCACAACTTTCCCATCAAGCTGTCTTCGTACCAAAAACTGAATTTTTTATTTCAGTTTCTCCACTACTGTGTTAGGATGTACTGAAAGGCCGTAGAAATTCGGAAGTAGGAAAACAATTTTAACAGAAAAGAAAAAGGACAAATTAGAGATCTTGCGGTCTTTAGTGCTATACAAAACAAACAGCGCCAAATATACGCCTCTACAAGCTTCATACCATAAGGTCGGTGCGACTGCGATCTTAGACGGTCTGGTGACGTCACGATCCGACCGCTACGTGCACACGCGTTAATAGTTCTGCTTGCTGAGCTTATTTGAGACTGTAATTGCTTTCTGAAAATTTATACCCTCGATGATGTCTCCAGCATTAGGAGACGAAACGTTAGAGCTATAAATCTGTCGTGGATGGCTTCCTAATGCCCTAAAAACAAAATTCACCAAGGAAGCAAACACCGACCGAGAATGCATTGTATGGTGATCTGTTTTTATGTAATCGGGACTACTAAATATCCCTGCAAGGTTTGATCAGCAAGGTTTGATCAGCAGTCGGGTTTCGTACAGGAAAATCGGGAAAATTCCACCCAAATCTGGATGCTAGAGAACTCTGGAAAACCGTGCGGAGTGGCGTCGCGGTTTGAGACGCCATGTCACGGAATACGCGGCCCTTCCCGCCGGAGGTTCGAGTCCTCCCTCTGGTATGGTTGTATGTGTTGTTGTTAGCATAGGTTAGTTTAAGTTCTGAGTATGTCTTATATCACTGCTGCATTAGTTCGGTAAAACTTCGTGGCAAATTAAAACTGTGTGCTAGAGCGAGACTCGAACTCGGAACGTTTGCCTGTGATGAGTTAGTGGCGGAAGTGAAGCAGTCAGGACTGGTCATGAGTCATGCTTGGATTGCTGAGTCGGTAGAGCACTTGCCCGCGAAAGGCAAACTCCCGAGTACACTGGTTTAATCTGCCAGGAAGTTTCATCTCAGAGCACACGCCACTGCAGAATGAAAATTTCACTCCAGATCGCTCGTCAAAAATTATATATTTTCTAACCCAGTTCGGCCTTAGCCCATAAAGAGAATATCTGTAAATGAAAGAAAATTGCCATAAAAGTAAAAGCACAACGCATTCATGACATTAAGAGTAAAATTATTTAAAAACATTCTCATTTACATAAATATGTTAATACTCAGTAATGTGTCACATAGATTCTCGGCATTGATGCTCAACTTCCGGCCGGAGTGGCCGAGCGATTCTAGGCGCTTCAGTCTGGAACTGCGCGACCGCTACGGTCGAAGTTGCGAATACTGCCGCAGGCATGAGTGTGTGTGATGTCCTTAGGTTAGTTAGTTCTAAGTCTTGGAGACTGATGACCTCAGATGTTAAGTCCCATAGTGCTCAGAGCCATTTGAACCGGCGGTCTGTCATTTCAAAACCAACTGCCGACGCATGACAGAAGGTGACGGCGTTAAAAGTGTTTATAAATAGTAGACAGACAAATTAATAACAAAAATAATGGCCTTTTCGAAAAACTGTTAAGTTAATAGAAAGAAATATGTATAATAAAAATTAAAAATTGATAGTGTACAGTGTACAAGGTAATTCAGCTGCCTGTACTGATAGGTTTTATGCAACCTGTAACGCCTTCAAAAACCTCGTGCAGGATTTTCGTAAGGTTTAGTCCCACAGGAAAAATGAGCAGGCTCTTTTTGTAAGAAATTGTATGTGTTATATTTTGTGCTGGGATGTGTGTTCGCAGGACCCCATAGTTTTCGAATTATTCAAGGAAAATGCGTGTTTGAAGGTCTCTTTTGTACGCTTTTCTGGAATAATTCGAAAAACATGGCCTCCAGTGAATCCGTATCCCAGTACAAAAGTTAACTATATTAAATTTCCTACAAGAAGGTCCTGTTCATTTTTCTGGAGGAAAATAGCTTGCGCGTAGCGAGGGATGAAATATGAAAATCTTGCGCATGGTATTTGAAGGCGTTGCAGGTTGCATAAAACCCATGGGTAGGGGAGCCGGATCATCTTTATGAACTCCAAAGTAGAACAATGAATCACGTGATTTATTTGAGGGCTGCTGGAACGGGATTTATGGGAGCACAGGAAGGGGGAGTTAGTGGATCAGTCACAAACCAGCTGTAATACATTCAGATGAGAGCCATAACACACAGCACTGTCAAATACAGAATTACAAGAGAGAGGATCACCTAAGATTATTCACTTCATGCCTCCTGTCCCTCTCTCTCCCAGCTGGACCCTCAGCGGTTCTTCAGAGATCCTCCATTTAGCAAGTTAGTGTGTACGAACTGAACTACTCTGCAATTCACACTTGAACGCCTGGCAGAAAGGCTGAAATTTGCTTCACTTTCTGCACGATATTAAACGACCTGTTGCAAAGAGTAGCACTCGGGTGCTTCTCCGCCGCTCCGTAGTCATTTTTTGTTAATCGCGCCGTAGTTTCATTTGCGGCACGCACCCTTTTGCTTTGTCCCGTGTTTAATTACTCTGGCTCCGCGTTCCGCGTTGTGAGCCGGCCGTGTGGTTTTGCGAGCACCGCGGGGCAGAGCCGGTGTCGGCCGGGAGTTGTGCAGACGACGTAAAAGAGCAGCGAGAGCGGCTTTCACCGGCGCCGGTTCCTGTTGAGACAGGCAGCCTAGACCAGGCCAGACAGAACAGAACAGAATAGTCTGTGCGGCGGAGCGCGACGCCGCAGCCACAGCCACAGACAATGCCGCCGTGCCGTCTGGCTCGCGGCTACGCGCTGCGCTGCGGTGAAAGCCGCCGCCTCGTGGCCGCCCCAGTCACGCCCACCCACCCTCACAGCTGGTCTGCGGCAGGGCGGAAAAAGAAACCACACCGAAGGAGACGCATTCTCGTCCCGTCTTCATTACATCTCCACGCAGTCCAGTCTCTACATCTACGAGGGGTAGCGACGAAACCAGTAGCTAATGTATAAAACAGCTCAAAGCGTCTGATTATTTTAAAAATGAGTTAACGTGAAATTTCGGAAAGCGCTCTGTAATTGGAGAAAAGCAGGAGTGATAGGTATAAAATGCTAAAAGTCAAATAAAAGTCTCCATCGCCTTTTCAGATTTTTATTCGTCAGTATTGTACAGAAACCAGATGGCAGTTATAAGAGCCGAGGGACATGAAAGGAAAGCAGTGGTTGGGAAGGGAGTGAGACAAGGTTGCAGTCTCTCCCCGATGTTATTCAATCTGTATATTGAGCAAGCAGTAAAGGAAACAAAAGAAAAATTCGGAGTAGGTATTGAAATCCATGGAGAAGAAATAAAAACTTCGATGTTCGCCGATGACATTGTAATTCTGTCAGAGACAGCAAAGGACTTGGAAGAGCAGTTGAACGGAATGGACAGTGTCTTGAAAGGAGGATATAAGATGAACATCAACAAAAGCAAAACGAGGATAATGGAATGTAGTCGAATTAAATCGGGTGATGCTGAGGGAATTAGATTAGGAAATGAGACACTTAAAGTAGTAAAGGAGTTTTGCTATTTGGGGAGCAAAATAACTGATGATGGTCGAAGTAGAGAGGATATAAAATGTAGACTGGCAATGGCAAGGAAAGCGTTTATGAAGAAGAGAAATTTGTTAACATCGAGTATTGATGTGTCACGAAGTCGTTCCTGAAAGTATTTGTATGGAGTGTAGCCATGTATGGAAGTGAAACATGGACGATAAATAGTTTGGACAAAAAGAGAATAGAAGCTTTCGAAATGCTGAAGATTAGATGGGTAGATCACATAACTGTTGAGGAGGTACTGAATAGGATTGGGGAGAAGAGAAGTTTGTGGCACAACTTGACTAGATGAAGGGATCGGTTGGTAGGACATGTTCTGAGGCATCAAGAAAGCACCAATTTAGTATTGGAGGGCAGCGTGGAGGGTAAAAATCATAGGGGAGATTCAGAAGGATGTAGGTTGCAGTAGGTACTGGGAGATGAAGAAGCTTGCACAGGATAGAGTAGCATGGAGAGCTGCATCAAACCAGTCTCAGGACTGAAGACCACATCAACATCATTCGTCAGCAGGCTTTTCCCTGAAGATGGTCTGAGGAAAGGGCCGAAACCGGTTGCTAAAGAATAAAAATCTGGAAACGCGATTGAGATTGTTTTTATTTGTATTTTAGTATAAGGTAATGTGTTAAATACGGGGCGAGTCGAAAGTCCTTGGACACCTTCGTAAGTTGGAAGGTTAAAGGGAAAATTGAAATGTGATGATGGTAACATGGGTTTGACGTGGGCCGCAACTTTTGGAGCGAATGTCATTCATGGCCGCCATCTTGAAGTCCGCCATTTTGGATTCAAGTCATTTTTTTTTTTTTTTATGGGAAGGGGGGTGTATGACACACCATATAACACTCGCTTGAGCTCTGGAATTGAGTGGTGTAATTTGTTTTTGTCTGTCTTGTGCTGTTTAGAAGTTATTGATGTTCAAAGTTACCTTGATACCGACTCATGTCTCGGATTGGACAACACTTAGAACATGTGTTGTAGCAGTCGGTATGAAGATAATTTCCCAACTTTGAACGTTAATAACCTCTAAACTGTACAAGATAGACAAAAACAAATCACACCACTCAATTCCAGAGCTCAAGCGAGTGTTATTTGATGTATCGAACACCCCCCCTCTTTCCCATAAAAAAAAAAAAATTACTTGAATCCAAAATGGCGGATTTCAAGATGGCGGCCATGAATGACATTCATTCCAAAAGTTGCGGCCTCACATCAAACCTATGTTCCCATTATCACATTTCAATTTTCCCTTTAATCTTCCAACTTATGAAGGTGTCCAAGGACTTTCGACTGGCCCTCTATTTCACGTTGGGCATGTAACACCTTCATGGTTGTCGACGCAATATCACAATTATGTTGTCTTTATTAGTTTACGACTATTCACCCACACACTAATTATACATATGAAAACAACATTCTTGGTTGCAACATTGATTTATTACTTTATTTATTCATGACGCGCGTTTCGCCTAATACAAGGGGTCTTCAGGTTGACCAGTATAAAGTTGGTAAGTGCGTTTTGGGTGCCACAACTAGGGCACAGGTAAAAATACGCTGCCCTCTTCGTATATAGTAAAATAAATCGAATTAAGTATGTGCTCACTCCGTATGTTGAAAGCTTAACACCCTATAACCTTGCAGGTCTGTGTAGCATAGGCCAGTGAATACAAGGCAGGGTCAGGCCTCTACATAATCCGTCACGTGATAAATACGCTGCAGCCACCGTTCTTCGTTCTTCGGTCTGATAAGCTATACTGAGAGGCAACACAGTGTACCATACCAGAGAACGAAGAATGGTGCCTCCAGCGTATATACTGAGGGTCAGTATAGTGTATCCATTATCGTGGATCAGACCACAGACCGGAGTTATTCAAGAAAAACTCGTTTCAAGGTCACTTTTGTACTTTTTTCTTTAACGAAAACTATGGCATGTACCGAAAAGTTAACTACATTAAATTTCTTACAACAAGGTCCTTTTTATTTTTACTATATGGCTAATACAGGGTGAAGCAAATGAAAGTGATCCGGTCGAGTGGATACGAATGGAATTCGGATAAATGCATACAACCACACCCCGTGACGCACACACCACGTGCACACCGGCCACGTGATCCGCGCCGGTTCAGATCGTAGTGCGGGCTGTCAGCGTGGAGTGGAGCAGTGCAAAGCGGACGATGGTACTCACAGTGAAGCACCGGGTGTTAGTTGTGGAAAGTTACGTGACAACAAAGTCGTGGAAGCGGTGTGGTAGTTGTTTGCTGAGAAGTTTAAAGGTGTCAAAGTGCCAGCAAAGAATGCCATGCAGCGCTTAGTCCGAAAATGGCGTCAGACAGGATCTGTGTTCAGCAAGTCAAAAAACATTCCAAAACATGCCCGCACCCCAGAAAATGTTTCTACTATTCACCATAAAATGTTTTTTTCAACACCTGCTGTACTCAGGTTACTGCTGTATTTCCTCTGCTTTGTTTCTTTGTACTCTGGAACTCTGTTCTCCGGGGCACCTTTATTTGCCCCAATCTGTAGTACGCATGTAGCGACTGAGAGAATATGAAATCTTGCATTTCTTACTTGAAAGCATTGCTCGTTGCCTAAATCCCATGGGTGGTAGCCTCTGAATCGTCTTGTACAGAGAATGTAGATGGCATTACTCCTACGTACCTTGTGCGATTGCACAAGCCATTTTGTTGGGGTGCGGTGTTTGGTTTGCTAGTAACAAGTTAAAAATATGCTATGAGATATATAAACGTTTGTAGGCCGGTAAAAGAGCGTACAATGGCTGTATGACTTCCCTGACGTCTGAAGACGCCATAAAAACCATACTTTGAATAGCGTAAGTTCAGCTGCAGAATTGGAGTTGAATGCCTCTGAATCCCATTTTTGGGCGTTCGAAGTGAATATTGGGGGTTGAAGGCTTTGTAGCATTTATTACATTCACCTTACAGTTACAAATAATACATCAAATGACAGAGCAACTCAAACAGTTCTTCTTACTAGTGTTCAATATGGGTACAATTTAGAACGCGGCGCACATCGAGTCGATGGATGGGCGAGTTTTTCTCGAACCTTGATCAGTGTGTCTGGAGTAACTGTTGCAACAACTCCTTCAATCGAATTTTTGGAGTCTGGTAGACCAGTTGGTAGCGGAGGCACATACATAAGCTCCATTATGAACCACCAAAGGCAAAAATCGCATGGCGTTAGATTGGGTAAACGTGGAGGCCATGCGAAACAAAAAAAACTCTGTCATCCGGCTCCTTACGGACAGTCCAGCGGTCGGGTGCAACGTCGTTTAACAAATGGCGTACTGAGTTATGCCAGTGACGCGACACACCATCTTGCTGCCAAATAAAGTTCTGTGGTTCAGCTTATTCCAGCTGAGGACAGAGCCCTAGTTCTACCGCACCAAGATACGGAACACCACTTACAGTTGCTTCACCGAAAACGAAGGGCCATAAACGTTCTGCCGAGATATGGCACACAAATACGAGGGTTGGAACTTTAACAGTGGCAACTATTACTTTACAGCTCGTACAAAATAGATGCGTGTTTCAAAGATTTACTGACCTTCAAAGTAGTCACCAGCATTGTGTATAACCCATTGCCAGCGATGTGGAAGTCGTAGGATACTCTTAGCAGTGCCAGTTGTGTTGACAGTTCGAGCGGCCCGGTCTATTGCCCGACGAATTTGTAGCATTTCTGAAGCGAATGCCGTGAAGTGTTTCCTTCAGTTTAGAAATCGAGTTGAACTCACGCGGGCTTAAGTCAGGGGAGTGCAGTAGGTGGTATAGCACTTAGCAGCCCCATCAGTCAAACAAATCAGTAACAGCTTGCACTGTAGGTGCTTGAGCATTGTCCTGCAAAATGGTGGTCAGGTGCTGCAGAAAGTGTCATCACTTCTGTCGCTAAGCTGTTCATTTTTGGAAACCAACCTACGACCAGCTTAGAGACAGAAGTGATGACACTTTCTGCAGCACCTGACCACCATTTTGCAGGAAAATGCTCAAGCACGTACAGTGCAAGCTGTTACTGATTTGTCTGACTGATGGGGCTGCTAAGTGCTGTACCAACTACTGCACTCCCCTGACTTAAGCCCGCGTGAGTTCAACTCGATTTCTAAACTGAAGGAAACACTTCACGGCATTCGCTTCAGAAATGCTACAAATTCGTCGGGCAATAGACCGGGCCGCTCGAACTGTCAACACAACTGGCACTGCTAAGAGTATCCTACGACTTCCACATCGCTGGCTACGGGTTA
The DNA here is from genome assembly GCF_021461385.2 of Schistocerca piceifrons. Lineage (NCBI taxonomy): Eukaryota > Metazoa > Arthropoda > Insecta > Orthoptera > Acrididae > Schistocerca > Schistocerca piceifrons. The sequence continues at coordinate 1,034,767,817 of NC_060139.1, forward strand.
TGCACAATGCTGGTGGCTACTTTGAAGGTCAGTAAAACTTAGAAACACGTATCTATTTTGTACGAGCTGTAAATAAATAGTTGCCACTATTTAAGTCCCAACCCTAGTATATTCAATTTATGGAAGTCTTTTTGCTACTGTACCATCTCATGGGGATTTCCTGACCCACAAATGCAAACATTCACTTTTTCACTTAGGTGAAATATCGATTCGTTACTGAAGACGACACGATTCAGAAAATCTTCGTCATACACCAGTTGTTCGTTTCCAAAGTTGGTACGTAAACTGTAGCCTGGAAGCTTCAGAGCTTGTAACAACTGCAAACGATAAGGATGTAGTTGTCTCCACACAAACGTCACTAGTACTGTTACTTCACGACTACCCTTCCGAAATGATTTCTTGCGGCTACTCGTGAAATACTTACTCAATCGTTCAACACGTTCTTTGGTCACTCTATGGTGTTGTAGTCTTCCCTTTGCAGAAACAGCTGGTGTCTTCCGACTGACTATGCCTTCTGTGGATGTTACGAAACGCATGTTCGGTGTAACCACAAATCAGTCCTTACAAAATGCAAAATGCAAAAAAAACTTTCTGTTCACTAGTCGGCATCTTTGCTGTTAGCGCTGTCTAACGGAAGATGCAGGAAATAGTGCATGCGCATGCGCTCTAGCAAGCAAAGAAAACCGTTTGAGTCGCTCTTTCATTTGATGTATTAATTATAATTGTAAGTTGAATGTAATAAATGCTAAAAATCCATAAAATCCCAATACTGATTCTGAAACACCCGGCAGCGTGTGCACTTGGGAAAGTTTTGAGTTTATAAACGTAATTGCCTTTAATAGAAGCGTGGAAGCAGACTTATGCGGCACCAGCAATTTTCATATGTTCGTTACTGGATGGCAACAGCCCTCGTGAGTTTACCTCATGCAGCAGCTGAAGTGCGGAATCGAGGGTTCCGCTAGCGGCAATTACCGAAGTTCCTCCTCCCCGGAGGCGTAGCCTAATTAAAACGACCGCGCCACAATATTTCTTAATTTCTACAGAGGGGCGCTTCGGCTGGGAAATTATGTGCACGCCTGGTGTAGCGCCAGTACCCTAGGCTTCACTAACTTTAATTTAGTGTGCACGGAGAAAGCGCGTGGCTTCCGCAGCCAATATGCGCACATGGTTGAATCTCTGCCGAGACTACATTACGGAACAAGGTTTCTCTCTCTCTCTCTCTCTCTCTCTCTCTCTCTCTCTCTGATAACAACGCTTCGTTCGTCCTCAGAAAATGTCTTTCTAGTTCCACAGTCGCAAAGAATTTTCCTCGGAACCGTCATAAAAAAATGATCATTCAGTACTCTAGGAAAAATAAGAAACTGAGGTGATTTAGAGTCATCAAAACCGGTCGAACTGCCATGAACTGTATCATTCTTTATCTTCTTACGTTGTTTTCCATCACTGGTTTGGATGGCAGAATATTTCAGCTCTCGTTTCTCCCCAACTACTAGCAGGCTCTTCACTTCACAGTCCGTGTTTAATTGTAGATCTCGTGTTAGCTGCAGATGAACTGAAGCCTTGGTCTTGCTGGAGCATTCTTCCAATGGGTCTATCAATGAAATCCTTAGGACTCTTACACAGTACCACAGCACAAACGTCCTCCGCCTTTTGTGCTCTGGTTCCTATATTGTCCGTACCTCTGAGCCACATTGCTCGACGTTCCGAACAAAACTTTCTACGAGAGTGCTTCAAAAAGTAAGTTACACATTATTATGGCAGGCTAACTAACTTTCGCTGAATGCTCCACTAAACGTCAGTGTGACACCGATACATGACACTGTTTCTCATCATAGTCACCAACTCTCTGTAAACAACGGTCAGAACGTTCTACCAGTGGTTCAGTATCACGACGATAGAAATCGCATTCGGGTGGACGACGGTTCAAACTTGTCTGGTCATTCTTATTTAGGTTTTCCTTTATTTCCCTAAATCGCTTCAGGCAAATGCTGGGATGGTTCCTTTGAAAAGGCACCGCCGACTCCTTTCCCTACCTTCCCTAATCCGATGGGACCGATGACCGCGCTGTTTGGCCCCTCCCTCAAATCAACCAATAACAGAAATCCTGTCATTGGTCACGGAGCCTTTCGAGATCCTCTGTGTTAACCAAATGAAGCTATTTGGCTCCCGAGAACTTTTCTAGTCTCAAACATCTAGAATGTTTATAAGGAGATTGAAATGATGAATGAGTATCTACCAAGGCTAGGACTCGAACCAGGGTCTCCTGTTCACTAGGCAGATGCGATGACCACTACACTATCTTGTCACAGTGGTTTAGGACGCCAGGCTCCCCCATTTCGTTCGATACTGAAGCGGTATTCCAGTACAGTTGAAAAGCTTTTGCAACGCTGTTTGAGTTTCGTGATAATACTAAGTGGGGTAAGGCGTGAATGGGAATTTGGGCTGAGGAGGGAGTTGTGGCTAGGGTACTCCATGTACTCCATGCAGCTGTGCTAAGCCACTGTGCCAGAGTGGCGTAGTGGTTACCACTCTGGCGAACGTTCTTATAGTTGGACACTATTTCTGCCCCGCTAGCCCACCGCGCAGGAATTATCTCGGCTTGCAGAAAAGATTGCCTGTGGACGATACCAACGATCATCCTTTCCGACAAGCGTCACCCACGTTTGTGCGGTCTTTGTCAAATTGTTGGCACAATTTGTGGCGTGTCGCAAAAGCCATCAAGCGCCGACGCCACACGGCAACACACCGCTGTCGGTTTGGTTGCCAGCTCAGCCCCTGCGACTACACGACGTTCCGTCATTTGCAGCGCGACCTGCAGAGGGACTTCGCGTACACCGGACCAAAGTTTAGAGGACGTGTAAATCAGCAAGAGAACCTTTTACTACACCCGCCAATGTCACGGGCAGCCAATTAGGAGGAAGTGTACCTCCGCCGTGCGGACGTTCAGGACCGCGCCCGCGACGCTCACGGCAGACAGTCAAGAGACCAAGTCTGCGACTGCACACCGCCTTCGTCGTCGAGGGCCCTCGGAACCTGGTCGCGGACCTGTTGGTATTCTGTCAGACTCACGTGGCAAGATTGTAGAAACCGTGGCTTAAGTGTTAGCCTGTTCCAATGTGCGCCGCACAATGACTGGTATTACAATTGCTTGCTTTCAGTTGTGAACTTATTTCTGTGTTAGGAAATAGTTACAAAGCTTGTTACTTGTTTTGACGGTCAACGAAGACCATTTGTGTTGAATTCATGGTGTTCTTAAATATAGAGGATGAACTACATGTCCGTGTGCTTCTTGTAGAAGTGTTCAAAGTTCATGATGATACCTCAATTTCATTACGGCTGGTCGCCAGAATTTCAGCGCGAATGTGCGTGAAATTCGGTTGTTTTGCTCACAATAGTCGTAGTGTCCCGTGTGCTTCAACTTTGGAACGCGTTTCCAGTTTCTGCGGTCACTGTTATCCGTCACGCAGCAGAACTTTCTTTACAGAAAACACGGAACCTGTACTGTCTTCCTCTATGCAGAATCTACCGTCCTCTGTTTTTTTTGCTAAGTAGAGACTTAGAGCTGGTGTCTTGTTTCAGTTTTCTCCACACAAATTTACATTTGCAGCTATTACCACTTTACGACATGCCAAGATTTCAGTTTCCAGCCTAAATAACTGTTTGTTCAGATGCAAATTACAAAATGTTTCAAGCAAATGTTCTTTAGCCGTCAGGGGGACATCAATCAGCATGATTGCCTTCGTTGTAGCTTCTTTTTTTTACAAAGATGTAAACAGCGGTATGACTTTTTTAAATGGCACCCTCTGTTTCTTATTCGGTAATTCATTTCCTCTCCTAAAGACCTATTCAAAACTGTATCACAGTGTACCATTCACTGAAAGACAACGTTATTAATTACATAACACAACACTATGAGCCGGGGATCACAAACTCGTCCACTTGCTGCAGTTGACAGAAAACAAATGAAAACCAAGTAAAAACATAACACAAAATTGATTTTGACTCTCCTGTATCATTGACAGGGAGTAGGGCATTCAAAGGTGCGCAAAGAGGTGACCCTGGACACCGATACTCTGGTGCACTCGTTGAATGAAAGAATTATTTACTGCTTCCAGTGTTGCCTGCTGAAGAGAATTACAAGCAAGCACGATATATTCCTGCATGTCCTCTGGGGTTGTTGGAATATCGCGATAGACAATGTCTTTAATGCATCCCCAAAGAAGAAAGTCCAGAGGATTTAAATCAGGAGACCGAGCAGGCCAAGTAACTGTTCCTCCTCGACCAATCCATCTGGCAGGATACCTTCGGTTCAGAACACGACGTGCACGCAAGGCATTATGTGCTGGACATCCATCGTGTTGATACCACATAAGCATTATGGTTTTTAGCGGCACTTCATCCAGAAGAGGAGGAAGAATTCTTCTGAGGAAGTTGCCATACGCTCCGCCGTTTAGGCTACCATTGATGAAACAAGGGCCAATAATTGTAGTAAGATGCATCCCACACCAGATGTTAACACTCCTTTGACGCTGATGTTCCACCTGTCTAAGCCATCATAGGTTGTAGCTGGACCAATAATGCATGTTCCTTGTATTTACCTGTCCTTTAAGAACAACATTCATCGGTAACTAGAACATTGGAGAAGTAGTTCGGGTTGGCGAGGATTTGCTGCTGTGCCCACTGACAGAACTGTACACGATTCTGGAAATCCTTCCGGTGCTATTCTTGATGTAGGTGTACATGGTAAGGATGGAACCGGTGACGTGTTAAGAATACGATGTACACTGGTTTTAGGAATGCCAATCTGGTGTTAAAGTTGTCGTGTGCTCAGATGTGGATTCATAGCAACGGAAGCGAGAACAGTAACTTCGGCAGCTTCGCCTGTGCGAGTGCTACGACGATTGCGTTGTCGTGGGTTGAAACTTTCCGTTTCCTGAAGCGTCCCAACAGGACGAGAAAACATCCGTCGGGAAGGTGGGTTCTTGTCAGGATATCGTTCTGTGTACAGTTCCGCTGCCTGCGTAGCATTTCGCCTACCTTCAACAACAATAAAAAGAACGTTATGTCGATGCAGTTTGTAGGAAGGACAGCCTTTACTGTATGCCTACTCAACACAACAATATTTAAAAGGACTAAACTACTGTACTAAATGTGCCCGTACATAAGAAAACAGTATTGCAATTACTGTTCTGCTGACTTACAATCCCCACAGATGAGTACCATTTCTACCTATTCTTCGTTGGTGTATATTCTGCTCACACAACTCTTCAACTGACGATGGTTGACGGAGTGACGGATTTGCCTTCTACTTACGTTTACTCTGTCAACGTCAGCACGTAGATTTGTTCCATTACCCCGAGTACCTGCACTAAACGCCAAAGTCACTGTTGTGTTATGTAATTAATAACGTTGTGTTTCAGTGAATGGTACATTGTGATACATTTTTGATATACAGGGTGCCATTTTAAAAAAGTCATACCGCTGTTGAAGCAGCGAGAAAGGTCGGTAATCTGCCCTTGGGTGCGTTGCAGTGGCTGTGGTAAACAGCTGGCTGCAGCCATCTACGACGGCTGACGTCGCCATTTGTCACCTGTCACTGCGGCAAAGTAAGGAGGCGAAAAACTACGAGTTCTGCCTCTCACGAGGAAACGTCAACAACTTGACCTCATATTTTAAGGAGAAGAAAGCGCGCTTGCAAGACACCAGTCCCAGCAATCGACAGTGCGCCTTAATTTGGGACATGATTCTGACAGTACCCAGTTATGACTTGCGTGTACAGCTTTAAAACATTTGCGCGCGCCCTTCGTTTATCACTCTCTCGGCCTCATTGCAGCCGGGAGACAGACCGTGCATTCGAGCGTTAGCGTATCGCATTTCTGACGTCATAGCGTGGTAAAGACAGGTTGCGAAGTCTCTCTCAATCTGCAGAGCGATATCTAGCATGTTAGGTACTCTGAACTAGTGTTTGTACGTAGGCCAATGAGATGGAAGAGCGCCACCTACGTCACATGAAGGCTCCTTTCTTGAGTACAGAGTCGCGAGATGCCATATTGGCTGGAAGCCACTATGTATATAAATATATACCATTTCTGAGCAACAGAAAATTGAGTGTGTCTCGAAAACCCGTCGTTAATTTTGTGATTTGTTGTATCAAATGACAGGAAACGTATTGGTGTTTAAAAAACTGATGTAACTTGTGTATTTTGAAAGTATGCAATGTCTTGTTGAGGATCCATCAGAAGCTTATTGTTCTTGGCACAATGTGTTATAATTAAATGTCGTTAAAGAACGTATTTACCATTAAAGCTTTCAGGACATAGTAGGGTGAAAAGTACCATTAATGGTCGGAGTAGCTTAGTGAGTATCGACGAAGCAGTGCATGCTATCAAGATATGTTGCTGGTTCAAGTCGCGTTGGGGAAAATTAGCGGTCTAATAGCTTATGGCGCTTTTTTAGTAGTTTAGTAGAAGTATATTCTAAAATTTTCGATGTTTTGTACAAATAAGTGCGGTTCTTCCGAGGAGTGAATTTCTTCCATTGGGCTTATCTACAAGACAGCTTACACTACTTGCAGTTTTGTATTTCACATGTTGCAAAGATTCTGCTACTGAATCGGAACACTGATCAAGTAAGAACGACCGTATGGTCTCACTAAAAAGCGAAAATAACGAAATAATTTTTATCTTACGTGGAGAACTATTGTAAGTTTTTGTGTCGTACTGTTTGTAATGGAACTTCTGCGAGCGTGCCCTTGTTCACTGGACGTTCTACTTTCATTATTGCGCCGCGCGGTCTCGGGCGCCTTGCCGCGGTTCGAGTGGCTCGCCCCGTCGGTGGTCCGAATCCTCCCTCGGGCATAGGGGTGTGTGTGTGTGTGTGTGTGTGTGTGTGTGTGTGTGTGTCGTCCTTAGCGTAAGTTAGTTTACGTTAGATTAAGTAGTGTGTAAGCCTAGGGACCGATGACCTCAGCAGTTTGGTCCCATAGGAACTTACAACAAATTTCCAAATTTTCGTACCGAGCGAGGTGGCGCAGTGGTTAGCACACTGGACTCGCATTCGGGAGGACGACGGTTCAATCCCGTCTCCAGCCATCCTGATTTAGGTTTTCCGAAATTTCCGTAAATCGCTCCAGGCAAATACCGGGATGGTTCCTTTGAAAGGGCACGGCCGACTTCCTTCTCCATCCTTCCCTAATCCGATGAGACCGATAACCTCGCTGTCTGGTCTCTTCCCTCAAAACAGCCCAACCCAAATTTTCCTTTCTGCCTGGTAACATGTTCGTGGGTGTTGAAGTTTCCATTTGTGTGTAGTACAGACTGAACAGCGTGACTGGTTGTTTGGACAAGGGAGGAAACGCGCGTTTTAATGGAGCTACCGTAGTAATTTTGTGCGTGTCCATTTCGTAAACTAACTGCGTGATTTGCAAGCTAGGTGCAGTTGACAACTCCGACCGGAGCTCGCTGCGACTGCGTGTACCACGTTGAGAAAGACGTACCGTGTGCACAAGTTGCGTCGTTCCGGACCATTCAGCAGCACGCTGACGTTCAAAAGCACGGTCCGTGTGCCGAAGGCTTAATGCCCGAACGCCGAGTGCTGCACAGTGCAGTGACAGCCAGATTTCTATTTGCGGGATGTTGAAGGCGAGCGAAAATGAGGCGGAAGGAGGACATATCTGCCCAAAGTGCTTTGAAATCTTCTTAGGGAACACATGCTATTCTATGCGAAACACGATATGTAATAAGAGTAAGCAATATGTGAACCTCTCTCACATACACTTCGGGTATTACTTTAGGAATATTCTCGTACTGATATTCTGCAGGTGTATATATACATCTCAAAATCCAAACGAGTAAATTTAAACAACTGGAGAATAACTATGGAACGAAGTTAATGATTTTTCGTTTTACAATTTAATCATGCCAGTCATGTTAAAGCACAGCGCATCTTCTGCAAATGTAGTTCGGTTTAACAGCGTCAGCTTTAAAATCCAAAGGAAATAACGGACAACAGCGACGTTAGTAGTTGCACAGCACTACGCTACTTCTTTCACGAGACCTAAATTCGTTTCATCCATTTATACTGCATTTGTGAATCGCAACATAAAAATGTTGAAAGCAAAGAGATCTCTGGCAACATCTATACGTCAGAAACCGCGCAATTTGACACATTGACAAAGCATGTTACCCGTGTCAAAATAGTATTTCACAAATCTCTTCCTGCTCGGACATTAGGCGACTGGAGTGTGGCGGAACGACTGACAAACTAACGGTGCGCCCGGAAGTTGAAAAGCTGTACTTTCAGAAGATCATAACTGCATACTCTCAGAATTATGGCCCAAATTTTCGCGTGGGTTCGATTGACGGCGTTGATATATTGCAAGTGTGCTTTCTTCTCCTTAAAATATAAGGTTAAGCCGCTGATGTTCCCTGTTAGCAATATTTCGTGTATGTTTCTTTTTGTTTATTCTGACTGTTAGACAAGTCAGGTGTAAAACTTTGTCCCGTTAAGGTGGAGAGTATAGCGGAGAGTGGAGCCGTATTTTTCGTTGATTTTTACCTGTTGTGTGTAAACCAGAACACCAATACATGCGACTGATGTACTCCTGTGCTTTCCAACTCGATGACACTCCTTTCTACCTGCTGGCTGAGGTTTCGGCCGAGTAGAACAGAAACTCCATAAAATTTCATACATATTGAATCAGAACACATACCAGGAAGTTTAAGCAGAAGTGGGGGAAACGGGAGTTCTGGTGAAAGTGTGGTTTGGCGAAAGTATGGGAAATATTTGCTTACAACGAACTAAGTAAAAATTCAAAGCCCATAAATGGAATTATCGATCTGTAAAGGATTCGTTTGCAGAAATACTTGGTAGGCGAAAGTGTAATTGATGAGAAAATCAAAGACTCACCTCAACTACTTTACTGATGATCCTTCAGACTTTTTTTTCGTTTTTTGGCAAATTTAGCAAAGCAGCAAACATATCGAATGTGCCATCTATGAACGGGATTAAACAAGAAAAGAAAGAGACTTAGAAAAACTACTAAGCGTCAAATTTGGAAAAATGAGAGAAAAACGAGTACTTAAGTTTTTCGCCGAAATTGTCAGCCTTCCATGCACCGAACTTATTGGCCAAGATACTTGTTTCTGATGGTTTACAAAGGGGCCTGTTCTTGGAAAAATAATTGAACACTATCATAGGAAACGAAGCACGTTTATGTTTTTGTTTCTGTTTCCGGCCCAAAAGCATTTTATTGAATTTTCGAAAAATAAGATTTATATACCGTTTCTGTGTTACTGAAAACTAATCAAAATTCATTACACTGTGTTTTGGTGAAGTTTGGTTCAAATGGGTCTGAACACTATGGGACTTCACTTCTGAGGTCATCAGTCCCCTAGAATTTAGAACTACTTAAACCTAACTAACCTAAGGACATCACACACACCCATGCCCGAGGCAGGATTCGAACCTGCGACCGTAGCGGTCGCGCGGTTCCAGACTGTAGGCCTAGAACCGCTCGGCCATCCCGGCCGGCTTTGGTGAGGTGCATAGTGCTTTTACGACCTTATTTGTGACAATACGTGTTATATTTACGTGTAGATCACGACACCTCGCCATGATGCTGAGAATAAAAGGGCTTACCACACGAAAACATGACAAGCTACCTGTAATAAATAATACACAAGTGGTCCTGAAAAATCATGCACGCCAAGTGTAAATATTAAATAAAACAGAAACCCACTGATGATGTCACAGTGGTGCTGAAACATGTTTGGATACTGAGAAAACGTTGTTTTGCATAATTGGCGGACCTTACATCCTACAAACCGCATTTAGTCCATGACGTAAGTCCTCATATCTTGGAATTAAAACAAAAATAATTTTCCTTGCAATAAACACATTTTTATCAACAGCCCTGCCTGAGTATTTTGTGCGAAATTGGAAAAAATTTATGAAATCCTATTTTGCGGTACCAATTTTTCGCGTCTCCTAAAAATTTAACTTCCTGTGAAATTATGCGTATTCAAAAGTTTCTCGCCATATTGTCTTGTGAAATTAGAATAACCTTTTGAAACTTCCTTTATTTTGCCAGATCTAGAGTGCTATCACTTTCACCGCCGGGCCAGCTTGAGAACTGACGCATGCAGATGAATATGCGCAGCGATTGAGCACAGGTTGGGTCTAGGCCGCACTGGCACCCTGCTTTTCTGAATAAATGTGCCAGCATGCAGGACGCCGCAGCCAAACAAGGCGCCGTTCGGCACGATTACTCAGCCCTCCGTATAAGGAGGCGCTGCGCACCCGATCCAAACAGGCGCCGACACCTGCATCTCGTTCCAGCGCGACGTGTTTTATGCTCTGAGATCCTTTATCTTTAGCATCCAGATGCTGCTGACTGAAAGTAGAAACACCTGAATGCTAATTCTTTTTTCCCCCATAAGCTAGCCGCTTATGCTCTCAGATAGTAATCGACAAGAAACACTTATAACCTACTAATTTTTGCAAACTTCTCCTTCTACAGCTACATCTATACCATACTCCGCAAGCCACCCGACGGTGTGTGGCGGAGGGTACTTTGAGTACCTCTATCGGTTCTCCCTTCTATTCCAGTCTCGTATTGTTAGTGGAAAGAAAGATTGTCGGTATGCCTCTGTGTGGGCTCCAATCTCTCTGATTTTATCCTCATGGTGTCTTTGCGAGATATACGTAGGAGGGAGCAATATAGTGATTGACTCCTCGGTGAAGGTATGTTCTCGAAACTTCAACAAAAGCCCGTACCGAGCTACTGAGCGTCTCTCCTGCAGAGTCTTCCACTGGAGTTTATCTATCATCTCCGTAACGCTTTCGCGATTCCTAAATGTTCCTGTAACGAAGCGCGCTGCTCTCCGTTGGATCTTCTCTACCTCTTCTGTCAACCCTATCTGGTACGGATACCATACCGGTAAGCAGTGTTCAAGCAGTGGGCGAAAAAGTGAACTCTAACCTAACTCCTTTGTTTTCGGACTGCGTTTCCTTAGGATTCTTCCAATCAATCTCAGTGTGGCATCTGCGTTACCGACGATTGATTTTATATGGTCATTCCATTTTAAATCACTCCTAATGCCTACTCCCAGATAATTTATGGAAGTAACTGCTTCCAGTTGCTGACCTGCTATATTGTATCTAAATGATAAAGGATCTTTCTTCCTATGTATTCGCAGCACATTACACTCGTCTACATTGAGATTCAATTGCCATTCCCTGCACCATGCGTCAATTCGCTGCAGATCCTCCTGCATTTCAGTACAATTTTCCATTGTTAGAACCTCTCGATATGCCACAGCATCATCCGCAAAAAGCCTCAGTGAACTTCCGATGCCATCCACAAGGTCATTTATGTATATTGTGAATAGCAACGGTCCTATGACACTCCCCTGCGGCACACCTGAAATCACTCTTACTTCGGAAGACTTCTCTCCATTGAGAATGACATGCTGCGTTCTGTTATCTAGGAACTCTTCAATCCACTTACACAATTGGTCTGATAGTCCATATGCTCTTACTTTTTTCATTAAGCGACTGTTGGGAACTGTATCGAATGCCTTGCGGAAGTCAAGAAACACGGCATCTACCTGGGAACCCGTGTCTATGGTCCTCTGAGTCTCGTGGACGAATAGCGCGAGCTGGGTTTCACACGATTGCAACTAATAATGGCCAATAATTGTCGAGAAACCAAACCGCGGTACAGTGCACCAAGAGCCCTGAAACCCACTCGTTCCATCTTGCGCAGAAGGAATCCGTCGTCCTTGGCGTTGAATGTGAACTGCGCCTAGGGTTCGGGCAAAGCTTATGGCATATCATCTCCTGTCGTACAATGATATATCGGCATAGATGAATTCACTGGTAGATGTAGATACTGTTTGCAAAATGTGTCGGGAATAGAGTTGGTAATAATGAAGTAATACATTAAAACTTTGCGCCACACGCTGACATTTTACTGCATGAACAACGGAAATGTAGAATGGGGTAAACTTTTTTTCCGTTTATCATTTTGTGGGGAGTGTCAGGCAGAAAAGGTTTCGAAAAGGTTTGAAGTTTGCTGGGGGTCGCTGAGGGCTCTCATTCCAAAATACGGGATGAATACAGTGTGCGTTGTTCGCGCGACGTGGTTTAACACTGCACCAAAACAATCGCAAAGTACCCAACTTTTGTACGTATCTTACTGTGTTAAACCCTCAACGTAAGATCACATATCTTAATACTTAGATAATGACAGCAGTATTTTAATTTTTTAAATTCGGTTACTAATCATATATGAAATCATATTTTTGTTGCCTCTGTAAGGAGTAAGATAGGCAACCTGCAACTGGGACTGGATGACAGTTTTAGACTTTTACTAGGCTAGAATAAATGGCAAAGTTGTTGATCTGCTTTAGCTATTAAAAATATTTACAAAAATATTATAGACAATGTTTTCGTTGTGAAGTTTTTCCGAATCGCATGTACGCCGTCATTTCGACCAAACACATTGCACTTAATTTCAAATAATCCTCAATGGTCATTTTATCGTCTCGTTACATGATTCATGTGTTTTCTTATAGACCTTAGGTCCTCTCTAAGAAGGATACAAGTTGGGTCTGAGCCTCTGAAATGCAATTTCTTCGATCAGTTGTCAGACTCGCGAAGAGGAACAGAAAGAGAAATGAATGAAAGTGTACGGCAGACAATCAACATATTACGTTCGGTGTGCCCTCCACCGCACATCTGTACACTACGTATTTCTTTATGCTGTTAGCTTAACGTGATAACATGCTCATGTAGTACGTAAATATTTCTCCGTAAGCCAACTACGCACTGGAGTCACAGCAAATAGCACACAACCGAATCGATATATCCTCCCCGCGATTACACGCGTGGCTCTTGGAACTCTACAGGACGAAAATTAGTTAAACCGACAAACTCTGGCACGTTACACGAGACACCGAACAGACATTTTTCTTCATGTCATAATTACCCTTGAGCATTTTTTAATCCGGTGGAGGGCGGAATCGCTCTCAGCACTCTCGCAATTGCGCGTAGCACGGGGACGAATTTAAGGAATACTCTTCACGAGCAATTGTTAATCCATTTCATTTACAGAGTGTGCACAACCTCGAACCAGGTCACTAGCCACTCAGAGCACAGTCTTCGTAGTGGTACATTCTCAGATATGTCCTATGCTTCTGTCCTTTGTGCTTATTGCACTTGAAGCAACGTTCGGGCGTGATGGGGTCTTTGGGGTTTGAGCGCAGTTAAGTAACATCCCACATTTATCGCGCTCATCAGTTGTTGTTCTGTGTGAATTTGTGGGCAGATTATGTTGGTGACTTTAATTGGGCCATATCCTACCTAGGCCATTGAATGATAAGGCATTATATCGTCTCTCTCTCTCTCTCTCTCTCTCTCTCTCTCTCTCTCTCCCGCCCCCCCTCTCTCCCCCTCTCTCATTTTGTTATGAAAATGCTGTGATTTTTAAATGTAAGATGAGTTTGGTATTGTTGGGAAAAAAGGTAAAGGATATTTAATATACTGTTGGCGTCGCCTGTATTCTGCACGCTGTAAAAACAGTGTACATATACGTTCTCCATAATCAAGGTTGCTACGGAGGCACAGATGATAGTAAAAATAGGTACAGTGTTTGCTTGTAATTGTTTAATTATGTTATCTAAACGCTCAGCTAACTCAAAGATAACCAGAAGTAGCATGAAACAATTACTGTTTTTGCCCGTTAAATTAATTGTTGCCAAGAGAGAGACGATATAACCACCTACGTAGCGTAAGGATTTTTGTTTACGATATATAATTTTCATTGAGAGCAAGTTGGCTTCATTTTACGTTAAGCGTTTCCTTGAAAGAAAGAAATTTAATTGCAAACTCAAAGATATCGAAGGCAAACGCAAGCCTTGTTGCGTACTGCAGTTAAATTTATCTGTGCAATTCCGTAAAAATTCTGATAAATGATCTTTGCAAGTATTAATGCTTGAAAATTACTACCAATGTTCAAAGTATTTATAATGTTAACGGAGGGGTGAAGGCCAATATTTAATATTTAATTAAATATTACGTAATGGCCGCCTGTGCGCCATTTACGACCAAAAAAAGCCAGATGTGCAATCTTCTACACAACTCACTTTAAATAATGAGTTTTCACTTAAATATTTCCTCAGGGAGGGAGAGGTTTGGAATGAGAAATTCAACTTTTTACACTATATTATAAAATTTAATACGTACATCAAATGCTTAGTGTGTCAGAACAGACATGCGACTTAATTCTTCAACAGCAGAGACAAAAGCAGTAGTCGATCTTCGAACCAAGTCTCTTTTTAAAACCTTAATGAGATAAGATGTACATGGTTACAAAGAATGTCTTTACGTTGTATAGTTGCTTTGTGATACTAAAATACGTAGTCTATTTACATATTTAGCACAAGAAATATCATATTGACGAGTTGTAGGTTTTATAGCTGTCTGTCGTATTAGCACTGTTTTTTATCGACAGAAATATACTTAGTTTTCTACCCTTTTTACAGATATTGGGGTGCTGCGTACGTTCTTCCCTTGTTTATCATCGAAGTGCAAATGTGGTATTTCAAAAAAGTGGTAAGAAATCTGAATGGAATACCTAGTACCAAAGACCTGGAACGTGACTTTTGGTATTACACACCACAAATTATGTAACATGTTTCTCTTCTCAACTGTAAATACTGTTCCATACCGTTGTATTTTAATCGCTTCATTGAAATTCCACATTTGCACTTAGATGACGAAGAATGGGAGGACTGAATGACAACAAAGCAATTCCTTTGGGGGGAATATGAGTCTGTAAGTACTGTACGTGTTAACGTACGCGTATATTGTTTGTAGCAAACGACATTTGCGAATTAGCCGGTCGTAATTATGTTATATTGTATTTATTCAGCGACTTGGCTCATGTGGTCTTGAAGTGCTTAGTCTTAAGCCACCGACTGTACATGAACGCACACTTTACGTGTAAATGGTCTTGATGTGTGGTAGAACAGACACATACTCGTATATTAAAGTCATTTTTATTCAGTTTTAACCGCTCGACCTGGAATACTTCCCTTGTTAGACGTCAGCTACTGAAGCCATTGTGGGAGTCACGTGCATAATTTTATTTAAGTTAAAATTCTTGAGATGTATCTAAAAATGTTTCGTTGAGCATTTTGCTCATTTAATAAGTAATAATTTTTTGTGTTTTGATAAGGCAGTCGTAGCTATCATAGCTCAGCAAGAGTTTGGTTTGAGGAATTCTGTTTAGTTTCTTCGTTTGGCCTCTGTCAGGTATCTGTTTACAGGCGCACTTGTTTACAAGTCAGTTTAAAGACTTTCTTGAAGATCTGTGCGGCTGTATATATACCGCTGGCGGCCAGCAGAAGAGCTCACTTAGCCTTCCTGATTTGTTTCGTAGCTGCAGTGCCAGGCTTCCAGGAAGAATGGCGTAGTCTTCTCTGACGATGCTATGCTGTCGTGGAAACGTTTCGCGCAGCGTCATACGTTCCTGTGCAAGTAATTAAAGAAAATTTAATGTGTACGACGGGTTATCGGTAGAGGTGCGAACGAATCTTGTCCTTGGATTACCGTAAATGAACAACTACTTTGATTAGTGTGACAGCGAAAAACAACATACAACCGACAGCTAATGTAATGATGATACACATGAGAACAGAGACATAAAACGAGAGCCATTGTCTCTAGTAGGCACAAGCCTTTCGCATTTGCAAAACTTTGGTCGAAATATGATGTACGGTGAATTTTTTTAATGAACACACCGCCATCTAACTGTGTTGTCATTTATTTAATACGAGCCAACGCGACATACACTAAATCACTTGAAAATGGCATAAAAAACCGAAATCTGGGCCTTAATTAAATAAAAAACAGTACAGTCAAATGACGGTGTGTCAATTTAAAAATTATTGTATGTATGTTGCTCAGCAACATCAAGAACTGTTTACAGGGAAATTGTTCAAGTTTAATAGGCCGCCCAACATCCTTATTGTCAAACGTCAGTCTGATCTCACAAGGGCACACACATGTTCGACGTTTCCGTCGATTTTTGAAGTTGAAGGTCTCCCTGAGCGAGGTTCATCTTAAACGCGTTCTCGGACTTCCAAAAATTGTTTGTGCAAGCGAAAAACTTGCTGTTGATAAGCCTGTTCCGACTTTCCAGGGGTCACAGTCGTAGTTGCCAAAGTTTAACACAAAACTTGACGACATAACGGTGCTCTAAATTCCGCTGTTCCATTTTCGTAACGTACAACAGAAAAACAGCTTCACTGATGGTGCTCTCAAAAATCACGTGATGGCTGTATGGTGCTGAAACTCTGACTCAGCACCTGGAAGGCACGAACACACCGGTCTCAACTAGTAGAACGATGGAGTGTTTTCAGACCGCTTGCCGTGTAGTCAGTCGTACTACTTTTCTCACACACCTTGTATGTTTTCGCATGTCGGTTGTTCATTTGTTCTGATAGTAAGCAAGAAAGATATAGCCGCAGTTTCCTAAGGGGACAATAGGCGACAGGAAATTGAAATTGTGAACATGATGTTTGAATTTGTTTGCATAATGCACTTATTTGTGCTATTTTATGGTGCTTCGATACGGTAGAAAGCAGTTGAACGTAATTCGAAAGCCACTGGATAAACTCAGATGTTATGTAGCAACGTTTTAAGCAGACTACGTGGATTATTGGAGGATAAAAAGGTATATCTACTCAAATGGTGCAGATATCCATGTTTTCTGGTTGAGTGTCACACTGAAAGTTTCGATTAAGTAATACTTACATCAATTTCTTCTGAAAGTAATCTTTTGTAGATTGGGTGGTCAAATGCAACATCTCAAGGTCTCGTAGTGAAGACTACACATTTGGATCGTTGTTCCCGCACATTCCGTACTTTCAGGGACAAACTAATACCAACTCACACGAGTTGTAAAAGAGTGATGAGAAAGTGACTGATGGCGTAATCCTTCAAGAAATTATGTTTTTCTGCCCTGGGGGCATTTTTCGTGGATGTTTTCGAGAAGCCTGGATAGGTATGTACATATCATAAAATCCCGCAGGTGTCGTCTTATCTTCTTCAGATATCATTGTGGCGATTGTCAATTTTCGATTATGAGTTTCCACAGCGTTCTTTTGTTCATATGACTCCCGCCATTCCTGTTCGGCGAGTTCTGTCAGGAAAGACCGGCTCATGATTGCTTGATCGTACTTGGATGAAACTGGTTTCTTGAACTGTTACGATTTGAAGAGGGATTTGGACTTCAGGGAATTTTCATGGAATTAAATGTATCAAACACCTGTTGATATAATGATCCAGTTCCAAATTCTAAGCCAACCTATTTAAAACCTACATTTAAATTTTTATTGTAAAGGAAGGAAATTAAGAGTACTAAACACAGCTTGTTATGATTAGGACCTGCAGATCAAATTGATAATATGCCTCGGTCTTTCCCATTACAGGTATCATCTGTCGCTCGGACATACTTCCCTTTTCTGGATTCCATACTTTCCTTTTTTTCTTCCTTATTTGAATATATATATATATATATATATATATATATATATATATATATATATATATATATATATATATATATAATGTAGGGAGCTATGTCCTTAAATTCGCTTGGAGTAAACAGTTTCATTGCAGTTCATTAGTTTCATCCTCATCTGTTCAATTAGTTTCGAGTCAGTGAATTTAATTGATGTGATAAATATGCGAAGAGATTGTTTTGGTCGATGGCTTCAGTGGTTAAGGCGGCTGCGCAGGATAACGAGGCGATTAGGGCTTGAATCCCGGATTGACACAATTTTTCACGCCACGGTATATACTCTTTTTTTTTTTTTTTTTTTTTTCTCCCTCCATATCTACGAATTCCATGCATCACATCTCTTCTCGAGCGTACTAATGTTCCTCAAGTAGTCGACGATTTTCGACGGGTAATTGTTCCCGAGTGAAACGGCCATTGAAAACGTCTTAAGCAAGCATTTTGTCTGGGTGGCAGAAATTCTAAGAATGTAAATCAGTGATACAGTTTCACGATTGGAAAGGTTAGCACAGTCGGATGGCTGCTCTGTTGTTGAGTAAAACTACACTATTATTGAGTTACTGTTTCAAGTATCGCATCTTTAGTTTATTTGTTTCTAAGTGTCAGGAATCCGTTGACACGACGAATGAGCAGCTGCGTGTCTACTTGAGGACACACGTGCTCGTGTAGCGAGCTGAATAAGCAGATACGTAACTCGTCTCCAAACGCGTAGTGCTTCAGCGCTAAAGAATTCAAGCTTGCCACTGTGCTTCAACCCTGTGTAGTAATTGTCATTTGAAATGAAAACATGAAATTATGAATAATCTCGGGTAGGGACAATGTATGTTGAGTACTAGCGTGTGTTCATCTTGCTGTTTAAAAGAACAATTTATAATGTACGTACGCTGATATTTCGTTGTCTCTTATTATTCTTACTTTTGTTTCAGGTAATAATACCGAGTGATTCATCATCTTCTTCCTGGAAGCATATCAGTAACTTCAGGATTGTAGGTACCAAAATTAAAAGTTTCCTTTTTCGATTTGTGTTCAAAATTGAAGATATTATACACTACTAATTTATTTAGTTAATTGTTTTCTGCTTAAAAGGCTGTCATAAGATTGTAACTAACTGTCGTCTTCGATGAGAATGCTATACTGGTGAACGATATTGAAATTCTGTTAGGCTACACAAGCAGAGTGATGTGTAAAAACAGAGTAAATGTCATTTTGGACGGTGGAATAGCAATATAATTTAAAATATTACCGCTTCGCACTAAATAAATATGAACACACCAAAAAACACGAAGACTAAATAAATATGAACACATCAGAAAACACTAAGATTAAAGATTCAAAAAATGTGTGTGTGTGTGTGTGTGTGTGTGTGTGTGTGTTGGGGTTCCGTCTTTTTGCCAGCCCGCAAGTGCCGATTATTTTTGATTTCTATTTTTTCGATGTAAGAGGTACCAAATTTAGAGGCCTACCATTACCAACGATCCGCCCCAGGTTCACGTGGGCCGCACAAAGTTTCTAAGGTCGGACAACTTGTCTGGCGCAGCGCTAATTTTGTTCACGGGTTACTGCGCAGAGATATGATTCAAATTCAGAGTACAGCATTAGGTAACTGAATATGACATCCAAATTCTTGTGTAACTTATTTAAGCAGCGCGCGCCAGGAAACTTCTCACAAGTCACGACTTATCGACAAACACCATCGCAGTTCAGGCGGTTCGCACGAAATTATATACACAAAACATTCCTTGTCATTCATTCTGTGGGCAAGTGAAAACCGAATCAAAATCCCTAAACTAGTTCTTTCGCATACAGACAGAAAAACGCATCGGGTGAGTTCGGTTGACGAATTACTCCTACTACACTCATGTTCAAGAAAAACAAAACTTCGTACCCTGAAAGACTAGAGATAGAATCTTCATATTCTTAGGACATTCAGTTGAGGTATGTCAAGGCCAGTACAAATAACTTTCACCTGTGAGGAAATTTTAGGAAAAGCATACGTTGTAGGTATCGTAATTTTATCATATTTCTTTTAAGAAAATGTTTTAATAAAAATAATTACACTGTTACAACTGAAACGTCCCTTTAGAAAAATTATGAATGACTGTGCTGGTAAAACTTCTACGTTATTTGATTTTTAAACAGCTGAGCAAAACTCATCGTACTCAGCAGTTTTCTCTTCACTTATTCTGATAATCAGTAAACTGGCACACACTATTTTTGGCGCAGCGCAATCTGACTTTCAATAATCCCTAACAATAACCTCCTGGATACTTTTTGGCGCGAAAGAGTGAGTCAGTCGAGCCTGGGCAAGCCTGCAGGGAACTCGTGCTCAGCTCATTGTGCGTTAAAAAGTAAAGTGAATAGTTCGTGATATTGCGGAATATGGTCAGCAGAGCCGGAGCGTGCTTCCAGGGCAGATCACAAGAATGTATGAAAGTGAAAAATGCTGTGGAAATAATATTGGAAGGCGCACCAAGTTAAACCACGAGTAGGATGCTTACGAGTGTGAGCGAAGTGAGAATTTTGAAGCTCAGATTTAAATTTCGCACAAGGGAATTGTTACATAATGAAAAGGCAGTCGTACAGTAATCAATCGGCAGTGGTAAACTCATACAAATGCATGATAAATGAGTGACTGCAATTCTCGAGTGACTGCAATCAGGAGGGGGGACGTATTATATGAATTTAAAGCGGAATAAATTGTGTCGTGCAAAAGTGTTCACATATTACAGTCACTTCATTATTAATAGAATATTTTGGAAGAGACATAATCATAGAACAGTGTGGGGGAAAATAGATGGTGCATGCTTCGTAGGCTCATGGTCAGAACTTTAGTTGTGTACCTTGGGAGTAGGTTGAAACTCCCCTTTTGAATGAAAAGAATGACTGTGCGGGTAAAACTTCTACGTTACTTGTTTTCAAACTCCAGATTGAAACTGAACCTACTGAGAATGTTTTCTCTTTACTTATTCTGGTCATTTCTGAACTGGCACACCGTATTTTAGCACAACGCAATCTGACCTTTAATAATCCCTAAAAAAGAATAGCCCTGACTAACAATAACCTATACCCCTCATGAATCACTTACCTCACAAAAATCTTCGTTACTCGAACTACTGCAATACAGCGAGCGCCAATACTGCCAGCTAAATAAAAGATTCTAACTACTGAAGGCACTAACTTCTGTTAGGCATATACTTAGCAAATGAAAGATTTTGATAGAAAACAAACAATGTATTTACCTTAATGGTGTTCAAAAGTCATACATAATTCGTGACATCCAGTTTTACAAATTTCCTTTTTCTGACGGACACACGTCCATATCGTCCGCCCATATTAACATCTCTGGCATCTCTTTCCCCACATCCACCACTGCTGCCGGCTCACCTCCAACTGCTCAACGCTACAGGCTGTTCACATCCAACTACCCAACACTACACTGGCGAATAACTTTGAGTCCAACCAGCCACAGACTGCACTCAGTGCAGTCAGCGATTTTAATAGAGAGCACTACGTGGCGTTACCAACATAAAAACCTAAACAGCCTACTTCCATAACCCCCATGCTCCCCACAAAAAATTTCACAAATTGTTGTGGGCAGTGGCCAATACTGATTTGAAAATTTTTTTTCATATTAACAATAACAAATAGTTAAAATGCACACATTTATTGATTGACTGTTGATCAAAAGCAAAAATTGCCATCACAGTCCATAAAGAGAGTCCAGATCATTCATCACAGTAGTAGTTACAGTTTTATGCACAAAGTGTGAGCAATAAAAGAAAATGTACACGGAATTAGTGGATTTCCATGTAGTCTTGAAGAAGTAGTGCTGTCCTTCCAACTGAAAGACAGTACTGACTCTTGACATGCAAACAGGTAATGGGCCACAACAGAGCAAACCCACAGCAGAGTCAGTCGAAGTTTTGAAGAATATTGGTAGGTAGGTCAACACAGATCAGACCCACAGTATTTCTTGTAGAGATAGTGATATTAGTGGGCCATCACAGGTGCAGACCCACTGTAGTCCTTTTAGAGATGGCCAGCAGCCTTCCGTTGCGACTATGCGGTTGCACAATCACCATCGAAGAGTCTTGCGGATAATATAGCAAGTCCATGAACCACCACTTCTGCACTCACAAAAAAAAAATTTGAAATGTCCTTAGAACCAACAGTGCTGTAAACCAGTCCCTTCGCCCTCTGTATCTGACTAATTATTAATATCCTGCCTAATTTTCTAACTGATCAGCCTGTAACAAGTATTAAGTATATTCACTAATAAAAGATATGAAATAGTGGGGGCGACTTATAACCTTCACCATCCTTTGTTGTGCGCACATTTCATTAGTATCTTCGTACTGATTTATCCACGGCGGCTGCCTTTGTGTGTCCTGTGTGTTATGTGTCATGACACATCTTATCGCTACTCCGGCGTTGTCTCTATTATCCGCCACGTTCATAGTCAAATAGCGTTCTGTGTGTCTATTTTTCGGCGCCGTATTTTGTAGGTGCCCTACACCGCAGGTTGTTCTGCAGAATCTACCGACATGTCATTGGGGATCTCACTCAGAAGGTTCGGATGGTGATAGTTTTACTGCCGCCTAAGCAGTTTCGTTTCAGGGTCGTTGCGGTGGAGTGGCGTAGCTTCCATCGCCATAAACCTGTTTACGGAAGATAACTGCCCACGGCCATCTGGTCGCGCTTTTCGTAGTCATGCTGAGACGACCCATCCAGCTGGTCCTTTATGACACTGCGGTTTATAAACGACACCTCTCACACGCCAGTTACTCTCCATACACATTGCGTGGGTACCAGTTATCTTATCAGTATCAAATCGAGCATGTAACATACATACCGTTTCATGTCTCGTAAAAAGCAAGAAAAATTGTTTGTTCCGTAAACAACTCACCTTTGTTCTCCACATAGTTTCCTTTGGCGGAAATACACTGGTCCAGCGATCCTCCAGCTTTTTCATCCCATTGGAAAAATAGGTTCTGCCAAATCTGCAAAATACTCGTTGACTGCAACTATCATTTCCTCATTTGCTGAAGATTTATTCACAGCAAGCCAAAGTTTCAAGTTAGGGAATGGGAAGAAGTCACTTGGGGCCAAGTCTGGTGAATAGGGTCGATGAGGAACCAATTGAAAACCCAATTCGTGAACTGTGTGGGATGGTGCATTATTCTGGTTAATAGCGTTTTTTGCGTGCCGACCTTCGTCTTTTTGATCACACAGTGTATAAGCTTTCACAGCCGATACTGACACCATTTAAAACTCAGTGCACCGCTCTACCTCTGAAGATTTCTCTCGCAGTCGTACAGAAAACGTCATGAGAAACTTTTATCCATCAACCACGACCTATCAGCCCGGAAGTTTTAAGTGATTCTTGA
The DNA here is from genome assembly GCF_021461385.2 of Schistocerca piceifrons. Classification (NCBI taxonomy): domain Eukaryota; kingdom Metazoa; phylum Arthropoda; class Insecta; order Orthoptera; family Acrididae; genus Schistocerca; species Schistocerca piceifrons. The sequence continues at coordinate 1,034,790,791 of NC_060139.1, forward strand.
TCTTTTTTCCCAGCCGGCTCAAGTTCCAAACAACCCAACAATGAAGCCTTAATAGGGTCCAGTTATGAAGCCTTAATAGGGTCCAGTTATGGTTTTGTCTTTTTCCAGGTAATCGTGAGGATTATTCCTTATGAATCACAAAGAACTGTAGCCGTCACCTTACCAGCTGGCAAACTGGTCTTTGCTTTCTTCACTTTTCGGTTTGCACATTCATTAACCATTGTCCATTGTTTTGACTGCCGTTTTGACTCTGTTGTGTAATTATGGATCCAGGTTTCATCAACATTCACAGATGGGGGCAAAAAGTCTTGCGGACTGCGATTAAACATCACCAGACATTGTGTTGGAATGTTCTGCTAGATACATTTTTGGTAGACTGTGAACGATCGCGGCACCCACCTCGCACACAGTTCCTTCACTGCCAGTTCTCCGTGCAGGATATTATGCACTCGCTCAATTGAAATGCCCACAATCTCAGCAGTCTCATGATTTTTTTGTTCCGCGGCCTTGCATTGCCATGTCATGGATTATGTCAATGGTTTCTTTTGTGGCGATCTCAACTGGACGACCGGAGAGCGCTTCGTCATCGGTGCTTGTCCGACCATGTTTAAATTCATTAATCCAACAGTAAATGGTTTCCAGTGTTGGTGCAGAGTCCTCATCAACTTTATCGAATTCTGTTCTGATAAGCGGTAGTCCAACCCTTCAAATGAAATTGCTTAGTAAAAGCACGAAACTCTGTTTTCCCCCTTTTCAGTCGCACTGGACTCGCTGATCAGTTCAGACGGCTGCCAACAATGAACTCTACGCTGAACATTGTTGAAATTCTATATACGGTCCATGGAATAATCTCGCTGACCAGCCATGGCAACACAACAAAAATGTTCCATACTTTCGTGGAAATTTCCCAGACTTATACGAGGGTGGTTTGATAAGTGCATCAGGAAAAGGACTTGTCGAGGAAACTGGGGGTGGGCACATGCAGAAACGTGTAAATGTGTGTCAAGCAGCATGAAAGGAATAGTGGGTAGTCACGAAATTAAATACATCAAGTTACTAAGGTACGTAAAAGTCGTACTGTAGTTGCTCTACGTATCTGCGTACTTCCAGTAGAGCATTGTCGCTTGCTTATATTGGCCATCATTATATTTTTAGTACTCTGTGACTAAACTTTCTAGTGAACCCGGTTTATTTCTGTTTGGTCATCAGCCATAAGTAACCTGATCACGCGTAAATCAGACGCTATTTTCGTATCGTTTCAGAGATTAGTAGGTTTTCTGACCCACAAGTTTTAGTTTCACCTTCGTCATTTTGCAGCGATGGCGAAGTTGTTTACTGCTGCAAGACTAGTGTAACTAACTGCCAGTGTCAGCCAATTTGTATGATTACAGTTACTTTTTATTAATGCTTGTTATTTAAAACAAACTTAAAAACAAAACATTTACCGCTCGACGAGCCCGATTTAGGAGTTAGACTTATTGAAATAATGGTGCAGCATGGAATGTAAATCATTTTCAAGAGGTGCATTGTATGCGTTTGTCGCTGACATGAGTTGAATTTCGAAAGCGCTTCGAAATGAAGATTGCCTTATTTGCGCGTCGCACTTTCTACATTAGAAATGGCGCAGCAAAGCATTTTAGCCGGAATCACGGCCCAAGTGTTGGACAATAATGGCTGCCATCCATCACACTCGGACAAAAACGGTAATTTATTCGTACTGAGTATAGGGCATTTATTCACTTACTTATTCTAGCCCCCATTTCTGCGTTCCGTAGCGTCAACAAGACCCCCAAATAGCTCTGACTCCCCATTACCATAGCATGTGTGACGTACTTCGGCGAGATAATACAGAGTCGTACACAGTCTGTTCGACAAATTGCTTTCTGCCAGTGCTGTGACATGCCAGATTCCAGAATTTGTCTCCCACTAAAAGTTTGCCAAAATATGCGGAAAATACTGTGTCAGACAGTTGTGTACCAGGCAGGTACGTTGATGGCGGCTACGAGTGAATGAGGCGTCAACTGCTGTTGTCATGCTGCACGAAAGCCCTTTTCGATCGATACGCTGGCGAGTTCAGCGGGTTGTGCAGGCAACGGCTGATGTTATGAAGTCTTTCCGGAATGCTGATTACGGCAGTTAAATATTGGTAATTTGCTCCTGAAATATTTCATTCTGTATGACGGAAACTGCTGACGTAGTTTTTACAAACGGATTCTTGTTCTGCAGAAGATACTTTCTATGCCATCAAAACCTGCTGTTAAGTGATACTTTATTTTCGTGCTTCTAGTTTCGACGAAGCGTGATCTTCTGGAAGATCTAGACATAATGCATATACACAGCATACAAATTTTATTAAAGGAAGGGGAAGGTGTAACGCTATAATAGCATTACATCGTTAAGGACTTACAAGCTGGCGTAATTAAACTTCCGCCAGTTGAGCCACTTTAGGCGGGAAACTATTTACCGTACGAGTACCTAATTTTATAGGAATGATGTTCAGAGTGTACGCGCTGCCAGTTTTGCGTTGTTAGTTGTGTTAGTGTCATGACTTGCCGTTAGGCGCCGGCGATGTAGGGTTTGAACACAAGCATCGGTGTGAATTACAGCTGCAGACAGTCAAAATGGGTCTGGGCTAAATGAGCAGGGCTCTACTCATAAAACTGTTTCCTCAAAACAACAGCAATAGTACTGCTGCTCTTCACGAATGTCTACGCGTTACAGGAATGCGGAGAGGGCCTCTTTCCATACCGGCTTTGAAGGACAGGATTCGGAAGTCCGAATTAAGTGGCGATTTGTGAATTGCTTCTACGAGAGGCATGGCGTCACAAATTGTTGAAACAAGTAATGCTGTCATGGCTGAAAATGGAGGCAATATGCGATCTCGAGGCCGCGCACGAGCTGCGTCACGACAGATGGAAATTCTGTGGTCCACTTTCGAAGAGACGTGCGAACAATTGTGAAAAGTTATTTCTAGAGCGGTTCCGGACTGTCGTGGATGCTGCTGGGCGTCACACTGAGAAACGTTTGTAACCTGGCACATAAACGTGGTACGCAGTTAATAAATGTTACCCTCTCATGTGGAAATTGAAATATGTTGCTTTCAATGGTTTAGTCGTTATTTTTCTTCCGCATGTACTTACGTATATTACCACAAAGTTTCAATGTTCTACAATCAATCGTTTGTCACGGGGGCCTCCTCAAGTAGCGAAAAGTTTAGTTATAACCACCCTGTACTTTACAGCCCAAGAAACTATGAACCACGTGTTCATGATTACAGTGAATTTCCAACACTAATAAAATACATTATGGGTGCAAGTGGACCTAATAGGACGAGCATTATGTTGTCTACACTGTGTACAATACGTTTAGCCTATAAACTCCCATACAATGTTACTACATTACTGCTTTTATACACCATATCTCGAACGTAAATAAACACAGCATGGAGCCTTAGTTCATATATTCTTTGGGCGATGTCGTGCTATATACTCAAGGTATTTCATGATTACGTTGAAAAGTAGCAGATATTGTTATTAACATATGGCGTCATGTCCTGATGTATACTAGGCTTGTATAAAGCCCCACTTGCGTCCACAGTGTTAATTACTGTTTGAGACCCAGTGTATTCATGGGAATGTGGTTTATACAATTTTTCCTTGTTACGGTGCTTTCTGTTCTGGGCTTCCTCCATTACTCCAACACGTGTATTTGTGTAATCGTAGGCTTCCGCGGCCGTTGTCTTCTTCAATAAAATTCTTCAGGGTATCAGACCGCATCGTCATAATTTAGAATGCGCCAACGTTTCGGCCAGCGTTGCAGCTAGCCTTCGTCAGGGCCTTACGTTAACTGCTAAATGAACACACTTGGTTCCTTAAATCTCACATAAAACGAACAAGGCGAGGAATATGTGTTAAAGCCAGTAAAGCATTGCTACGGGAAAGGATCCGCCACATCCGCATAAGTCTCGATGCTCACAACAGGAATTTGTGTGATCTGCACCTATTTCTGGCCGGAAAACTTCAGATGGAAGACTGGGATAAAGTCGACAGGTTAACGTTTCAGCAAGCATAAAGGACCAGCAATAGTATTACTAACCGCCAGATGAGAAAGTACGACAAACTACAACAGAAAGCCACGGACGAAACATTGACGCTGGACAGGCGACGGACAGTGGTCAACCTCTCCAGCCACACCTTGAGCGAAGCAACCACAGCAATTCTGGCCAAGGGGATGAATTTCTCAGTCGCACCTAAGCGAGTTCCAAAAGAGGATATCATAGAATCCGTAGAGGCTTCGGTACGTCATCTGCCACAGGCCGAGGCGGAGAAGATCCGGCAGGAAACGGTCAGAGTTCTGAATAAAGCAAAGCCACCGAAGCAAAACATCAACGCTGAGGAATACCATGCCATCAAGGAACTCAGGGACAACCCCCATTTAGTAGTGGTACAGGCAGATAAGGGCAACGCCACTGTAGTCTTGGACACAACTGATTACAACAAACGAATGGAAGATATTCTCGCAGAACCTATCTACAAGAAACTTCAGGGAGATCCGACGGCCAAGGTAATCAAAACGACGCAGGCACTGCTCAAGCACTCTAGAATCAACTTCGACAAGGCCAGAAGATTCATCCCGCAAGTGACACAGGCACCAAGGATATATGGTGTACCGAAGGTACACAAAACCGACTTCCCCTTAAGGCCCATAGTAAACAGTATAAATTCGCCGACCTACGACCTAGCGAAAGAACTGGCACCTAGGCTCCGACACCTAGTGCATCAAACCGAGTCCTACGTTAAGGATTCCACTCACTTCGTGTCTCTCCTAAAGGAAATGCGTGTTACGGACCAAGATCTGATGTTTAGTTTCGACGTCAAATCCCTATTCACGAATGTCCCAGTGTCAGATACTGTGAACATCCTAGAAGAACGCGTGGCACCTGATATATGTGAGCTTGTGCGCCACTGTCTGACGACCACCTATTTCAAGTGGAGAGGTCAATTTTATGAACAAACTGACGGTGTAGCTATGGGCTCACCCCTATCGCCTATGGCAGCAGAAATTTTCATGGAGGCATTTGAGGAAACAGCCCTCCAGTCCGCACCATTACGTCCAAATTGTTGGCTTCGCTATGTCGATGATACTTTCGTCATCTGGCCCCACGGAGAAGAGGAGTTACAGAACTTCCACAAGCACCTTAACCAACAGCATAGGAAAATTCAGTTTACAATGGAAACAGAGAAGAATGGGTTGCTGCCTTTTCTCGACGTGGAAGTTTATCGAAAACCTGATGGTAAACTTGGCCACAAAGTGTACAGGAAACCAACCAATACGGACAGGTACCTTCACGCCTCCTCCCACCATCACCCCACGCAGAAGTAGTCCGCCCTGCACATGCTAACGAAGAGAGCGTACGGGATAAGCGACGAAGAACATCTGAAGACAGAACTTGAACGCCTCAGGTCCATCTTCGGAACTAATGGCTATGGGAAGCAGATGATAGACAGCACCAAGTCGACAAGGGAGAAGACTAATAGGGAAGAGGAGAAGGAGCCACAGAGCATTGCTGTGTTACCATATGTACAAGGGGTCACCGAACGTATTAGCAAAATTCTACGAAAAGCCGACATCAAACCAATTTTCCGAAGCAGAAACAAAATATCAGACATGCTCGGTTCTACCAAGGATGCAGTTGACAAACTACACACAGCTGGCGTGTATGAAATTGGTTGTGCGTGTGGATTAGTCTACATAGGTGAGACGGGACTTCCGATTAGCACAAGGCTCTCGGAACATGAAAGATATATCCGCCTGAAACAACACACTAAGTCAGCAGTGGCGGAACACCGAGACGAGTGCGGGAAACCAATATTTTTTCAAGAAGCCCGCGTCCTGGTGAAACAGCCTCTCACTTTCAAAAGAAAGATTAGAGAGGCGATAGAAATAGCCAAAAGACCCGCCAACATGAATAGAGAGGACGGGTACAAGCTTCCGAGGTCTTGGCTGCCTGCAATAGCAGGACTACGGAGCGGCGGCAGAGCCGTGGCGGCCCATGCAGACACGCGGAGAGCCGCAGTAGTGGTCGCGAGCACACAAAGCAATGGCACGCCGCAGCCGGCTTCTGGACAGCATGGAAACAGTGTGACGTCACAGCCATCACCTGTTCGCTATTCGTCCGTCTCCTCCAATGGGGTGGATCAATATAAAGACCAATAGAAAACAGCTGTTTCAGCCAATAACAGATAATAAAGGAAACACCAATAAAGCATACCTTTCACCCCTCCTCCTCATCCTTTTACAGCCAATCACGTAACGACACGGTTTTCTCGTGCAGCTATTTAAGGAACCAAGTGTGTTCATTTAGCAGTTAACGTAAGGCCCTGATGAAGGCTAGCTGCAACGCTGGCCGAAACGTTGGCGCATTCTAAATTATGACGATGCGGTCTGATACCCTGAAGAATTTTATTGAAGACGTGTATTTGTGTTGTTTTTTATTGTGAGTCTGTAACATAATTGAACATTCGATTGCATAGATAGACTTCGCATTATGTACAACTGACGACACAGAGTCACAGTGCACTATACAGTCGCATTTATCAGCGCAGTAATCCGTTACGACGGTTTTGACTTACTGGCTGTCAATGAAAACACTGTGTCGAAAGTTTTACGGACGTCAGTACAGACAGCTTCAACTTGGCCCAGCGATGTCCAACATCCTTTTGTATCTCGTGACCGATCAGAATGAGCTGAATTGCATACGATCAGTAATTACGGAATCCGTTTGGATTGTTAGAGTTCTTGTGTTCAAAAACGTTATCGTACGCGGTTTCGAAGTATCAGTGCTACTGTTATGTACTTCCGAGCACCTGACTTACTAAGAAGCTAGAACAAGCTGTGTCCATTTCCAGTGATGTGCGCCATTCCGCTACGCGAGAGATCTAGTGTAAATGATTGCTGTGAGAGGTGTAATCGATCCACGAGCAACAACGGTTCCTATGGCCTTTCCTCTGTGGAGCGATTTCATGATCTTTCCATTACCGCAGCCTTATTTTCTTTGTCTGTATATTGTTTCTTCCCTGCAACTGTCGTTAGGAGCGACTATCGTGCAATCATCTTTAGCGAAGCGATGTCTAAAGACATAATAGTTCATCTTTCAAGGTATTGCCTTCTGTTTTGATTACAGTATATCATATACGAAGCGGTACCCAAAAAACCCGGATTATTTTTTAAAAAATATTTTCAAATTGTTTGCAAAGCAACCTTGACACCTTTAAAATACTCTCCATTACGACTAACACATTTATCCTACCAGTGCTTCCAGTTTTCGATAAATTTTTGTCGTCATCTTTAGAAATGGCTGACAGATTTTCCCTCCTTTTTTTGTTTTGCTTTTTTCTTGACTTCTTCAGTATTGTCAAATCGGTGTCATTTCATGCCCCTCTTCATACGTGGAAATAAGAAACAGTCGCACGGAAAGCAAGGTGCGTGGGGCAGCGGGACCATGCCATTTTTACCCAAAACTGTCTTAACAAAAATGGCTGTGTGGGCAGGTGCGTTGTCGTTATGGAAGTACCAGTATGCCAGAAACCGGGTCTCTTTCGACGAGTACTGTAGCACAGTCTTCTTAAAACTGCCGGCCGCGGTGGCCGAGCGGTTCTAGGCGCTACAGTCTGGAACAGCGTGACCGCTACGGTCACAGGTTCGAATCCTGCCTCGGGCATGGATGTGTGTGATGTCCTTAGGTTAGTTAGCTTTAAGTAGTTCTAAGTTCTAGGGGACTGATGACCTCAGATGTTAAGTCCCATAGTGCTCAGAGCCATTTGAACCATTTTTCTTAAAACTTCCAAATAATAGGTTTTGACCAAACTCTGAATTAACTACATCCTTGGCATCAGAAATGCAAATCAGTGTTGTTTTGACGTTCGATTTGACTTGATGATTTTTTTCCGGGGTGACGATGTCTTTCACTGGCATGACTGTTGATTTGTTTCTGGGTCGTAACCATTGTACCATGACTCGTCACCAGTAATGGCCCTTGACAAAAAATCTGGATCAATTTCAAGCTGTTGTTTCAAAGCACGACAAAAACGTTGAAATGTGTGAGAATTCCTAAGAGACCAAATTACTGAGGTCATCGGTTCCTAGACTTACACACTACTGAAACTAACTTATGCTAAGAACAACACTCACACTCATGCCCGTGGGAGGACTCGAACCTCCTCCGGGAGGGGCCGCGCGATCCGAGACATGGCGCCTCAAACCGCGAGGCATAAAGCACGACATGTTTCAGCTCGATGTTCCTTTTGATTGTCGGTCGGAACACGAGGAACAAACTTGCCAGCAACACTTTTCATTCCGAAATCTTCCTTTAAAATTCGGTGACGCGCACTCCAAGATAATCCACTAATTTCTGACAGTTGATCAGGTGTCTGTCGACGATCTGTGAGCACAGGCTCTGGATTTTTTCAATATTTTCGTCGATTGATGGACGTCCAGTGCAAGTCGCCATTTTTAAATTGAGCAAACCACTCGTACACTAGAGTTTTCCCACAGCGTCATCTTGGTAAGCTGTTTTCAACATTAAAACAGTTTCAGCAGCACTTTTACCGAGTAGAAAACAAAATTTCACAGCTGTACGTTATTCACTTAAATTTGCCATCATAAAAAACGAAACCAGAACAAAACAGCACAAGAAACAGAACAAGCCATGTCGACAACACAGAAGGCACTGAACTGACAACGAGTTGCGCTCTATACATGCCTAGCGGCAGAAGTGCGTACTACACAAGTTCCGCCCACGGCAAAGTTATTCCGGCTTTTTTGGGTATCCCTTCGTAATACTGTATACATCGTATAAGCTCTTGATCCGTTGACTGACTGTGCGTACGATCAAGAGCCTATATGTTCGTTGAAATTGGGTAGAAAAGGTGACTTAGTGGTTAAGTGCTACTCCAGAGATCCATAGGTCGAGTATTCGATCCTCAATTACGTCACATATTACTTCTTTCACCTCTGGAAATGTTTCTTAATGTCAAATATGCCTAGCTGCACCGTGGTTCGGATTCCACGTTTACTTAACCTAGCCTGCATGCCTCTTGCAACTGGCTGAGTACTTCAGCGATTCGTATCCTATAGGACAATGTCTATCAAATCTCAGTCGTGTTCAAATCTGTCTTCGGGTTGACAATTTTACGAACAGTTACATTCTGCGGTTTACTACAAAAAGTATGCTACAGGTGCCTTTGGTACGTTATTTGAGGGTTATTACCTGTTCAATAATGGGTGGAGCTCTTAAGGAATTTGTGACACACTTCGCTAAAATTCTTTGTTCGTTTACAGTACCTCACTCAGGTGAAAAAGTGCTTGGTGAAAATTATTTCTTAGAAATAAACACTTTGTGCCAGTGTAAGATGTTTGATGTTGTTGTTGTTGTTGTTGTTGTCTTCGTTCCGAAGACTCTTCTGATGCGACGCTCTACGCTGGTCTATCCTATGCAAGCGTCTTTAACTTTGAATAGTTAGTACAATCTACATCCATTTCAACTTGCTTACTGAATCCATGCCTAGATCTCTCTTTGCAGTTTTAACCCCCCCCCCCCCCCTCCCCATGCTTCCTTCCATTTCCAGAATGACTGTCATGCCTCGGCATGTGTGCAATCAACTCAGCCCTTCTTTCAGTCAGTTTGTGCCATAACGTTCTTTTTCCCCAATTCTATTCAGTACCTCCTCATTGGTTAATCTGTCTACCCACGTAATCTTCAGTATTCGTCTGTAGCATCACGTTACAAAAGCTTCTGTTTTATTGTTCTCTGAACTGTTAATCATCTGCATGTAATTTCTGTACAAGTGGACACTCATAGAATTACCTTCATAAAAGACTTATTGACACGTAACTTTTCATTCTGTGTTAAGAACATTCTCTTTGCCAGAAACGATTTTGTTGCTAATGCCAGTCTGCACTTTGTTCTCTCTGTTTCGGCCATCGTCATTTATTATGGTGCCGAAATACCACGACTCATGTGCTCTTTTAGTGTCTCATTTCCTCATCTAATTCCCTCAGCAATGCCTATCCATGTTATTCAAGTGCTCTTCCAAACCCTTTGTCGTCTCTGAGAGTATTACAATGTTACGAAATAGGTGTGCCTATGTTGTTAAGAAGTGTGATGCAATGTTCCTTCCAACATGCATGCATGTTGGAAGGAACATTGCATAGTACTTTTTAATAACACAGGCGCAACTATTTCGTGTTTATTCCTCAGTACCAGGCCCTCGATTCTCAATACATATGTACTTGCTGGACGGGAATATACGTAACGCCCGAGTATAGGTTGACACATGGAAGTTTGGGTCTGGCTGTGATTCGTGCACTGACAGCCGAAGCGGTTAAGGCGACCGCTCGCGTAATGCGGGAAATCTTAGGTCGAGTCACGGTTCGGCACATAGTTTTATTGCCGTCATTCAAATATGCAGTCAATGGTGGTTCATATTCGCAATTGCGAATACATTTCCTGTATTATGATTTTACTGGCAAACCTCAAAGTTTTTATTTCTTCTCCTTGAACTTCAATCCTTGGTTTCTTTTACTGCTTACTCAGTGCACAGATTGGATAACACCATTGGTAGGCTACATTCCTGTGTCAGTCGCTTCTCAACCTCTGTTTCCCTTTCATGCCCTGCGACTCGCGTAACTGCAGACTGCTTCCTGAACAGAGTAAGATGATCAGAGCATAGAAGTGCGTGTGTTTTGGAAGAGCAGTCACTTGGCAGCCCCGCACTCCCTTGAATCCGTCTGGACACCCAGCTTAGTTGTTAAAGGGAAAAAAGACGAGCGCGCAGCCAGTGCACGGTGTTAACTCGCGCTTCTCGTGAAGTCCCCGAAGGGCCGTAACGTGAGGAAGTTGGCGATTACTTACGGACCTGCGTCTGGAGCAGGGAGCGGCTTCACACTGCACATTCCAGCGTTCTGGAGGCAGGCAGGCAGCCTTGGTGGGCACGGAGGAACGGCCGCCGGCAGAAGAAAGGCCATGAACTGGCGGGGTCCTTTAGTGCGGAGGTGGGCCTTGAAACTTGGATGACACGAGCTCTGGGACTCTCAGCGGGTATGAAATGTTTATCGCGTGCGCGTCCATGAGCCCGAGACCACTGTACATGAGACGCCAGCTGGCAGCGAAAATAACTCTGGCCGCCACGCTGTAGCCGTCCAGCGTGTAACACAGACAGGACCTCGGCCGCCGGAGAATTCTCTCACCCTGCTGCACCCTCCCCTCCTTACTGTTTTTCATATTAGTAGTTGACTTGTGCGACTAATTCGCAGTCTATCCTGATCAGTTACCGATAGGTAATATAATAATGGAGAAAGAAGTAAATGCAAGTATTTACGATCGAAAAGTATTATATTTTGAACAGTAGTAACAAATATTGGTCTCATTGTAAAAGTTATAAGAAATAGATATGGTCATTGTCAGATTTATTTTATTTTTTACAACTTCTGAATTTTACAAAACCTCTTTGAAAACAATGTTAGCAGATGCGTTCATCGTTTAGTTTTTGACTCTCTGTGTCTGTACCACGAACATAAATATCATTGAATTTGAAAAAATGTTCAAATGTGTGTGAATTCATAAGGAACCAAACTGCTGAGGTCATCGGTCACTTGACTTGTACACTACTTAAACTAATGCAAGCTAACTTACGCTAAGAACAATACACAAACACCCATGCCCGAGGGAGGACTCGAACTTCCGCCGGGAGCGCTGAATTTGCAAACTTGTGAAAAAGCGACATGCCATGCAAAAAAACATGTTCTGGTAAATACAGTCTTGCCCCATTAAGGGTCTGACGTTGTGCATTATTAATGGTCGTAGCGAAGGCTACTTTTATTGGCAATTATTTTTTTATCATTTACAAAGGCATGTTTGATCAGAAGGTTTGAGAGTAATGCGAGTATGAGCACAGTTTTATCGGAGTCTACATTTATACTGCGCAAGCCACCCAACGGTGTGTGGCGGTCACTTTACGTGCCACTGTCATTACCTTCCCTTCCTGTTCCAGTCGCGTATGGTTCGCGGGAAGAACGACTGCCGGAAAGCCTCCGTGCGCGCTCGAATCTCTCTAATTTTACATTCGTGATTTCCTCGGGAGGTAGAAGTAGGGGGAAGCAATATATTCGATACCTCATCCAGAAACGTACCCTCTTGAAACCTGGACAGCAAGCTACACCGCGATGCAGAGCGCCTCTCTTGAAGAGTCTGCCACCTGAGTTTGCTAAACATCTCCGTAACGCTATCACGCTTACCAAATAACCCTGTGACGAAACGCGCCGCTCTTCTTTCGATCTTCTCTATCTCGTCCGTCAACCCGACCTGGTACGGATCCCACACTGATGAGCAATACTCAAGTATAGGTCGAACGAGTGTTTTGTAAGCCATCGCCTTTGTTGGACTACATTTTCTAAGGACTCTCCCAATGAATCTCAACCTAGCATCCGCCTTACCAACAATTAATTTTATATGATCATTCCACTTCAAATGGTTCCGCACGCATACTCCCAGATATTTTACAGAAGTAACTGCTACCAGTGTTTGTTCCACTATCATATAATCATACAATAAAGGATCCTTCTTTCTATGTATTCGCAATACATTACATTTGCCTATGTTAAGGGTCAGTTGCCATTCCCTGCACCAAGTGCCTATCCGCTGCAGATCTTCCTGCATTTCGCTGCAATTTTCTAATGCTGCAACTTCTCTGTATACTACAGCATCATCCGCGGAAAGCCGCATGGAACTTCCGACACTATCTACTAGGTCATTTATATATATTGTGAAAAGCAATGGTCCCATAACACTCCCCTGTGGCACACCAGAAGTTACTTTAACGTCTGTAGACGTCTCTCGATTGAGAACAGCATGCTGTGTTCTGTTTGCTAAAAACTCTTCAATCCAGCCACACAGCTTGTCTGATATTCCGTAGTCTCTTATTTTGTTTATCACGCGACAGTGGGGAACTGTATCGAACGCCTTCCGGAAGTCAGGGAAAATGGCATCTACCTGGGAGCCTGTATTTAATATTTTCTGGGTCTCAGTTATTTTAGGAGTGATGATGTACACGCCTAAGTAAGTTACCACTAATCTTACACCATTAATTAATGCCTGATTAGCGATAAGATGTCTAATTAAGATGTTAATAGCATTTTTTTAAAAAAAAAAAGCTTTGAATCAGTGTTCTCGGCGATTGCGCTGTTCTTCTTTATCTTGCTGGAGGCGAAGTTGTCTTCGTCCGTCACTTTGTCTGGCGGCATTTCCTCTTCTGCGGTCTGTGACGTGTTACACTGCTGTGGAACGTCGTCTTCTTGGAGGTCTCCCTCTCAGTCTGCATGTTGTGCCCCATGGCATCGTGATGCTGAACACTGATGATTCAGTTTATTCGCGCTGCACACAATGCTTGCTTATTGAATGTAAACAGCTCCAACCGCTGTTGGGCATTAATAGTAAAATTAGAATGTCAGTAGATTGCGCCTTCTAAATTCTGTGCATGGACGTGTATGACCGAAATAGCGTGACAGACTGCACTTGGGTGAAGAATCGAAACATCTGCAACAGCTGTCGTGGATGTTAGTTAAGCAGATTGTCATTAGATGGCTCCTTTTACATTGCTTTTACAATAATGTTTTCAATATAAAATTATTAACGAAAACAATAAATTTAAAGTATTTGTGTACTTTTCTTCTTTAATGGTGAAAGAAATCTTGAAAATGATGTCTCAATCGTTAATTTTGATTAAGCAATGCGGAAGATAAGGCGCTCCGACAAAAAAAACCTTCAGAATTTATATACATGAATTGACTGCAAGCAAAACGCCAGTCGGACGTGAGCCCAGTCACGTCTAACTGAGCGCCGCTTGGTGCTTCCTGGTCTTATCTTACTAACACGGAAACCTGCGCTACACCTTCCTATCCTGACCGTAACCCGAGCATCAGCTTCCTCTCGTACTTAAATGTGTAATTAAACTCGACCTCTCGCTTAGTCACTGACGATGAATAGAAATTAAGGACAATTGGGGAGATTACGACTCTACGGAAGCAAGAGTCGTAGACAGAAACGAGCTCGTAAATATTTGTAAAATCTCATGTTACTGTCGTGAAATAAAATTCTTTGCTTACGCAAGGAGTTTCGGTCGATTGACCATTATCAGGTCCACGAAAGAACAGTTTGGCTTGTTTTACTGCTGACGGCATGCTTCGCCCCACGTTTCGGTGTGGGTAGGCACATATTTTTCCAATCTTGTTACATGTGTTTTACGTTCTGTTTTATCTTACTGTTCTGGGTATTTTCTTGACACCCATCTCAATCTGAGCGGGCGCTGAAGACCTTGCCGTCGTGCGTCCATACAACCCTCTCCATCCATCCATCCACTCGGTACTAGTGAGGCCCCCCATGAAAAAAGTGTCATCGTCGGACAATGAAACTTTGTGGAAACATTTGTAAGGAGAAACGGAAGAGAAATAACGAATGGACCATTGACAGAAACACATTTTAATTTCCTCATGAGACACACACACACACACACACACACACACACACACACACACACACACATATGCCCGAGGGAGGACTCGAACCTCCGCCGGGACCAGCCGCACAGTCCATGACTGCAGCGCCTTAGATCGTTCGGCTAATCCCGCGCGGCTGCTGGATGTGGCTAGTGTCTGCATCCACAACAGCCTGGAACCGTACTAGGGATACCATTTCACAGTTGTTAGCAGCTTTTTTCGAACGGTGAACCGTGGAATGTTCTGCTGTCGTTACACAGCCCGTGCCCTGTGTCCAGCGTTCTCAGCCATGGCAACGTAATTTCAACAATTTGTGGCGTAATTGGTCTTCGGCTTCTCCCAGGAGCAATTCCCAAATCGCCAGTAAATTCGAACTTCCGATCATGTTTTTCAACTCCGGTGCGGAAAGAGGACATCTCCGTATTCGCTTAATGTGTCTATATTCGCGAAGAGCAGCAGCACTATTGCTATTGCTCTGATAAAACAGTTTGAGTAAAGCCCTGCTTGTCCACATCCATGTTGACTGTCTGCAGCTGTAGTGCACACTAGTTCTTGTTTTTCGTCCCTACATCGCCGTACCTGTACCGGCGACTAACGCCACGCCACTACTAAAAACGTAAATCCTGCAGTGCACTGTCTGAACATCATTCATATAAAACTGGGTACCCACACGATAAATGGTTCTCCTCCTTAGTGACTCAAGTAGCGAAAGTTTAAGTATTACCACCCTGTATTCACATCATCATATTAGGCGAAGAACAAAATCATTAATGGCAGATGATAAAATTACGAGTTAGACGCAGTTATCATATGGTAATACAAATTACGCCAGGTGTTGCTGATCAGCTGCGAAATCGGCTCCATGTGGTATGAATCTGTTCAGTATGTTAACGCCTATTGCAGTTATAACATGAACGACTTGACTGACTGCACTACGTAGCACAGCTTTTATACATTGACGATGTAATTTATATTACGGTATCATAACAATGTCCAACTGGCACGCGGGCCGGTGTGGCCGAACGGTTCTAGGCGCTACAGTCGGAACCGCGCGACCGCTTCGGTCGCAGGTTTGAATCCTGTCTCGGGCATGGCTGTGTGTGATGTCCTTAGGTTAGCTAGGTTTAAGTAGTTCTAAGTTCTAGGGGACTGATGACCTCAGCTGTTAAGTCCCATAGTGCTCAGAGCCATTTGAACCATTTTCCAACTGGCACCGAGCGAGGTGGCGCAGTGCTTAGCACACTGGACTCGCGTTCGGGAGGGCGACGGTTCAATCCCGCGTCCGGCCATCCTGATTTAGGTTTTCCGTGATTTCCCTAAATCGCTCCAGGCAAATGCCGGGATGGTTCCCCGTCCTTCCCTAATCTGGTCTCCTTCCCCAAAAACCCAACCCCCTCTAATTGGCAGTTACATCATCGGATGTTAACCATTTTTTATTTCCACTAACATGTTGCTGTGAATACTTTTATGAACCTGACGGTCAGTCAACCGAAACTGGTTGCTTAAATAAAGAATTTTATCAGCAGCGTCAGGCAGTAACATGACATTTCTCAAACAGAGATCTCAAATAATCCCCTCATTTACAGATATAAGAAGCTCTTGATGTGATGGCTGCATTTAAACAAAGCTCAGGATTCAATCCCACACGTTGAAGCTTAGTAAAAATTCAAGTTAGACTATTATAATTTTCCTCGGGTGAATCACCGGTGTAAAAAAACTAAACTCCGCCCGAACAGGCCATGAAGGCCCAACGGTACCGACCAACCGCCGTGTCGTCCTCAGCCCACAGGCATCACTGGATGCGGGCGGGTATGGAGGGGCACGTGGTCAGCACATCGCTCTCCCGGCCGTATGTCAATTTACGAGACCGGAGCCGCTACTTCTCAATCAAGTAGCTCCTCAGTTTGCCTCACAAGGGCTGAGTGCACCCCGCTTGCCAACAGCGCTCGGCAGACCGGATGGTCATCCATCCAAGTGCTAGTCCAGCCCAACAGCGCTTAACTTTGGTGATCTGATGGGAACCGGAATCACCGCTGTAAGGGGATCTAAAATACAAATATCCTGGAAAATTTAATGTACCAGTAGAAGAATCTTAACTGGGCGGTAGGCTACGGATCTTACTGCTTCCAATAACGTACCGCTGCTGTAGGCGCCGCTAGCCGAATGGTATTAAATGACGAAAGAAAGAGTAAATAAATGTAACAGCTCCATACAGCAATGAAAAAAAAACTGTACGTTGCTTTAAATCATTGGAAATAAAACAAGAATATTTTCGTTTCATTACAGGATATTGATAATTTTTACTTTCTGGACCGTGTGACAGCAACTGAATAATACATAATTTTAGTGCCATTCGCGTTTCGCCTTCATTTTCTTCAAGGCATCTTCAGTGGTCTGGAATATGTACATATGTTTGCTATTGTAAATTAAATAGCAAACATATGTACATATTCCTGGCCACTGGAAATGCCTTGCAGAAAATAATGGTGGAACACGTATGGCACTAAAATTGTGTTTTATTCAGTTGCCGTCAGACGGTCCATAAACTAAAAATGATCAGTATACCGTAATATTACACGCAACTGAGGAAGACGGGACTAAAAAGTTGAAGATTTTCATTTCAGTTTACTTTGTAAAAGAAACGAGGTATTATTGCAAACAAAACAGAATATGTATGTTCTTTAAATGAAATTACAGAAAACGTAGCTCGTAGTATTAAATCACTTACAGTCTTTAAAAGTAAAAACAAAAGTAAATCAGTTCAAAGTGCAATACCTCTGGTGGAAATATTCACGGTGAATATTAATAAAAACGACAAAGTGCAGGGCCGAATTCCTCACCGCAAATGGAGGAAAAAAGATCGAATGGGTGTGTGTCCGAAAAGCATCGTTGCCACTGTAGATGGCGCTGACGAATGAAAGTTCGTCTGACCATGTACCGTGTATTTCTTGTGTGTTGCAGGCTGTGTGTTCGACGCAGCTTACTGAAAGCGGCAGAATGGTCCGTTAGTCATGTCGGGAACAAGCCGAGATGGTGTTGGTGTACAATTAATGTTCACCCCGTATGTCGATCATTCCAGTCGAATACAAAGCAATGACCGACTAAATAATTTCATTATTTTCTTGTTTCTGCGTTACAACGTGGGTCGTGGATTCCCTGCTTTTAGTCCACATTCCGCGCCCGCACCGCATGTGTACCAGCATTCCATGTATTGCATTCCCCGAAACTCGAAGCGGGTGGCCGCTTGGACATTCTTTGCCGATTGCACGAAACAATTTTTACTGAACATCATTCATAAAAGGGTTTCCCTCCACCTGCCGCGCTTCTCCCACGAGTCAACAACAATTTAAAATTAATATTTTCCAACCTGTGTATTTGAAATTAGTATTTTAGTGGGGAATAGATGTAAGCACCTGGAAAGTTACAGTGATCGCATTGAAGAAAGTAGCAAAGCGTGCTCTAAGTGTTAACCTGTTACAGATCATTTGGGTGCCAATCAATTTTGTAAAAATTTTCAGATTTCACGCACTTGTGTTGCGTAGCGGTAACGGAGTTCTAGAATCCTGACGTATTTTACACTGAGGTCACAAAAGTCGTGGGATAGCGACATGCACGTATACAGATAGCGGTAGTATCGCGTACACAAGGAATCTACATCTACATCCATACTCCGCAAGCCACCTGACGGTGTGTGGCGGAGGGTACCTTGAGTACCTCTATCGGTTCTCCCTTCTATTCCAGTCTCGTATTGTTCGTGGAAAGAAGGATTGTCGGTGTGCTTCTGTTTGAGCTCTAATCTCTCTGATTTTATCCTCATGGTTTCTTCGCGAGATATACGTAGGTGGGAGCAATATAGTGCTTGACTCCTCGGTGAAGGTATGTTCTCGAAACTTCAACAAACGCCCGTACCGAGCTGCTGAGCGTCTCTCCTGCAGAGTCTTCCACTGGAGTTTATCATCTCCGTAACACTTTCGCGATTACTAAATGTTCCTGTAACGAAGCGCGATGCTCTCCGTTGGATCTTCTCTGTCTCTTCTATCAACCCTATCTGGTACGGATCCCACACCGGTGAACAGTATTCAAGCAGTGGGCGAACAAGTGTACTGTAATCTACTTGCTTTGTTTTCGGACTGCATTTTCTTGGGATTCTTCCAATGAATCTCAGTCTGGCATCTGTTTTACCGACGATCAACTTTATATGATCATTCCATTTTAAATCACTCCTAATGCCCACTCCCAGATAATTTATGGAATTAACTGCCTCCAGTTGCTGACCTGCTATATTGTAGCTAAATGATATGGGATCTATCTTTCTGTGTATTCGCAGCACATTACACTTGCCTACATTGAGATTCAATTGCCATTCCCTGCACCATGCGTCAATTCGCTGCAGATCCTCCTGCATTTCAGTACAATTCTCCATCGTTACAACCTCTCGATGCACCACAGCATCATCTGCAAAAAGCCTCAGTGAACTTCCTATGCCATCCACAAGGTCATTTATATATATTGTGAATAGCAACGGGTCCTACGACACTCCCCTGCTGCACGCCTGAAATCACTCTTACTTCGGAAGACTTCTCTCCATTGAGAATGACATGCTGCGTTCTGTTATCTAGGAACTCTTCAATCCAATCACACAATTGGTCTGATAGTCCATATGCTCTTTGTTCATTAAACGACTGTAGGGAACTGTATCGAATGCCTTGCGGAAGTCATCTACCTGGCATCTACCCGTGTCTATGGCCCTCTGAGTCTCGTGGACGAATAGCCCGAGCTGGGTTTCACACGACCGTCTTTTTCGAAACGCATGTTTCCTACAGAGTAGATTTCTAGTCTCCAGAAAAGTCATTACACTCGAACATAAAAGGACAGTGAATTGTACGCAAGTGATTCATGTTAAAAGTTTCCGATTTTACTATGGCCGCACGACGGGAAGTAACAGGCTTAGAACGCGGAAAGGTAGTTGGCGCTAGAAAGTGCTCAAATGTGTGTAAATTCTTAAGGGACCAAACTGTTGAGGTCTTCGGTCCCTAGACTTACGCACTGCTTAAACTAATTCTTGCTAAGAACAACACTAACACCAATGCCCGAGGGAGGACTCGAACCTCCGGCGAGAGGGGCCGCGCAGTCCGTCACATGGCGCCTCTAACCCCGCGGCTGGCGCTAGACTCAGTGGACATTCCATTTCGAAAATCATTGGGAATTCAATATTCTGAGGTCCACAGTGGAAAATGTGTGCCGACAATACCAAATGTCAGGCATTACCTCTCACCACGGACATCGCAGTGGCCGATGGCCTTCAATTAACCACCGAGAGCTGCAGCGTTTGCGTAGGTTGCGTTGGGTTATTGTGGGGAAGGAGACCAGACAGCGAGGTCATCGGTCACATCGATTAGGGAAGGACGGGGAAGGAAGTCGGCCGTGCACTTTGAGAGGAAAGATCCCGACATTTGCATGGAGAATTTCAGGGAATCACAGGAAACCTAAATCAGGATGGCCGGACGCGGGATTGAACCGTTGTCCTCCCGAATGCGAGTCCAGGGTGCTAACCACTGCGGCACCTCGCTCGGTTTTTGCGTAGGGTTGTCAGTGCTAACAGACAAGCAGCACTGCGTGAAACAACCGCAGAAATCAATGTGGGACGTACAACGAACTTATCTGCCATCTTATCTTATAGCAGCAGCAGACCGACCCGAGTGTCTTTGCTAACAGCAGGACGTCGCCTGGTTGGACCATATACGACTGGAAAATCGTGGCCTGGTGAGATGAGTCCCGATTTCAGTTGGTAGAGCTGCTGGTAGGTTCGAATGTGGCGCACGAAGCCATGCACCCAAGTTGTCGACAAGGCACTCTGCAAGCTAGTAGTGGCTCTGTAATGGTATGAGCTGTGTGTACGTGGAGTGGACTTGGTCCTCTTGTTCGGCTGAACCGATCATTCACTCAAAATGGTTATGTTCGGTTATTTGCAGCTATTCATGGACTTCACTTCTCTGGATGACATTGCGCCATGCTACTGACCGGCCGGTGTGGCCGTGCGGTTCTAGGCGCTTCAGTCTGGAACCGCGTGACCGCTACGGTCGCAGGTTCGAATCCTGCCTCGGGCATGGATGTGTGTGATGTCTTTAGATTAGTTAGGTTTAAGTAGTTCTAAGTTCTAGGGGACTGATGACCACAGATGTTAAGTCCCATAGTGCTCAGAGCCATTTGAACCATGCTACTGAGCCACAGTTGTTCGCGATTGGTTTGAAGAGCATCCTGGACAAATTATGTGAATGGGTTGGCCGCCCAGATCGCCTGACATGAAACCTATCGAATTTTTATGGGATATAATGAGGTGGTCGGTTGGTCCACAACATCCTGCACCGGTAACACTTTCGAAATTATGGGCAGCTTTAGAGGTAACATGGCTGAATATTTCTGCAGGGGACTTCCAACGACTTGCTGAGTACATGCCACGTCGAGTTGCTGCACTACGGTGGGTGGGAGGTCGTCTCTCTGGTCACCCCAGTGTAAAGCGTTATCATTCAACAGAGCAAAACTGGTTTCATTCTGGTTGTTAAATTAATGCATTTGGTACCTCCTGACAACCTCTTCCGAGTGGTGTAGGTTTTGTTTCTAGTCTTGTTGCAGCAAAGGGGTTTAATCGGTCATGAAGTTTCATTACTCGGCTACAGGGTGTAGCGTCTAATCTGTCAGGAAGTTTCATTACTCGGCTGCAGGGTGTGTAGCATCTGGTATCACGTACGATATTGGCGTCCTCAACTGCTGTGTAAATAAGTTTGACACAAGGACGTTACTGGATATGTCTGCTCCCCCCTTCGGCGAGCAGCATTACGTAGAGCGCCGATGGTTTACAAATCAGACGGTAGAGCCGCGGCTGCAGCTGGCGTGTCATGCCGTGTGGCATAATGATAATGAGGCCGTCTGCTTGCTGCCATTGCGAGCAGTCTCGATGTGGGACGCGCGTGCATTACGGAGAGCGACTGAGTTACGCGGCCGCCGCGGTTCCGAGCCGGCAACGGCCCCCAGCGCCGGAGCGTCAGTTTCATCGTTCACCAGGCCCGTCTCGCTTCCACTGTCCTATTTCTCTCGCTCCCCCCTACCAGCTCAATCACTCTCCCTCGACCTTCGCCCTTTCTCCCCCGCCTCTTCCGTCTCTCCCTCCCTCCCTCCCTCCCTCCCTCCCTCAAGCCCCTTTCACACGAGCAGCTCTTTTGTCTCGTTCGGCTATTTTCGCCAAGTGATTCCATTGCAGCGCCCTGTACTTACGAGAACACGGCAAGTGCCATAACCTATTACCCAGCAACGTGGAAGACGGGTCAAAATAAGCGAACACGTCCCTCGGCTCATCCGTAGATACTCGGACGATTCTGAAAAATTAACGTCAAAGTTTTCCACATGTTGTCGAGGTACTGTGTGTGCCTTTTTACCGCATCATATCCTCAAACGAAATGGTGGCACAGTGGTTACAGTCGGCGGCTTCTTAAACTTGCGCCCCGTGTTCAATCATCATCATTTAAGACTGATTATGCCTTTCAGCGTTCAGTCTGGAGCATAGACCCCTTATAAAATTCCTCCACGATCCCCTATTCAGTGGTAACATTGGTGCCTCTTCTGATGTTAAACCTATTACTTCAAAATCATTCTTAACCGAATCCAGGTACCTTCTCCTCGGTCTGCCCCGACTCCTCCTACCCTCTACTGCTGAACCCATGAGTCTCTTGGGTAACCTTGCTTCTCCCATGCGTGTAACATGACCCCACCATCTAAGCCTGTTCGCCCTGACTGCTACATCTATAGAGTTCATTCCCAGTTTTTCTTTGATTTTCTCATTGTGGACACCCTCCTGCCATTGTTCCCATCTACTAGTGCCTGCAATCATCCTAGCAACTTTCATATCCGTAACCTCAACCTTATTGATAAGGTAACCTGAATCCACCCAGCTTTCGCTCCCATACAACAAAGTTGGTCGAAAGATTGAACGGTGCACAGATAATTTAGTCTTGGTACTGACTTCCTTCTTGCAGAAGAGAGTAGATCGCAGCTGAGCGCTGACTGCATTAGCTTTGCTACACCTCGCTTCCAGTTCTTTCACTATGTTGCCATCCTGTGAGAATATGCATCCTAAGTACTTGAAACCATCCACCTGTTCTAACTTTCTTCCTCCTATTTGGCACTCAATCCGTTTATATTTCTTTCCCACTGACATTACTTTCGTTTTGGAGATGCTAATCTTCATACCATAGTCCTTACACTTCTGATCTAGCTCTGAAATATTACTTTGCAAACTTTCAGTCGAATCTGCCATCACAACTAAGTCATCCGCATATGCAAGACTGCTTATTTTGTGTACAAATATCTTAATCTCACCCAGCCAGTCTATTGTTTTCAAAATATGATCCATAAATAATATGAACAACAGTGGAGACAGGTTGCAGCCTTGTCTTACCCCTGAAACTACTCTGAACCATGAACTCAATTTACCGTCAACTCTAACTGCTGCCTGACTATCCATGTAAAGACCTTTAATTGCTTGCAAAAGTTTGCCTCCTATTCCATAATCTCGTAGACCAGACAATAACTTCCTCCTAGGAACCCGGTCATATGCCTTTTGTAGATCTATAAAGCATACAGATCTGGTCCTGACAACCTCTAAGAGGCCTAAACCCACACTGATTTTCATCCAATTGGTCCTCAACTAATACTCGCACTTTCCTTTCAACAATAGCTGAGAAGATTTTATCCACAACGCTGATGAAAGAGATACCTCTGTAGTTGTTACAATCTTTTCTGTCTCCATGTTTAAAGATTAGTGTGATTACTGCTTTTGTCCAGTCTGATGGAACCTGTCCCGACTCCCAGGCCATTTCATTTATCCTGTGTAGCCATTTAAGACCTGACATTCCACTGTATTTGATGAGTTCCGGCTTAATTTCATCCACCCCAGCTGCTTTATTGCACTGCAATCTATTGACCATTTTCTCCACTAACTCAAATGTGATCCTATTTCCATCATCATTCCTATCCCATTCTACCTCGAAATCTGAAACATTACTGATCGTATTTTCACCTACATTGAGCAACTCTTCAAAATATTCCCTCCATCTGCCCAAGGCATCCACAGGATTCACCAGCAGTTTTCCTGACCTGTCCAAAATACTTGTCATTTCCTTCTCACCTCCCTTTCGAAGACTGCTAATTACACTCCAGAATGGTTTTCCGGCAGCTTGACCCATAGTCTCCCACCTGTTTCCAAAGTCTTCCCAAGATTTCTTCTTGGATGCTGCAATTATCTGTTTGGCTTTGTTTCTTTCTTCAACATAACTTTCTCTGTCTACCTGAGTTCTAGTATGTAGCCATTTTTGATACGCCTTCTTTTTCCTTTTACAGTCTGCCTTGACTGTGTCATTCCACCAAGCTGTTTGCTTCATCCTACTTTTACACACTACCGTTCCAAGACATTCTTTAGCCACTTCTAGTACTGTGTTCCTGTACCTTGTCCATTCCTTTTCCAATGACTGTGATTGACTACATTCAACTAACTGGTACCTTCCTGAGATCGCTGTTATGTACTTGTGCCTGATTTCCTTATCCTGAAGTTTCTCCACTCTTATCCTCCTACATATGGACCTGACCTCCTGCACTTTCGGCCTCACAATCCCAATTTCACTGCAGATTAAGTTACGATCAGTGTCATCAAAGAATGCTCTGAATACACGTGTGTCCATCACAGCCTTCCTGAATTCCTGATCTGTTATTATATAGTCGATGACAGATCTGGTTCCCCTGCCTTCCCAAGTATACCGGTGAATGTTCTTATGTTTAAAAAAGGAGTTTGTGATTACTAAGCCCATACTGGCACAGAAATGCAAGAGTTGTTTCCCGTTCCTGTTGGCCTCCATATCCTCTCCAAATTTACCCATAACCTTTTCAAAGTGTTCAAACCCCAAGTAATACTTCTATTCTTGTTTTTAATTTATGCGTGTCGAAGATTACTACACGAGTCTTTTCCAGTGTATATTGTTATAATTTTGTCCTTATTTGTCTAATTGTATGTCAGATGAATGATTTAAAAAAAATGAATGAGACAACTGTTTGAAATTGTTTTCAGAGAAATTCTTGTAGTGTATTTTGATTCATAGTCAGTTACAAGCGCCAGTTTTCGGAAAAGTGATCCGTTATGCGCGGTTTGCCGCGAAATTATTGTCAACGCGAGCTGCGCGGGATTAGCCGAGCGGTCTAGGGCGCTGCAGTCATGGACTGTGCGGCTGGTCCCGGCGGAGGTTCGAGTCCTCCCTCGGGCATGTGTGTGTGTGTGTGTGTGTGTGTGTGTGTGTGTGTGTGTGTGTGTGTGTGTGTGTGTGTGTGTGTGTGTGCGTGCGTGCGTGTGTGCGTGTGTGTGTGTGTGTGTGTGTGTGTGTGTGTATCTCACTGTGACGAACCTGCCTTCGCGCGATGGTCGTGGTGTTAGGAATATCTGTACTCCAAGGTTTCTACGATGGGCATCATCCTAGGGAGCCACTGTAAGAATTTACACGAGAATGAAACATCAGAATGTGAGAATTTAAGAAGATTGTAATCCCTCAACATACCATACATACCTGCATTACGCAATAAATGTATGATATTCATTGTGAAATCCAGTTGTAATTATACAATTTGTATAATGTCCTTGCGTCCATTAATTCGATAAGAAAGATTCGAATAGTAACGATCTACAGACATCTAAATGAAAACAATAAAAATAAAATAAAATAAAACAAAATAAATAAAAACAGTAATAGGGTTTCGAACACGAGGCGGAAAATTAAAAGCCACGTCGCTAACTGGTGGGCTACAATTTCGTCTGAGGATATCTCGCGGTAAAAGTAATTGGAAAATATCTCGATAACTTAGACCGCCGTTTTTTTTCCCAGAAACGATCGAGTGTACACGGATAACCTGAGATAAGTGTTCGCGTATTTCGAATCATCTGTGCGAAGTTCCTGGGAAATCGTGTGGTGGCACTAGACGTGTTCTCTTAAGTGTCAAGAGTGGTCGTTTTCGTTACTAATCAGTGCCAAAGCTATCTGCGAATTTGAGGTGTGACATTAGTCACTTAAGAGGCATACGATCATTTTATAGAAATGGAGGTGTTTATTTAAATAGACGACTGTTACGGTCGCTGGAGAAAATTTAGTCACATGATAATCTGCAACTGAACTTTATTGACATGTTCCGAGCAAACTCATCTTCAGAAGACCACAGGGGGGATGGAGCTTGATACACGCGATATGGCGTCATTTGCACGAACCATCGTCAGAGTACAATCAGTTGTATCCTGAAATTGGTACTTGCACATGACTCTTTGTCGTGTGTATGAAGCTCCATCCCCCCAGTGATGAGTTGACTCGGAACACGTCAATAAAATTGTCTGATCGTCACGTGACTAAATTTTCTCCAGTGACCGTAACAGTAGTGTATAAACAAAAGCTCCACAAAATGATCTATGCTGGCAGAGATGTCTAATGTGCATTTTGGCGCCTAATCTGTTAGAGTAAGGTTTTTACAAAAAATCGAAGGATCGTAACATAATGTAGGAACAAGCTATGATAGTAGAGTGTACTAGTGATCAAAGCAAAATTCATAATGGATTTTATTCTCAAATGCCCTACAGTAAATTCACTACACTCCTAAGAGCTGAAAGAATAGCAAAAGTATCATCCAGACATTTCAAAACATGTGCTTTTATTTGCTATGTAAAATACGCTCGTGCTCATCAATTAGAGATAATTGCAGAATGTGGTGCCACACAACGTGGCACTACACAAAACTGGCGCTAATAGCATAGGCACATCGGGAACACACACGACACAGATATGTAAGTCCACGGTATTGGTGATAAGTTAGGAAAACCGTCCCGAAACACTTGTGCTACAAAACGCCACTGTTTCCTGCGCATGTACCCCGACGTCAATATGGGATATGATCACCATGCACACATACACAGGCCGCACAACGGGTTGACATACTCTGGATCAGGTGGTCGAGCAGCTGCTGGGGTATAGCCTCCCATTCTTGCACCAGTGCCTGTCGGAGCTCCTGAAGTGTCGTAGGGGTCTGAAGACGTGCAGCGATACGTCGACCGAGAGCATCCCAGACGTGCTCGATGGGGTTTAGGTCTGGAGAACAGGCAGGCCACTCCATTCAGTTGATATCTTATGTTTCAAGGTACTCCTCCACGATGGCAGCTCGGTGGGGCCGTGTGTTGTTATCCATCAGGAGGAAGGTGGCTTCCACTGCACCCCTGAAAAGGCGGACATAATGGTGAAAAATGACGTCCCGATGCTCCTGACCTGTTACAGTTCCTCTGTCAAAGACATGCAGGGGTGTATGTGCACCAACCATAATCCCACCCCACACCATTCATCCACGACCTCCATACAGGTCATTTTCAAGGACATTAAGGGGTTGATATCTGGTTCCTCGTTCACGCCAGATGACAACCGGGTGAGAACTACTGTTTAGACTATGCCTGGACTCGTCCGTGAACATAACCTGGGACCACTGTTCCAGTGACCATGTACTGTGTTCTTGACACCAGGCTTTACGGGCTCTCCTGTGACCAGGGATCAGTGGAATGCACCTTGCAGGTCTCCGAGCGAATAAACCGTGTCTGTTCAGTTGTCTGTAGACTGTGTGTCTGGAGACGACTGTTCCAGTGGCTGCGGTAAGGTCCTGAGCAAGGCTACCTGCAGTACTCAGTGACCGTCTGCGGGGACTGATGGTGAGGTATCGATCTTACTGTGGTGTTGTACACTAGGGACGTCCCGTACTGTAGCGCCTGGACACGTTTCCTGTCTGCTGGAATCGATGCCATAATCGTGAGATCACACTTGGTGCCACAAGGAGGGCCCGTGCCACGACCTGCTGTGTTTGACCAGCCTCCAGTCGGCCTAGTATTCTACCCTTCATAAAGTCGTCAATATGTGTTCTTTGAGCCATTTTCAACACAGAGTCACCATTATCATGTCTGAAAATGCCTGCACACTTACTCGCTGCACCGTACACTGACATGCATCAACACACCTCTGCTTATGAGGACTGCTGCCAGCGCCACTGTGCGACGACCGTAGGTCAAATGCACCGCATGGTCATACCCCGAGGTGATTATGGATCAGCATTATCCTTAATTTACGAGCATGAGTGTATATACGTGCAGAGATGTGCAACAATATTTAGAACACAGTAAATAGCGCCTTTTTACTGTATCCTCTGTGTATTGTTTTGTTGCTAGCAAGGGGACCGTACAAAGCTGCCCCCCCCGCCCCCCCTGCACCGATTTAATTCATATTGACAGGATGAGACGCGACAAGGACTTAAACAGACGTAAACAGAACACACAACTCTCAACCGTCGTCACGAAAATCGAGTTTGAAATTTAAGGCGTCCTTGTATACTTTGTATGGCCGCTAGCATCAAGAGTCCGCAGCCGAAAGAGTAAGTGCGTAGTTTCACAAGCGGGATGTGTCGTCTAGATCAAATATCGCTGCTGGTTCTTTCTTTTTTATCCTCCTGAAAAGAAATGACACCCCAGACCGTCATTCCTGGTTGTCGGGCCATATAGCGGCAACAGTTTGGTTGGTATCTCACCGCTGTCCGAGGCGCCTCCAGACACGTCTTTGGCTTGGAATCTCACTGACTGGAGTAGAACTGTCTTCAGCGGTGAGTCCTGCATCGAATTGAGCCTTGATGATCAGCGAAGACGTGTCTGGAGATGCTCTGGACATCGGTGGGATACCAACCTGATTGTCGCCCGCCATTTGGCCACAACCAGGAGTAATGATCTGGGGTGTCACTTCTTTTGTGATAGCAGAACCCCTTTGATTGTTGTCTGAGGCACCCTCACAGCGCAGCGGTACGTCGACGATGTTCTACCTCTCGTTTTGTTGGCCTTCATGGCAAGCCACCATGGGCTTGATTTCAGCAAGATAATGCCCACCGGCACACAGCGAGAGTTTCAAGATATTTTCTTCTGTTTGCCAACTCCTACTTAGGGCAGCAAGGTCGTCGGATCGCTCCCCAATTGAAAACATTTGAAGCATTTTGGTCAGGACCGTCCAACCAGCGTGGCACTTTGCCGATCTGTCGCACCAAGTGGACAGAATTCGCCGCTATATCCCTCAGCAGGGTATCCAACAACTCCATCAATCAGTACCAAGCCGAATAACTGCTTACAAAAGGGCCACAGGTGGACGAAAGCGTTGTTGATTTTCTCAGTTTGTGAAGTTCTTTCTAATTTACCCAGTCTATCTGAAACTGTAATCGTTTCTTTCTCTGTAAATGTGCATCACATCTACCGCATCCCACCCCATTCCGATAATTCCTTCGTGAAGCGTCTTTTTCCTTTTCGTTTTGTCTTAAAGTGTAGTTCCTTCAAGTGCTGTAGTTCCCGTCTCACTGTTGTTCTTCAGCGTCCCTCTTGCTATATTTTAATGGTGGGCGTATATTAATAAATTATTTCCTCAGACATGCCCTTCATGAGCTGGTAGCATCAAGCACCCAAGGTCAGGAAACGTTACCGCAACTAAGACGTTTCTTTCATTATAAAACATTACCGACGACCGAGCGAGGTGACGCAGTGGTTAGCACACTGGACTCGCGCTTGGGAGGAAGACGGTTCAATGCCGCGTCCAGCCATCCTGATTTAGGTTTTCCGTGATTTCCCAAAATCGCCTCAGGCAAATGGCGGGATGGTTCCTTCGAAAGGGCACAGCCGACTTCGTTCCCCATCCTTCCCTATCCGATGAGACCGATAACCTCGCAGTTTGGTGTCCTCTCCCCGAATCAACCAACCATTACCGACGATGTACTGGGTGAGTATCTTCTTTTCCTCATGACAAAAATTGATTTCTTAGTAACTGTGGCAAATGCAGCGATGCGATTTGGTGCAAATTACAGCTTAACTCAAAAGTTTTTCAGTAGAACACTTGGTCGATACTCAGTTTCTGTCCACATCTTTCTCAACAACTCTTCCGTCACTGCCTCATCATCATTTTGTATTCATACTTTGAGAGTCTCAGAGAACTGAACACTTCGTCCTTATTGTAACCACGAAAAATGCCAAGAGGGATTATCTGTGGTTAACGTGGTGGCCATGATGTTGGACGTCTCTACCGATGCATCAGTCTCGCAAGGTTAGATCGAAGAACTGACGAACAAATAACCCCAGTGTGGTGGTGCACCATCTTGTTCAAACACTACCAACAGTTGAAATTCGTGTAACTGAGGCGCAATGTTATGTTTAATCATGTCAAGGTAAACTGTTGCCGTAATGGTAGGCTCAGTGAAAAGGAATAGTCCAACAGTTGTCTTGGGCATTCAGCCATACCACATACTCATTTTCGGGCTGTCCTGTACCTGCTGTACCACGATATGTGGTTCCCCGGCATCCAGATCCGGACATTATGCCTGTTTACTTTCGCAGACCTGTGAAAATTCTCTTCATCGGAAAAGGAAGTCTATTAAGGAAATCACTGTCTGCATCGATTCGTTCCGGTGTGATCCTAGCAAACTCAGTACATGGTGGGCTCATCATCTGGCTGCAAACCTTGCAGGAGCTGCACTTTTCATGCATGGAAATGCATCCGTCTGTGTGAAATCATCGCCACTGTGCTCTGAGCTATGCTTGTTTCTCTGAAAAGACTGCTTGCCGATTTCCGTGGACTGCACTGACATACTGTACGCATGATATCAAGTCTCGTCACTCAGTATAGATCTACAGTTTCTCGCCTTCCCATCAACAGTGCCAGTCTCTATAAACTTATCATAGCAACCTTCGATGGCCGTCACATCTGGCGGATATTCACTAAAGGAGGGAGGGAGATGAGATTCAACGTCCCGTCGAAATCGAGGTCATGGAAGGCGGAGCGCAAGCTCGGATTGTGTCAAGGATTGGGAAGGAAATCGGTTGGCTCTTTCAAAGGAACGATCCTGTTGTTCGCCTGTAGCGATTTAGGGAAATCACGGAAACTCCAAATCGGGATGGCCGGACGCGGGTTTTAACCGTCATCCTCCCGAATGCGACCAAAGGCATTTAGCAATTGTCGCTGAACTATAATAGGCGACAGTGCTTCATGAAATGACAAAACACACTGCTCTTTTCCTACAAAGACGCCATTGTGACAGCAGCATTCCTAAATTACGCTACCTGTAAGGAGGGAGAGAGAGAGAGAGAGAGAGAGAGAGAGAGAGAGAGAGAGAGAGGAAAGAAATCAGCTGCCCTTAGAGTACATGTAGTAGAAGTGCATGCGTAGAAAGCTTTATGAGAAACTACAATTTGCAACAAACCACATAGCTGCATCTATCATAGTTCTCAGAAATAAAATTTTGTATTCGGAATCAGCCACAAGTCGCACTTTGTATTTTTTATTGACAGGTTACTCTCTTCAAATGAATAAGAGCATCATCATAATATACAATGCAAAAGATAGAAATGGAGACAGTACGGAAAACTTACATTGGCATTACGTAAAGCACATATTCTACTTCCAGTACAGTGACTTTCGTTTAAGGTTGGCTGACTGCTCTAAAGATTAAACTGTCCTTACTATAGTACTTAAACCTACTTTTAAAGTACAGTAGTAAATGATTACATCGAAAGCGCCAAAGATGAAATTGACTGTAGAGCAGTACTTGTAACGTCCATGTCGTAGCCTGTCCAAAGATAATTTGTAACTGCACATAATGAAATTTAAATTTGAATATACTCTTTTATGGGCATGTGTAGACATCACATATATGTACATATCTGCTTGTATTTCAAAAATACGAGTACATCTGTAAACATTAAAATCTCTTTCAAAATACGTTATAAAACATTTTTAAAAATGTCTTTACAAAAATGTGTTCGAAAGTACTGTTTTTTTTTAAATATTTCTTTTAGAATGAACGGGGTATTACATTTTGGTTGCTTATATACAGCACTTCATCAAATAACTGGTAGAACCCACGCGTATTAAATTCATTTTGTTCGTTGAATAATTTTACAGATGTACTCGGTTTTTTTTTTCTTTTCTTTTTTTAAGATAAGCAGATATGTACAGATATGAGATGTCTATACACACGTCCATAAAGAGGCTGTTTAAATGTAAATTTCTTTTTCTGTAGTTGAAATTATCTTTGGATAGACTACACCATGGACATGACAAGTACTGTTGTAAAGTCAGTTTCGTCTTTGGCTCTCTCAATGTCATCATTTACTACTCTACTTTCAAGGTAAATTTAAGTACTATAGTACAGCCAGTTTAATCTGGAGGTATTAGCAAACTTTAAAGGCAATCTTTAATGCTGTCCGCCAACTTTAGACGTAAGTCACCGTACCTTACGTAATGTCACTGTAAGTTTTTCGTGTTATCTCAGTTTCTTTCTTTTACGGTGTATGTTCTGCTGATGCTCTTGTTCAGTTGAAGAGCGGAACCGGGCAGTAAAAAACACAAAGGGCGGCTTGTAGCCGTTTTGTAGTTTCAGCAGTCGCTTCCCCTGCAGGCAATGCTTGCTCTTGATAAATTTTTGTAATCGGGGAAAGACTTCACAGTCACCCTGTAATTATTTTTTTCTCTAAGCATTTGAAATTGCAGCCAGCCGGCCAGCCTGCCCTGCTGCATCATGCATTGGGGGCTTTCGTGCTCCTCGATGAATTCTCATAACACGGGATTTGCTGATGCCTCGCAGAAGACTACTCGCAGCTCCCTGCCCGAAATGAAGCTGGCTGGCTGCAGGCGCCGCCGGAATGCCGACGCCGCTGCCGCCGCGTGCGGATTAGCCCCTCGCCTTGTTCCGGATTAGCCAGACGTATACCGCTATGGCGCTAATGCTACTTTCAGGGTGCGCAGCTTAAAAATATCTCCACATTCCCTGTCTGGGCGAGAATTCTCTTATCTACGTAATACCCCAACCGTGACCCATTTTTGTTTTTAGCGCGGAAATACTGTCGTGCCCTGGGGTAGTGTTGTAGGCCGTCTGTTGTTTCCTTATCTATATAAATGATACAGGAAACAACCTGAGCAGCCATCTTAGGTTGTTTGCAGATTATGCTATGGCGTTTATCGTCTAGTAAAGTCGCCAGAGGAACAAAGTAAGTTGCAAACGATTTAGATAAGATACCTGTATGGTAAGAAAGTTGGCAATTGACTCAACACAATGAAAAGTGTACGGTCATCCATATGAATGCTAAAAGGAATCCGTTAAACTTAAAGTCAAATCTAAAGGCCGTAAATTCAACTAAGTACCTAGGAATTAAAATTACGAAAAACTTAAATTGGAAAAAAGACAAAGAAAATGCTGCGGGGAACCAAAGACTGTGATCTACCGGCAGAACACTTAGAAGATGCAACAGATCTATTAAAGAAACTGCCTGCACTACACTTGTCCGTCCTCTTTTGGAGTATTGCTCCGCGGTGTGGGATTCTTACCGGATAGGATTAACGGACAGTACATCGAGAAAGTTCAAAGGAGAACAGCTCCTTTTGTATATTCGAAAGAAAGAATCATCATAATAAAATAATGGTAAACAGAACTCGCACGGAAAGATACAGATATTCGTTTTTCCGAGCGCTGTTCGGGAGTAGAATAACAGAGAATTATTGTGAATGTGGTTCAATGAAACCTCTGCCAGGCACTTAAGCGTGACGTACACTATAGCCACGTAGATGTATAATTGTTTACACATTCCGATGAAAACCGCACAGCTGTAGTACTTTTTTGCGGCATAAGGTTTGTCTTTAATTTGCTAAGGCGGTAGGATTCATCACCCCCCCCCCCCCCCCCCCCCGCCACACCAATCAACACTCCATTTAAAGTGTATCTTGTGGACAGCCTTTCATTTGACTTTCAATCTTAATTCACCATCGATTGTGTAGTAGTGGGTGGTGAACTGTCCGTAGGGATACACAAGTGTTCTGAGAAATGGAACAACAGCATGATGATAAGGAAAATCCTGACGTGCTCCTCTCGGCTTCGTCCAGTTGCCTGTTCAGAAGTAACAGAAATTTAGCTTTCAGGGCCCTATTATGACTCTCACAAAGTGTCCTAAAACCACGGAGCATGACTGAGAAGACATACAGTCAGCATCATCAGCTGATGACTGCCTGTGCCTTTTCATTCTAGGAAGCTTGTCATTTTCACCTTCGGTTTGTATGGGCAGCATGCGAAGAAGAGAAACACCTCGCAGCTCCGAACTGCGCATAGCAGGCGGTAAATAGCCGCGCGCGTGGCGCGTAGCTGCCAGCAGCGTTGCGGACAATCCCAAAATATCTCACGTACTTTCTCGAGAATGGAAAGACGTATGATTCTCCTTCCACCGCAAAAAATAACTTCGATATATTAGCTATATTTAGTTTGCAATAATATGTAGTATAAAACGCACAAAACGTAAACTGGCCAGCAACTACATTTTTCACTGGGTACAGGGTGACAGTCATTGAACTATATGAAACAAAATCGTCATAACTTATGGACGTTCTCCATTAGGACGTTCAAACTACGCGGTTGACCGCAGGGGATGATGAGAATTGGTATACGCAGTATGATGTGGTTTAGCGACAAAGCCCACTTTCATTCGGATGGGTTCGCCAACAAGGGAAACTGGCGCATTTGCGGGACTGAGAGTCCGCATTTCGCGATCGAGAAGTCTCTTCACCCTCACCGGGTGACAGTGTGCTGTGCATTGTACGGTCACGGAATCCACGCGATATTCCTTGAAGGCACGGTGACTACCGAACGGTACGTGAAGGTTTTGGAGGATGATTTCATACCCGTTATCCAAAGTCACCCTGATATCGGCAAGATGTGGGTCATACAAGACGGAGCTTGGCCACATCGAAGCAGGAGTGTGTTTGATATCCCGGAACAGCATCTTGGGAACCGCATTCTGGCTTTGGGGTACCAGAGGCTACTGGCATGGGCCTCGATTGGCCGCCATATTCTCCGGACCTGAACCATTGCGCCTCCTTTTTCTGGGGCTATGTTAAATACAAGGCGTACAACAGTAACCCCAAAACCATTGCTGAGCTGAAAGCTGTTATTCAGGAGGTCATCGTTCATGCAGAATTTCACTATTAGTTTGCGCCACATCATCACTAATGATGGTAGACACTCCGAATATCTGTAGTGACATTTACATGTCGAGCAAAGTGTGTGCACGCCATAGTTTGTAACTAATTCACGTTTTTTCATATAGTTCAGTAATTGTCACCCTGAATGTGCAATAACGAAAAGAAAGCCACTTCATTATTAAGCTGTGTTGTGCGACTATAAGCTACGGAAAAATAATTTTTTTGTACGTAGTAGTTTCCTCAAAATGGAATGAGAAGTTTTGCATAGCGAAAAACGCGCGCTAGTTCTAAAATGGTGGTTTTTATTTTTTTACGCAAAAGTGATAGTTTTACCGAGAAACCAG
This sequence comes from Schistocerca piceifrons, assembly GCF_021461385.2. Classification (NCBI taxonomy): domain Eukaryota; kingdom Metazoa; phylum Arthropoda; class Insecta; order Orthoptera; family Acrididae; genus Schistocerca; species Schistocerca piceifrons. The sequence goes on from NC_060139.1 coordinate 1,034,825,781, forward strand.
CTACGGCATCTTTTTAAGGCAAATTAGGTGACTTGACATTACACTCTCCGTGTTTCGTACGGTACCAGTTGCTTGGAACGACCAGCACGCCTTGTTGCGCCCGACAATGCGATGCGGATACTTACTTGTGCTGTGTCGCTGTTGTCCCAGTGTGAACAAGGTAAGTCGCCTCCGCTGTATATTTATGCCCTCCGCCGATGCTACTGGCTTTTGCGTCGTTTCGCGTGTTGCATGACGTATCGTACTGCATTGACATCGTCTTAGTGTGAACCACGCCTTAAAGAACATTCACTATGAACACCTGCTTAAAACCGTGTTGTCCTACCTTTGCAATTTGGCGTGCCATGGATTCAGCAAGTCCTAGGTAGGTTTTCGGAGGTATGTGCCACCAGAAATCTGTACGAGCACGCCACACAGTACCCGTAAATTACGCGCCGGTGGTTCGTGGGCACGCAGCCGGCACCCGATAGCGTCCCAGATGTGTTGCATCGGGTTGAGATCCGTCGAAATTGTTGGCCAAAACCTCAAGATCAGTTCACTATCATGCTAGACAGACCACTGTAGCACGATTCTGGTCCTGTGGACGGACAGTTGTGCTGGTGGAAGACGTCACCGCCGTCAGTGAAAACAATAAAGCTGCATGTTTCTATTTGGTGACTAACTACAGTTTCAAATTTTGAAATTTATTGCTGAAGTGCAAGTTAACTGTAATAGGCGTACATGTAGTACCTAAAGTTACATAAAAATTAGTATTGGACAACGGTAGTCTGACTTGTCGTTGTCTTGTTTCTGAAATCTGCACGTAAATCACGAGATGTTTGAGTGGTGGGCAAATTAATTAATAACTTGTGAGAAGAAATAGATAGGCGTGTGACGTATGGAAGTTTCGGTCGGTGCGGGGAGCGTGCTCAGATAGCCTAAGTGGCAAGGCGACCCACTGCGATAAGCTGGAAATCCGGGTCCCAACCGCGGTCCGGCAAAAATTTTCTTTGTGGTTTTAGGTAGTAAATCTGTTGTGTTGGCAGAAGAGCCAACACCGTGTTACTAGTGGAGGCCGAAATGCACGCTTTTTAGCTCACGCAGGCTGGCGTGAGGAGGGAAGGACTATACTGACGTGAGGTCTGGAACATGACAAGGAATTAGAATTCAGAAAGCGGGCGTAATTAGTTTGATACTTAACTTTAATCCATTAATGATGAACGTCGCTCTTGACGGTACATGATTCACAATATCAATAGTAACTGAATATGGCGCCTTGCTAGGCCGTAGCAAATGACGTAGCTGAAGGCTATGCTAAACTATCTTCCCTGCAAATGAGAGCGTCTGTAGGCAGTGAACCACCGCTAGCAAAGTCGGCTGTACAACTAGGGCGAGTGCTAGGGAGTCTCTAGACTAGACCTGCCGTGTGGCGGCGCTCGGTCTGCAATCACTGATAGTGGCGACACGCGGGTCCGACGTATACTAACGGACCGCGGCCGATTTAAAGGCTACCACCTAGCAAGTGTGGTGTCCGGCGGTGACACCACAAAATCTATACCTGTTATAGTTCAGTAACAATCCAGATGATTCGCAGTAATGTTCACATATAGTCCACAAGTGATATAATGTCTTTGAGGACTACTTAAGGTACCATGGTAGTCCAGGTTAATGTCCCCGTAGCGTAATATTGCCCCTACCGGCCTGCGTCTGTGGCGCGGTGCATACTCTCGAGCAATCGTTTGCCTGGATGACGACGAATCCGGTCACGCCCATCGGTCTGGTGTTAACAAGGAAGTCTGATCCTCTAGCCAGTCGACACTTTTTCGTTGATGCGCGCTCCAATCTCGACGATCCCATGCCCACTGCGTCAGTAATCGACGGCGTCGTTGGGTCAACATGTGCGGGTCGTCTGCTGCGGAGCACCATGTTCAACAACGTGCACCGAACTACGTGCTGCGCAACAAATGTGCCTGCACTAGCATCGTACCCCGTCGTGAGATCTGTCGCACATCGCCGCCTACCCTGCTCTACAGAGGGGGCAAGCCGCGTTCGGTGGTGAACCGTGAACGTCCAACGTCTTGTCGCCTGTGCGTGGTTTCACCGTCCTTCAATCACATTCCATAAATTCAGACAACAGTAGATCGCGTACAGGCGACCACCTTCGCCGTTTCGTGATGCTCGTACTTGGGCGCTGGGCCATAACAACCAGCTCTTTGTCAAAGTCGCCTCCGTCAGTGGACTTCTGCATTGGAGGATCGTTGTTGGAATGATTCCCCATTCGTCTCTTCTCCGCTGTTATTTCCTTACCGCGCCACGTGCCCGAAAGACCACTATGTAGCACCCAATCTCGCGGTGGGCAGTGGTCATAATTCTGTGGTCCACTAGTGTATGTATTGGTGGGCCTAGTGGTCTAGAGATGAAGGCGCGAACCTAAAAACGGAATCTCAGTCGGACGTCGGGGAGTTTTCAACTGCGTCTTAACGTAACCTTCGCCTCTCAACAACGTGAAGACTCGCCAGAAACTACTCGTGGTTCGGATTCCATGTTTAAGTGTATGTCCTCTTTCCATGACTGGATAACTGGGTTAGCTTAGGGACGCGCAACTCCCTGAAGTGGCGTCCAGTTGAAAGACACGCATCAGGTCACTGAGCCACGGGAAATTTTTATTGTTAGTGTACTTATTCAGTTTTACTTAACGCTCTTAACCTTTATATTCTCAAGAGGTCACTGAAGCAAGGTAGTGCCCTGGTTAAGGCACTAGCCTTACATTAGTAAGAATCGTGGTTCGAATCCCTGTCTGACCGTGCTAGTTCTATCTTTTGCTATTCTCGTACTGAGAGGTGTGATACGACATGTAAGTCTTCGTTGTGTATGGCGATAACGAAGCCATACGAATAGTACGCTGTTTCTGTTGTCGAGTAACGAATGGTGAAATGGAGAAAGTTGTTGAAATCCGCGGTTTATAAAGTTTGCTGAGCGAAGATGATTCTAGGGCCAGGTAGGCTTGGCGTTCCCATCTGAAAAAGTGGGTCACTACTGGCACCTGTCTCTGAACTAATGCCACCAGATGCAGAAGACAGTTTTGTAAGTGACACCTAATCTACTGATCAGAACAGTACCACGCAACCTATTTCCTTGCTCATTCTCTGATAAAAAAACGTTCCCTCATCGTAATCCTTTCTTGTGGCTGTTTTACCCTTAGTGGAGAGCAAGGGTATGTTGGCTGACATGTGAAATATATAAGGGACGATGGAACAGTTTCCGTACGTCAAAATTGAGGTAGTCATCCCACCGACGTACCAAGTATAAGATACCTGTTTGTCAAAGAAACCAGCGTCCTGCTGCATGAAGAACTCTTTAACTGCCTGCTGCACAACACTGTCGGACAGGAATCGTCGAGCCTTCAAGGTCTTTTGTAAGAGACCAAAAAAGTGATTGATAACCACATGGGGGGGGGGGGGGGGGTGATCGAGCGTCTCCCACGTAAGTTAGTGTAACGGATGAGACTGGCCTCCCGGATCGACCGGTGTTTCGTGTCGAATCGCGACCAGCACGCAGTTTGGCGCACCATTCCACAGCGGTGGTTTTGGACAAACATGCTGCCCCACATACATTCTTCATTCTCCGATGGATGTCAGCCGATGTTTGTCCTTCGGCAGCCAACAAAAGAAAGACAGCACATTGGTCCTATCTGGACGCATTTAGTAATAACGTCACCATATTTCACGTATCCGTATTTACCGCACGCACGTCGGAAAGACGCGAATTGCCATACTAATTCCTTGCCTTCATGTCGGTGCTTGTATACCCGCATCGGAGTCGTGCTACGATGGACGTACGCTGCAGCAACGCCCTCAAACAGAAACGTTTTGATTGCCCCTTATTGTTATATATCTGCCAAAGACAAATTCAAGCTCTTTTGTTGAGAAGCTTGGCTTGTAGTACAGCTTTATAAACCATATAAAACTGAAGAAAGTAAGGTTCGTGGAAAATGGTCGTAAACAAATTATAATAAAAGCAGTTTCCCTTTTATGGTTCCGTGCGTCAGTCTGTAAAATCGGACCTTATTGGGTCACTTTGTTGTCCGTCCGTCTGTTTAAAATCCTTTTTTTCAGCCACGGGTAGACGTATCAAGTTGAAATTTGTCACTAAGGTCTACGGTCCATTGACGATGTCAAAATTTGAGGCACCTAAGTCAATGCGGGCAAAAGATTTATGTCACACATTTTGATATTCGGAAAATTCACACATCAAAACCTGTAGAGTACTTTCCGTTGACCTAGAATCATGGAACTTGGCAAGGAAGGTTTCACAGTGCAAGTAAAGGAAAAAATCTGAAGTTGTTAATTTGTAATTAATATCACACGAATTTTTTTCTTTCTTTCATGATCTTTGTCCGTCCGTATGTTAAGACCCTTTTTTCTGAAAAATGGGTAGACGTATTAAGTCGCAATTTATGTCACATATTGAGGTCTATGGTCCGTTAGTGGTGTACAAAAGTTAAGTTTCTAACACAGCGCAGTCAAAAGATATCGCCATTTATGTCACATATTTTGATGCTCGCACACTCACTCATTAAGACTTATGGGGGTACTTCGCGTTGACGTAGCCATGAGATTTGGCAAGAAGCGAGGTTTAACAGTACAAGCATAGGGGAAAAAAATCAGAAAGTAATCAATTTGTAGCTATATCACAGGAAAAAATATTTATTTTGTCGTTTGTTATTTGAATTCAAACTTGAAATTTAAACACACTAGAAATCCGAGGGATCCCTGGGACTGATATTTTGCAAGTATCAATGTCGGTAACAGGCAAAAATGATCGAGATTATCGAGTCCCGGAATGAATGAACTGTTTACATACATAATTAAGTCTGTACGAAACCCTTAGTGCGTCAATCCTTGTACCACTTGGCCGATTTTTTTTCCCGTATTTCGTTTTCCAGTAAACCGAGAGTATTAAATTTCGTTGACCCTACATCAGCTTCAGAGTTTGCCAAACATGTTTACGCTTTTATGGAAGTCGATGTAACGTAATAAGTAACCTATATTTCCAAATTTAGTCTCGTGTTGTGGGCAGTAATAGTGCACAAATGTGTGGGTACCTGGATCAAGTGTTGACTAAAGAATATCTCGTGACCGTTGCATTGCGCATTTGCATTATGGTTTCTCGACACACCTGAAATTATCATCGTTTCTCTATAACTCAACGATCCGTTGTTGTTTGTAGCAGCAGCGAGAGTTGTTCCTCCTGAATGTGATGACGAGACTTACGAGAGTCAGTGTAATCGCTCTGGTGGTCAGTATGCGCTGTCAGTGCAGAAACGGATGTCGCTTTCAAGCTCATTTACTGGACGTCTCCATCCCCGGCACTTTTTTTCGAAGTTGTTGTTGTTAGTTTATCATTGTTGTTTGGTCCCGTTCGCCATATTGTCATTTGCTGATGGGAAACGGTGGGCTTTGTGACTCGCTCTGAAACTCATTAGCAACAGCAAATGAGTTTATCGGTTATCGCGTGACTCTGGAGCGCGGAGCTGTCGACAGCTATTGCGCTGCGTTTCTTTGAGTGAAAATCAGGTTTTAATCAACTCAGGCAACATAATATCATCACCGTCTCTTTTGAAGGAGGAAGCCTCGAGCAACCTGTTTTTCCCATCAGTCGAGAAAATTCGGAGATAAATCGAGTTTAACTTCCGGATAAAAGGGGAAGACGGGAGAGCGCGGGGCGTTTCCGGCGGAACGGCGTCGCAGAGACGTCGCTGCAGTTGGTGGCGCTCTTGGTAGCCACAGCTACCGAATCTGTTTCAAAACGGCACGAACACCAGACTTACTTATAGCAAGAGTAGAACCGTGGACTACAGACTAAACAGTGTAAGGTTATCACCAAAATGCAGTGGAATCGAGACAGGGTAGCGCGCAAAATGTGGCACTGTATGATTCGTACAGAATTCGTGATATACAGAACATAAAATCCCGTCTGAGGCCTGCGATCATTTTTATGTTAATGATTGGCAACCAATGCTGTACAATCGCAATAAAGTCATGAGGTGTTCAATTGAAGGAGTTGAAGTTTGTGATGTCTGAAGATCAGTGTAATCCTGAAACGCGTAACATGTTCTAATGAAAGAGCCAATTGAACATCTCATGAATTTATTGCGATTGTACAGCATTGGTTGCCAATTATTAACATAATTCGTGATTCGCACTAGATATCCCGTCGAAGATATCAACAGCAATAGCAGTAGAGCTTGAGGAAACAATTGAGTTCGAAATGGCGCATAATTCACGATACCATCGCTAGCAAACTAGTGTTTATTACGTGGCCGACTATGGACGACTAACAAAGCAACAGTGATCGGTAGTTGTTACTTTTTCGCGAAACGAAAAGTCCTGTTGCGACTCAGAGGCGATTTCCACAAGACTTCAACAGTCAGTGGGCCCCTTGCAGAAGAGCCATTCACAGGCTTTGTGGTCAATTTGTACGGAAAGGATCAATACTGGAAGCGAAGCTAGCCTCGACCGAAGCCTTTTTGTTCGCTGGAGAATGTTGAAGCTGTACTCTGTTCAACGGATTCTTGAAAGTGACCTCTGGATGTACCCGTACAAGATGAACTCTGTTCTAAAGTTCACTGCAGGACACAAGCTGTAGAGAGTACTGCAAACCGAGTGATCGTAGGACAATGAAACTTAGTGGAAACATTTGTAAGGATATGCGGAAGAGAAATAACGAATGAACCATTGAACCAAACACATTTTAAGGTCCACGTGAGAGGTAACATTTATTGATTGCGTAACCTGTTTACGTCCCAGGTTACAAGCGTTGCTCAATGTGGCGCCCATCTGTACCAACGACAGACTGGAACCGCACCAGAGATGCCATTTCACAACTGTTCGCAGCACTTTTCGAACGGTGGGCCATGAAGTGTTCATCTGACTTGACACAGCTCCTACACTGCTTGAAAACCGCAAATTGCGCACGTTTGGTTTTCAGACGGTGTGGTTGACAAAAAAATGTTCGCTTTTGGGTTTCTGCAAATCCACAAGTGCTTCATGAACGACATCATCACGCTTCGAGAATTACAGTGTGGTTCGCAATTTCCAGTCAAAGACTACTTACTGGACCTTTTTTCTCTGAAGAAACTGTGAAAACGGTGCGCGTTATTTGAACATTCTCCGTCGTAACTTCTTTCCACAACTTATTGCTACCGCGTTGCCCTTCCACATGCAGTGGTTCACGCAAGATCGAGCAAGACCAGATATTGCAAACACTGTATTGGATTTCTAACTCGAGCGTTTCGATGTGCCGGCCACTTCAATGGCGGACAGTTTTGACCCCTCAGTAGTCCGGACCTCAACCGATGCGGCGTACTTCTTTAGGCGTACCTCTAGGAAACAATTTTCCCGAAACGTCCACATGATTTAATGGAGCTCAGACGCCTTATTCTTCAAGCTTGCTGTGAAGGACATATTGAGCGCATATTGAGTCAGAGCAATTCTCCGCAGTGTGTTTTCCATGGAAGTGTGTATTCCTTTGAGTTTGTCGTGTCAGTAAAGAGTTTATTCGAAAACAAAAATGGTGACATATTTGGTGCGCCACCTTGTAGATCAAAATATTAAACTAGAAATGGCAGTAGGGGAATAATTTTTGCGAAAGAATAATAAGGAAACTACCACAGTTTTTGGAGGTCTGATAAGCTTTTGTGTACAGAGAGAAGATAATCTTAATATAAAAATGAAACATTAACTGCATATTTCGTGGTAGCAACTGCCGGAAAGTATAAGTATGAAACCACTAGTTTAGGAGATTCTCATTATGTTATCAATAGAAAAAAAGATTTGCAACGATTGTTTTCCGTATCGTGTATATTATGGATAATAAACTTTGTTTTTCAGCTCCCCAGTGGCGTTAAGAAGAAATTTTTGATGTCGTTTTGTTCTTTCGATAAACAGAGAAGTGCTGGCCAGACATTCAGATTATGACGGCTTTGAGAGTTTAATAGTTCCCACAACATGCATTTGGAATGTTGATACGCTGCCAGGAATCACAGTGAGAACTTGAGTCATGTATCGGTAACAAGGCAGAGATTTTGGTGTCGTTTAGCGCAAAGAAAAATACGGCTATTATAGATACATCCCTCTGTTGTTACAAACTAAAATATCAGTGCCGTTAATGGCTTGTGTTAGCATCATGACGTTGCGTACGATGTTTCGGATTCTGGGATGCCATTTATGTAAAAAATTTCGAAGTAAGTATTTATTAATGACTACAAGGCGAAAACATTAAAGTGTTAACATGAAGAGGAATTGGACCAATGTGAATACATCACTTTTCTTTCAACAAGTTTCAGCTTTATTGTTTCATAAGACATCCTCACTTGAACATCCGTAGCGCATTAGGAGAAAAAAAGGGAACGAAGGTTAGGTTTTAATGTCCATTGAGTGAACCCACACACGCGATGCATGTTGGCCAGCTGTCTGTACTGCTGTGTATCAGTGCTGACTACAGCCAACACCGCCGTAAAAACAAACCCAACTCATAACCAAGCGGTATTCAGCGAATGTTAAAGTGGACATTACTTTCTAGCAGACTAAAAGTGTGTGTCGGACCGAAACTCGAACTTGGGATCTCTGTCTTTGCGGGAAGGTACTCTACCGACATAGCTATTCAAGCACGACCTACAAACCTGCCTCAAAGCTTCACATCCGCCATTACCTCTTCTTCTGCTTTCCAGATTTAAGAAAAGTTGTCCTGCATACCATGCGGGAATAGCACTTCCGGAAGAAAGGAAATTGCGGAGACGTGGCTTAGCTACAGTCTAAGGGATTGTTTCCACAATGAGTTTTCACTCTTGAGCGGAGCGTGTGCTCGTGAAACTTCCTGGCATTCAAAACTGTGTGCCAGATCGGGACTCCATCCTGGGCCTTTTGCCTTCCTGTGAGCCATTTCTCCGCAATAGCTGTTCTTCCAAGAGCGATAGTCCTGCAAGGTGTGCAGCGGTACTGCTGTGCAGTTTGGAAGGTAGGCGATGCGCTGGCGGAAGTGAAGTCGCGAGGCCAGGTCAATCGCGTTGGGAGAGGCCAGTCGGTAGAGCACTAGCCCACGAACTGCGTGGGTCCCAGGAAGTTTCATTTCGGCAAGCACTACACCGCAGAGCGAAAATTCCTCCTGAGCATTTCTGTTGTCAAAAGCAAGTTCCGTGAGTGAGTGGTTCAAATGGTTCAAATGGCTCTGAGCACTATGGGACTCAACATCTGAGGTCATCAGTCACCTAGAACTTAGAACTACCTAAACCTAACTAACCTAAGGACATCACACACGTCCATGCCCGAGGCAGGATTCGAACCTGCGACCGTAGCAGTCACGCGGTTCCGGACTGAAGTGCCTAGAACCGCACGGCCACCGCGGTCGGCGTGAGTGAGTGGATCAAGTTTGTCTCCAAGGAAGACACACAGCGCATACCGTCAGATTTGCAGTGCACTACTTCTTCTTTTTGCTGCTCCTCCTCCTGGACTTAATTCTCCAACATATCTTCTTCGTGCTTGTTTCCAGGCTAAGGCTAGGAAGTCATGTGCTGCCCATTCTTAGTACGTGTTCGTAACAGGTGTTATTGTATTTTATTATTCAGTTCTCTCTACTTTTAATTCGTATCGCACTGTTTCGTGTTTTATTTGGGCTGTTCTTAAGTAGTCTTTTGCTCTTAGAAGATAATTTCTGGCATTTCTATTTTGCGTAATGTAATTTTTGTAGGGCCCAGAAAGTCGTCACTTCAGGTAATTCAGCTGGTTCAGTGCACGTTGTAAACCCTGTTTTTTTGCTATATCAAGACATCATATACGTAAAGTAAAATAATTAAGATGGGGTCTTTTGATATTTTAATACCTTGCGTCCAATTTAGGATAATCTCATTAATATGAACCTTGCAGAGAGCTGTTAGTGTTTCGCCTGTATTTATTATAATTTTTTACTCTTGATAAAGGCTACTTATGCACTTTACTAATTTGCTTTCCATTATACCAAATTTTGTTCCTGTTAGCATTGTCAAGTGCTTTAACCAAATCCGTAAATCCTATGTTTGTTTGCAGGTCATGTTCTCGTGTTCTTTCCATTACTTGTTGCAGAATAAATACATTGCCTGTGTTTCTTCTTTTTCGAAATCCAGACACTAATGAAAATTTCCGAAATTGTTTTAACTCTGTTATTTATTAAGCTTGTATATAACTTCCATATTGAGTTGAGAAGACTTTCATCTCTCTAATTTTTACAGTGTTTTCGGCCAGCTTTCTCGAACAGAGATCTTGCTTCTGCTGTTTTCCATGACTTAGGTACTGTACGAGTTGCAGCCAGCATTGTTGTGCAAATATATTCAGTGTAATATTGAAACAAAAATAAACTGCTGTAAGAAATTTTAAAAAAATATGTATTACGCTGGAACAAAACACCGAAAACCACGGGTCCCTTACTCCAAAGTACAGGGCGTCCATAATGAAGTTCCAGTTTCAAGACGCTGTAGGAAGACTGTCACTGATCAGAATGACGTCAAATCTGAACAGCATATTATGGACGCAGGAGGAAACGTCAAGGAACAAAAAAATTTTAACGAAAATTTTACCAACTGATGGCGCTGAAAGCGTCTTAATGTAAATGGGGTCGGCTGCAAATGACAGATGATTCGCAGTAGGACACCTACGGTTTGAGTTGCACATTGCACCATCTGTCTTTTCGATGTGCATAACTACTCAATTTCGGCAGTCAACAGTTGTGGCAGTTTTAGTTAGGTAAGCCCACCCACGACGGCAAGGTCGTGAGAAAAATTGGTGTTTAATGGCCCCAAGGGGGAAAACCGCATAAAAAGCAAAATGGCATCGGTTTTTAACTGTCACGGGGCCAAAAACCGCGTAATAAACCAAATGATATGTTTTAATTGCCCTGGGCCGAAGACCACTTAAAAAGCAAAATGACATCCTTTTCCAAATGTCGTGAGACTGGTGAGAGACGTGCCCAATATGCTGTCCACTGTTTTCTGCCACAAGTTGAAACCGAGGAACAGCATGTTCCATAACAAATCGGAGTGTCTCGGAGGTCACGTTCAGAATGTGTTGCGCAGTGCCTTCCTCCATTTCAGCTACATCCGTAATTGGAGCACTGAACTCACCTTCTTGTGGATAACATCACAGCCACAAGTCACACGGATTAAGGTCAGGTGATCTGGACGGCAGGGCTGTAGCGAAATGACGCCTCCGTAGCATCCGCTTCACTGTCTGTGCAGTATGCAACATCTAGCATAAAAATGATCCTGCCCACACATCCACACTGTTGAATGGTTGGTGCGCGAGACTCCCATGGCGTTTACCAGTGACGGTAGAGGCAACAGTACGCCCAGGACTCGTCTCTTGGAAAAAAAAAGACTGCACTACGATAATCCGCACCACACAGTCACCCTTTACAGAATGAAGTGGTTCCGGTTGATTTGCGTGCGGATTTTCCGTTGCCCATATTGTGCACTATTGCGCATTGACATTGCCTTGGAGATGGAGATGGGCTTCATCTCTCCACAGATTGTTCCATGGCCATTTTTTGTTCACTTCCATACGAACAAGAAATTCTAGACGAAACGTTTTTCTTGCTGGCAGGTCAGCAGGAAACAACTCCTGAACATGAAAGATTTTGTGTGGATAGCAATGCAGGATGTTTCGTAGGATTTTATACACCGTGGTCGCAGGCATGTCCAGCGTACGTGCAATTTCCGGTGCATTGCATATTTCCACGCCACCGCTCGACGCCTGCTGCAATGCTGTGGCCACAGCTTCGACAGACGTCGGATGCTTCCTGCCTTTTCGAAATTTGTGATCATTTTCTCCAGATCCTTAGTAGACATCGGACCAATGCGTTTGCCCATACCCTTGAGCGTCAGGAACTTCTGCAGGGCTATTGGCACACAGTGACCGTTCTTGTAAAAGAGCTTTTACCAGCTGCGAGCGATTCTTCATGGAGACACTCACGTTGGGCGTTTCGCACCCCAACTGAGGAACAGCGTTTTCCTCTCGTTGGTGTGCACATCCTGACGCTTGCAGCGCCATCTGTTGCCAAATTTGTTATTTTATTTTTATTTTATTTATTTGTTCATCTATTTTGTGTTCCATGACGTTTGCCACTTCGTCAGCCGGCCGCTGTGGCAGAGCGCTTCTAGGTGCTTTAGTCCGGAACCGCGCTGCTGCTCCGGCCGCAGGTTCGAATCCTGCCTCGGGCATGGATGTGTGTGATGTCCTTAGGTTAGTTAGCTTTAAGTAGTTCTGAGTTCTAGGGGATTGATGACCTCACATGTGAAGTCTCATAGTGCTTCGAGCCATTTGAACTATTTTGATCCCCTTCGTCAATAATATGCTGTTCAAATTTGACGTCATTCTGAGCAGTGACATGCTTTCTACAGCGTTTTGAAACTGTAACTTCAATTATGCACATGCTGTACTCTGAATATAATCGCTGAGCAACCTCTGAAACCCTGTTGATGTAATGTTCGACGAAAACTTTAGCTCCCACTTCCCTTCCTTTAGAGACCACTGCGAAACGATCGCCTAGCATTGTGTCACGGTGAAAGAGAGAGAGTAAGGGCTAATTGTGAATAATGGACGCAACATTCCCTCGTGTCATCAGAGAGCGCAAATGAAGGCTGCTTGAATGAAACTAGTAGCATTATCCTCTCTTGAGCCATGATTGGGTGAGAGTAAATAGTGTGTGTGTGTGTGTGTGTGTGTGTGTGTGTGTGTGTGTGTGTGTGTGTGTTGTGTCCTCGTTCCAGTAAATCCGCATGAAATTGGTAACAGCACTCGGCAAGTGACAAAGTGCGCTATTTTACGCTCGCAAGGCGGCTCTGAACAAATGGCGTGTCGTATACGGCAGGAGGCTGCTAATCAAATTTAGCGTGTAATGCGTGCCGCGTCGCTTTGTTCTGGCCTGTTCTGTTCTGTGCCGTTCCGTTCCGTTCCGGGCCAATGACGTATCGGCGCAGACACCGACGCCGTTGTCCGCCACAAAGGCCGCGCGCGTCTGATTGGTATCGGCTTTTTGAGCTTCCTGCCAGCCGGCGGATGCAGCGCGTGAACACGTGCGCACCAGCCCCCGTATAAACACCGCAACCTGATGGGACCCAGCATTAGCGCCGGAGCTCACCTCCTGACGTAAGCTTCCTCGCGTCGCTACGCTCATAAACAACCACCGGTCGTTATTGCTGCTGAGCGGCGATTACAAAACAGGAAGTGTTTTAAACGTGGAGGGCAGTGGAAACAAAACGATCGCAGCAGCTGTTACCTAACACCAGAACAGGGCAAACGGACTCAGGGAGAGACAGTCACACGATTCCTCCTAATTTTGACACGAAAAATTTGATACGACATTGCCATGCCTGGTTATTCCGAATTACGATGCAATGTTCCGTTGAACACGTCCAAAGGAACAGGCACTGCGTCTACTACAGCCGTTATGAAATACATGAAACGTATTTGCGGTTGCGAATGTGAACAACCACCAGCTGTATAATGCAATGACGCAGTGAAAATTTGTGCTGACCGGGACAAGAAGCCTGATTTTCCGAGTATGGCAAACAATCGCCTTACCGTTAGGCTATGCGAGGACGACTCACGGCCGTATGTCGTCAGCCATGTTTCTACTACCTGTGCTCGAACATCCATTATGTACATTCCCGTACAGGTGAGACATTTTGCTTGAAGTAGCTTGCCCTGTGTCGGCGGATAAATGCGATATTGCCGCGCCTGCATGTCCAAGGGAACATTGAATCGTAATTTGGAATAACACAGGCAGTGCAATATCGTATTTATCCGCTGACACCGGGCAAGCGGCTGTCAGGTAAAATGTCTCACCTGTATGGAGATATACGAGGGTTGAATGAAAAGTAATGCCTCCACCTTCGTTAATTGGATTTGGATGGGAATATTGTAATAAATCAAACGCAGAAATAATCCTTAGAATGTGATCTTTACTTAACTTTTCCACATAGTCACCAGCCAACGGTGAACAAGTTTTCTGAAGCCGTCACGGAAGAAGCCGACACTTTGTTTCCGCAACCACACTCTCACAGTTCTCTCAACGTCTTCGTCAGAAGCATAATGATGTCCCCGCAGATCGTCTTTCATTATCGGGAACAGATGGAAGTCAGACGGTGCTAAATCTTGAATGTGTGGAGGATGCCGTACGATGCTGAGATTCAGTCTCTGAGGTACTGCTGTGGTGGCACGTGAAGTGTGTGGTTTGGCATTGTCGTGCTGCAGGAAAACATTTCCCTTTTCCTTTCGGACCCTTGTTAGCCGTCGTTTCGGAGTACATCGTCCTGAATCAATCTGTCAACATTTTGCTTGTGAAACTCGGTGGTTGCTGTAGCAGGACGACCATCTCTTCGTCTGTCACGCAGCTCAGATGCTCCCGCCTCGACATCTTTAAACTTATTCGCCCAACGACGCACAGTACTTACATCAACACAATCACCATAAACTGCTTTCATTCTCTGATGAATCTGCTTTGGGGTGACACGTTCTGCTTTCAATAATTCAATGACTACACTTTACTTAAATTCAGTTGACCGACCACCTGCTCAGGTTTCATACTTTACATTGTAACAACACAACTGTTCGATGCTAAGGCATCCTGCCAACTGGAGCTGTAGAGAACAGGCTACGGAACAAGCCAGTACCTGCCCCATATACCAATGCTGCCAACTGTTGAAGAGCTACGAAGGTGTAGGCATAACTTTTCAGTCAGCCCTCGTACATAACGGATGTACGGGTACAGGTAGTGGACACATGTTTGACGACATGTGGAAGTTCGGGTCTGGCCGTGAATCGTGCTCGGACAGCCAAATGGTAAGGCGACCGCTCGCGATAAGCGGGAAATCCGGGTTGGAGTCCCGGTCCAGCATAAATTTTCATTGTCGTCATTCCATTATGCAGCTGATGGTTGTTCACGTAGTATCCTCGTCGCCACTACAGAACCTTGTACCGTAGGGAAGCAGGGAAGAGGATGCTATTATTGGTGGCCGGTATCCTCTTCCTACAAGACAAATGCACATGCGGTATAATAAAATTCGTTATTTACTTGTACTGGATACTTAAGTAGAGTCCATGTGATATGGTACAAGCTCATCGGTAATAGTCCACTTGCAGGCAGTATCGGTAATGTTGCTATACAATCTTGAGTCACGCTGCTGGAAAAGTGCAAGTGCCGCTATGATCGCAACTCTGGCCGCTATGTACTGTCGTAGCCTGCGATGTGAACTGAGCCTGCTCTGTGAATGAATTAATGACAGACGCCAAACTGAGAGTAAGTCAGTGAGGCCCTCCGATCAGCAGCAGCGTCCTAAATACCTGCTGTCGAGAGGAGAGGGCGTTGGCAGCTTGTTGCTTGTCAGTGTGTCTCTGGCCTCTCTCGTGATGTGTGCGCTTGATCCAGCACCTACTATCGATCTTCGCCTCGTCTTTGCCGACCGGTGTGCTAACGACAGCTTGTGCCAGCACAGTTCATACTTGCAACTGCGAATATATTTCATGTGTACCAAAAATTTTAATCTAGCCTGTGCCATTTTGGATTTTAAACTGCAAAACATTTCCAGAGACTGTATCAGTCTCTGATCAAAATTTATTGGTTACGAACTACAGATTAGAACTGAAGCAATTGCAGAAACGTAAGACATTAAATCTGGATGAGGTGAAAGTAGCATGCGTTGTTGGGAGTTGTAAAGCGAGATTAGGCAGATATTAACTGAAACAGCCGACGGAAGTACATTGAAAGTTGAATGGGTACCTTTGAGAGATGACATAGTTAGGCAGCAATGGATGAAATAGACGAAACGACAAGGCCCTGTGCAAGTCCATGGCTAGCACATGAGATATTAAATTTAATTTAGGAAAGAAGAAAACATAAAAATGTAGCAAATGAAGCCGCCAGTGTGCAATACAAACGTCAATAAAAAGTTCAAAATGATACTGTGTGATTGGCTGCAGGAGGATTGGAAAGCTGTCTAACCATGCTTGGCTAAGGGAAAGATTGGAAAGATAAATGCCTCCTATAGGAAAATTAAACATTCAGAAAAGAGTAGTAGCCGGTTGCAGTAATATCAAGAACTTAGATGACCAGCCAATAGTATGAGAAAGTGCGAAGCCTGAAACATGGAAGGAATGTATAGACGGACTATACAAGTGTAATGAACTTGCAGACAATATTGGAGCAAAAGAAGAGGAAGTAGATCAAGAAAAGATAGGAGATATGATACTGCGAAAATAATTTGAGAGCGCACTGAGATACCTAAGCCAAAACAAGACTCATGGAGTAGAAGACATTCGCTCAGAATTATTGACAAAACGATTCCACCTGTTATGAAAAGCGCATAAAAGTGGCGAAGCACCCTCATACTTAAAGAACAATGTAGTAACATCAGTTACAACTAATGCCTATGGACGTCAGGTACCTGTAGCCGTTTTTGATCTTTGACTGACGCAACCGCATTCTTGTTTTAATTGTTAAGCAGAGAATGGTTTTATGTTGTTGTTCTCCATTCTTTGTCTTTTGCGACTGCCTTTGTTCCGCAGTTTTCGCAGGGTCGCCAGGGTTACAATTGTATGTGGTATGGTTAAATTGAAGGGGTGGCCCGATGCCCTTCCTGCTGCCACTGCATAGCACTCGGGGCGGAATCAGTGTACCCCAGCTGTCTGCGTCTAGTGTAAATCATAAAATAGTGCGAGTGTGTTTCAAATGTCTGCGAGTCGTATAACTGAAGCGGGACGTGAGGATCAGCCCAGTATTCACCTCTGCCGCTCTTTATCCTAAATTTTCTGTCGTATCGTACCTTCCCAGTCCAGGAGAACGGATTACCACAGGGATCTGTCCTCAGTGTCTGCCTGTTTTTAATCGCAATAAACGGGCTCGCTGCAGCGGTGGGAAATTCTGTCTCCGCTTCGCTGTATGCTGACGACTTCTGCCTTTACTATCGCAGCTGTTGAACGTCAGCTACAGGGCGCTATCCGCAAGGCGCAGTCTTGGGCTGTAGCGCATGGTTTTCAGTTTTCGGTTGCCAAGACCCGCGTTATGCATTTCTGCCGGCGCCGAACAGTCCATCCTGAGCCGCGGCTTTATCTTGCCGACGAACTCCTTGCTGTGGTGGAGACTCACAGGTTTTTGGCTTTAGTTTTCGATGCCCGGCTGACTTGGCTGCCTCATATTCGGCAGCTTAAACAGGCGTGTTGGCGGCATCTAAATGCTCTGAGATGCTTGAGCCACACCCGCTGGGGCGCCGACCGATCTACCCTGTTACGGCTCTACCAGGCGTTAATCCAGTCCCGTCTGGATTATGGGAGCCTGGCTTATGGCTCAGCATCCCCATCTGCGTTACAGGTGCTGGACCCAATCCTCCACAGCGGGATACGCCTTGCCACTGGTGCTTTCCGCACCAGCCCTGTGGACAGCATACTAGTGGAGGCAGGTGTCCCTCCACTGCGGTTACGGCGCCAACGTTTGCTGGCCGCTTATGCTGCCCATGTTTTCAGCTTGCCCGGGCATCCTAACTATCGGTTACTATTCCCAGAGTCGCACGTCCATCTTCCAGAACGTCGACCCAGGGCTGGCAGTACGATCGCGGTCCGCGTCCGAGAGCTTCTCTCCGGGCTTGGGGCCTTACTTCTTCCGCCTCCTTTCAGGGCTTTTCTGCGTACACCTCCATGGTGTGTGCCTGGCCCTCGCCTTCAGCTGGAATTGGCACAGGGCCCGAAGGACTCAGTCCCTCCGGAGGCCTTCCGCCACCGCTTTCTTTCCCTCCTTGCAATGTATCAGGGCTCTGGCATTGCGTACACTGACGGTTCGATGGTTGGTGCTCGTGTCGGGTATGCGCTCACTCTAGGGGACCATTCCGAACAACGTTCGTTGCCGGCTGGCTGCAGCGTTTACACTGCTGAGCTGGTCGCCATCTTTCGTGCCCTAGAGTATATCCGCTCCTGCTCAGGTGAGTCCTTCGTGATCTGTAGCGATTCCGTGAGCGGTTTACGAGCTTTCGACCAGTGTTTCCCTCGTTCTCGTCTGGTGATGGCTATCCAGGAGTCCCTGCATACTCTTGCCCGTTGCGGCCGCTCTGTGGTCTTCGTGTGGACCCCCGGTCATGTCGGTATCCCGGGCAATGAATATGTTGACCGCCTGGCGAAAGAGGCCATCAGTAAACCATCTATGGACATTGGCCTCCCAGAGACTGATTTGCGAGCGGTCTTCCGCCGAAAAGTTTTTGCGCTTTGGGACGCTGAATGGCGCGATCGGATCACGCCGAATAAACTCCGTGCCATTAAGGAGACGACGACTGTGTGGCGGTCATCCATGCGAGCCAACCGCAGGGACTCAGTCGTCCTTTGTCGGCTCCGCATTGGCCACTCCCGGCTGACACACAGTTACTTACTGCGTCGGGAGGACCCTACTCTGTGTCGCTGCGGGGCGGCTTTGACAGTGGCCCACATTTTGTTGGCATGCCCCCTTTTAGCTGTGGTCAGGCGGACATTTACGCTGGCTGCCTGATACGCTCCCTGCCCTTTTAACTGATGACCCTGCTATGGCTGGCTTAGTTTTGCGTTTTATTCGGGCAGGGGGTTTTTATCATTTAATTTGAGTGTTTATGTTTTATTTTATTGTTTTGTGTTGATTCTGGCCTTTGGCCTACGGTTTTAAACTGATATTTAATGTGTTCTCGGTGGTTGGC
Source organism: Schistocerca piceifrons (assembly GCF_021461385.2). Taxonomy (NCBI): domain Eukaryota; kingdom Metazoa; phylum Arthropoda; class Insecta; order Orthoptera; family Acrididae; genus Schistocerca; species Schistocerca piceifrons. Next base: position 1,034,844,496 of record NC_060139.1, read on the forward strand.
TTTTCCTTTTTTATTCTATGGTCGTCCAACCACCGCCACACTCCGTGTGATTTTAATTTATGTCTGTTCTTTGTCTGAGTTTTTCTTGTCCTGTGTTGTCTGTTGTCTCTATTATCCGTTTTTTTACTCTGTGTGGTAGTTTTTAAGTTTTGGAACAAGGGACCGATGACCGTTGCAGTCTGGTCCCTTTAATCCCACAAACCAACCTATTGGGATGTGGAAAACTGCCTAAAAACCACACCTAGGCTGGCCAGCACACCAGCCCTTCGTCCAGGGCCGACGCGCCTACCCGAGTCCAGGAAGCAGCGCATTAGCGCTCTCGGATAACCTGGCGGTTTGTGTTGTTCTCCATAATGCTAACAATATCGGCTGTGGGCGGTCTTCGTACGGAGGGAACGCCATGTAACTCGCGTTTGCAGCATTAGTTGCGAGTGTGGCAAAGCACAGCATCAACGAGGGACTCAAGTTTGTTGTTGGATGGTCAAAGGTGGTGTGGCGCGCCAACGGGTTCTGGGATTCGGCCATCAGAGAGGCAGTGAAAGTGCAAGTACGTGACCATATTTTCAACCGGAATTCAACAAGGCGTGTGGTGTTAGAAAATATACGCAATGAACGTTGATTGAAAAGCAGCGGAGGAAGCGGGTGGAGCGGACAGGAATCGACGCCCAGAGCCCCCCCCCCCCCCCCGCCCCTTTCCCCTTCCCCCTTACCCCGCCACCCCCCTCATCACACCATTTGCCGTGACATCTTTTGGAGAGGCACACGGTTAACCTACCAATTGACCAGTTGGATCCTCGGCAAAACTGGTCGAAACTTTGCGACAACACAACGCCATTACTCAGCTAATAACCAGAGAGGATTTCACCATTCATAATTTCGCGGAAGACCTGGAGTCGTTCTTCCAGAAAGGTCCCAGTTACGTCTCTTGCGTTATGTTGAGAGTCTGTTGGGACAGAGAGAGCGCACAAAGACATGCTGCCGACCAACAGCAGATTGGAACGCTCGGGATAAAGGGCCCCGTAGTTGATGCAAGGTGCGGTGAGCGGGTGGGTGGGACAGGGGCGTGTATCGACCAGATGACATCAGCTGTCATACGGCAGGCAACGGGTCGGCAGCGCCCACCGGGACTCGACGACTGGGGGTATCACACGCGTATCGATTACATCGATCCCAAAGTGTCTTGACACTTCTGAAATGCATCTTGAAAGTTTCTTTTTGTTTGGGTGTTTAGTATCAGCTGCGACTCAGACTTAATTTCCTCAATTGCATGACATCATCGTCCGCCCTTCAACTCGTTTCTTATCTTGCGGAAGAGGAAGATGTGACACAGCGCCAAGTCTGGTAAGTACTGCGGTTGGTCTACGGCTGTCATTTTGTTTGTAGCCAAACACTGCTGAATAATACAAGCCGTATGCGGCCGTACATCGTTGTGGTGACTACCGTATGCAGATCAACAACAAGGACGTAATACCGCTCTTGACTTGTCGAGATTTTTTCGAGCGAGTTGAGGACTCTTCCATTGCGACGATTTGTAAGCGGCCCGATTGCTAGGTGATGGAAAAATAATTTCTTTTACGATCATGGCGTGTACAGCTTACCTGAAGCTTCAGCTGAGTCTGCTGCTTGCTCCGTGGCACTATGCAGTTTCGCTATGACTGGCCCTGTCACTTCTGAAAGACCATAAATTAACACTTTTGGGAACATTAAGGAAGAACAAGTCGGAAAGTCCCCCAGTATTCGTGAAGGCAAGAGGTAGAAATGCTTTTACAAGTATCTTTGGCTTTCGTAAGACGTGTACATTAGTGAATTATGTACCAAAGAAAAACAGGTGCCTGATTCTAATGAGTACTATGCACCACAACAATGCAACGACGGGAAGAAATGGAGCCGGAGATGATAACTCTGTATAATGCTACTAAGAGTGGAGTAGATTTAGTAGATCAGATGTGTGCCACCTATGACGTAGCAAGAACTACTAGAAGGTGGCGGTTGGCCTTATTCTTTCGCTTACTGAATGTAGCAGGCATAAATAGTCATCTTCAGAGGTAACAACCAGGGGGAACGATCGGAGTGTGAACCAGAGTACGGTGCCTAAGAGAGGACGGTACCATGGGTGCGAAGATAGCAAAACGCAATACATTTGTTACAAATGCTCTAACTCTGTGTGTCTCAAACGACACTCAAGCTTAATCTGTAAAGACTGCATGTAGTGGCCTGGTGTGGTAAAAACGACATGTGGAAACAGTACGTTCAAAAGATATTGTGGACACTCTCAATTTACTTACAACGTTTTCGTACATGTTCTCTACTCATTTGTTCATACCTGAGTTTGGTTTTCGTAGCTTTCATTATTCTACTCCGTCTGCTATGACACACGACAGACACATTGTGTAACCATTTTTGTCCTGTACGGTATGTAAATGATAGAATCAGTGTCTAATTTACTTGCGTAGTAATAAAGGACAATAATTTACTCAAACCCAAAGCAAACTGTGTTTGTTTACTTCATTTAGACAACATACGTGAATATGAAGTCCTTTTGTGCTCCCTGTCCTTAACAAATCAGACTGATACGCAGATCGGGTCTGTGAGAGCCCTCGTAGCAACGGTGGTACAAACGAACACAGCAGCAACGCAGGGTTAAAGACTGACTGTTCGAAAGATTGCAGAAACGTATTATTTCCGTTGGATCATGTCATGAAATCCTGACACAGCATCTTGGAATGCATCGTCTTGCCGCCAAGTTCGTCCCACGGTTCATGAGTCAAGACCAGAAAGACCCTCGCCTCGCAATATGTGAAGAGGGTTTGGATCGAGCAAATGAGGACGAGACGTTCCACATGGGAATCATAATTGGTGATGAGACGTGGGTCTACGGTTATGATGTTGAGACGAAGGTTGAATCTTCACGATGGGTTGCGAAAGATTCTGCAAGACCAAAAAATGCTCGTCAGGTCAAGTCAAATGTCAGAGTCATGTTGATAGTTAACTTTGAAGGATTAGTTCATCGCCGGCCGTTGTGGCCGAGCGGCTCTAGGCGCTTCAGTCTGGAACCGCGCGACCGCTACGGTGTGTGATGTCCTTAGGTTAGTTAGGTTTAAGTAGTTCTAAGTTCTAGGGGACTGATGACCTCAGATGTTAAGTCCCATAGTGCTCAGAGCCATCTGAATTAGTTCATGATGAATTCGTGCCACAGGAACACATTGTTAATCGATAATACTATCGGAACGTGCTACGTCGCTTGCGAGAAAATGTGAGAGGGAAACGGCCTGAAATGTGGCGAGACAATTCATGGCTCTTGCATCACTATAACGCACCCGCACATTCATCCCTGTTGGTGCGTGACTATTTCACAAAACACGAAATCACTGTGCTGCCTCTTCCTCCGTACTCTCCAGACCTGGCCCCTGCGGCTTTTTTTCCCCCTAAAGTTGAAAACCCCGTTTAAAGGACAAATATTTGCAGCGATAGACGAGTTAAGTGAATTCGTAGACGGATCTTCGCGTGGTCCAGCAAGAGGCGTACGAAGACTGCTTCCGGAAGTGGAAACGGCGTTGGGAGCGGTGTATCAATTGTGGAGGAGAGTATTTCGAAGGAGACCGTGCATAATAAATAAAAGTTAAGCGTGGAAAAAATTTGTGGACAGAGTTCCGGAATTTTTTGAGCACGTCGCAAACTTGCTTCTGTTATCCTAAAGCTGAGATGACGTGTGTCAAGAAGCTTTCCACCGCTTTTTTGTACACTTTCTTAGGTCCGCGCTGAACTTCATCCAGGATATTTTGTTTTGCTGTACATTTTATAATTTTTTTTATAGTTGTTTCTGGGATTTTTGATACGGTGGGTGTAATACTCTCAAGGTATGGTTTCAGTGGTGTTGCGATGTGGAACGAACTAGCGACACACATCCTGCTGATAATGCACAGGGAACCTGCACTCGCGTACCGCTAATGTTTACAGACGCAGTGTAATAAATACTTAGGGAATAGCTGAATAAACGCGGAGTTAGCACGAGAGGCACAGCGTTAAGCCCGGCGTCCCAGACTCAGGCGAGACGCTGCAGATAAGGGCGCGCGCGTGCGACAGCGAGTCTCCGCGTTCGTGCTGCTAGCTCGGTTTTACGGGCTCGGCCGAGCAAATCAGCGGCCCATTGAGACCGCAGGGGCGCAGGTGAGCACCTCATTAGGCGCACAAAGCCCGCGCCTGAATCAGCGGCCGCGCCCGACTCAACTTGCACATCTCTGCGGCCGCGTTTAATAGCGCCCCACCACTAAATTATGTCCCCTCCGCCCATTGTTTAACCTACTTGCCGCGGCCGCGACGCGTCGAGTTCTAGTGCGTGGCGTTGTAATCGCCGCCCACAGGACGGCAACTCGCTCCGCCCGACCGTTAATTTGGCTCGCCGAGGAACGCTGCAAGACTTCCCTCCTGCGTGTGTGTGTGCGCGCGTGTCTGTGTGGTGCGTGCAGCTAAGTGTACAGGTTGTGTCTCGTTTATCTCGACCAAGCTAAAACAACTTTACGTCCAGAAGCAAAGTAAAAGATGTATCACGCAAACGTTGTTTAGCAAGTAGTAGGAGGTTAAACAGTAGAATTACCTCTCGTGTTTAAGCCTGTTCGTTACCAGTATATGAACAGCATTAAGTTTCTTTATCGTTCCGTACCTCAATCAGTAAAAACTAAACCCCTATAGGGTCACTCTGTTGTCTGCATGTCTGTGTCCATCAGACTCTTAAGAACCCTTTTTCTTATGAATGAGTCGACGCATCACGCAAAAGGTCTACGGTGACTTGGCGGCGGGAAAGGTTTAAGCTGTTAAGGTAACGCAATCAAAAGATACGGCGATTTATGTCACATGTATCGATACTCGCAAACTCGGTCATCAAAACCTGTAGGCCGCTTCCGTTAATCTAGATTCATTAAATTTGACAAGAAGTAAGTTTTTACAGTGCAAGTAAAGGAAAAGAATTGAAAATGGTTAACTTGTAATTCTAACACACAAAAGATTTTTTTTTTTTGTCATTTGTTGTCCGCCTGTTAAGACCCATTTTCGTCCGGAGCGGGATGACGTATAAAGTTAAAATTTATGCCAAACACTAATGTCTACTTTCCTTTGGCGTTGTAAAAATATTAAGTGATCAAACGAAACGGTCACTTGTGAAGATCACTTTCTCTCAGGAACCGGAGATATACAAGGTGATTCAAAAAGAATACCACAACTTTAGGAATTTAAAATTCTGCAACGACAAAAGGCAGAGCTAAGCACTATCTGTCGGCGAATTAAGGGAGCTATAAAGTTTCATTTAGTTGTACATTTGTTCGCTTGAGGCGCTGTTGACTAGGCGTCAGCGTCAGTTGATGCTAAGATGGCGACCGCTCAACAGAAAGCTTTTTGTGTTATTGAGTACGGCAGAAGTGAATCGACGACAGTTGGTCAGCGTGCATTTCGAACGAAGTATGGTGTTAAACCTCCTGATAGGTGGTGTATTAAACGTTGGTATAAACAGTTTACAGAGAATAGGTGTTTGTGCAAAGGGAAAAGTTCTGGACGGCCGAGAACGAGTGATGAAAATGTAGCACGCATCCAGCAAGCATTTGTTCGCAGCCCATGAAAATCGACTCGCAGAGCTAGCAGAGAGCTGCAAATTCCACAATCAACTGTATGGAGAGTCCTACGAAAAAGGTTAGTTATGAAACCTTATCGTCTGAAATTGGTTCAAGCAGCTGATAAGATTAAAAGAATCGATTTCTGTGATTTTATCCTTACTCAAATGGAAACAGATGAATCTTTCGTTTCAAAGATTGTGTTTAGTGATGAAGCAACTTTCCACACTAACGGGAAAGTCAACCGTCACAATGTCTGTATATGGGGCACTGAGAATCCGCGGGAAACAACTCAGTATGAACGTGACTCGCCTAAGGTGAACGTTTTCTGTGCCATTTCAGCCAATAAAGTTTTTGATCCCTTTTTCTTCGAAGGTGCTACTGTAACTGGACTACAGTATCTGGAGATGTTAGAGAATTGGCTGTTCCCTCAGCTCGAACAAGAAGCACAACAATTCATGTTTCAGCAGGATGGAGCGCCACCACATTGGCACTTATCTGTCCGTAACTACCTGAACGTCAACTACGCGAGGCGATGGATCGGCCGCCAGGCAGCCCGTGACAGAGCACTTCATCACTGGCCCCCAAGAAGCCCTGATCTTACCCCCTGCGATTTTTTCTTATGGGGGTATGTTAAGGATATGGTGTTTCGGCCACCTCTCCCAGCCACCATTGATGATTTGAAACGAGAAATAACAGCAGCTATCCAAACTGTTACGCCTGATATGCTACAGAGAGTGTGGAACGAGTTGGAGTATCGGGTTGATATTGCTCGTGTGTCTGGAGGGGGCCATATTGAACATCTCTGAACTTGTTTTTGAGTGAAAAAAAACCTTTTTAAATACTCTTTGTAATGATGTATAATAGAAGGTTATATTATGTTTCTTTCATTAAATACACATTTTTAAGTTGTGGTATTCTTTTTGAATCACCCTGTATATATATATATATATATATATATATATATATATATATATATATGAAGGTGCGTATTATAAACCCTTTCCCTTGGAAACTTCTCTCTTTCATACCTCCTCTGTATTACCACAGACGTGTCACTGATCTTACTCGTATTGCAGTACACGCGAGGTGCCTACTTGCTTCCACCGCCCTGAATGGAATGCATAAGTTCTAATAAATGTTTACCAACCTGCAGTCTTCTATAGTAGTTGTCCCCTGCGCAGAAAACGGCACGTAGATCGTGACTGCCGGCCGCTGTGGCCGAGCGGTTCTAGGCGCTTCAGTCCGGAACCGCGCGGCTGCTACGGTCGCAGGTTCGAATCCTGCCTCGGGCATGGATGTGTGTGATGTCATTAGGTTAGTTATTATCATCTTTAACTTTGCTAGTCTATGAATAAGCGTTTTAACATTGATTATTGAACATGATTTTCAGTTTCAACATTCGCACTGGTACTTCATTAGTTTCGCTGTCTGACGATGAATCTATTTGTGAAAATATTTCACACACTCTAAAATGCGCAGTAGCAACAACCAATTGTGTGTAATTAGACCTCTGACACACTATCGAGTGTGAGTAAGCGCGATGTAACGGCTGATGATAGCAAGTCTGCCAACTTAGTTCCCTTATAACAGCTGAAATTTTAGTTTCGGCTATATTTGCAAGATTTGCCTCTTAATTTAAACACATAATGAATAAATTGTAGACACTGGACTCGCATTCGAGAGGACGACGGTTCAATCCCGCGTCCCGCCATCCTGATTTAGGTTTTCCGTGATTTCCCTAAATCATTCCAGGCAAATGCCGGGATGGTTCCTCTGAAAGGGCACGGCCGACTTCCTTCCCCATCCTTCCCTAATCCGATGAGACCGATGACCACGCTGTCTGGTCTCCTTCCCCAACCAACCAACAAATTGTAGAACGTAAAATATTATCTGTTTTGTTGTAATCGAGGCTTTTACATATCCCGACAAGGTTTTCCACAGGAACATCAGGACAAACTGGCCCAAATAGGGGTTAGCGCAACGGTGTCCTGTTCCACGATGCTTACACACTGAAGCTGCGGTCAGCCTCCACTGACTGTTTAAAGGCTCAATACCATAAGTGCCAGCCAGACGCATTTACATAATGACACTAAAATTCTAGCTTATGGCATAGGGAAGACTTGTTGTAGATGCGAACCTGGTGCTCAAGCAATTTAAAGTTTTGTAAATTTCTCAGCTATTGGAGATTGTAAGTCGCCCGAGAAACCTAAAATTTCGCAGCGTTATACTAATTTGATGCAAACAATATTGTCACGACAATGTTTCAAATAATGACATATATTTACCTCTCATTTTAAAGATCTACAGCTCAGTGTGTATAAACAGCAGACTAGGTTACTGCGGAGTGTTATTGCTTCCTAGCTGTTTCTGCGGTGGGTTATACCGTCCCGTACTCTTTGTGCAGTGAACGTCTTTTACGGCCCATAAAAGATGTTCTTCGAACGGCGAGTTCATTATTTGCACTTTGCGTCAGCTCATCTTGTTCCAAGAATACTGTAACTGACGGTGCCGCAAGATATGTAAAAGAAAAAGTTATTTGTAGTGAATTTACTGGCACCTCGTTTAGCAGATTCAGGCGTTATAGAGTAGAGTAGACGTTTAATGTGGAACGCTTCTCCTCTGTTAGGTGCTGATGTTTCGCTGTAACACTGTATTACTTCTGAGGGCTTCCACGATCCTGTATTGTGAGTGTGGACTGCTAGTCAGCATTACTTTGCTCACTATTCTAGAAAGTCTGCATATTCTTTTTGTGAAATTTCTGCATGCTAGTTGTTTTAATGTTTGTATTAGACATTGAGGTTAAGTGTAATGGCGGTTCATAGTAGTAGTATGAAGGCTTTCACGACCGGATGACATATCTTCTGGTAAACCTTCCGGGATGTAAGGTCGTGGTCCATGAAACTCTTCAGCTCCTAACGTTTCGTCCAGAGCTGCGTTGGACATCTTCAGAGGGGTGTTTCTGCTGACAGTCGGCAAGACTCACCGGAGGAGAAACACCCCTCTGTAGATGTCCAGCGCAGCTCCGGACGAAACGTTAGGAGCTGAAGAGTTTCATGGACCACGACCTTACATCCCGGAAGGTTTACCAGAAGATATGGTTCATAGTAGTATTTTATTATACACTGGCCTTTTTTTAGTCGGAGCTGTTCCTTGTTTGTCTAGGCGTTCTCAAACACCCACTCCTTGTTTATAGAAAACCGTCGTTCTATCACTGGGAATATGACCACCACCGAAAAATATGTCCGGTAGAGGTAGAAAAGGTGGGACATCAACAACATTAACCTATTCTCTGTACAAAAGTCAGTCAGAAGTCGAACTAAGAGGTAGGGCAATAGCCCAAAGGCAACAACGTTTCTAAGGGCGAAAACCTGAAACGCAAGAATCGAGTAATCTGTCAATAAAAGAAGTACTAACTCTCTAAAAATTAAAATTTACTTTGAAGGATGACTGAAGTGGCGATGATGAACCGTTCTACTCTGATGGACCTCGTAACATGCGGAAGACAACGATGATAAATCTTTTTGCAACGATAAGATTTCGGAAGATAAATGGACAGATCTGGGTGTAATGATTGACTTGTTTTTCGTTTTTTTTTTTTTTTTTTTTTTTTTTTTTTTTTTTTTTGAGTTCACTTCGATTGTGTAGATGTAGAGAAGGAAGATTTCCATCCCTCCGATCCATGTTACCCAACTGTATTACATAACCCGCATGGATATTTATTTTATTTCATATCTTTTTCACAAGACATTTTTACAAATTACTTTCTCACAAGCTAACCACAAAAAGTCAGTCTGTTTTAATTTTGGTAATTTTAATCATACTGGTAGTAAATTGAGCTTACACATGTAAATTATCTTCCATAATACCCAGACCTACTACATTTAGTATCATGTCTCTGAAATTGCTACAAAAGCGTACTAGGGAAGGAGGTATCGATATGCCTCTCTAGAGTAATCTGACTTAGAGCTTTTCCCACTACGTTCTTCTGGTGTGCCGACGCAATTTAGTAAGCACTATGTCTATAGAGAGAAAAGGCAACTGGCAGGTTACTTGAAAGTGTTCTAGAGCGGGGTGCAAGTTATGATGGCCATTCCGTCAGTAAGCTCCAACAGGTTGCGAAATAGAAATGGCAGTAAAAATCCGATGAAGCTTTGTGCGGATTTGTTTGACAGTGTCTCCAGTATGGCTTCCGATCGCATAACGCCGCTCTTTCTGGTTCTAAGCTGACAATGAGCGCGTAGAGATGCCTAGAACAACGGTGTCTCCCACCAAGTATGGGTGCCCGCTGCGAGGTTTCGCCTGATTTCATGCAACCCCACATAACGTACCTGTCATGCATTTCTTCCTTAATGACATTTCTCGGCCGCTCGTATCAGAGGCAATGAGGACAGCCCTGTAGCGTTTTCGAGGGGATGTGTTTGATCACCCCTCATACAGCCCGTACTTGTCTCTTTCAGATGTTCACCTCTGCTCACATGAACCGCTGGCTATCGAGAAAACGTTTGGCACAGACAATGAGCCGCAGACCAGAGTAGAGGAGTGGCGGAAAGCACAGGCTGCTGCCTACTATGACGGTAGTATTGGAAAGTTGGTACAACGGTGTGACAAATGTCTAAATTGGAGCGGTGACTATGTAGAGAAACTGTTGCAAATGAAGCACTTTTGATCTTCAGTGTAGATTCCATTTCGCGACCGGTCGGCCCTTACTTACCGAATAGCCCTCGTACATGGTAGCTGCGGAGGGAGACTGAGATTACTTTCATGGGTGTCTCTCTCTCTCTCTCTCTCTCTCTCTCTCTCTCTCTCTCTCTCTCTATCACTTGTTCTCTGTACCTGCTGTTGGCAACACTGGGGACAATTTTTTCTCTTTCTGGCTCTTTGGAAAGAAATTAGTTATTCTGAGAACAGTTGTCTCGCGGAGTGAGGGCATGTTAATGGAGACCTTAAGCACAGCAGCCCCATTGATGCTATTTGAGAGGAGTAGGCTTTCTGCCGCCGCCGGGTTTCATACTGTTCCTTTTTTACAACACAAACACGACATCACAATGCAGGCACAGCCACTACTCACCTACTCTCAACAGTATACATAAGACGCAACTATCATACACTCCACAAGGAAGTGGCCATTGTGTACAGCAGAATGAAATACTTACCGATAAGGTGGCTGTACCTACAGCCAATAACTCCCATCCAAACGCCATACAATTCTACTTTTTGTAGTTTACGCTCTGTTCCACCCACAGCGAACACTACCAAAACCAAATAGCGTATAAATACCTGCACTAAAACTAAAATTTACTTTGCACGCTGCCAAAACTTGCGCAACATATCGTCACATCCAAATGAAGCTACTGGCTGAAGCATGACGTAGCAGTTTGCCCCTGTTACTATGTATCAGTCCACCACCTTCTCAGGAGCATGTCGCTCTAGTGTGTGGCACCCACCAGCACTAGTGGCTGAGACGTAAGTTAGCCCTGTGGTTGCCTATGCCTATTGAATTTTCATGAGAGGTAAAAAAGCCTGGGCATGTAAAAGAATTGTTAAATAAACTGGTCTGCAATACTTAATGAGTAATTATAACTTCCACATGAAGTGTCGCTGCCAAATAACTTACTTTAATGAAACTTGAGCCATACAGTACAGTAAGAAGGCAACTGAAACAAACACGCAATGAGACGAGCGGAATTTTTTTGAATAAAAGTAATAATTACACTAAAGTGGCCGTGATTCGTGACGGTCTCCTGGACGTTAGTGTGCTGGTGTAAGCTGTCACCAACACACTGGTCAGCGAAGATGTAGCGCGAAGATCGATAGTAGGCCCTCGATGAAGTGTGTCTATCACGAGAGGAGCCAGAGACACACTGCAAGCAACATTCCGCCAACGCCCTCTCGACAGCATGTATTTAGGCCAGGCCTCGCTGACTCACTAGCAACTACATCGAGGCTAGCAGCGAGACTAAAGTTTGTAATAGCAAGATTGCCGATATTGGCTGGAAGAGGACTATTACGGATGAGTTTGTCTCACAACACGTGGACTCTATTAAAGTTAAGTAGCAGCTATCTGCTCGTGTAAATAAAGAACCCTGTTAATCCAAGTGTGCATTTGTGTTGTTGAAAGAGGATACCGGCCACTCATAATAACATCCTCTCCCTTGCTTCCTACGATACAATACTCTACAAAGGCGACGAAAATAATACAATTAGAAAAGCCGCGACTTGTTTCTTAATAGGGTTTATGATCGGCATGGATGACAGCGGATGCTCTACAACGTGATCCCATGCTAGAAGCAACGTTGTTAATATCTTACGGTAGGGCGAGCCATTGCTCCAGCATCGCGGTTGGCAAGTGATGGATGGTCCTTGGTGCGCGCGGACTGCTTATAATACGTCTCCCCAATGCTTCCCAAACGTGCTGGGTGGGATTTATGTCGGGGGCACGACCGGGCCAGTCCATTCGCCGAATATCCTCTCGTTCCGTGAGCTCCTGCGCCTCCGCTGGCCGATGTGCTCGAATGTGGTCATCCACAAAAATGAGGTCAGCAACGAATGTACATAGGGAACGAGTAAAATGTCAAAATAATGTTGTCCCGTCAGTGTATCGTTATTGGTCAACATTGTGCCACTTCACACCGTAACCCCTTGACTACAAAAGCATCGTGTTCGAAAATTTCCTGGTTGCGTTAACTCTCGACCTATGGAGGTACATCCAGCGCTGTCGATTGCTTGTGGTGGTCCTCCTCTTACGGTGTGGAGAGGCATAATCTTGCATGGGCATACCGACTTCCAAATCTTCGAACACGGTATACTCATCGTTCAACGTCATTGTGACGCTGCACCCCTTCCCCCTGTGCGTATTTTCAGGGCTGCTTTCGGCCCTGACTTGATTTGTGTGGATGACAGTACTCGACCACGTAGTACAGCGCAGGCGGGGCGAGCTCCTGGAGCGGGAGAATATTCGGCGAATGGGCTGGTCTGCCAATTCCGCCGACTTAAATCCCATTGAGCACGTGTGGGACGTGTTGGGCAAACGATTGCAGCCTATCCACACACACCAGCGACCATCCAGCACTCACCAACTGCGCTGTTGGAGGAGTGGCATACCCTACCATAAGAACTCCATGCCAACCTCGTGACAAACGTAGAAGCAAGTTGCAGAGCATACACTGCTGTCCGTGATGATCACATACCCTATTAAGAACCTTGTCCCGCCTTTTGTATTGTTCACAGATAAGCCGCGATGAGTTCAGTGTAATTGCTATCTTTGAATGAAAGTGTCGTTTATGTGCGTCTCTTTGCGTATTTCCTTCAGTTACCATCTGTACTACACATAGTGCAACAGATATTCAATTTACGGTCCAAATTTCACCGAGCTATGTTACTTGGATTAAGGAGGATATAAGATGAACATCAACAAAAGCAAAACGAGGATAATGGAATGTAGTCGAATTAAATCAGGCGATGCTGAGGGATTTAGATTAGGAAATGAGACACTAAAAGTAGTAGATGAGTTTTAGTATTTGGTGAGCAAAATAACTGATGATGGTCGAAGTATAGAGGATATAAAATGTAGACTACATATGGCAAGGAAAGCGTTCCTGAGGAAGAGAAATTTGTTAACATCGAGTATAGATTTGAGTGTCAGGAAGTCATTTCTCAAAGTATTTGTATGGAGTGCAGTCATGTCTAGAAGTGAAACATGGACGATAAATAGTTTGGACAAGAAGAGAATAGAAGCTTTCGAAATGTGGTGCTACAGAAGAATGCTGGAGATTAGATGGGTTGATCACATAACTAATGAGGAGGTACTGAATAGAATTGGAGAGAAGGGGAATTTGTGGTACAACTTGACTAGGAGGGGGGATAGGTTGGTAGGACATGTGCTGAGGCATCAAGAAAGCACCAATTTAGTATTGGAGGGCAGCGTGGAGGGTAAAAATCGTAGGGGGAGACCAAGAGATGAATACACTAAGCAGATTCAGAAGGATGTATGTTGCAGTAGGTACTGGGAGATGAAAAAGCTTGCACAGGATAGAGTAGCATGGAGAGCTGCATCAAACCAGTCTCCGGACTGAAGAAGAAGAAGAAGAAGAAGAAGAAGAAGACGACGACGACAACATGTTACTTGGCTATGACACATCACGTGTAAATTACTCTTACTTTCGTTTTGCATAGCGTGTAGGTAGGTGTGTCCTACAAAGTTGCTGACTGCAGCGGTAGCAGCTCACGACTCCTTTTTTAGTGTGCAGGTACGCAGAAATGAACTTTGAGATCGCCACGGAAGTCGAAAAAATTCCTAAAGTAATCAATTTTTTTTAAATTTAATTTATAATGCACCTGCGCAAACGGAATAAACGCGTTTCGTTTTTCTCCTAGGCCTGGATGCTTGCCGAATGGCAGTGTGCCAAGCACTCAGGAAGTTCAGTACGATAGGCGCATCATAGGTTTTTCTCGAGCAGTTGTGAAAGATTTCAAGTAAATTATATAAAACCCTCCTAAGGGATGATACATTTCAAGACATGACATAACCCATATCCTGTGTTTATGTGGAACTAACATTTGGACGCAGATGTGCAGCTGTGGACTGGTAGGCACACCTGATCATATTTTGTTTCAATTTGATAAATGTACTGAATTTAAACACAGAGTGAACGTAAGATCTGATAAGGTATATATCTTAATCCATAATGAAGAAAAGTTGTAGTCGCTTGATATTCTAGAGAACAGTATGGTGGGAGTTTGCTAAATGAGGATAGTTAGGACCAAAAAAAGTCATGTGGACAAACGGCAAGAAATTTTTGGTGTATATCCTGGAGGGTACTTAGTAACTCATCATGCCTGTACGGTACAATGCAGTGCACGACATTCTGTGATGAGACCACCATTAGACAGGGTGTTCGAAGTGGCCACCACGGTTCTGAGCATGAGTGACTGACGCAAACGCTCAAGTGTGCCGTACTTCAATGTAGTGGTGTCACGGGCAACACGAATGTGTTGCTTCAGTATCTGCACGTCCGGGATGGGCTCTGCATAGACGATGTCTTGCAGGTGTCCCCGCAGGTAGAAATGTAAAGGGTTGAGGTACGGTGACTTGGTGGGCCATGCGACTGAACCACAACGTCCGATCCGTCGGCTGGGGTGGATGTTGTCGAGATACCTCCGCAAGAAAGTGCGGACGTGGGCTGCAGCACCGTCATATAGTAGTCACGTTACCCTTTGTACCAACAAATGCATATCTTCCAGCAGTGGAGGCTGGATCCCCCGCAGGAATTGCAGATATGCCTGTAAGGCATTCTGGAAGGATGACTGGTCCCATGAGGTGGTCTCCAGTAGTACCTCTCCACACAGTGAAGCCCATCCAGTGTTGTTCGCTGCCGCCACGGCATGGCCATTCTCCGTAGCCCACAAATGGATCAAGTTTGACGATACCACTCCTGGTAAAGGCATCCTATCGTGTGAACTAGAGATGGGCAAACTCGTTCATCCTTGGGAACTAGTTCACTGGTGATCGGTCTATTTCGGGAACCGTTCATTTTTACTCGTTCACCGTTCATTTGAGCATGATGTATGGTTCTTATGAAAAATTGATAATTAGTGGCGTAGGTGACTGAAGATGGAAGGCGCCAAGAAGGGGCACTAGCCTCTCCCCCCCCCCCCCCCCCCCTGGAGTACAGAGTTTTTATTCATTGCAGAATTCTCAGACACTTGTAGAAGTAATTTTCGTGATACTGCAAAACCTCTTGGTTAGCCAACTGTAGCGTTATGAGGCTGATCGCAGTGAAATAATACAAGGCGGTGCACGAAAAAGCGGCTCCGAGTACAGACTGCTCGCCAATTACGCACGATTTGTTGACCGCTACGAGCAGAATAGATAAATATGTCATAATTAGGCAGCAAAGAAATAACAAATAAGCTAATGCAAACAACTACTTCGAAACGATAGATGACAATTGGTGGACGACAGTGAGCACTCTAGAACTGGGGGCCGATTTTTCGTGCGCCGCCCTGTACCACTGAAATAATATTGTAAAAGTTATCATATTCTCTTTACAAAATGTGATACCAGACACTCGATAACGGAGCGCGGGCTTCATTCGGTTGTAAGTCTACCTTACGTCCGTATCAATGAACAGCTGTTTTACCTTGGATCAAAAAAGGACGGAAAATGGCCACTCGTGTGTGCCGTACCGACTTCCTTTGCATGTGTAATAACAAAGTATGTCTTTTGCTGTTTATCGAAATAGTGAAGCAAGCTGATATGCCCCTTTTTTACCTGAAAAGATGTATATATTACATACCACGTAATTTTTTTGTAATTTACGTAATTATAAAATACATTTTAATTACCGGTCGTGGCCACTGAATAGAATATGAAAAGAACCAAAGTCCAGAGTTCAAAAAAAGGTTTGACACAGATCGAGAATGGGCGTGCGCAGCGAACGAAACGAACAACTCGATACTGAACTAACTAGAAGCAGTCGGCACTGGAACTGAAACGAGTGGCCACGCGAAGAAGGGTGAGTCCGGCCGAGGGAGAGACCGAGACAGAGGGGAACGGGACCGAGGCTGGAACGAGACCGGCCGACGGGGCCGTTGCGGGAACGAGACCGACCGTTTCCCGTTCCCGGGAACTGTAAGTAGAAAGCCGCGACCGAAGTGAACTATGAAAGACCGTTCCTTAGAATTTGTTCCTCGCTTCTTCCGTTCATCTTGGTGAACCGTTCCTTTGGACCAGTTAGTTCGCGAACGACCCATCTCTAGTGTGAACAGGATGGACGACAGGATTCCCAGCAGCATGGTGGCCCCTGCGGCAAACCAGCGACAAAGCCTTCGCCAAAATCAAAGGTCCGTAGATAATAAGGCCTCCACCCGTTGTAAGCAGTACGAGTAGTGGCAGTTGCCATGGAGAATGTTCCACACAATCGTCTGGCTTACCCCATACTGGCGGGTATGATGCTGATACCGGGGTCGTATTTTGCAGTGTTCAATACCTGTTTCTCCACGGCCTTCGTAGGTACTATTCCTCCCACCATTCATGTTTAGCCATTCCCCTAAACGAACCTGTCTCACACAAGCGAATAAACCCTATTGTAAACAGTTTAGGGTACGGTTGCTGTCGGCGGGAGTACTTTTCCCGGTACAGTCGTGCTGCCACCTGCCCATTGCGTTTACCTGTCCGTATGTGAAGACTATGTCGGTCTGTTCCTCGCTGGGATTCGGGACCATCGTCTTTCAGTGCTGGACTACACGACATCATCTCCACACCGGAGTTAGCTGGCAACAGCAGTGAACCACGTGCCCCTAGAACCGACCTGAGAACGCGCCTCCGTCATGGACTCTGTTACTGTACTCTTGACTGTGGAGCATAAGCACTAGCACAGCAGAACATTCGCACTTGCCTGGTGTGTTCCCGAGTATTCTTTCAGTCGTTAAAACCTACACTCTTAAAGGTCTTTCACATCCACCTTCAAGTGCGTTTACCTCCCATGGAACGGATTCCCGGCTATATGTATACATGATCATTTTTGCTCCATATCCTGCCAGGTATTATTTCCTGCCGTTTGTTCCCAGTTATTAAAATCGCCCCGTACATCCAAAATTAAACTATATGAATATCAAAATACAAGAAGACACGAGCAAGATAATGAAGTCATTAGCAATCAAAATATTTCATTAGGAATTACAGACCAACAAGTTCTAGCGCTCGTTGCAAATGGAGAATCATTACTTGGCGTAATGAAAAGATCAAGGCCTGGCCATAATAACGATGCGATCACTCAGGAGTGTACAGATGATCAGTGACAGAATGTCCACCAAATGTCAATGTTTTGTGAGTGTAATTGGGGAGCCAGGATCGAACGGTTGGTACCATCTTCTCTCGGAACATTCCAGGAACAACGAAGTGGTTCATGATGTGTGCAGTCGCGATGTGTTGTTGGATACTGGCGCAGCGCCACTCTGAGGGTGTAGAGACACTGGTGGGATACCAGGAAAACACGGTGATCATTTCGCCCTCTGAGAAAGAAAACTATTTCGTATCAAAAAGACTTGCAGTGGACGCGATAATATAACACTGGACAGAATATATAATCAGTACTCTTTAATAATACAGTGCACAGTTAAAGTGAGTAGTTATACTTAGTTGTTCTTGAAGGTCCGAGCGTAGAATCTGAGAGACGGAGGACCTGTTGCTCCAGGAATATCAGGTCATAATTCGTATATATTTGCCTTACTGTCCGCAGGGAATGGTCTTAGTTGTAGATGGAAGCACTTTCGTGGATCGCGAGTGATGCTTAGATAGCACATGCGGTAAGTGCGTTACCTGTAAAAGGTAGACAAGCGCTGGGTTAGAGTTCCGCTGTAGTATTCAGTTTTAAGCTGCCAAGAAGTTACACTGCAGCGTACAGTGTGGATTTCGTATCATACAGGGGAGCAGCAAATTAGCTCTTAAATGTTTCACTCCTTGCTTATAATCAGCACTTGCACCCAATTTTTGCTGTTGTGCATGTTACTGATTGCTGCACAGGTAACTCTTATTAGAGTTACCTGTGCAGTTTTACTGTGCCTTATATCAAAAATTAAGGACCATTAAAATAAAAATAAGAGTGTAATGGAGATTTGTACAGAACTGCCGAAATGCTATGGAATTACGGTCTTCAGTCTAACACGAATCAAGAGTGAAGTGTGTCGTCACACGAAACTCTCGCACCCACTGAAGGGACTTCCTAAATAAAAGCCAGATACAGAGATTGCAAGGATCCAACACATCGCAGTGTGCAAAAAATAATAATCAAAACACGTGCAATTGACATACTCCGACAAACCCGTCAGAAAGCACAAGCCTGATTTAGAAACGGATACTGGCTCGTCAGCCCATAGCACAGCAAGCAAGCTACGTCTTCTTTTCTGCCGGCGGAGATTATCCGATACTCTTTTAAGCGCCGCGTTGCGTTCTTTGGTTTCGTGTGAATGCTCGAGGCGGCTCATAAATGCGAAATTGGCTCCTTACGGGAAAAGGTCAGAACTGACGTCACAGCTTTCGCTGTGGTAACGTGACGTAGCGAGATTATATCTTTACCGTCAGATTCACTAAGTGAAATTTATGATAAAAATAGAACGGCGGCCGGAAACGTAAATCTGCACTCAACTGCGACGCGGCAATCCTTGTTAGTTTCTCCGTCATCGTGTGCTCACTACAGGGAGAGAAAAGTTATGAACAACTTTTACAGAAACCAAACTGCAGTTATAGTTGTACAGATAGTGTACGAAGATGAATATACACTGACAGAAGAAAATGCAAAGCCAAAAATAATTAATGTCCAGTAATGAAATTTCGACATTGCATTTCTCTAGGTAACATATTTAAGTCATCAACATTGCAAGACAACAGGTTAATGTAAGCACGAGATGAGCCATTGCAAATGTCAAATGCTGGTACGTAAATAACCGGTGCAACAACCAGAATGTTGAATGCAAACGTGCATGTATTGTGTTGTATAGATGCCGGATCTCAGTTTGTGGGACGGAGTTCCATCCTTGTTGCACTTGGGCGGCCAATACAATTATGGTTAATGCTGTTCTCCCTGACGCTGGAGTTTTCGTTCGATGATGTCCCATGTGTGCTCGATTGGAGGCAGGTCTGGTGATCTATCGGGCCAAGGCAACATGTCAACACTTTCTAGAGCATGTTGGGTTACAACAGCTATATGCGGGCGAGCGTTATTCCCCTGGGAAACACCACCAGTACTGAAACTTCCTGGCAGATTAAAACAGTGTGCAGGACCGAGACTCGAACTCGGGACCTATGCCTTTCGCGGGCAAGTGCTCTACTGGCGGAAGTAAAGCTGTGAGGACGGGGCGTGAGTCGTGCTTGGGTAGCTCAGATGGTAGAGCACCCGCCCGCGAAAGGCAAAGGTCCTGAGTTCGAGTCTCGGTCCTGCACACAGTTTTAATCTGTCAGGAAGTTTCATATCAGCGCTCACTCTGCTGCAGAGTGAAAATGTCATTCTACCGCCTGTACTGCTGTTCATGAATGGAAGAACAACAGGTCGAATCATCAGGTTGCCGTACAAATTTGCAATCAGGATGCGTGCGATAGTCAAGTCATGAGCCATCGAACACCAGACCATAACTGCAGGTGTAAGTCGAGTGTGTCTAGCACACACATAAGCTGGTTGTAGGCCATCAACTGGCCGCCTCCTAACAAACACACGGCCACCATTGGCATACAGGCAGAACAAGCTTCACTCTGCCCTCCAATGAGCTCTCGCTTGACACCACTGAAGCCGCAAACGGCGGTGGTTTGGAGTCGGTGGAATGCACGCTACAGGGCGTCTGGCGCGGTGGTGTCGCTGAAGCAACCGATTTGTAACAGTTCGTTGTGTCACTGTGGTGCTAACTGCTGCTGCAGATGCATTACGATTCACCATCGCCATACGCCGAACACGATGGTTTTCCCTCTCGGTAATGCCACGTGGCCGTCCGGTGCCCGGTCTTCTTGCGACACGTGTATTTTCGCAACCACCGTTGCTTGCAATCATGTACAGCGGCTGCGTTCCTGCCAAGTCTCTCTGCAATATCGCAGAAGCAACACCCAGTTCTCGAAGCCCTGTTAACCGGCCTCATTCAAAATCATTGAGATACTCATAATGGCGTCTCTGTCGCTTTAAAGGCATTCTTGACTAACATCAGCTCACCACGTCCTATCTCAAAGGTCGCTAACAGTCACGAGCATTGCAGCATGTAGTTAAAGTAGCTGGCGCGAAATTTGAATAGACACCGTTCTCCAGATGCACAACCACGCCTATCAACTTTCATTCGTCACACAACTCCTGCGTTTTTTTTAATCTACATCTACATCTATACTCCGCAAGCCACCTGACGGTGTGTGGCGGAGAGTACTTTGAGTACCTCTATCGGTTCTCCCTTCTATTCCAGTCTCGTATTGTTCGTGGAAAGAAAGATTGTCGGTATGCCTCTGTGTGGCCTCTAATCTGATTTTATCCTCATGGTGTCTCTGCGAGATATACGTAGGAGGGAGCAATATACTGCTTGACTCCTCGGTTCTCGAAACTTCAACAAAAGCCCGTACCGAGCTACTGAGCGTCTCTCTTGCAGAGTCTTCCACTGGAGTTAATCTATCATCTCCGTAACGCTTTCGCGATTACTAAATGATCCTGTAACGAAGCGCGCTGCTCTCCGTTGGATCTTCTCTCTCTCTTCTGTCAACCCTATCTGGTACGGATCCCACACCGGTGAGCGGTATTCAAGCAGTGGACGAACAAGTGTACTGTAACCTACTTCCTTTCTTTTCGGACTGCATTTTCTTAGGATTCTTTCAATGATTCTCAGTCTTGCATCTGCTTTACCGACGATTAATTTTATATGGGCATTCCATTTTAGATCACTCCTAATGCCCACTCCCAGATAATTTATGGAATTAACTGCTTCCAGTTGCTGACCTGCGATATTGTAGCTAAATGATAAAGGATCTTTCTTTCTATGTATTCGCTGCACATTACACTTGTCTACACTGAGATTCAATTGCCATTCCCTGCACCATGCGTCAATTCGCTGCAGATCCTCCTGCATTTCAGTACAATTTTCAATTGTTACAACCTCTCGATGCACCACAGCATCATCTGCAAAAAGCCTCAGTGAACTTCCTATGCCATCCACAAGGTCATTTATATATATTGTGAATAGCAACGGGTCCTACGACACTCCCCTGCTGCACACCTGAAATCACTCTTACTTCGGAAGACTTCTCTCCATTGAGAATGACATGCTGCGTTCTGTTATCTAGGAACTCTTCAATCCAATCACACAATTGGTCTGATAGTCCATATGCTCTTACTTCGTTCGTTAAACTACTATGGGGAACTGTATCGAACGCCTTGCGGAAGTCAAGAAACACGGCATCTACCTGTGAACCCGTGTCTATGGCCCTCTGAGTCTCGTGGACGAATAGCGCGAGCTGGGTTTCACACGATCGTCTTTTTCGAAACCCATGCTGATTCCTACAGAGTAGATTTCTAGTCTCAACTGTGTATAAAAGTAAAGCCGGCCGCGGTGGTCTAGCGGTTCTAGGCGCTCAGTCCGGAACCGCGGAACTGCAACTGTCGCAAGTTCGAAGCCTGCCTCGGGCATGGATGTGTGTGATGTCCTTAGGTTAGCTAGGTTTAAGTAGTTGTAAGTTCTAGGGGACTGATGACCACAGATGTTAAGTCCCATAGTGCTCAGAGCCATTTGGACCATTGTGTATAAAAGTAAACAAGGATGATGGAATCTAGTTAAATTAAATGAGGTGCTTCTGAGTGAATTGCATTAGGGAATGAGACGCTAAAAGTATAGATACGTTTTTCTGTTTCTGCGCCAAAGGAACTGACGACAGCCAAAACATAGAGGAAAAAATTGCAAACTGGCAACATGAGCGGTGTTTCTAAAAAATATCAATTTGCTAGCACTGGAAAAAGTAACTGTTAGGAAGCCTTTTTCTGGAGGTATTTGTTTTTAGTGTAGCATTGTACGGAAGTGAAACTTCGATAATAAGCAGCTCATACAAGAAGAGAATAAAATGTTTTGGAATGTGGTTCTGCAGAAGACTGTCGAAGATTATATGCCTATATCGAACAACTAATGAGGATGTACATAATCAGACGGTGGGGGGTCGGGGGGGGGGGGGTCGGATAAATTTGTAGCACTATTTAACTAAAAGAAGGTTTAATTAAATTACATTTCATTACCGTTCTTTTCCTTTTCTTGATATTCATCGTAATACACAATACATTCCTTCCGGTTGATCTCCCAAGTTTTTTTGCTGGCTTGGACAGAATTAGTGTCACCCGCATTGTTTTTTCGCCCCTATTTCACATTGATATTTCCGTTTGAAATGTAACGGTGAGATCGCACAGTTATAGTTCAGTAACGTAAACGCAACAAATATTAAGAATTTTTATCAGCCAAGCAGGTGCGAAACGTGTGCCCGTGATACAAGACATAAGGCGTTCTGCCTGCACAGGTTACCAATGTTCCGTTGTTACCGCAGAGCTATCAGGGCGGATATCTGTGTTGCGTTAATGATTAACGGTTGCAGTATCCGCAGAGACAATTTCCTGAATCTATAATGTGATCTGTGCCGCTGATAACTGAGATGCGCGGGCTATTCAATACCAATAATATTGGCAACGGCCAGTTGCAGGGACGGATATTGAAATCACTTTAATGAGAGTGTCAGTGCTGAGCGTGCTCGTACTTTCTTTTCTTTCCTAAGGTTCTACACAGAAACGGAAGTAGTACAGTGGTTTTAGGAGCCGTCGTTCGGGCGTAAGTATAAAGATGTCAGATGAACGTAAACGTTTATGAAAAGTTTTGTATACAGGGTGGTCCATTGATCGTGACCGGGCCAAATATCTCACGAAATAAGAGTCAAACGAAAAAACTACAAAGAACGAAACTCGTCTAGCTTGAAGGGGGGGAAACCAGATGGCGCTATGGTTGGACCGCTAGATGTCGCTGCCATAGGTTAAACGGATATCAACTGCGTTTTTTTAAAAATAGGAACCCCCATATTTTATGACATATTCGTGTAGTACGTTGGACCACTTTTTTCACTTTGTCATAGATGGCTCCGTAATAGTAACAAACATATGGCTCACAATTTTAGACGAAGACTTGGTAACAGGTAGGTTTTTTAAATTAAAACACAGAATGTAGGTACGTTCGAACATTTTATTTCGGTTATTCCAATGTGATACATGTACCTTTGTGAACTTATCATTTCTGAGAGCGCATGCTGTTACAGCGTGATTACCTGTAAATACCACATTAATGAAATAAATGTCCAAAATTATGTCCGTCAACCTCAGTGCATTTGGCAATACGTGTAACGACATTCCTCTCAACAGCGAGTAGTTCGCTTTCCTTAATGTTCGCACATACATTGACAATGCGCTGACGCATTTTGTCAGGCGTTGTCCGTGGATCACGATGGCAAATATCCTTCAACTTACCCCACAGAAAGAAATCCGGGGATGTCAGATCCGGTGAACGAGCGGGCCATGGTATGGTGTTTCAACGACCAATGCACCTGTCATGAAATATACTATTCAATACCGCGTCAACCGCACGAGAGCTATATGCCGGATATCCATCATGTTGGAAGGACATCGCCATTCTGTCATGCAGTGAAACATCTTGTAGTAACATCGGTGGAACATTACGTAGGAAATCAGCATTTAGATTGCCATCGATAAAATGGTGGCCAATTATCCTTCCTCCCATAATGCCGCACCACACATTAACCCGCCAAGGTCGCTGATGTTGCACTTGTCGCAGCCATCGTGGATTTTCCGTTGCCCAATAGTGCATATTATGCCGGTTTACGTTACCGCTGCTTGTGAATGACGCTTCGTCGATAAATAGAACGCGTGCAAAAAATCTGTCATTGTTCCGAACTGTGGCAGACGTTCAAAGTCGTCGCCATGCAATTCCTGATACATAGAAATATGGTACCGGTGGTTTTTGAGATTCCCGATTCTCGCGCAATTTGTCTGCTACTAATGTGCGGATTAGCCGCGACAGCAGCTAAAACACCTACTTGGGCATGATCATTTGTTTCAGATGGTGTTTGACGTTTCATATGTGGCTGAAAACTTACTGTTTCCTTAAGTAACGTAACTATCCGGCGAACGGTCCGGACACTTGGATGATGTCGCCCAGGATACAGAGCAGCATACATAGCACACGCCCGTTGAGCATTTTGATCACAAAAGCCATACATCAACAATACCGACCTTTTCCGCAAGCGGTAAACGGTCCATTTTGACACGGGTAATGTATGAAAAAGCAAATACCGTCCGCACTGGCGGAATGTTTCGTGATACCACGTACTTATACGTTTGTGACTATTTCTGCGCCATCTGTCACAAAGCGAAAAATGTGGAACAACTAAAACATTCATATTTCTTTACGTACTACACGAATATGTGATAAAAGTGGGGGTTCCTATTTTAAAAACGCTGTTGATATCCGTTTGACCTATGGCAGCGCCATCTAGCGGGCCAACCATAGCGCCGTCTGGTTTCCCCCTTCAAGCTAGGCGAGTTTCGTTCTTTGTAGTTTTTTCGTTTGATGCTTATTTTGTGAGATATTTGGCCCGGTACCTATCAATGGACCACCCAGTACGTGCGATTTCAGACTATGCGGGGTGCTTACAGATAGTTCCATGAAACCTGGGAAGAAGTGCCGGATGTGGATAACTTACTGCCACGATATTTCGAGGGACAGTGTTCTGGCCACTTCCAGGGGTATATACTCACAGAAAAATAATGGCCAGAAGACTGCGTGCCGAAATATCATGGTAGTAAGTTGCTGATACCCGTCACCTCGCCCGAAATTGCGTAGAAAAAAACTTCGTAAAAATGGAGCGTAAAATGTAAAACCCTTAGATGATGTTACTACACAGGGTTCTGAAGTTGAATTACTTGTGAACATATGTTTGAAATAGGTTGTCCTCGTGAAATACTTTTCTTTAATATCTCATTGCTTTACACTGTGTATTTTAAGTAGTCCTGCTTATGTAATACTCGTTTACTCACATTATTAACATCTGTGAAATCCTGGTCGATCACGACGCTACCTTATCCTGTGAGAAATACGGAATATGGCGCGCTCAGAATCAGAGCAAGTCATCAGTGTAACGATAGGATGTTTTGTAGAAATGAAGTTTGGTTGTTGCGATTGCCGCATTGGTGATACCCCCACATACAGTAGTTGTATGAGCAATCCTCATGTCCAGGATGACAATTATTTAACCATATGAAATAAAATCGTCATAACTTCTGAACGGTTTGCGTTAGAGGTTCAAACTGCACGTTTGGCCGTGGGGCATGATGGGAATTAGTATGCGCATCAATGATTTGATTTAGCGACGAAGCCCACTTTCTCTTGGATGGGTTCGTCAATAAGCAAAATTGGCGCATTTGGGAGACTGAGAAAGCGCATTTCGCGATCAAGAAGTCTCTTCTCCATCAACGGGATACTGTGTGGTGTGCCGTCACGGAATAATCAGTGCGATATTCCTCGATGGCACGGTGACCACCGAACGGTACGTGAAGGGTTTGGAAGGTGATTTTATCCCCATTATCCAATGTGACCCTGATTTCGGCAATATGTGGTTCATGCAAGACGGAGCTCGACCCCATCGAAGCAGGAGAGTGTTTGATATCCTGGAGGAGCACTTTAGGGACCGCATTCTGGCTCTGGGGTACCAGAGGCTACTGGCATGGGCCTCAATTGGCCGCCATATTTTCCGGACCTGAACCAATGCGACTCCTTTTTGTGAGACTGTGTTAAATACAAGGCGTACAACAGTAACCCGAAAACCATTGCTGCGATGAAAACAGCCATTCAGGAGGTCATCGACAGCATCCAGAATTTCGCTGTTCGTCTGCGGTCCATCGTCACCAGTGATGGCAGGCATGTCTAACATGTCGTAACCAAAATCCGATTGCCTGTAATGACGTTTACATGTAGAATAAAGTGTGTGCTCGCTGTAGTTTGTAACTAATTCACGTTTTTTCATATAGTTAAATAATTGTTACCCTGTAGTTGCGAGATGTGTACGGGTGGCGATGAATAAGCGTTGATATCATGACAGATGCATACACGGACCGCCACATCTGAGATTTACCAGGTTTTGTTTGTAACTGAACGGTGATCATTGCTGCATACAAAAGTTCACGACGTAGAGCAGAACGGCTGCCGTTAGCAGTGACGGAGGAACTGGTGCAAGGAGTTGATGCGGTGGCTAAATAGACTTTTCGCGAAAATTTTACTTCAAATCGTTATTAGGAAAGCTCGCCAAGATACGCGGGCGTTCAATAAGTAATGCAACACATTTTTTTCCGAAAGCGGGTTGGTTTCACACTGGATTCTAATGCACCATATTATTCCCGACCCTTTCGGTTGCAGAACACTATTTTTTACCACAATCTCCGTTCAATGCGACGACCTTACGCCGCTCATTGTTCCCCGTGAAGTGCATCCTTCATTGGGACATACGGATGGAAGTCGGAAGGTGCAGCATCCGGGCTGTAGGGTGGATGAGGAAGAACAGTCCAGCGAAGTTCTTGCGAGATCCTCTCTGGTGCACAGACTTGTGTGAGGCCTAGCGTTGTCATGGAGAAGGAGAAGTTCGTTTGCATTTTTGTGGCGACCAGCATGCTGATGTCGTTCCTTCAGTATCCTGATGGCGTGTGTGGCCGGCCGGCACGCGGGAGATCGGACAAGTTTGCACGACCTTGTTGCGATAACGACACGTGCCTCGCCCAGCGACTCTCCGTGCTTTTGTTCACTGACAGGCTCCATAGACATTCTGAAGGCGCCTGTGAATATATGCGATGCTCTGATTTTCCGCCAAAAGAAACTCAATGACAGCTCTGCTTGGAACGCAGCTTCGTTACAGACGCCATTTTCAAGGCTACGTATGGCGCCACCATTAATCGGGACTTCATGAAACCGTAGGGGCTAAACGGGAATACTACACGATGCCCCACAGTAAATTCCGCATTTTTCAACCGATATTGGCCGAGAAAGTAATTACTTATTGAACATCTGTTGTATATCATCCTCCAGATATTGCTCCCCTTCATCGCTCGTGAGGCTGAGACCAGTAAGGAGAGATAGAACTTGGTCGCCAGGCTATCCATTAGTTACGTGATTATATACCAATCGTCCAGAGATTGATGTCCAGGAAAAGGTTGATGTAAACAAACATCAGCTTGCAGATGGCTCCATCCAAAACAAGAATACAAATGTGGAAAGCACAAATTTTAAACGATCCTCAGTGACTTCAACCGTCTGGGAATCTTGGTCACCAAGAGCAGTGGACCAGATGCCGTGTTCTCAGCCACCTTCGCGGGATCTTTTATTGAGACATATCCGGCCGTGAAAGTTTACATTTTACAATTAGCTGCGGAATGTTGCAGTGTGCTGAAGCACGTAGCAGTCCAGCCCACCAATGCTTCTCCAGCATTAATGCAGCGCCCAAATGCAGAATTACACAGGTCGCTGGCCAGTTTGCCCCTTTGGACTGGCGGCTCTGGTGCGCCTGAGACGATGTCGCAATCGAGCGGTGCTGCCCCCCCCCCCCCCCCCCCCGCCCTCCCCCCTCAACCGCATACGTATGCGGGGAATGCATCGCCTTGTCCAAAACACTCAATATTTTTGCCGTTCTCATTTACTGTTCTGCTTTCTCACGTAAGCAGACCCGAGTCGATTGTGTGTCTAAGTAGTCTTGTCTGATGTTGTTGTTTCGCCAGACAATAGCAATATTTTCGCGTCGACATTATTTTCCAGACTCGCAAATTTCCCCCCGCAGCCACACACAGTCTATATTTTACTGGGTATTGGAGATAGCGCTCGGAGATGGGTTCGTTTTTACCGTCGGCGTTGCAAGCGTTCGATAAGAGCGCTCCGGCAGAGGAATGAATGAGTTTGCAGTGTTTGGACCGAAGCGGCCGCGCGATAAGGGCCTGACGTGGCCGCTAGGCGAACGCTGCCCCTGCCAGCCGCACTTATCACCACTGACAGCTCAGTCGAATGCTGGCTCCCTTATTTTTCCAAAGCACCGTCGTCAGTTTCCCCTTGACAAGATTTCAAAGAGATGCACAGAAGATTGGCAACTGGCTTTAAATGTAGTATTTCCTGCATCACAATGCGAAAAGACGTAGTAGCATCCTGTGACCACAATATCAGTGAGTCACAGAATCGGGCAACTCATACCGGAGTGTGAAATTTGTAGCGGTATAAAGTGCATAGCGGTACAAAATCCCCTCTACCATGCACGATATAGTGATTTGAGGACTTGACTGTGTGGTTATAATAAACTGACGCTGTTCCAAACGCTGTAGTGCGGACTGTGTACATTGAAGGGCATGGAAAAAAATTAGGAAATTTGTGGTAAGGTCTTATGGGACCAAACTGCTGAGGTCATCGGTCCCTAAGCTTACGCACTACATATTCTAACTTAAACTAACGTACACTATGGACAACACACACACACCCATGCCCGAGGGGACGACTCGAAGCTCCGACGGGGCCAGCCGCGCTGATCGTGACAAGGCGCCTGAAACCGCGCGGCTACCCCGCGCGGCAACATCGTAGGCACGTTCACTCCTATGTACGTTCAATAATCGGCGCTCTCGTGGAATTTGCTGAAAAAATACTACGAGGCGCTTTCAGTGACTAAGGCAACACGTTTTTTCGGACAAATGCGGGTTCGTAGAAACGGGACAATTGCGAAAGCTGAATGTGCAAACAGATTTTTTACGTCTTCAACTTCCGATGGCAGTGAGGGAAAAAAAGTGGACTTAAGAACATTTAAACAAGCGAAAATCACCGTAAGTAAGCTGTACGTCAAATTAATGAAAAAAAGATTTGGAAAAAATATCCGTCAAATGTTTTATGACATGATTTGTGTAAGAGTCTGAAATGAAACAGATGAGAGAAGCATTTGGCGTACCTCATTTGCTGTAAATAATTTCGAGTAGCATTCAAGAGCGCATCAGATGTTGGCCTAATCTGTTCTGTTTCTTACTTTCGGACAAATCATTTCACAAAATATTTTAATATATTTTTTCAATTTTTTTAATTTTAATACATGATTCTTAGGAAGCGTCTGTAAAAATCAAACATCACACTAGTGCAACAGGTTTTTCATAAGAGACGAACTTTTTAACACCTCGTTTGCCATTTGCCGCTTTAATCTGAGCGCGCAGCGACCTGATTGGCTAACTTCAGATCTAATCAACCAGCCGGCCGCTGTGGACGAGTGGTTCTAGGCGCTTCAGTCGGAACCGCGCTGCTGCTACGGTCACAGGTTCGAATCCTGCCTCGGGCATGGATGTGTGTTCTGTCCTTAGGTTGGTTAGGTTTAAGTAGTTCTACGTTCTAGGGGACTGATGACCTCAGATGTTAAGTCCCATAGTGCTCAGAGCCATTTTATAATTAACCCTGAAACGATTCAACGTATCGAATTTTTTTTCTCAACAATTATTGCTCAGCTCAATCTATCCTGCAACACACAATCTTTTCAGACTGTTTCTGACCGTATATGTGCAACAGGGTGTAATAGATGGTTGGCTAAGTGCGTTATTCTTAACAACTTCTATTTAATAAAAATCAGAACAATACTTAGTCACCCCAGAGGGCACAGTTAAGAGAAATCCTTCTGAAACAGATGGGTGCAGCGGCCACCTTATTCCAAAAATATTTTAAAATTTAACTTAACAAGTAGTACTTTGAAATCAGTAGTTACACACAGCCGCTACCTTAGCAAAAAATTATTAGGAATTGAACTTAATGATTAGGCCCCATGGCCACCTCATGAAATATTTTAAAATTTCAATTTGATATACAATACGCACTATAACAAGAACAGTTTGAATTCAGTGGCCACTGTACCAAAAAAAAAAATAAATAAATCAACTGAAGCACAACAGGTACCATAACGACGATTACAATTTGCATTCAGTGATTTACCTGTTGTATATGAATTCATGCAGTGTGTTGCGGCAGCTGTCATCGTAGGAAAGCTGGACAGAGAAGAAATGAAAAGCGAACAAGATAGCACAACGAATAGAAGATTTACACTCATGCTCATAAATTAAGGATAATTACAGAATGTGGTGCCAGACAACGTGGCACTACACAAAACTGGCGCTAATAGCATAGGCACATAGGGAACTAAGACGACACAGAACTGTAAGTCCGCGGTATTGGTGATAAGTTGAGAAAACCGTCCCGAAACACATGTGCTACGAAACGCCACTGTTTCCTACGCATGTACTCCAAATCAGTATGGGACATGATTACCATGCACATGTACACAAGCCGCACAACAGGTTGGCATAGTCTGGATCAGGTGGTCGAGCAGCTGCTGGGGTATAGCCTCCCATTCTTGCTGCACCAGTGCCTGTCGGAGCTCCTGAAGCGTCCTAGGGGTTTGAAGTGCAGCGATACGTCGACCGAGAGCATCCCAGACGTGCTCGATGAGGTTTAGGTCTGGAGAACAGGCAGGCCACTCCATTCGCCTGGTATATTCTGTTTCAAGGTACTCCTCCACGATGGCAACTCGGACTGGTCGTGCGTTATCATCCACCAGGAGGAAGGTGGAACCCACTGCACCCCTGAAAAGGCAGACATACTGGTGCAAAATGACGTCCCGATACACCTGACCTGTTACAGTCCCTCTGTCAAAGACATGCAGGGGTGTACGTCCACCAATCTTAGTCCCACCCCACACCATCTAACCACGACCTTCATACAGGTCCCTTCAAAGGACATTAAGGTGTTGATATCTGGTTCCTGGTTCACGCCATATGAAAACCCGGCGAGAATCACTGTTCAGACTATACCTGGACTCGTCCGTGAACATAACCTGGGACCACTGTTCCAATGACCATGTACTGTGTTCTTGACTCCAGGCTTTACTGTCTCTCCTGTGGCCAGGGGTCAGTGGAATGCACCTTGAAGGTCTCTGGGCGAATAAACGATGTCTGTTCAGTCGTCTGTAGACTGTGTGTCTGGAGACAATCGTTCCAGTGGCTGCGGTAAGGACCCGAGCAAGGCTACCTGGAGTACTCCGTGTCCGTCTGCGGGCACTGATGGTGAGATATCGGTCTTCTTGTGGTATTGTAAACTGTGGACGTCCCGCACTGTAGCGCCTTGACCCGTCTCCTGTCTGCTGGAATCGTTGCCATAATCTTGAGATCACACGTTGTGGCCCATGGAGGGCCAGTGTTACAACCTGATGTGTTTGACCAGCCTCCAGTCGTCTTAGTATTCTATCCCTCATAACTTCATCAGTATGTGTTCTTTGAGCCATTTTCAACACACAGTCACCATTATCATGTCTGAAAATGTCTGCACACTTATTCGCTGCACCGTACACTGACATGCACGAACACATCTCTGCACATGTGGACTGCTGCCAGCGCCACTGTGCGATGACAGCAGGTCAAATGCACCGCATGATCATACCCGGAGATGATTTAAACCCGCAAACCGCCCACCAGTGCGTTGTTTCACCATGTATCAGCACTATCCTTAATTTATGAGCATGAGTGTAGTTAGTTTGTATTTCTCCAAGCATACAAAGACTCATTAGAACTAATGCAGCGAGAAGGAGATTCCAGCACTTATTGTCGGTAAGGATGAGACTGTCTGAAATGTAGCATGAAAAATGGTGTCACAGCTGTAACTAGTTGGCGTCTGCATAGGGTCACATAGCGAAGAGGCTCAATCTGGGAGTGGGGCTGACTGGCTTCTGCCAGCCACCCTTTATTGCGGCGGCAGCGGGCGGCGGAAGTCCGGAGCCACTTGTGGTATGGCAGGGCTCAGCGGGCGTGCTCCATTGGGTCCTCTGATGAAGAGAAAAAACTATAAACTGAATTTAACTAAGCAGTCGCATTGACCACAAAAGACAAGAGGTGCAATATCCAGCTCTGGTAATGTCAATCTTCACAGGATGAATTTTAAATTATACTATTACGAACACTGAGGTTTCTTCGAATACCTGTTTTAAAGGAAGAATATAGTCGTGTTCAGTTTCCTCCTGGCTTACTGACGGTTGCCTCAGGAGCGCTGTTGACGCGCCAAGGCCGGTTGGACTGCCAAGTGTCAGCCGAGTTGAAGCCGTTGCTCTCTGCCAGCCACGGTCACGGTGGGCCGCCTACGCAATGTTGACATCTCACTAGACACCAAGAAGCGTTTCCGCCTCTGAATGGCACGCTGCTCCACAGTGCGCGGTCGTCGCGCGCCCTCTGTGTAGAGACGAGGCGGCCGCGAAGTTCCAGTTTACCCTGCTGGCAGCCGCGGAACGGTGACGTGTCCATCACGGCACAAATGGTCAGTATCAGTATTCTGGAAATTTTATCAAACAGTTAGCTGCCACGATCCCCAATTGGGATCGACTAAAATATAGCGTTACGACAAAGATATTTAATTTTTTAATTTTATATTCATTTTTTTAGTTTCTGTTTCAATCTAAAATCTCCGCCCGGACAGGCCATGAAGGCCCAACTGTACCGACAGGCCGCCGTGTCGTCCTCAGCCCACAGGCGTCACTGGACGCGGATATGGAGGGGCATGTGGTCAGCACACCGCTCTCCCGGCCGTATGTCAATTTACGAGACCGGAGCCGCTACTTCTCAATCAAGTAGCTCCTCAGTTTGCCTCACAAGGGCTGAGTGCACCCCGCTTGCCAACAGCGCTCGGCAGACCGGATGGTCACCCATCCAAGTCATAGTCCAGCCCGACGGCGCTTAACTTCGCTGACCTGACGGGAACCGGTGTTACCACTGCGGCAAGGCCGTTAGATCTGTGTCAATCATGTAACCTAAAAATAAATGTGGGGTGAAGAAAATTAATTTGACAATTCATGGGTTAAACGACACACGAGAAGTTAATTTGTTATAAACGA
Source organism: Schistocerca piceifrons (assembly GCF_021461385.2). Lineage (NCBI taxonomy): Eukaryota > Metazoa > Arthropoda > Insecta > Orthoptera > Acrididae > Schistocerca > Schistocerca piceifrons. Next base: position 1,034,877,580 of record NC_060139.1, read on the forward strand.
TTAAAACTGTTGTGTTGGCAAAAGAGCCAACACCGTGTTACGATTGGAGGCCGAAATGCGCGCGTTTTAGCTCACGCAGGCTGGAACATACTGACATGAGGTCTGGAACATGACAAGGAATTAGAATTTAGAAAGCGGACGTAATTAGTTTGATACTTAACTTTAATGCATTAATGATGTACGTCGCTCTTGACGGTACATGATTCACAATATTATCTGTTCAGAATACATTCTTATAGTAACTGAATATGGCGCCTTGCTAGGTCGTAGCACATGACGTAGCTAAAGGCTATGCTAAACTGTCGTCTCTGCAATTGAGAGCGTCTGCAGACAGTGAACCATCGCTAGCAAAGTCGGCTGTATAACTGGGGCGAGTGCTAGGGAGTCCCTCTAGACTAGACCTGCCGTGTGGCGCCGCTCGGTCTGCAATCACTGATGGTTCAAAAAAAAAATGGTTCAAATGGCTCTGAGCACTATGGGACTCAACTGCTGAGGTCATTAGTCCCCTAGAACTTAGAACTAGTTAAACCTAACTAACCTAAGGACATCACAAACATCCATGCCCGAGGCAGGATTCGAACCTGCGACCGTAGCTGTCTTGCGGTTCCAGACTGCAGCGCCTTTAACCGCGCGGCCACTTCGGCCGGCGCAATCACTGATGTTGGCGACACGCGGGTCCGACGTATACTAACGGACCGCGGCCGATTTAAAGGCCTCCACCTAAGAAGTGTGGTGTCTGGCGATGACACCACAAAAACATTTGTTCTAATTTTTGTATAGCAAATACTCACAAAAAAAAAAATCGCAGCACCTAGAAGGAGCTGTCCAACATAACCAGAAGTTGGTGAGTATGTTTCTACATCTGAAAGATGATGTCTCTTCAAATTTCCCGCCAGTTGCAAAAGACTGACCGTAGCGCCACTATGAGGATGCAAACCAGGTTTGTTTTAAATACACGCTGTAACGATCACGAGCGTTATTTACTTTTGAGAGTGGGCTTGATGAGTTGATGTTAGTGAATATTGCATTTAAGTCGGCAAATACGCAATTATCGGTACGCAATACGCAATTATCAACTGAGTTTCAACTAGATTGTGGTAATACGGCTACGAGAAGTTGGATGTCCTTCCTGCGATATTGCAGAAAGGCTTGGTAGGAATATAGCCACTGCACATGCTTGTTGGCAGCCGTGGAACCCAGAATGTACTGTCGCAAGAAGACCTCGCTCCGGACGACCACGTTGCACTACCGAGAGGGAAGACGGTCCTGTTCGGCGTCTGGCTCTGTCGCGTCGTACGGCACCTGCAGCAGCGATTTCAGCAGCAGTTGGCGCCACAGTGACGTAACGACTTGTTAGAAATGGGTTACTTCTACGATAGCCCCGAGCCAGACGCCCTGTAGCATGCATTCCATTGAACCCAAACGGTGTCAAGAGAGAGCTCTTTGGAGGGATGGGTGGAGGTCTGTTGGTCCAGAGTGCAATTTCGTATTACAGCAGGAGCACTCCCATGCTCATCCCACGCACCCTGATCGCAAATTTGCCCGTCAGTCTGGTGATTTGACCTGTTGTGCTGCCATTCACGAACAGCATTCCAGGGCGTGTTTTCCAACTAGTTCAAGTTCGCCCACATACCGCTGTTGTAACGCAACATGTTCTGCAGAGCGTCGACACGTTGCCTTGGCCTGCTCCATCACCAGATCTGTCTCCAATGAAGCACATATGGGACATCACCAAACAACCCCAGCGTCATCCACAAACAGCATTAACCGCCCTGTATCGACCGACCAAGTGCAAAAGCCGTGGAACTCCACCCCGCAAACTCACATCCGGCACCTGTACTACACAATGCACGCACGTTTGCATGCTTGTATTCAAGATTCTGGCATTTAAAAAAAATGGTTCAAATGGCTCTAAGCACTATGGGACTAATCATCTGAGGTCATCATTCCCCTGGACTTACAACTACTTAAACCTAACTAACCTAAGGACATCACACACATCTATGACCGAGGCAGGATTCGAACCTCCGACTGTAGCAGCAGCGCGTTCCGGACTAAAGCGCCTAGAACCGCTCGGCCACAGCGGCCGGCTCTGCCATTAACAACGGTTGTTAATGTACCAGCATTTCACATTTGCAGTGGCTTATGTTGCACTTACATTAAGCTACGAGGGTTGGAACGTTAATAGTGGCAACTATTTATTTACAGCTCGTACAAAATAGATACGTGTTTCTAAGTTTTACTGACCTTCAAAGTAGCCACCAGCATTGTGCATAACCCGTTGTCACGATGTGGAAGTCCTAAGATACTCTTAGCAGTGCCAGTTGTGTTGACAATTCGAGCGGCGCGGTCTGTTGGCCGACGAATTTGTAGCAGTTCTGAAGCGAATGCCGTGAAGTGTTTCCTTCAGTTTTAGAAACCGAGTTGAACTCACGAGGGCTTACGTCAGGGGAGTACAGTAGGTGGTGTAGCTCTTAGCAGCGCCATCAATCAAGCAAATCAGTAACGGCTTGCACTGTACGTGCTTGAGCAGTGTCTTGCAAAATGATGGTCAGGTCCTACAGAAATGGCATGACTTCTGTCTCTGTGCTGTTCATTTTTGGAACACAATCTAATTTCTTCTTTCATTTCTCTGCATAAAATTAAATTAAACCCGTCGAATTAGTATAATTATGCAAGGACTAGCAGCCATGTAAAGGTCACTAACTCGTTTATAATGTGTAGATTCACAAGTGAATAATGGGCGCACCAACATACAAATTCGATTAAGGAAAAAGAAATGCAGTCTATACCGTCTCTTCTAGCGATGCAGCGGGCGATAAGCTAGTTGCATACAGCCTACTTGCACTGAGTCGTTATTAGGCGAGTAAATTGACTTATATCTTTAACCATTACTTGTACACTTTCCTGCACTGTTTCGACGTATTTTCTTCGGAATCAGTGCCTTTCCAACAAATTAGATAAAAGTAATTACGGTCGATTACAACATATACAGGAGTTTGTGGGAAGGTTATGTAGCATTACATGAGTATGTCCAATATATTCGGATCTACTTAGCGTCACATGAGTGTAGGGGAGTCGAAACAGATAGTGATACATGACGCCATATCAACTTGAGATTTTTTTATACATGTAATTCATTTCTAAATTTTATTGATTACTTGCAGAATAAAGAATTTAATTACGCACAACATTTAATAGGTAATGAGTTTTAATGAGATAGATATAAATATGTTTTGACATAGTAAGTCACCTTGGTGCGTTATGCGTATATGTTTTCTCTTTGTAAAAGAAAGAAAAACTTCCGTGTTGCTCGAGTGCGCGATCAAATGCCCTCGAGTGCGGATCTGCTGTAACTTTCATGAATGGGCATAGAATTGTTAATTTACAACCCGGAGTTGATTTAAAAATTATTCTAGGGAACCACGGCCCGACATTGATGCAAACAAATCGGGCGCGAATTCTCAAATATCGGCGCGGAGTTTGATATGCGGCTGGGTATCGGGCGTTATCGTCGGGTGTAGTATTCAGTAACATTAACCGCAATTTACGGACATTATCTTGATGATAACTATCAAAGACTTATATGAGCGGCATAGTAATCTCCTTGATGCTTTAAGCAAGGGAGAAGCGATTTACTGTGGGGATACGACAAATATTAATCATTGCATAGTCAGCTTGTTGATACGTTGCTTAGCAACTCATAAAAGAACAGTGATAGAATTACTGAAACGACCTTTTAAGTATCAATGACCACTACACACACATCAGAAACTAATTACTCTAACTGTGAGTAACTTCTGGATTGGATTAGTTTTTTTTTTATTTCAGCTAATTGGTATTAATAAACTTCTTTCGAGGTTGAAACTTCATCAATGGTGTCGCGCTCATTCAGTTTAGTAGAACGATAGATAGTACTAGCTACGCTACTATTTACCGTTTTAAAAGAGAAGAGAGCACATACCTGTTTTTCTTTTGAGAAATGTTCGTGCTTCAGTCATCAGTCTTCTCAAACCAGAGGCACGAGTGACGCTCCCTCACAGCACTACGATATCGTGAACCACCACACACACGTGCCCGCTTCTCAGTACATTTCTGTATTGAAAACCCTGGGATATAGCCGCGGTACGAAGAAGGAAGAAAGAAGAGGAAAGCTCAGCGAAAGCAACGGAGCAATGAGAGAAGGGGAGGTGACAGAACACCAAAAGTGGCAGCAGTAGAACTGCTCGCACTAGCGCAGTGAACGCCGATTTCTTTAGAGATGGACCACAGTTCACCAGAACCAGCCTTTCTGATCCATTCCCCTTCCTTACCACTGATTTTAGGACGTCGTCTCATTTCATACGCCTCCCTGGTGTTTGTCCCGGCCGTCCGTCCGTCTGGATTTGGCACAGGGACCTAAGGACTCGGTTCCGCCTGTGGCCCTCCGTCGCCGTTTTCTTGCGCTCCTCGAATCATTTCCGGGGTGTGAGCCTGTCTACACTGATGGTTCCCTGGTTGATGGTCGTACTGCCTACGCTTTTGCTCACGCTGCCCATGTTGAGCAACGCTCCTTGCCGGCTGGCTGCAGTATTTTTACTGCAGAGCTGGTGGCCATCTTGCGCGCTCTTGAGCATATGCGTTTCTGCTCAGGTAGGTCCATCGTCATCTGCAGTGACTCCCTGAGCAGCCTTCAGGCCATCGACCGCTGCTATCCCTCTTCTCCTCTGGTGTCCTCTATTCAGGAGTCTGTTTCCGCCATTGCCCGTTCTGGACGTTCGGTGGTCTTGGTTTGGACGCCAGGTCATGTTGGCATCCCGGGGAACGAACGTGTTGACAGGCTGGCCAAAGGGGCGCTCGACGCCCCAGCTTTGGAGATCGGCCTCACGGCTCCCGATCAGCAGCTGGTGTTGCGCCGTAAGGTGCTTGGGATGTGGTCTGCTGAGTGGCGAGGCTTGACAATGCCTAATAAACTGCGGGCTGTCAAGGAGACGACCGATGTGTGGCGCTCCTCCCTGCGGTCTTCTCGCAGGGACTCTGTTATCCTGTGTCGGCTCCGCATCGGCCATACATACCTGACGCACGGCCATCTTTTGCGTCAGGAGGATCCCCCCCTGTGTCGGTGTGGGTCCCGGCTGACGGTCGCCCACATTTTATTGGAGTGTCCCCGACTGCGCACCCTTCGGCAGTCTTTTAATTTCCCGGGCACCTTGCCTTTGATTTTATGCGACGATGCCTCCATGGCTGACAATGTTTTACATTTTATCCGTGCTAGTCCTTTTTATGGATCCATTTAGGGGGGTCCTGCACTTTTCCGTTTTTGTGTCTTTTGTCCTCGCGTCTCTCCATATTTGTTGCTGTTTTGGTGTCTCATCGGATGGTTGACTCTTTCCCTTTTTTGTTGTCGTGGTCAGTCAACCAGTCTCCGGCCATCTTCTTTTCTTCTATTTCTTTCTGTCTGGTGTTCGTCTGTACTCTTCTTTTCTGTAGTGTTCGTTGCCTAATTTGTGTTCTTTAGCACCTGGGGGGGGGGGCAGTCTCCTTCCCCTTGGGGTTTTATCTGCTCTGCGACTTTGTCTCGCTTGTTTTTGGAATGGGGGACTGATGACCTTAGCTGTTTAGTCCCCCTTAAACATCCCAACAACCACCACCACCACCCAGATATGTAAACGGTATGGCAGGCTCCAGAAGTTTACCCCCGGAACGTATTCGTCATTCGTTTTCATGTAGGCTGGTGCCTTTCCTTAGGTTTAGTATTACTCGGTGGCTTTCGTGTCACGGCTCTAGCCTGTAAAGTCAATCAGACCCTCGGTTGGTCCTCACAAGACTGAGTGGTGCCTGTTCCAGACAATACCCCGCCCATCAGGACGTTCGCCAGGAAGCGCACCCAGGACTTGCGCAGTGGTATACAGCAACGCTGACCAACTGGCAGCGGCGAGGGCCTGAACTTAACATTCGTTTGCGTTATTTCCGCCTAATTGCTGACACGCGAAGTGTAATTAGTTTACACAGTTCCTTTTTACCCACCGTGTACATGGAGAGATTGGAGCCACGGGGGAGCAGCTACATCAATAAAACGGCGCAGTGCTCGCGGCGTGATGCAGTCGGTTCAGGAAGAGAAGAGGAAAGATTCATAAGCAGAGGGACCGGAGCGGCGCGGCGCAGCGCAGGCTTGCGTGCAGAATCGAGAGGTGGCGTGCCGCCGGGCAATCAAATTTTAAACCTGGCGCTCTGGATCGCGCGGCGGGCTGAGTGCCGCAGTACTTTGCGCGGTGCCCAAAGAACGCACGATACCCAATCCTCAGCTGTCGTGACCTGCCCGACTACGAGCTGCGAAGGCGCGTCACTGACACCACCTGGTCAAATTAAAACATAAACTTTTCCAGAAATAACTGCCATCTGTCGCCTTTTGTGATGCTTCAGTATTTGTTTGTTGCGTTGCTGCACAAATTGGTAGCGTTTTTCCATAAGTTTACTGAACTCAACAGATACACATAAGAGAGATTACAGTCATAATAATATATTCTCCTTCTGCCGACGCTGGGGTAACTTTTCGATTCCGCGGCTTTGCAAATCACGCAGTGACGAGGTGGAGATCTCGTCGAGCTATATTCGGAGCGCATTTTCATCCGAAAGGGAAGTTTTTTGAAGGGTGTGCAATAGAGAGCGTAACAGGTGAAAATCTGAGGGAGCAAGGTGGGTGCGGAATGATTTCTCAAGCCGACTGGTGTAAGTGTTTTTCTTTTTTTTTCCCCTCTGTCTAGCAGACTTATCGCGTAGTAGCATTATTTCCGCAGACTTCCTGGTAGTTGTTCTAGGATTGCGTCTTCTAAATGCTTGCCAACATGATAAATATCTATGGAAGTTGCGTGTAGAAATATCTTTGAGAATTGGATGTACGTCCTAATCTCCCTCTCTCTTTCCATAACCTCGTCCTGCCCCCTTCCTGTGTCATTCTCATTCTCCTCCTCCAGCTCCTCCTCCTCCTCCTCCTCCTCCTCCTCCCCCCCCCCCCCCCCTCTATCTGTCCGTGTCCTCTTTCCCCCATCTCTTTTTTGATTTCGTCCCCCTCTCAGTCCCCCTCTGTCCACCTTATCTCCCCCCCCCCCCTCCTCTGACTTTAAGTCTCGTTTATTGGGTATTGCAAAGAAAACCTTGATTGGACACTGATGGTTCAGATGGCTCTAAGCGCTATGGGACTTAGGTCATCAGTCCCCTAGACTTAGGACTACTTAAACCTAATTAACCTAAGGACACCCATCACACACGTCCATGCCCGAGCCAGGATTGGAACCTGCGACCGTAGCAGCGGCGCGGTAACGGACTGAAGTTCCTAGAACCGCTTGGCCCCAGCGGCTGGCGATTGGACACTGAAGTAGCTTAAAATGAATGAATGGGTAAATCGGTATACGGAGTGTGAGAGAAACCTCTCCAGCTGCTGGATCTGCGAGTATAGTAGCTTAAGCAACAGTATTTCGCATGCTTTTAATCTGCCAAAGGGTATTATTGCAGAGGTTTGGACGATTCAGATTCCGTAGTAGGATTCTAATCATAAGCCAATAATCCATTAATAAAACCTTCCTACTTTCTGTTAAAACTGATTGATAGGAATAAAACGAAGCACGACATTGTTGTGTGTGCAACTGTATATATAAGGAGAGACAATTTGTATAATTGTTTAAATGCACTGATATCGTACTTAAAATTGGCTGTGATAAAGAAAACTGAACCACGCACTTTCACAGCACAACATTTTGTTTCCTCGCAGGCAGTTTTAACAAAAAAGCCGTACAGTGTCGCTTTAAAACTATATGTAGCCTTTGTCTGTCTGAATGCTTATTGGAGTATTGTGCAAAAATGTGAAGTAAATCGATCGTGAGCTTCTCCAGATTTTTGGTAACTATGTTTTCCCTTTTTTATAACATATAAATTTTATATACGATACGTATAAAAAAATCAGTGTGTGTCCGTCGAAGTCTTTATAAGTGAAGTAAATTGGTAAAGAACTTTTCGATATTTTTTTCTGACAACTTTTCCCTTTTATGTACCGGGTGCCTCCCCCAAGAGCAGTCAGGCGCTTTTTCTCTGCTGTTTCAGTAGATATTTGCAATTTCTTTTTTGCAGCGCGTAGTTGGAGTCACCACAAGCAAATCCTTTCATGCGACGCCCAGTGTTCTAGGAAACCGTCGGATTGTTTCCCTCCACAAATAAAATGATTTTTAAAGAGCAAGTGTACGTCGTCATTCGACTGAGTCTGGTGCTGTATCCGTTTTCAAATGGTTCAAATGACTCTGAGCACTATGGGACTCAACATCTGTGGTCATCAGTCCCCTAGAACTTAGAACTACTTAAACCTAACTAACCTAAGGACATCACACACATCCATGCCCGAGGCAGGATTCGAACCTGCGACCGTAGCAGTCACGCGGTTCCAGACTGACGCGCCTAGAACCGCACGGCCACAGCGGCCGGCTGTATCCGTTTTATCGGTATTAACGGGGCGAGTAAGACGAGAAGAATAGCCAAGTACCCTAGCAGCGACTGCACCGCCACGCAGCAGCGCTGCCGCTCAGTCGCTGCTAGGGTACTTGGCTATTCTTCTCGTCTTACTCGCCCCGTTAATACCGATAAAACGGATACAGCAACAGACTAACATAGGACCTTTTTTGTTACGGAATCTGAGTATCTTCGTGTCTGTTTCTATTGTGGCAGGGTGGTGGTTTTCTTGTCGAAAGTGTTCTGCGAATATTGACTGGAAAGAAAATACGTGAATTGAAGTGTAAGTGAAACTGCACAATACGGAAACGAAAGTATATATTTCGGCAGTGTCCAAAAATCGGAAGTATGGAAGAATGTCACGAATGGAGGGCGACAGAAAAAAATATGAATGATAATAGTAATTTAATATTGTTTAACAGCAATGGTTTGAAATGACGAATTGTTTACTATTCTGGCAAATAGCTTAGGGGAGATAAAAAAACAATGTTACGGTTTCCTCTGATGACGCTCTAAAATACAGTGAAACGCGTCTGGTCAAAGTAAAACTTTTATCGCAGTTGCAAAAGGCGGCACATAACTTACATTGCGTGTATAACTGCTACTGCGTACGAGAGGCGCAAAAGCGGAAGAACGACATGTAAACGTTTTACTGTTGATGTGAAGAAGAGTTCTTCGATTAAACAATACATTCCCATTACAATTGCTGCTAAATGAAAGCAACGAGTTCTGGTTTGTAAAACTGCAGAACTTACATAAGTCACAAGAGTTGATATGACTAAACACGGAGGCATTTTTTTTTTTAAAGAAATGTTTGATGGTCACCTTATTTAAGATCAGCTCTCAAAGCTTGTAGTAAGATGTCGTAAGATTTTTTTATGACACATAAAGTGAAGATGGTGACGTCTCGCAGTTCACTGAGAGAGTGGAAATTACTGTGTCGTGACGAGATTCAGATACCGCGGAAAATCGTTCGTCCACTTATAACCGGTTCGGTGGGACTATTCTTAGGTCGGAGGAAGAGTCTGCCAACTATAGCGCTATGGTGTTCAAACCAACGTACTGCTTTGCTTTAGATATATTTTTCCCTACAAAAATACTCTTCGGTTTTTTTTTCTGAGGTACCTTGTTTGCGAAGAGAGCTTAGCTTGATTTCAGCTATAATAAACCTAATATGTTTGTTTCTAGATTACATAATGCTCAAGACCACTTCGTTACATGTCTGCACTGCAGAGAAAAACAGATAAAATTTCCAGTAATGTGTTATTACTTGGCTTCTCCACGTGTTATATATATAAAAAAAAAGGCCTGTGATAGAAAGGCGTCAAACCGGGTTAAGTGACGCTGAGGTCACTTTCAGGAGGACGACGGTTCAATTCCCCGTCAGGCCATCCAGAAGCTCGGTTTCCTTAAATCAGGGCCGGCTACGGCTTACCAAACTTCACACGGGCTGGGTGTGCGGACTGTGCCTCATTGAAAGTGGCCACAGTAAAGTTCGTTACAAAGACGGTGGGTGGACACACACCACGTTAACGTCGGCTAATAGGTATCTGGGCGCTTTTGATCAGATACTGTATATAAAAGACGATCCCCTGGTCGGCTGATTACTAACTATTCATTTATTATTGACATATTTCAGTAAAAAGATTTTCAATTATATTTTAAGGAGATAAATAAGTACTTTGCAAAGTCAGCAATTACCGTACTATATGACACAGATGCTATACACACGTAAGAAGCACGTACATTACGTAAAATAGTATGATAGTACAACAGTAGGTTGACACCACTAAAATTTTTAAGGAATTTTAAACATCCTTTAAAAATTTCGAATTGAGTAAGGAGTATTTTGTACGTAAAGATTATTGCTAACATATTGAGGGAGCTGTATGAATCAGATAGTTTTGCATTTAAGCTGCAGATAGCACCAACGCGGGTGTGTGTCGTTTCCCTCTTGATAGAACGCAACCATCACAGCTCTGCTTTTGCTTAGATTGGTCGGGCAGGCAGCATACGATCTCGACCCACCGAGCATTAACGGCGTCCACATGCAGTCCATGTCTAAAATATTAAAATACACATCCTTTGTGAACTCACTGTGGTCTTCTAGCAGTTTTTCCGAGTATTGTCGCCTAGCATCATAAATTTGTAATATCATACGGTAATTACAGACTTTGTAAAGCAGTATTACGCATTTTAATGTCTAAGGTATTTACGTATGTACTGAAAAATTTTGTTCAAAAACTCTTTACTGAAATACGTCAGTACCAAACGAATAGTTAGCCATTATCCGACCAGGGGATTGCCTTCCATACGCAGGATCCTCCTAACATATATTGAGTGACAACGTGGCTTTCACAGTGGTGGGACAGAACCACGGACAGTATCTTGTGGCATGACATTACTTTATTTTATGTATTTTTTAAAATTTTGTGGTAGCCTATATAACCTTGATATTTTTATGCTTATTTGTTTTGTAGATCAGAGGGGGTGAACGATGTCGGCCGAAACCACTAATTTCGTTAGAAATAAATGCGACTGTGCTGGATAGTTAAATTATTTTCGAAACAATCCATCAGTGTCGTCTCCAGCTCCACATAACTGTCGTCCTTTCCGAAATCTGTGACAATTCGTGGTGCAGTACTTTGTATAGGTTCTTTACTCCCTGTTTCTTCTATTCGGTATGGACCCAGAACACACTTCAGCGATATCCTAGGGTGCGTTGCAGCAGTGTTTCATGAGTTATCCCGTTTGTAGACTGATTACATCTTGTCCATACAGAGTACTACCAATGAACGGAAGTCCGTCACCTGTCCTTACCAGTCCTAGCGCGGACTCAGCCTCTTAATTACCTCGTCGTCCACAATTTATTGAACACTATAGCAATAAGTAAAATGTAAGACTTCTCCGAATTCCATGACCGAATATCACCTGAGGTGACAAAAGTCATGGGATGTCTCCTAATATCGTGTCGGACCTCCTTTTTCCCGGCGTAGTGCGGCAACTCGACGTGGCACGGACTCAACAAGTCTTTGGAAGTCCCCTGCAAAATATTGAGCCATGTTGCCTCTATAGCCGTCCATAATTGCGAAAAACGTTGCCGATACAGGATTTTGTGCACGAACTGACTTTTCATGTCTCATACATGTTGCATGGGATTCATTTCTGGCGCTCTGTATGGCCATATTCACTCGAATTGTCCAAAATACTCTTCAAACCAATTGCGAAAAATTATGGCCTGATGACATGGCACATTGCTATCCGTAAAAATTCCATCATTGTTTGGGAACACAAAGTCCATGAATGGGTGCAAATGGTTTCCAGTCAATGTTCGATTCAACTGGACCAGAGGGCTCAGTCCATTCTATGTACACATAGCCCACACCATTATGAAGCCACAACCTTCATGACAACTGCGGTCCATGGCTTCGTGGGGTCTGTGCCCCACTATAATCCTACCATCAGCTCTTAGCAACTGAAATCGAGACTTATCTGACGAGGCCACGCTATTCCACTCGTCAAGGGTCCACCCGATTAAGTCACAAACCTAGGAGAGGCGCTGCAGGCAATGTCTTCCTGTTCGCAAAGGCACTCTCGTAGATTGTGTGCTGGCATGGCGCATTAACGCCAACTTTCACAGCACTGTCCTAACGGATATGTTCGTCGTACCTGTAACATTGATGCCTGCGGTTGTTTCACTCGGCGTTGCTTGTAAGTATTGACAACTCCTGACAACGCTACGCAAACGCCTCTGTTCTAGGTCATTAAATGAAGGCCTTCCTCCTCTGCGCTCTGCTTGGTGAAAGGTAATGCCTGAAATATGGTATTTTCGGCACACTCTTGACACTATGGATCTCGGAATATTGAATTCCCTAGCGATTTCCGAAATGAAATTGCCATGCGTCCAGCTCCGGTTACCATACCGATTTCAACTCCGTCGTGAGACCATAATCACGTTGGATATCTTTTGAAATGCAAGACCTGAGTACAAACGAGAGTTTGCCAATGTACTGCTCTTTCATACCTTGTGTACGCGATGCTACCGCTAATTGTATATGTGCAAAACGCTGTCCCATGACTCACGTCACCTCAGTGTATTATGAACTCCAGTTCTGCGGCGTTTCCTGTGACACTGGCGGTTTCAATGGAGATGTGACGCCGGCTGAGAAAGGCTCGCCGCACAGCGACGTGTTGGACGCGGCAGCTACGGCCCAGCGAGCGCCAAACGACGCGTGCAGCCGGGCTGATGGATGGCCGCAGTGACGGACCACGCCCCCCGCACCTGTCGCCGGAAAACTGTTAGCAGCTATCTTGGCGTCGCGGCCTCGTCCCGCGTCACCGGACACTAGCTGCAGCGCTCTACACTTTCCCAGCACGCTGCCTAGATTATTTCCAGCAGTTTTACTTCACCTGTTCGCTCTCCCAGAAATTTTTTTTCAGCCTAAGTGATACACTGACGGAAAAAAAAAATCGCTGCGCCAAGAAGGAGCCGTGGGACAAACGAAAGTTGGTAGGCGTATTTCTACATTTTAAAGACGATGTCTCTTAAAATTTCGCGCCAGTCGCATAAGAGAGGCGCTAGTAGTGCCACTATGGGGATGGAAATCTGGTTTGCTTTAAACACTCGATGTAACGGCCGGGAGCATTAGTTACCTTTGAGACGACATGGTGGATTGATATTACTCAAGAATCCATTTAAAGTGACAAACAAGCTGTTACCAGCACCTCACTGACTTCAAACGAGGTCGTGTAATAGGGCTACAAGAGGCTGCATGTTCCTTCTGTGATACTGCACAAAGAGTTGGCAGGAATTTAGCTGCTGTACATGACTGCTGGCGGCGGTGGTCACGAGAATGGACGGTCTCAAGAAGACAGGGCTCCGGCCGGCCACCTGGCAGTGCCGAGAGGGAACTCCATCGTGTTCGGAACGTGGCTCTGGCGCATCGTACTGCATCCGCAGCAGCAATTTGAGCAGCATTTGGCACAAAACTGACACAACGACGTGTTGCAAGTCTGTTACTTTAACAACAGCTCCGAGCCAGACGCCCTATAGCGTGCATTCCACTGTCCTCAAACCACCGCCGTTTGCGACTTCAGTGGTGTCAAGCGAGAGCTCACTGGCGGGCAGAGTGGAGGTATGTTGTTTTCTGATGAATGCTGGTTCTACCTCAGTGCCAGTGATCGCCGCGTTTTGGTTAGGAGACCAGTTGAGGACCTGCGATCTACACTACTGCCCATTAAAATTGCTACACCAAGAAGAAATGCAGATGATAAACGGGTATTCATTGGACAAATGTATTATACTAGAACTGACATGTGATTACATTTTCATGCAATTTTGGTGCATAGATCCTGAGAAATCAGTACCCAGAACAACCACCTCTGGCCGTAATAACGGCCTTGATACGCCTGGCCATTACGTCAAACAGAGCTTGGATGGCGTGTACAGGTACAGCTGCCTATGCAGCTTCAACACGATACCACAGTTCATCAAGAGTAGTGACTGGCGTATTGTGAAGAGCCAGTTGCTCCGCCACCATTGACCAGACGTTTTCAATTGGTGAGAGATCTGGAGAATGTGCTGGCCAGGGCAGCAGCCGAAGATTTTTTGTATCCAGAAAGGCCCGTACAGGACCTGCAACATGCGGTCGTGCATTATCCTGCTGAAATGTAGGGTTTCGCAGGGATCGAATGAAGCGTAGAGCCACGGGTCGTAACACATCTGTAATGTAACGTCCACTTTTCAAAGTGCCGTCACGCCTGGTGATACGCCAGTATGGCGATGACGAATACACGCTTCCAATGTGCGTTCACCGCGATGTCACCAAACACGGATCCGACAATCATGATGCTGTAAACACAACCTGGATTCATCCGAAAAAAATGACGTTTTGCCATTCGTACTCCCAGGTTAGTTGTTGAGTACACCATCGCAGGCGCTCCTGTCTGTGATGCAGCGTCAAGGGTAACCGCAACCATGGTGTCCGAGCTGATAGTCCATGCTGCTGTGAACGTCGTCGAACTGTTCGTGCAGATGGTTGTTGTCTTGCAAACGTCCCCATCTGTTGACGTGGCTGTACGATCCGTTACAGCCATGCGGATAAGATGCCTGTCATCTCGACTGCTAGTGATAAGAGGCCGTTGGGATCCAGCACGGCGTTCCGTATTACCCTCTTGAACCCACCGATTCAATATTCTGCTAACAGTCATTGGATCTCGACCAACACGAGCAGCAATATCGCGATACGATAAACCCAATCGCGATAGGCTACAATCCGACCTTTATCAAAGTCGGAAACGTGATGGTACGCATTTCTCCTCCTTACACGAGGCATCACAACAACGTTTCACCAGGCAACGCCGGTCAACTACTGTTTGTGTATGAGAAATCGGTTGTAAACTTTCCTCATGTCAGCACGTTGTAGGTGTCGCCACCGGCGCCATCCTTGTGTCAATGCTCTGAAAAGCTGAACATTTGCATATCACAGCGTCTTCTTCTTGTCGGTTAAATTTCGCGTCTGTAGCACGTCATCTTCGTGGTGTAGCAATTTTAATGGCCAGTAGTGTAGATCATATGTCATTTGGAAGTACTGATTTTCTGTGTACGAGGGAGTACTGAAAAGTAGTCCCTCCATTTTTTAATGCTATTCTCAAAATCGGTTCAGGTATTACATGTTATACATATTACTCGCTCGGCTTTCCCACTTCAGTAACGCAAATTGCAACGCACTGCAGCTAGAGGGCTCGGAATGGTAACGTATAACATGGCAATGTCTAACGTAACCATGTTTGTGCGTGAGAAACAGAGTGCTGTAATAGAGTATCTCATCCTTCAGTATGACAATGCCAGACCACACACGTGGTGGACACTTGCCGCTTCTTGGGACTCGTGTTTGATGCCCGGCTCACATGGGTTCCTCATATTACTCAGCTGAAGCACAAATGCTGGCGGCACCTCAACGCCCTCCGCTGCCTTAGCCACACGTCTTGGGGTGCAGATCGCTGCACGCTGCTGCGATTGTACAGAGCCCTTGTGCAGTCCCGGCTTGATTATGGGAGCCTGGCCTATGGGTCTGCAGCACCCTCAGTGTTGAAGTTGTTGGACCCCATACACCACTGTGGGGTTCGGCTTGCAACTGGCGCTTTCTGTACGAGCCCCGTGGATAGTCTACTGGTGGAGGCCGGGGTCCCCCCCTTGCGGATTCACCGCCATCGACTGCTCGCCGACTATGCTGTCCACGTGCATTGCTCGCCTGGCCATCCCAATCATCGCCTGCTTTTCCCTGCCGTGGTCC
Organism: Schistocerca piceifrons; assembly: GCF_021461385.2. Classification (NCBI taxonomy): domain Eukaryota; kingdom Metazoa; phylum Arthropoda; class Insecta; order Orthoptera; family Acrididae; genus Schistocerca; species Schistocerca piceifrons. Next base: position 1,034,893,350 of record NC_060139.1, read on the forward strand.
TCCATCTGCCCGAACAGCGACCTAGGTCTGTGCTTTCTGTAGCTGTCCGTGTCCAGTCCCTGCTGTCAGAACTGGGGTCATTCCCTCTTCTGCCTCCCTTCCGGGTCCGTGCACCTACGCCTCCCTGGTGTTTGCCCCGGCCGTCCGTCCGTCTGGATTTGGCACAGGGACCCAAGGACTCGGTTCCGCGTGTGGCCCTCCGTCGCCGTTTTCTTGCGCTCCTCGCCTCATTTCCGGGCTGTGAGCTTGTCTACACTGATGGTTCCCTGGTTGATGGTCGCACTGCCTACGCTTTTGCTCATGCTGCCCATGTTGAGCAGCGCTCCTTGCCGGCTGGCTGCAGTATTTTTACTGCAGAGCTGGTGGCCATATTGCGTGCTCTTGAGCATATGCGTTTCTGCTCAGGAATGGGGGACTGATGACCTTAGCTGTTTAGTCCCCCTTAAACATCCCCACAACCACCACCACCACACACGTGCGCTGCGACATCTGCAACAATCAATTACACATCTTCGATTGATTGCCATCGATCATCGTCCATACAGTCTCGACTTGCCCCACCCGATTTTCGTCTTCGAGAACCTCATTCTGATGATGAAGCCGTACAAGTAGAGGTGAGGTTGTGATTCTATTAACATCAGAAATTCTACGGCGACGTTATCAACAAACTAGTCTCTCGTTGGGAGGAATGTGTTCTTCGCCAGAGTGACTATGTTCAGAAATAAATATGTAGATATGAAGAATAAAAATGTAGAATGTTAATAACGTTTGTTTAATTTGGAAGGCTTTATGAATTTTCACATAAAAATTCGGAGGCGTTACTTTCCAGCCAGCCCTCGTAGATCGCAAAGTTGTGATCAGAGACAAATGTAGACGGTAACTGACAGTGATTTATCACCTTTCTCTGCACATTTTGCTATTTTAGTCACTTGTCTTATCGTCTGCCTTTTACACTTCTTTCTTTGTCATACTGATTATTACTCGGCACTTCTTGTTGTTCCGTGTCGACGCACGTCACCTTCGTACTTTGATTAAAAGGTTGCGGAACTCTTTCCTCTGTACGAACGTTGCATTTTCTACACATTAAGACCTCGCTCAAATTGCTTGTACACCGTGATATTTGACCATCTCGGACTTAAATATTACCGATTATATCAAACAGTGGTTGTACATGTCAGAATGTATGTTCGATTGTGAACCGATTAAATGCCAATTGTTAGTTTTCAGTAAGATGGATAAATGAGTTGGCATAGGTATTTTCAAATTGAAGGTTAGAAAGAGTGATAAAGAGATGTGGGTGGAGTTTTATAATAAACAATCAGTTTGGAGACTTTTGTGGTCATATCGCTGTTGCGCCGGCCTGGGTGGCCGAGCGGTTCTAGGCGCTTCAGTCTGGAACCGCGCGAACGCAACAGTCGCAGGTTCGAATCTTGCCTCGGGCATGGATGTGTGTGATGTCCTTAGGTTAGTTAGGTTCAAGTAGTTCCAAGTTCTAGGGGACTGATGACCTCAGCAGTTAAGTCCCATAGTCCTTAGAGCCATATCGCTGTTCGCCGAGTGGAAGGTAAAACTTGTGACCTATTTTGCAAGCTAATGATTCAGCGGTAGATCTTTTATAAAATAAATAACATCTGAAACGGAAAATGAAACGGTGAATAGTTTCAGGTGTCTGGGGATACATAATTTCTCTACCAGCTGCACCGATGAACTCTTTTGGGATCATCAATCGAGTAATGAAGTCACCCTGAAGCAACATTTTGCCAAGTTTTCTACATGTCATTCTTCTCTGTTCTAATCGCCTGAATAAGTGATCAGTTCTAACATGGGATTCCAGCTTTGGTGAATACGAAATAATCGTAAAAATCGCTAAGCCCATGGAGATGAAAACTGCTAAAATTGTACCGCCCGCAGTTAGGATCTGGTTAGCTAAGGACAGTATTTATACGGGGCTCTTCAAAAAGAATGAACAGATTTCAGACATATATTGCTTCTGAACTACAAAATATAGAAACACAATTCGAACGTTTCTGGAAAGAGAAAAGTTGAAATTTTTATGCATTCATTGTGAGCACCGTGTGTTACAGGACAAATATCAAAACGGTGGCTCATTTCTTCCCACACACGAAGCAGCTGGTCTCTCGTTACCGAATTCACAGCTTCAAAAATGCGATGTCGCACACTTTCAAGAGCGTCAGGCATATGGGGTATAAAAACGCTGTCTTTAGCGTAACTCCACAGATAAGTCACAAGGTGTGGCATTTGGAGACCTGGGAGACCATCAGCGATGAAGTTCATGTTCTGCACCTCCTCTTCCAATCCATTGTCCTGAAATGGTGTCATTCAGGAATCCTCGGATGTGCTTAGAGAAATTCTTTACAAAAAAGACCGCGTTTTTATCCCCCCGCCCCCCTATGCCGGACACTCTTGAAAGTCTGCGACACCGCATTGTGGAAGCAATGAATTCGATAACGAGACACAAGCTCCTTCGTGTGTGGCAGGAAACGAGCCACCGTTTTGATTTATTTATTTATTTATTTATTGATTTATTTAACCTGGCAAGATTAGGGCCATCAGGCCCTCTCTTACATCTAACCAGGCATTCTACTTATTTTACATTGATACGTTTTAGTAGGCTTGTTAAACTACATCTAGTACAAAAAGTGAAATAAACAATTAGAAAGGTACACCTGGAAAAATACATACATATAGAGTTCATATTCGTAGATCATAAGTACTGTTATAATTAGACATTATTGAAGAGACAAATTTTAGATAGGAGTGCTGGCAGCATGGAGTATGAGGGAGACTCATGGTGAAGGGAGGAGAAGAATAGACATGATGAAACATAATTAAGGAAATATTTGTCGTGTAACACACGGTGCTCACATTGAATGCATAAAAATTTGAACTTTTTGCTTTCCAGGAAGATTGGAATTGTGTTTCTATCTTTTGTAGTTTGGAAGCAATAAATGTTTCAAATCTATTCCTTCTTTTTGAATAGCCCTGTATTAGGATTCCTTTCAATGCACACAGGCTTCAGCTTCATTTATACCACTAAAAAGTTTGCTCTGGAACATGCTCAAAAATCGGTAAATATTTCAGGGAAATTGAGTAAAAAAAATTAAATACTTCTTTAATATTCGCCAGTCCGAACTATATGTTAACCTTAGCCCTAACATACAGAACAGTGGCGACTCTTCGGTCGTAATATCTTTTTGCATCTTTGCACTTCGTTACTTAAGGGACAAATGAAGATTAAGTAAAAGTTATTACGTCAGTCCAGAGTCAGCTGGTAAAATTACAACAGATTCAAATTAGCACAGGAAGAAAGTCAGCATCGGACGTAATATTATCTATTTTACTGCAGACCTTTATTTCAGCTAACTTTGCTGACCTTCTTTCTGCTCTGTATTACCTTACTGTCGTGGGGCACAATCATTCCCGTGAAATAAAACACGGTGAAGATTCAAATAAGCCGCATGGCATCTCTGGCGTCGCAGGCATACACTAAGAGACCAAAGACACTAGTTACTCACTTTCATAAAACGCCACATTAAAAAGAATATATATTAAGACGCTACATTCGAGAACACTGGTCAGCAAAAAAGATTCATAGTACTTTAGATCGGTTTTAAAATTTTTCTGAAACGTAGTCTTAAGATTATTAAGAGGATAGCGTAGAATGTACTTCATTCAGGGTCAATATAAACCACATTCTACGTAAACTATTTCACAAGCTTGGACTAGAATCGCTACGCTGAAGAGCACATAATGAAAATAGTATACTCTACGTTCAGTTTCTATTTTAGGGATAATGCCTGCGGGAGCTTACTTCCATCGTTCGTTGCTTGCAATTTCCTGTAATAGAATTCCTGCAGCGTACGCGACAAAGCCCTTTTTGTTAAAAAAAAAGTAGTGGCAGAGAAGCCAATTTCGCGGAAAGGAGGTCAGGGCTCAGTTGCTAGCTGGCTGCGAACGCTGCTCGCGTTCCACTGTGTAAGAGTCGGCTCTTCAAGTGCAGGTTTATTCAGGGCGCCGACCGCGCGCTGCTGCACTGTCTTAATTGGCAGCAATCGTATTTACCCGTAATTGAATTATCTGTCTGTTTATATAACAACACAAACTGACTGTAGGTGTTGCTGTGGTGTGAAATATTGCAGTTATTGGAAAGTGGGAGTTGAATGAGTTGATTAACGGGAGTTGAATGAGTTGATTGACTCCGAGGAATTATTCAAAAGTGGCGAGTTTTATATAGATTTGTTGGTATTATGTGTGGTGTATTTTGTTGTTGGTATTGCGTGTAGTGTATTACTTAAACATCCCCCTTTTCCTTAAGGGACACACATGTATAAAACAACTTCATAGTCTGATTACTTTGCAGATGAGTTAATATGTTAAATATTAGATACTAAGCATATAAAACCTTCATGGTTGAAGAGACGTCTCAATGTTTAGAGTTCTGTCCCTCAATGGGTAGAAACGGAACCCTTTTAGCAACACTTTGTTGTCCATCTGCCTGTGTGTCTGTTCGACAGTTCAAGAACCGCTTTCTCTGGAACTGGTATACATATCAAGTTGAAGTTATCACATATTGAGGTCTACGGTCCCCTGGCGATGTAAAAGAGTGAAGCTTCTAAGTCAATGGAAACAAAAGATATAGCCATTTATGTCACATATTTTGATACTCGTAAACTCACTCATCAAAACATGTAGGGTACTTCCTGTTCGTCTGGAATCATGAAATTTGGCAAGAAGCAAAATTTCACTGTACAAGTAAAGGAAAAGAATCCTAAAATTGTGAATTTGTAGTTATATCACATAATTTTTTTTTAATTTTCTATCAGACCATCTTCCCGCCCGTCCGTCTGTCTCTTGAAACCCGCTTTTTCATAAACAGGTAAATGAATCAAGTTCAAATTTATGTCACATACTGCGGTTTATAGTCTTTCGGTGGCGTAAAAATGTTAAGCTTCTAAGTTTGTATAGTCAAAAGGTACAGCTATTTATGTCACATACTTGGATACTCGCAAACTCACCCATTACGACCAATGGGGTGTTTTACCTTAACGTAGAATAATGAAATTTCGCACTAAGAAATGTTTCACAATATAAGTAAAGGGAAAAAATCAGAAAATTGTTAATTTATAATTATATCTCACGCAAAAATATTTCCTTTGTCGTTTGTTATCCGACTTCAGACTTGAAATTAAAACATTCTCGAAAGTCTTGGAATGCGTGGGCTCTAAAGCACGTACCTTAACAGCTATGAACACTTCTCAGTAGAGGAGATGCGTTTCACATTAGCGAAGATGAACGAATGGTCATAGCTCCTCAGGTATGCAATTTAGATCCAACGTTTATTGGACATTTTTTCTCGTTTCTGTCCACACTACCACCACTGAAAGTTACCAGTCCTACACTCTTCGCAACACAAGAACCGGTACATATATTCAACTGTCAGAGATATTAGAACGGTTTTCGTTTATAACTTTGGACTCGTTCGTTTCTGGTACAGGGATCCTTACTTCAGATTAGTACATTTATCGTTCTCCATCATCCTAGAAAGTCTGTAACATCATCACGGAATCACCCCGTGTATATGTACATTTACAGACGCCCGCGCCTATGACTTAGACGCTCTGTAGTTACGTTGGATGACGTTCCCGGACATGGGTTCCTACTCAAAATGCGATGTACTCACTCCCCTCTACAAGTCCTAAAAGTCTGTAACGGGAATTTCTGACCACCCTACACCTGGATGCAAATGTTGAAGAATGCTGTACTACGTGGGTTAATATTTGTGCTCTCTCTTACTTTGTGCCCACTTCTCTAACAATTAGAGCGCATTCTTTACGGTATTAATCTTGTGGAATGCTACGTCTTGGGCGTCGTGCATCAACAAAGAATTTGAGACATTGGTCAAAGAAGAGTAGCAGTTGTTTAGCTTGAACGCGGACGTTGGTAATCCATGGCCGACACAACATTTCCAGAAGCCACAGACTCCAGAGCGTTCATTCAGAGTACCAGCGGGTGTTAAGTCCACTAACTGGCTTGCGTCGGGCACCGTTAGGTTCTCCACGAACGCGAAGCTTTTAGCACTTGCAGTGGTCGCCCCACTGCAACTTGCAACCGAGGCCCAGTTTCCCCATAGGTAATAGTTGAACATTCTGCTAATCTCTTACTATTACAACCGGATTATTAGTCTGCATTCTGACCGGTAACTTACGCATATCTTTCCTTGTCAAAGTGGCGTCATTGTGTTCGCTACATCAATAGGAAATCCTGTGCGTGTACATCTCAGCGGTATCATGCTTGTATAACCACGAAGTCTATCGCTAGAAATTTGTCGTGTTTATTGCTCTAGGTGCACTTGCAGCGTTAATTTTCTATCAGCACACAATGTTTCTTCCGTTCAGTGAAGAATCGTCAACGAAAATTGAACAAATCCTTAACAGACATAGGATTAAAACTGTCTTTCTTTCGCCTAATAAAATCATGCCTTCAGCGTGACAGTAGCTACGTGGGCCGTCTATTTCGAACTGTTTTTCCCATCGCTGACCCGAACATCAGCGGCGCATGCAGAAATCTAGGAAAATGTGCGGTTGCCAAACGTACTCTAACGAATAAGCACAAGATCTTGTTTGACACACGCCGATTGTAGGCAACACTTAGTACACCGTAGTATGTGGGAACTGTAGTGTGCGCGGCGCTCAATAGTGCATGGAAATGGAGACATGACACCAGCAGACTGTGTAACTTTTTCTGAAGATTTATCACCTTTGGCGATTTGTTGTTCTGCGGTGACCAGGGTAGGTTTTCCCTCCATATTTATCATTTTCACAAGAGCTTTGGGCACACTATTGGGTCCTATTGTCCTCTGGCTCGGGTGAATTCTCCTGTTTTTGCTAATCTTCTTTATTGAATAAATGCTTCACGGAGTTCTTGCCGCGCCAGATTTGCCAGTCTCGATATTTCGACTGCTTCATAACGGCGTATTGAAATCTAATTGGTAAGCTGTGGCGACGGAGGAAGTCGACGGGGGCTCGAGACTAACAAATCTGACACGGCAACAACGCCGTGAAGTATTTATTCAAGAATGTCGTCACGTTGGCGTGGTCTTTTTTTATAGTTGTTTATTTAAATATTTTAACTTCCCTGATTTGTGGTTCTTTCTTAATTGCTCATGACACTTCGTATTTGTGACATCCTGGTGCATGGCTCTTACTACGTTTTCCTGTTGACATACAAGGTCTCTGCGTGCATCTGGCTATTTTGAAAAGTATTTTACGTGTTCTGTAATCTTTTCGACGAGGTATTTCTCTCCTAGTTCTTCGTAAAGCTTCACACCCGTCTGTTGGCTCCTAGACACCACCTCTGACATTTTTTCTGTAGCAGGTTGTTAGCTTTTAATATGTGGAGGCATAGGTTGGTGTCACTCCGTATAGGATCGTTAGTTGTACTGTAGCTCTGTAACGCTTTAGATTTGTGGTATGGTTCGAGTCCTTATTGCTGAAGAAATGTATCAGCGCTCTAGATCATCCTGGTCGTATTTTGCATTCGTTCTATAATGTGTGTTACATGAAATCCCTTTATCTTGGACAGTTCCTACGTCTTCCTTTCTTTCTTTCTTTCACTGGTCCCATGTCCCGCGCTGACGCACGGTCGGCATTGTTAGGAACTGATTTGGCAAGGTTAGTGGAAAGGGGTGGCCGAATGCCGTTCCTGCCGCCACCCCGTACCCCCCGGGATGGAATCAGTGTACCCCAGCTGTCTGCGTCGAGTGTAATTAATGGAATAGTGCGAGCGTGTTCAGATGTCTGCGAGTCGTGTAACTGAGGCGGAACGTGGGGACCAGCCCAGTATTCACCTAGCGGGATGTGGAAAACTGCCTAAAAACCACTTCCAGGCTGTCCGACGGACGACGGTAATCCGCCGGGCGGGTTCGATCCGGGGCCGGCGCGCCTACCCGAGTCCAGAAAGCAGCGCATTAGCGCTCTCGGCTAACCTGGTGGGTCCTAGGACAATTCCTACGTATTTGACGTTATTATACCACGATGTCCATTGGTTTAGGATTGCCAAGGTCGTCCTGTATTGGTCTTATTTTTAGGGTTCCATACCTCAGATCAGTAGAAACAGGAACCCTTACAGGGTAACTTTGTTGTCCGTCTGACTGACTGTTCAGACTCCTTTTTCGCAGGAACGGGTAGAGGTATCAAGTTGAAATTTATTTCAGGTACCAAGGTCTACGCTCCCTTGGTGGTGTAAAACATTTAAGCTGCTTAGTCCAGGCAAAAGATACGACCATGTATATGGCATATTTTGGTACTCGCAAACTCACTCGTCCAGACGTTTAGACGAGTTATTTATATGCAGGGTGTAAATTTTAAGTTGACAAACCAGAATAACTCGAAAAATAAGCTTCACACGAAAAAATGGGTAGAATCAAAAGTTGATTATTTTCCAGGGGTACATCTGCTGGTGCTAAAATTACCCGCCACCCCAGCCCACTGGGGGGTAGGACTTGGGGGTAGGGCTGGAGGCAACTTTAAAATTTCAAATGGAACCCCCATTTTTTTGCAGAATCGGATTCTACATAAAAAACTAAGTACATTGTGTCTTAAACATTTGTTTTGATTCTTGGTAGTTGCCGCTGTAATACAAGAAAATCGATGTTCTCATTTTTGCGTGGGAAATTGTTACGGATGAATGAAAAATACTTATTTACTTCATAAATTTTGATTCGCTAAAACTAAAACACTCTCTCTCTCTCTCCCTCCTCCATAGGTTTTACAAATGTTGACCCAAAAAATTAAAAAAAATTAATATTTCGGTTAACATATGTAAAACTCTAATTCCTCTCTCTCAAACCCCAACCTATGGGGAGAGACGGAGAGTTTTCGTTTTAGCGAATCAAAATTTACTAAGTAAATAAGTATTTTTTATTTATCCGTAACCCTTTTCCACGCAAAAATGAGAGAATGGATTTTCTTGAATTACAGTGCCAACTACCAAGAATCAAAACAAATGTTTAAGGCAAAATGTACGTAGTTTTTCTATGTAGAATCTGATTCTGCAGTAAAAACTTGGGGGGTCCCATTTGAAATTTCAAAGTTGCCTCCCGCCCCACCCCCAGGGGGCTGGGGTGGCGGGCTTATTTTAGTACCAGCAGATGTCCCCCCTCGAAAATAATCAACTTCGGATTCTACGCATTTTTTTCGTGTAAAGCTTATTTTTCGAGTTATTCTGGTTTGTCAACTTAAAATTTGCACCCTGTACATGTCCTAGTGGTATTCAAATCAAAAAAAGAAAAAAAAATTCAGTGATTAATGTAGCAGCTTGAAGAATGGTCTAATAATAGTTAAGTTCGTATCAACTTTGGTGCAACATTGTAATTTACTGTATTTTAGTACAACAATTTTAGAGGGTTAAATAGGAACGGGAAACCGCGGGTCTAGAAACCGAGAGGTCCCAAGATCGAATGTCGGTCGGACCATGGATTTTTCAGCCTTCTTTTTAACCTAGCGTTCACCTTTCAGCGATGTGAGGAGTCGCCAGAAACAACATACGGTTCGTGTTTCACGTTAAACTGTAGGTTCCCTTCCCCCAGCTGAATAACTGGGGTAAGTTAGGGACACGCATCGCCGTAGTGGTGTCCAATAGAAAGACTTGCACCAGGCCATTGAGCGATACGAAATTTTGTTATCATCTGTACAGGATGAACATTAATAAAACCGGCAGGGATGGATTCCTGATTGGAAATGGAGGGGAAAAAAAGGTCCTATGAACATTTTGTCCGGAAATGCATCGTTGCCACGGTGGATGGCGCAGACGAATGAATTTCTCCGACTCGTGCCGTGTACTCCTTGTGTGTGCAGGCTGTCTGATTGACGCAGCGTACTATAGTAAGCAGGATGGTCCGATATTCATGTCGGGAACAAGTCGAGATGGTGTTCTTGTACGACCAAGAAGATGGAAATGGTAGAGGGGCAGCACGGCTATACCAAAACAAGTACCCTCACATACATCAGCCACATCGCTCGACATTTCAAGCTCTTTTTTTGGACGTTTGTGTGATCATTGGCCTTTTTAGACAGACGAACGTGCAGGGAGGCGCCGTCGATGATTCGCATCTGCTTGGTCGTACACAGACATGTCGGCTTCTTCCCGAAATGAATGCCGGACATTCCGCAGCTCGTGGTCGTGCGGTAGCGTTCTCGCTTCCCGCGCCCGGGTTCGATTCCCGGCGGGGTCAGGGATTTTCTATGCCTCGTGATGGCTGGGTGTTGTTTGCTGTCCTTAGGTTAGTTAGGTTTAAGTAGTTCTAAGTTCTAGGGGACTGATGACCATAGATGTTAAGTCCCATAGTGCTCAGAGCCATTTGAACCATTTTTTGAATTCCGGACCATTCTGCTGCTTAAGGAAACACACGGCACGTCAGCGCCATTTACCGTAGCTACGAAGCATTTCGGGACACATGCAAAGGACCTTTTTTCTCCATTTCCAGTCAGAAATCCGTCCGTGCACTTCGCTCGTTTTAATTGATTTTCACCCTGTACACAAAATACTGTCTGTTCGGAACACTCAAATCGCGAGTTCTACTCGCACTTGTCCGGTTTTATTTGTGATGAGGACGGCTGCTGTCTTAGTTGGGTTCATTGTGATCCTGCTTATTCTCGCCTCTTGGTCTGTTAGGACAAGTCGTTGCGTCTTTGTGATTACTTATGGAATGTGTCTTCCTGTCGTTAGAAACGCAATGTAGTCGGCGTAGGGGCTGGCGCTAACGAGTTGAATGGTTGGCAGGTTGTTGACACATATATTAAAAAATTGAGATGATATCACAAACCCCTGCAGTATGCCTACTGTCGTGGTTTGGAGTTCTGACAGTGTGAGCTTATGCTCTTTTTCAGCCGTAGATTTGGTTTTTGTGGTTTGACTCCATTAATTTGTACATGGGAGAAAGGAGAATTCTGAATTTATTTCCTCTCTACTGAGTTGGCTTTTGGCTTGAGGTGGTGAATTATAATCCCGGCTTTCGCATTGCAGGTGAGAGAAACCCCTCGAAAACCTCACATGGCTTTTTTTTATGCGTCTTTCATCTCCTGCTCGGGAGAGTTGGGCGGTCTGTTATAGAGCTTTGCGCTTTCCATCGAAATATCCCAGTTAGCAGAGAAGTTCCACAACTGCCTCGCTTGGTTCTGCTGTTAACAGCCCTTCTATTCTCGCAGTTGCTCTGGCGTGCCGACATATCGTGATCAGCAAGGGACGCGATCTGCGCGAAACGATCCCACGTCCTGTAGTCTAGAGGGCGTAAGGAGAACCTTGACAGCTCGCAGCGCTGTTGCCAGCCTTCAACTGCGGAATGCTAACGGGTGCAGGCGAAAACAGATCCGTTTACAGAACTGTGACAACACTGAGGTGTTGTCAGAGACGCGGTAAGTTATTGGTTGAGGTAGGCCCGCAGAGATGCTCCAGTCAGCCCACTGTAGCTGTCAGGGATCAACTAAGGCCAGTTCAACTATAGTGCCGCCTGTTGCTTGCCTGAAACTGGGTTCTTTCTTCTAGGTTTTCAATCATCGGAAAAAAATGGAGGTGATGTGAATTGGCAAATCGATATATCACTCCCTCATTCATCTACGTCTATACTCCTAAAGGAACCATTTGATATGTGACTTAGACGACTTTGTCTACCACGGTAATTCCCCCCCCCCCCTTTCTTCTTCTTCTTCCAGTCAGCGAATAGTACAAGGGTAGAACGATTGCTGTTAATGATCTATGCGAGCTCGACTGTCTGTACTTTTACCTTCATGGTTTCTCCACAAGATATATGTAAGAAACAGCAATGTATTAGTTGACTCTACAGTAGTGGCCGGCACGAAAATAGAGTCCTCAAGGTCAGGGCCGCCGCCAGCATGGTCTGCGGGCTGTGATTCGCCCGCCTCTTGGCTGTGTTGCCATGTAGGTACCGTTAGTAGTAGGTCAGAGTAACTGAAAGCTCAGTGTTACCGTGCTGTAACGAGTGTTGACGCCTGATCTCAGTGTCTTACTGTTTTTAGAAAGGTGCTTTGACGTGTGCTGGTAATAATTCGTGTGAGCTCGAATCTCTTTACTTTCACGTTCATGGCTTCTCCGTGAGATACGTAAGACAGAGCAACAAGTGTCTATCATCTGCAGGTCTTACTGAATTTCGCCACGATTTTCTAGCATTGTGGGGTGTGCAGGAGCATCACACGCAAAAGCCTCATGAACCTACCACATTATGTGGTAGGTCACCTATCTACACATACATTGAAGAGGCAAAGGAACTGGTACACCTGCCTACTAATATCGTGTAGGGCCACCACGAGCTCGCAGAAGCGTCGCAACATGACGTGGCCTGGTCTCTACTAATGTCTGAAGTAGTGCTTGTGGGAACTGACACCGTGAATCCTGCAGAGCTGTCCGTAAATCCGTAATAGTACAAGGGGATGGAGATCTCTTCTGAACAGCTCGTTGCAAGGCATCCCAGATATGCTCTACAATTTTCGTGTCTGGGGAGTTTGGTGGCCAGTGGAAGTGTTTAAACTCGGAGGAGTGCTCCTGGAGCCACTCTGTAGCGATTCTGGAGGTTTGGAGTCACGTTGTCCTGCTGGAATTGCTCAAGTCCGTCGCAATGCACAATGGACATGAGTGGAAAGAGGTGATCAAACAGGATGATATGTAGGAGTCACCTGTCAGTGTCTAGACGTATCAGGGGTCCCATATCACTCCAGCTGCATACGTCCCACACTGTTACAAAGCCTCCACCAGCTTGAATTGTCCCCTGGTGACATGCAGGGTCCATGTTCAAATGTGTGTGAATTTTTAAGGGACGAAGCTACTGAGGTCATCGGTCCTTGACATACACACTACTTAACCTAACTTAAATAAACTTAAGCTAAGAAGGAGGACTCGAACCTCCAGCGGGAGGGGTCGCGCAATCCGTGACATGGTGCCCCAGACCACACAGCTACTCCGCGCGGCCAGGGTCCATGAGGTCGTCTCCATACCCGTACACTTTTATCCATTCGATACAATTTGAAACGAGACTCGTCCGACCATGCAAAATGTTTCCAATTATTAATAATCCAATATCTGTGTTGACGGGCCCAGGTGAGACGTATAGCTTTGTGTCGTGCAGTGATCAAGTGTACACGAGTGGGCCTTCGGCTCTGGAAGCCCATATCCCGTCCTTGCAGCTCTTTTTCCAGCCGCAGCGATGTCGGAGATTTGATGTTTCACGAGATTCCTGATATTCACGGTACACTCGTGAAATGGTTGTACCGGAAAATCCCTACTTTACCGCTACCTCGGAGAAGCTGTATCCCATATCTCGTGCACCGACTATAACAACACGTTCAAACTCACTCAAATGTTGATAACCGGCCATTGTAGCAGCAGTAGCCGATCTACCAGCTGCGCCAGACACGAGTTGTAATATATACACGCTGCTGACCGCAGCGCTGTATTCTGCCTGTTTACTTATGAGTTTGAATACGCATTTCTGTACGAGTTTCTTGGGCGCTTCAGTGTATATAAAGTGCTCTATAACACTTTCTGTCCGTGTGTGAAGATCAATTTCAGGAAATATTGTAGGGATTTTGGTACAGTTTTGACTTCCAGACTAACAGACTGATTCACTGACTCACGAGGAAAGTTCGTGTGTGTAATTTATAAACATTTTGTGCAAATTAGTTGAACCATGATGAATTAAAGTATCTCGCCACTGTGAAAACGACGGCATTGCCATCTAGCGGTGAATGGTAGAACTCCTGGAAATCGCATAAGATAACCCGACTGCCGCGAAGCTGTACCTGTACCTGTACCTATACCTCGACTGGGACGCCGGCGCAAGTTACCGCCGACACCCTAAATGAACAATGATACAGGACGTGTCACATATTAAGCTGATAAGCCCAGATTTTTTGGTACAGGGTTAATGTTTAAGGCGTGTGAATGGAAAGGCAGGAAAAGGTTTCACAGAAAATCATAGCTCGCGCTGAATCGGCGTTGCAGTCGGGCAGACCAGGTGGTGCAGAGGTCCCATCATTGTCACAAGAAGTCTCTCCAAATGTCGATTACATATGGAACACACAACAGCCATGTCTCCTGAAAACGTTTCTGGCGTGGACTGCTTAAATCTTTTAGCTTAAATGGATGATATTCAGTTACCCAACATTGTGCTCTGCGTTTTAATCATGTGACCTATAAACAACATTATGGCTGGCTCGTAAACAAAATTACCGCTTCACTGGAAAAGTCATCCGGAGTGCTATGTGTGTGAAGCTAGGACAGATCACTATTTTATATATATATATATATATATATATATATATATATATATATATATATATATATATATATATATATTGTGACCAGTAACATTTCCTTAGGGTGGGCTGAAGTTACCGTTACGTCTGAAGATTTCTCTCTATTGAGAATGACATGCTGCGTTCTGTTTGTGAGAACCAAAGGTGATTGATATGCCCTAAATTTGTGTTTTGTTCAGTAAATTGTAGTGTGGGACTTTATAGAACGCTTTCCGGAAATCAAGGAATACGGCATGAAACCTGGGCGCCAGTATCTACTGCCTTCTGCGTTTTATGGACGAACGGACCGTGCTGTGTTTCACATGATAGTGGTTTGACACGTAAATTTTCAGATACTATCTAAAGCACGCAGAGAACGATTTATTGTGGACAACTCAGTTCGTTTATGACCCCGTAAATGGTGATTCATGTCGTGTTGCAACAGACTAGTTTCCATTTTCGCTGTATTTCCAGGACTGACGTAACTGACGCGGTCGTTGCGACGCTGGACTCTGGGAGTGATGGTTGAAATATTAAACAGATCACCCTATTTACGTATTGTTTGGATGCACTATATTGCTTTAAGCGAATGCCACAGTCGGTTCTCCCTCATTCTAGTCCAAACGAACCATTGCGCCATGTTTCATGAGAGCAGTTTCCACGAGATGTTGAATTATAACTTCACTTTCCTGTTAAAAAATAATGAATTCTGTACGAAATCACACCTGCTCACCAAATCCTGCAGTATCAAAGCACAAGTAGAAGTTTTAGTAAAATTTCATTGTGTCTTTTTTTCCCACTCTCTCCTTCATTTATTTTCAGTCTCTCTCTCTCTCTCTCTCTCTCTCTCTCTCTCTCTCTCAGCATCAATGTCCCTCAGGTGATTTATTGTATCCACCTCCCACTTTTATACGAGCATACTTGGCTTGCTTTTTGCATTTACTGTTCGAGTCGTCTCAGTTTCCTGATAAACAGTTTGTAGTACTTAGTGCTGCGACAAGAGGCAGTCGCTGCGTTAAGGGCATTTTTGTTTTTGTGCATTCTCATTATCAACTGCCTGAGTTATTGCACGATTCCTCAATTAATAAACAAACTGGTATCGGAAATCATGTATTATACGTCCTTGATGTCCAAAATCAGGCTTTAATTGACATCGAAATTTTTCGACTTTCTCGAATCCGTGACAGTTAATATTACTTAAGGCACTTCATTTGAAAATTACGAGAAGTAATGTAATTGATGTAGTGGCAGGTAGGCATTTCGTAGGTGCCAGTTTAGCACGATTGAATATCTCACATTAGATAGTACAGCTGCTGGGACAAGAGATGGAGATAAGTGTGAATCTCATATCCCAAGTGAGCAGGTTCGAAACCTGCCTCGGGCATGGATGTGTGTGCTGTCCTTAGGTTAGTTAGGTTTAAGTGGTTCTAAGTTCTAAGGGACTGATGACCTCAGATGTTAAGTCCCATAGTGATCAGAGCCATTTGAGCCAAGTGGGCATGTAAATTTAACCTTTTCCGTGACTCACGTAAGGGAACAGTCCTTTAGAGTGAAAATCATTGTGACTTTACTGAACTATTATTATAAATCTCTTTATCAATATTGCAGTATTTGTATTGGTTAACATATTTTAAATCGTTTTCTTCTCTTTATGTTCCAGGTAACTGGCAGAAGCAGAATAAATTACAAAATCGCGTACGCGACAAAGAAGAAGGAACCACGACACAAAAGAAGAACCCGTCGAACGTCGTAAAAAGATCATACTTTGCTGCAATTTGCTAGTGTTCGCATTATGGCTAAGAGACCTGCATAATATATATGTACATGTATAACTGATAAGTAAAATAAAGGAATCTTAGTCGTACTAAGGGTTTTAAATTTGAAGCACTGTGCACTCGCAACGCCTAGCCTTGTCGCACTAAGGGTTTTAAATTTTAAGCACTGTGCACTCATAACGCTCAGCCTTCGAGTTTTTAATAATTTTTTTAATTTATTTTCGATCTTCTCTTTAAACTAATATCTCCCATAGTAAGTGACTGTAAACAGTACTGACTAAACACAGAATCGAACCGCGAATTCTATAACTCTTCAGAATATGTAACAGTGCGGTGAGTGTAGGGACTTGTGTAAACAACTGAAGTATGGACGAAGCAGGTGGAATGGTAACCAGTTGGGATGTCATTTGGCTCCAGGTTACAGTTTAACGATCAGTGTTTAGCGAGCACGGCAGTACTACATCAAATTACTGGGAAATATTTGTACATACTCCACTACCTACATCCTCCTAAAAGATCCAACTTTCTTGCGTGCTTCACGCTGTCAGCTACTGAAATCAGCACTGTACACTTGTGATAATATGTTAAAATAAATACGAACACAAATTATTGCTGTAAAGCTGTATTCTATTTTCCAGAAATATAAGTGTGTGCTGAATGTCCTCATATGTTAATATCTTCAATAATACAACTAAATTAACCTTCACACAGTCGCAGATTATTTATTTATTTATTATTGTCTTTTGATGTACAAAGCATCGAGTCAGTTCATTATAGAAGTGGCACGTCTGGTGGTCGAAATATTTGCGTGAGTCATACAGGAAACACAGTAGCTTGTAACAGATCATGCTAACACACCACGAATATTGGCAGAAAATACAAGTCTTTCAGGTTATTGAGAAGAACTGGGGTAGTGAGTAGTATAAATAAACCAGTTTGTCCTGAAGTTATATTTACACGCAATTTTCTGACTTTACAGTGAACTTCATACGGTGAATGTTTACAAGCACTTAGATGACCACTGCATTTGCACTATCGTCTTGTGTTAATGTTTGAGAAACAGATGGCTTTTGCACGGAAGGAGCAGCTGGGAAAGTCATTTTTGAGCACACCCCTTGCTGAAACTTTACTGTGGAAGTTTGCCGTGTGTTTTCTGCTATTCGCCCAAATTAAATAAAGAAACTTTTCTCTCTATGTTTTGTGCAATATTAACATGTCCACTACTGAAACGCCAAGTGCAAGACACTATAGATCACCTGGTTGCTTACATCTTCATTGTATATCCGATTATACGTGTTTAACGAAACACCATTGGCTCATCTTTTTGACGACACGTCATGTGCTAGCAAAGACCAGATATCTTTCTCGTGTAGCTGAGGGCCTGCTGTCTGTTCACAAGAACCTGAATTGACAACAACTACCGAGACTGACAGTGAAACCGGTAAAGTTTGCACGAAAAAGCAACGCACCACGACTATGTGATGGCAGTAACAGATATTTACACGTGGATGCGTGATTCTTAATTATTAATCTACTTTTTGGATGGTTCACTTATTCTAATTGAATTAAAGTGTCCTCTAAAATTTTTTCTGCGTTTCATGTCCCTATTTACTTGTGTTTGTTAGTGCCGAAACATCGTAAATGATGATTGGAAGGAAAACAACTGATAGGTGACGTAGAGAGGATATAAAATGCAGATTGGCAATAGCTAAACAGTATTTGTGAGAAAAGAGAAATATCTTAACTTTGAATACAAGTTTAATTAATGGGAAGCATTTTCTGAAGGAAGGTATTTCCCTGGTATATACTACTGTACTGAAGTGAAACGTCGACGATAAATAGTTCAGATAGGAAGAGAAAAGAAGCTTTTTAAACGTGGTACTATAGAGGAACGTTGCAGTTTGGTAGAGCTAGTATCTAGCGAAATGCTACTGAACCGAAGTGAGAAAGAAAGTAGTTTATGGAACAACCTGACTGAAAGAGGGGATCTTGTGATGTCACATACGAAGGCAACAGTGAATCGTCAGTTTGGTACTGCAGACAAACGCGGGAGAAAAAAATTGTAGAGGAAGACAAAGACGTTCAAATGGATTAGGTTACGGTAATTATGAAAAGATGAAGAGACTTGCGCAGGTAGTCTTCGGCTTGAAGATCGTAACAACATTTTTATTTTTCCTTTTACAAATCGTGCGTACTTCATAAGTTGATTGTATCATTCTTTTTCTGTATGACGCTGCATAGTAATTAGTTTGGATGCTAATTGCCACGTATGAACGATGCAATTCTTCGAAATACACTGGTGTGCAAAACTTACGTACTTTAGAGTGACGTGTCAGCGCCAAGTAACATAGCTCGATGAAACTTGGGCCATACACAGAAGCAACTGGTACACTATAGTACAGAAGGTAAGTGAAAGGAATATGCAATGAGACGAACACAAATGACACTTTCATTCAAAGATAGTAATTGCTTTGATTCATGATGGTCCCCTGGACATTATAAAAGACGGGCCATGGTTCTTAATAGGGTGTATGATCGTCACGGGCGGCAGTGCATGCTCTGCAAGGTGTTCCCATACTGGCTAAAGTTTGGTAAAGAGTTCTTGTGGTAGGGCGTTTCATTCTTCTACTAGAGCTGCGTATTCATTGGTGCTTCTGGACGCTCTGCAGTACGTCTTCTCGACGCATTCCACACGTGTTGGATGGTATTTAAGTCGGGGGAACAGGCAGACCAGTCCATTCGCCGGATATCTCCTCGGAAATGAAACCCCTACAGCCGTCCTTACGTTGTCATTTATTGTGTATCTCCAGTTTCGGCGCTTCAGTGCACTATCTTCAGGCATTACTTGATGCTCAAAGGGTTATGACGATCCATATACACGATGCCTCAGTGGCCAACAACTGGTTTGCGCAGATTACCTGGAACTGTGGTGTCTTCTCTCCAACCATCAACTGTCAGCTCAACTGTTACAGTAGTCTGCGTAAACCAGTTGTTGGCCACTGATGCATTGTATATATTGATCGTGATAACCCCTTCAGCATCAACAAAGGCCTGAAGATGGTGCATTGAAGCGCCGAAACTGGTAGTTAAACAATAAATGACGGCTGTAGGTGTTTCATTTTCTTACAGTAATGAACGGCCGTAGTCGCCCAAACCTCCTGGCGCAAGTGTGGACATAAAAGAGTATCTTCTCGTTCCAAGAGCTCCCACTCTTGCTGTTCAATGCGGTCGCGACTTGTCAATAAAAAAGAAGTCATGACCGAACACACCCCTGAAAAGACACGCATGGGGAGGAAGTACAGTATCAAAATAAGGTAACCGGTAAGTGTACCGTGTTCCAAGACTTGGAGGTCAATACGCCCATGGAACATTAGGCCTCCACATATAATAGTATCAGGACCACAGAAAGTATCCTCTTCGTTAATGTTCTTGGATGCATTGCGTGTTCCCACCTCTCGTCATTGGAGCCTAGGCTACATCCGCCGTTGTCGAACACGATCGTTGGGTGGTCATCGTTATTGTCACACTACTTCTTCCCCACGTACGTCTTCCCCGGTGTGCATTCGACTCAGACTTCATTTTTATGGATGACAATGGGACACCGCATCGGGTAACAAAGGTGGAGGAGGTCTTGGAACGAGAGGATATTCGGTGAATGGACTGTTCTGCCTGTTTCCCCGACTTCAGTATCACTGAGCACGTGTGGGGTGCGTTGGGAAGATACATTGAAGCACGTCCACATGTACCAACGACCATCCAGCAGGAATGAAACGCCCCACCACAAGAAGTCCTTACCAACATTGTGGCCAGCACGCGAGAGCGTTGCAGAGCATCCATTGCCGTCCTTGGTAACCATTCAGCCTATTAAGAAATCATGTTCCGCCGTTTTTAATGTCCAAGGGACCATCACGAATCGCGGTGACGTCGATGTAATTATTGTCTCTGAGTAAAAGAGTCACTTCTCTTCGTCTCATTGCGTATTTCACTCACTTACGTTCTGTACTATACCCTTGCAGTTCTTTCTGCGTATGGCCCAAGTTTCATCGACCTATGTTAATTGGCAGTGACGCTTCATGTGAAAGTCCTTTCCTCGTTAAGCATTGCACAGTGTTGTATTACCGAAGTCGCCTTCATATGGGATACAGTGACGAATGTTAATATTCCAGCACTACGTAATTTTTACCTTGTAGCACCATACCGTTGTTCGTAACAAAACTAACCAAAAAGACATACCCAGTTATATTTAGTTGTATGCTTTGTAAATAATAGCATAACCTTTATTAATGCAAGTTTCAAAAGTTCTCTAATAATACCAATTAAATAAAACTCGGTCCTTTATTCAAGGCACTTCAGTATTTGGTCACTTCTCAGAAATAATTATTTCAAGAGAAATTTTCGTGAAAAATGTTTTTTTTTTTAACACCTTGTCGGGTAGCCATTATCTTGTATCACCTCTTTGAAACCCTGCGGCATAGTCCTAATATTTTTTAAAAAATCGTCAGTACATAGACCATCCGACGCTTCAGAGCTTGCTTGGAAGATATTGGCGTTTTTCTAATACCTCACTCTAGTTCTCCCCACACATTCTCTGTAGGTTTTAGGTCTGGTGATTGAAGTGGTGGTTGTGAGACTTTTCAGCATTTATACAACAAACATTCCTGCACAGTGCGAGCCGTATGTTTCGGGTCTTTGTCCTGGTAAAACCTGAACGTGTTTGATATCCCCATTTTTCAGCACTTTTGCGTAAATTGTTTTTTTAATGTGTTCAGATAGACATATCTGTCCGTCATACTGTCTGTGTACACTAATTCGCTAGTTTCGAATCTGGATAGACAACGCCAGACAAGAACACCGTCACATCAATGCTTTACATTCGGTTTAACATTCGTGACTTTGAGTTCAAATGATAAATTTAATTTCGTCGGTAAAAATGTCGTTCCACCTTGTTTCTTCCTACGTAATAAACTCTTTAGCTGAGTCCAATCTCTTCTCTCGATTCTGTTTATTCTCATACGGTTTCTTCATAGCCACTCTTCCATTCTAGCCATTATCTTTCAATACTATGCAAATCGTTTGCGTATGTACCTTCTTTACAGTTTAGTTTAGAAGCTCACTTGCTAATTTGGTTGCACTCAATGTAAGATCCTTCTTTATTTTCGTATTACACTCCTATTGCCATGTGCATCCAATTCTTTGATTGATTGGCCTTTTTGGGGTATAGAGTTTGTACGATCCTCATTTTTGAATCGCCTGGTGATATTTGCCACAGTGATATTACTTATGTTGAACATGCACCAATTTGTCTATGTGATTTACCTTTCGCGTTATGAAAAATCACAGGTTATATATCACAACTGATACTAGTTTTGCGTGGCTCTTTACCATCTGGACAGTCGAACGCCCTTGTACACACACACACACTAGCTTCTAGCTAAGAGTATATACACTGATCAGCCAAAACATTACGGCCTCTGCCCACCGCGACATTGGATGGCGCCTGGTTGCATTGCGGCCATGGGACGTGGTAGCAAAAGTATGTAAGCGGAGCAGACATGGACGGAGGATCACCCTAGCGCCAATACGGGCTGCAAATGGGGACATCCACTGAGATATGCTACTCTGACAAAGGGCAGATTATTATTACGCAAAGGCTTTGAACGAAAGTCTCGAAAACGAGGAAGCTGGTCGAATGTTCACGTGCTACTGTCGTGGGAATCTACGGACGGAGGTAGGTCAGAGAAACTACCACTAGGCGCTAAAAGGTTGGACGTCTACGACTCTTGACAGAACATGGGGTTCGGAGGCTTGTACGCTCTGTAAAGTAAGGTAGATGGTGACCTGTGGCAGCTCTGCCGAAAGAGCCGAAATGTGGTGCAGGCGCCGGCGGCTGTAGCCGAGCGGTTCTAGGCGCTTCAGTCGGGAATCACGCTGCTGATACGGCCGCAGGTTCGAATCCTGCCTCGGGCATGGATATGTGTGATGTCCTTAGGTTAGTTAGGTTTAAGTAGTTCTAAGTCTAGGGGACTGATGACCTCAGTCTAAGTCCCATAGTGCTTAGAGCCATTTGAAGCATCTGGTGCACACGTTGACCCAACGACATCCTGAATTACGATTGCAGTGGACACGAGACCACCGACATTCGACCGTCGATCAATGGAAACGTGACGACTCTTGGGGTGAATCACATTTTTGCTACACTACGTCAATGGTCGTCTCCACAAACACCGCCGTCGAGGTGAACGGCGGCTCGAAACGTACAGCGTGTCGTGGACGCAGGCTGATGGGAGCAGTATTATGCCCTGGAAGACATTATCCTGTGCCTGCATGGGACCTGTGGGAGTAATGAAAAACACGCTGACAGCTGCGAATCACCTGCATCCCTTCACGCTTGATGTCGTCTTCCCCGACGGCAGTGCCATTTTCAGCAGTATATTGACCGTGTCAAGGAGCCTGAAACGTGCTACAGTGGTTGTAGGAGCATTGTACTGAACTCACGTTGATATATCGCCGAACAAATTTGCCTGATTTTAATCCTCTAGATCCTATCTGGGTCGCTATCGGGCGCCATCATCGCATAGGCAAAACGGCGGCCCATTATTTACACGAATTACAGGGCCTGTGCGTAGGCATGCAATGCCACGTACCTCCACAAACCTACCAACAAACTATCGATTCACTGATCTGAAGAACAAGTGATTTATTTCGTTCCAGAGACGGACAAACATGTTACTTAACAGGTGGTCATAATGTTTTGACTCATCACTGCGTCTTGGAGTGAACGATCAAAATAAGTGCTGCCAACTGTCAGAATATTAAAAAGAAAATCGAACAGTGTTGTTTTTAAATAGTATCATTTAACAACTGTTACAAGTTGTGTGAAAAAAGTTCACACTGTTATTTACTCGATGTCTACCGTAATAGTTAATTATTTTTAGTTTTGTTTTGTTAAGAATAAAGTTATGATGTTACAAAGTAAAAATTTCACAGTGTCCGAACATTAACGTTTCTGTACATGGCAGACGAATGACGTTACTAGGCCCCTTCGTTTGTGCTCGTCATACTAATTGTCTGATAGTCTTCCCGTAGACCTCGATCGTTTAGAATGCTCTCGTGTGAATGAGGACATCAGAAACAGGCTTTTTAAGTGTTGTTTTCTGCTGATGCGACACGACGACGATCGGAGAACGTGGGACTGGGCGGCTGATTCTGAAGTAAGCTTAAGATATGACGCAGAGTGGCACGGGATGCCTGCGACCACGGCGTAAACTAGACAGTGTTGAGGTTATAAGTGCTCTCAAATAGCCCACTCGCTTCGGCGCTACTGTAACCATTTTGGCCACGCCGTTCCTGCCAGTACCAGAAGCTGTAACGTCAGTGCGGAGTGCAAGCAAGCTCTGTATAGGACCTATTAATGGAAGATGCTGCGGGAGCCAGTAGCAGAGTGTGTCAGCTGTTGACACTGCGGTGCTAAGAACTGCGACGTCCACGTCGGCGGATGACTCGGCGCCTGCGAAGTAGAAAGCGTGAAGTCGCCGGTCGGCTCCGTGGGCGTTCTCTTCCGTCTGCTCGCTGCCTGCTGCGCGCTCGAACGAAAACTGCAGTTCCTGTAACCACAGGCTGTTTCACAAGACGTCAGTGGTTCCCAACCTGTGCGAAATTACGCTCTGAGAGGTAAAATGAAATTTTCTGAGGGATAAAGACTAAACGATTGGAATGTCAAATCAAACACCTTTCAGCTGTCTAATTTCCAAACTGTTGTTTTATTGGGCTACCAGTTTCGGCGATATATTACGTCATCTTCAGGACCTCTGACCGACGTGTAGGAAGGTTCCAACCTCGGTTCCGGTCAAAATAGGGGCCGGCATTCAAAGAATGGTACCTGTAGGTTTCTGCTTGATACAGCGATCACTTCAAACATGATCTGCCGACTCAATGATGATGTTTGAAATGATCCCTGTATCAAGCAAAAAGCATCATGACTTCAGGCTCGTCGCCCTCCTTTACTTGCAGGAAATAAAGAATGTACATGGAAATAAACAGAACAGTTCGTGTTAACTTGTACGAATGGTAGTTGTAAATAAGCTGGACAACAGTAATGCTAAACAAAGCGGTAGATAAATTTACTTCAGTTTGTTGGCGTGGCATGTCGGAAAAGGAGGTTCCGTTCAAGCCGGTGCGTAGTCCCATAAACATTAACGTCTCGGACGCTATAGCTTTGACTTTATACTCCTTAAGCTGGCTTCTCCAACCCTAGGTTCCCTGTGTCAAATTGTTCAGTGGGGCATTCCCTGTGTCCTGTTACATTTTTGCACGCTCTTACGGAAATACCCTGTATGTTAAAACAACTCCGCTTACGTGTAATGCATTGTGCTTACAGTCAGCTCTCGAAATGTTATACACCAGATGACTACTCTGTGCTTGCCATAGAACAAAAATTTTCAGCTAACCAGTGTGATCTAAACCGCTGTCTTTTGTTTTGTCATATAACTATCATTTGGAAGCAAAGGAATTTAAATTATGACAAACCAGACGGCGTGAGTGAGACTTACCTCAGTAATAGAATTTTCTCGGGTGATCAGCCGAGTGGTGGCGTCGTCTTGTCGCAACTTTTCAATGCGTTTTGTTCCCACATCTTCGCCTGAAGATGATGGGTACGGCACTAATTGAAACGTTCCAACAAGACAGCACCAGCACTCTGCTGATCACCTGAGAAGATTTTTTATCATAGGAATACGCTGCAGTCGCACTTACCTCTCAGTGCTAAATCAAAGTCCATTACATGTCCTTCCATGTACAGGATGGGGTAAATAAAAGTGACCCGAGTTCCAGGATACAAAGAAATACCGCAGAGGAATGGAAATACAGTACTAACTTGGCCATAGGGTATGTTGAAAGTGACCACCATTCATCTCTTGGCACTTTTGGCCCTGGTCGTCAAGCTGCTGAAGGCACATCGAAGCTGGATTGCTGGAATCTCATCCGAAATGTTCTGCTGCCATTCTTGAAGACAATGAGGGTTGTTGCGATACACCTCAGACTTGAGTGCTCCCCACACAAAATAATCGCATTCTTATGTATCAAGTGACCTGGCGGCCAGCTAGGCCCACGATCAGACTGACCTCTGCTAACAACTGTCAGGCGTGAAGATTGTGTAAATGTGCTCCGAGGTTCGGTCGGCTGTATAGGCAGTTGCTCCATTCTATTGGAAGTAACTGTTGATCTTTTCTCCTCCGTTAATGCTGCAACAAATTCACGTGTAATCGTAGCCACTCGTCCAGGCCACTTTTGTTTGCCCCACCAAATATTTCAAGTGTCAACGTTCACATAAAATTGTATACAGAATCGGATAAGAGAGTCGAAATTCTAGTATTGTAGTGTGCGGTAATC
Source organism: Schistocerca piceifrons (assembly GCF_021461385.2). Lineage (NCBI taxonomy): Eukaryota > Metazoa > Arthropoda > Insecta > Orthoptera > Acrididae > Schistocerca > Schistocerca piceifrons. The sequence continues at coordinate 1,034,918,836 of NC_060139.1, forward strand.
CTAAAAAACACTGGAACAAGGGACTACTGTGCAAGTGTGTGACATTTTGTGGCTATCTGGGGACAACGAGGCAGTGATATGTGAAAACACATGTAGTGAGAAACAGACTGGTGAGCCACATGGAAACAACTGAAGATACTGTGTGTTTCACAGTTGTTATTCTTTTTCGTGTTCAAAGAAATCGATAAACGCAGTTGTTACCAGAGCGATATTCTCTGCTCAGTGACTGTGACATCCAGTTGAATTCAATGTTGCAGCTGAACACAATTTGCGCAGTAAGCTGCCTCCAACATCCAGTACTGCTTTGGCCTTGGCAACGTCATTACACAGAGTCTAATAGACTTAGTTTTGTCCTGGTCTATCTGTAATGGTAGCTTTTAACAGGTGTTAAGTAATTTGCGTTTCTTGCAGTTTGTCGCTTTCCTGTGGAGTATTGCGTAACGGCTAAGTCTGGAATACAGTTTCTTGTATTCGACAAGATGGTTATTGCGCAGCCATTTTGAAAGTAAGAGCGTTTTTATTCTTCAGCGTGTGCTTGTATAAACAGTTTAGACGTCCGCAGTTAGTTCTTGGTTTATATACTGTATTTCGTTTATTTTGTGATTGTAAATTAAAGTTGCCTCGATTCTGAATAACCTTTTCCACAGGACTATGGAGAAAGAAGCTTATGTCATCCACTTGACACATGTTCTCATGTTTATGGTGTAGGTGTAAATAAATAGCGCCGAGTTCCGTAATAATAGTAAATCATTTCATGAAAAAGCAATTACCCTGGTTCACTATCCAATATACACTGATCAGCCATAACATTATGAACCACCGACCGACTGTCGATATAATCACGTCCAGCCGATAACAGGATTCACCTGGCGAGGAATGACTGTTAGACACACGCACGGTGCATGTAATGTCAGTGAGCGTGCTGTCCGTTTGTAGAGTGGGGGAGATGCGCGATCTGTCCGAGTTTGACCGAGGGCAGACTGATGTCCCGGAGACACGGCACAAGCATTTCTGAAACCGCACGACTTCTCGGGTGTTCGAGGAGTGCTGTGGTGAGTGTCCTCAACAATTACCGATACTAAGGTGAAAATACGTCCAAACGACCTGGGGTTGGCCGGTCACCCCTCATTACAAATGCCGGACGTCGTAGACTGAACAGACTGGTAGAACAGAACAGTCGGCGAACTGTGGCGAAACTAACATCAGACTTTAATGCTAGCCAGAGTACAAGAATGTCTGACCACACAGTGCACCGAACCTTCCTAACGTTGGGCCTCCGCAGCCGACGACCCATGGATATCCGCAACTACGAGCGAAGTGGGCACGTGACCATCGGCACTGGACGTTGGCGCAGTGGAAGAGCGTTGCATGGTCTGATGAATCCCAATACATTCTTCACCGTGTCGATGGGACTGCGAGACGGAGACAAGCTGGCAGAGGTTCCATTATGCTCTGGGAAACACACACGTGGGTCCAGTGGAGCTGGTGGAAGGCACCATGACGGCCAAGGAGTATCGTAAACTGGTTGCATGCGATGTACACACTCCTTCATGAGGATCATGTTTCTCGACGGCAGTGGCATTTTTCAACAATATAATACGGCATGCCACAAGGTGAGGATTGTGATGGAATCGTCTGACTGAGCAGTGTATTTGAAGCGTGGTTAGTAATTGCATATAGCTTTACAGGCCGTTTGGAGTACAAAAATAATAGCAACACACTTTACAAAGCACACTAGGCCGGAGGACAAGATGTCACAACTCACTACTTCTGACCCCATCAGTTTCGTTGTAGCTGTTAATCAGTTAGTACAAAGAAACGTGACAGTGCAGTAAAGAAGAATGGCGAGCATCTTCTTAACAGTCGGCCGTGCTTCAGTTGGGCAAGAAATATCTCATCTGTTTAGAAAATGCTATATATATATATATATATATATATATATATATATATATAATCCATTTTCAGGGAGTTCAGAGGAGTTTCAGGATATATTTCACCTCGGAGGACGTTCACAGCACACTCTCCCGTCACATACGGAGTAGGACAGGTGACTGCATTTCGCTGCTTGGTTGCTGTTCGTCGTGGCGAAAATACCATGAACATAACGTCGCATCGCTGAGCATTCTGCGGAATAGCGAAAGTGCGGTTATAAGGGACCGTCCGTCCTACAAAAGTCTGAATATAGCACTAACATTAAGGAGCTAGCAATACTAGTAGAATTTATTAACGGCAAAAGAGAGAATCGTGATGAATGTTCTTGTCGAAGGTCAAATGGTAAAATTTAGATACTGCTGGGAACGGAAAAATAGGACAAGTGTTCTACAAACATTTTAGAACACAGACATTATATATATACACAAGAAAAGATAGTTCTAAGGCAGCACATGTCTTTTTGCTACTGGTTTTTTCTTATTGCCTCAGTGGAGCTGTCTATTTCAGCATTGAAGCAATTTTCTGTTAAAATACTTTTTTAACTCCCATGTGTTCTTATTCATGAACAGATTTTTCGTTGACCAGGTATTGTGAAAGCTACACATTTTTCCCCTTTCAGATTCTCTCTCTCTCTCTCTCTCTCTCTCTCTCTCTCTCTCTCTCTCTCTCCCTCTCCCCCCCTCCCTCTCCCTCTCCCTCCCCCCCCCCTAGACGGAGAACACTCGAAGCAAAAATATCCGGCCCCCATGCGACTTTCATAATATGTCACGAAAGAAAGTAAATAATTATATAAAGATTAAGAAGACAGATGTTTCATACTGAAGCATGCTTGTAGTTACCCTGTGTCATGCAGTTCGCAGTAAAAAGTAAGAATGTCGTTTTGCATTGTTGGCTGGGGCGTCTCACAAGATTTCAGTCGCCTGCCGGAAAGGGTGTTCTTCCGTACGTCTTGGTCGCTTACCTTGCTGTTATATGAGAGAAGTGTCGTATGTGTATTCCTAGAGTGAAGGTGAGCGCAATGGGCATGTTCATAGTGCAGTGTTATGTTTGTGATGTAACGAAGGTCGTGGTGGTGACCATCATCATATTCATCATGATGAGAGAAGGAAAAGGGTAAACCTGGTGCCTTCACGTAGCCTACTCCTCGCAAGAAGCACAAAGACGGCCGCCGGGCTCAACCCATTCGATGGACGGATCAGCGTCACATGTACTCACTTCATGAGACACTGTGCACACTGGCGAAAATTCTGGTAACCAGGAAGTTTACGCCATCACCTCTACTCCTATTGCCGACAAAGACGAGTAGTGAAAGTTGCGTCCACCACCAGGATTCGAACCAGCGTACCTAAGAATCGAGCGCTATTACAAAGGCGTGCGTTAGCCACCTCAGCCATGTTGGTGAGTCAGTTTACAGGGCTTACAGAGAACTTCAGATTACGAGTCAACACCACCTGTCAACGCGAGTGATATGGAAGCAAATATCCTCGGTGTAGCGGAGCAACTTCAGTCACTTAATAAAAGGAAATAGAAGTAATCCGGTGTAATTGACACCGTTCTTGAGTGCTTTACGTATTGCCATCACTAGCCATCTGAGGGCGTGTCCAGGATTGTGGAACTGATCGTTTTGGTGGTCCACATGTTATGGTGTGTTATGTTGCGTGGGCTACTGACCTCCATTTAACTGAACGCGGTAGTCACCGGTCAAGGTTATTGTAATACTGTACTACATCCCCATGTGAGTCTTTTCAGGGATGCATTGGGGCCTGACTTCATTGTTATGGATGGTGATGCGCGACCGCATCGAACTGCGCAGGTGAAGGTGCTCTTGGAACGAGAGGATATTTTGCGAATGGACTGGCCTGCCTGTTCTCCAGACTTAAATAGCGTCGAGAACGTTGGGATGCGTTGGGAAGACGTATTGCGGCACGTCCACAAGCACCAATGATCATCCGCAACCACACAGGCGGAGGAATGGAACGCCCCAGAGCGTGGTTATCACATTCCCGGTTAAGAATCATATCCCTCATTTTCTAGTGTTCGGGGGACCACTATAAATCGTTGTGGGTTCAGTGTAATCTTTTCTTTGAATAAAAGTCATTTCTGTTCCTCTCATTGCGTATTTCTTTTAAGTTACCTTCTGCGCTACACCGTAGAAGTCCTTACTGTGCATGGCCCAAGTTTCATCGAGCTGTGTTGGTTGTGACACATTATGCGAAAGTTACTTTCATCCTCAATTTTTGAACACCAGAGTACTACTTCACACATTCTCGCTGGTGAGAATCTAAATACCAGATCATTCTCAAAGCGGGTGGAATCTGCAAATCCGCCCACCAGACCGGGAGACTACCTCCTGTCGAAGGCTAAGGGTCAGCCCCTTGTTACTAGTCCTATGGGGAAAGTCTGGCCCATCGTGCTGTTGCTCATGCATCATCTTCATCTACTACTGTGTGCACTCTTAAGACACAAAAAAAAGAAAAGGACGCACCACGAAGAAATCATCCAAATGGGACGGAAATCGGTAGATTTATACGTACAGACAGGCAAATGCCTACAGTTTTGGGTAAATTGGGTGATTTATTAAAGAGTAAGAGCTTCACAAACTGAGCATGTCAACAATGCACTGGTTCACCTCTGACACTTACGCAAGCACTTAATGGGAATGACACTGATCGATGGAGTTGTTGGATCCCTTTCTGAGGGACATCGTGCCAAACTCTGTCCAACTGGAGCGTTAGATCGACAAAATCCCGAGATGGTTGCAGAGCCCTGCTCACAAATCTTCCAACGCTCTCAATTGGGGAAAGATGAGGGGACCTTTCTGGCCGAGGTACGATTTGGCAAGCGCGACGAGAAGCAATAAAAACTCTCGCCGTGTGCGGCGTACGTTATCGTGCTAAAATGTAAGGCTTGCCATGAAGGGCAAGAAAAGGGGCGTATGGTATCGTCGATATACCGCTGTGCTGTAAGGGTTCCGTGAACGACAACCATAGGGGTCCTACTATGAAGTGAAATGACACTACAGACCATCACTTCTGGTTGTCGGGCCTTTGAAATCCATTGCTTTTACTATTCGCAGAAGGGCACCACTAGGTAGACAACATAAAAGAAGAGGCACAGAAGGTATAAGGACTTACGTGCAATCTGCAAAATGTTGAGTGGGTCGCTGAGGAAAAAGTCGCTGACTGGATGCAAACTGATTTTATTATTCCAGCATTACGCGTTTCGGGCATTGCTCTCATCAGATATCCAGGCACATCAAATTGCCCATAGATAGAAAAATTGTGTGTTGTAGTAGTAACGACTTACTCTGCTTATGACCGTTACTACTGCATATAACTTTTGTACCTTTGTGCAACAAGATGTTCTAGGATATCTGATGAGGGCAATGTCCTAAACAGCGTAATGCTGGAATGATAGTTTCCATCCCTCCAATGACTTTTCCCTCAGCGACCTATTCAGCATTTTGCAGACAGCACATATTTTTCAACATGGTCGGATACCTCCTTCGTAATTTCACGTCGCAGCTATGCCGTAACTACTTCAAGTGGGGATAGAGGGTGAGTGGCGGCAGAAAACGGAAGGGGTCCTTCCAGTAGCTCTGGGCATGATCGCATAAAGTGAAGAGGGAGATTTTTAACGCTTGCCTGCATTTTATTACCATTTCGATAACTTATTGGCTGTGGAAGGAGGTTTCTATCGTGAAAGCTGTGAAATCTGGGGAATGTGGTTTTTCAAATTTCTCGAGGTTAGATTTGTATTTTCGTGATGTTGATTGGTCTTTTAGGAGTGTGGTGTCACGTATCATTAACAACCCATGGCGTATCAAGGCTGGTGAGGACATGGCAAGTTTTCTTCTGACGCCGATAGGATCCGGCGGACCCAATGGCGCGCTCACGCTGAGCCACACCTCCAGCATCTCTGTGCTACGAGCTCCCTCTGCTGTCGCAATATAGGACGGCCGGCGGCAACCGCTCAGGTCACTGGTGCCTAGAGCCTCATACTAGTTGACGTTGTGATAGCTACATTATTTGTAATGAGTCTTAGTTCACTATGAGAAATAAAAGTAAATCAAATCTTATTTGTTGGGTTAACTTGCTCAGTAATCATATCTGCTCGTGTCCAGTTTTCCTACGGCGACAGTAGCCGCACCAATCCGTAGACCCCTCTCCTTATCTTTTCAAACTATTACGGCCGATTCTAGCCAGGACCCCGAATTTCTGCGCTATCGGGGTACACAGGAGAGGGCTGGTTTTGATTTCCGTTCACAGAACACTGAGGAATACAACCAGCCTTTCTCTTTGTGGGAGTTGGACTCTGCACTGTCCATATCTCGGGATACCGCACCTGGTCCAGACCTGATATCGTATAGCATGCTGCAGCAGTTGGATCTGCGGTCAAAGGAAGTCCTCCTTCAACTTTTTAATGAAATTTGGAAGACAGGCGACTTTCCTAGCTCGTGGAAAGAATCGATTTTAATTCCGCTTTTAAAACCAGGGAAGGATCGGACCGAACCCAGTAGCTACCGTAGCATTAGTCTCACGAGCTGCGTCGGAAAGACATTTGAGCGTATGGTCAATAGGCGCCTGGTGTGGGTTCTCGAATCTAGATCCTTACTTACCCGCTGCCAGTGTGGATTCAGGAGGTATCATTCCACCCTAGATAACCTGATCCTACTCGAAACAGCGATACAAGCTGCTTTCCTACGTAAGCAACACCTTATCGGGGTTTTCTTCGACCTGGAGAAGGCGTACGATACTACCTGGAGGCATACCATTTTGCGGCAGCTTTATGAGTGGGGTTTCCGTGGGCGTTTACCCACACTCATCCGATCCTTTATGTCGGACAGGTATTTTAAGTATAAGGTTGGGAATGTCCTGTCTGACCGTTTTAAGCAGGAGAACGGTGTCCCTCAAGGAAGTGTCCTCAGTGTGACAGCTTTCGCAATTGCCATCAATAGTATTGCGTCCACAGTACGACGGCCCGTGCAGTGCTCCTTGTTTGTGGACGATTTCTCCATTTTCTGTGCGTCTTCCTCCGTCACAGCTGCTACACGCCAATTACAGCTGACACTCGTGCGATTGGAGGAATGGTCTAAGACCACGGGCTTTAAATTCTCTTTGGAGAAGACCATTTGTGTAGATTTTAACCGTTCCCGTTCTCTTTTTAATCTCCCTGTTTTAAAACTAGGAGACACTGTTCTCCCCTTTATGGAGAAAGTGAAATATCTCGGGCTTATTTTTGATGAGAAGCTCACATGGTTGCCACACTTAAAGGATCTAAAGGTCCGCTGTTTCAAGGCTTTAAACGTCCTTAAATGCGTCAGTCATAGATCCTGGGGCGCTGACAGGGCACGTCTGCTCCAACTTTATAAGGCCTTTGTGCGACCTCGACTGGAATACGGATGTCAAGCTTATGGCTCTGCAAGACCTTCCTACCTCAAAATGTTGGATGTGATTCACCATGAGGGTATTAGGCTTTCAACGGGGTCTTATCGCACGAGTCCGGTTGCTAGTCTGTGTGTCGAGGCGGGAGAGCCTCCGCTGTCCATTCGGCGTCTTCTCCTCGTGGTACGGCACGCGTACAGGGCCAAGTCCACTCCTCTTTCATTGGCGTCCGACACTTTTTCCCAGCCGGCACTGGCACGTCTCTTCCGCCACCGTCCGGCGGCAACAAAGCCGTTTGGCATCCGTGCAAAGGAGAGTCTCGAGTCGGGACACCTGGAGGGCATTAAGGTCCTCCACCAGGAATGGAGTAGGGGATCTCCCCGGCGACTACAAAGGCCAAGATTACTTCTTGACCTGGCTGCTTACAGGAAGTATTGTACCCCGGACCACCTTTTTAAAATTAAACTTACTGAGATTTTAGAACGCCATTCCGATTTTACTACTGTTTACACGGATGGTTCTAAACAGGGGGATTTTATGGGCTGCTCTGCTGTGTTTCCCGATACTGTCCATCGGATAGGGCTCCCAGAGCAGTTCTCAGTTTACTATGCAGAACTGTTTGCCATTCTGCAAGCATTAGAGCATATGCGCCGACATCGTGGCACGAAATTCATCATCTGCTCCGATTCCCAAAGTGCTCTACACGCTCTTCAACAGATGTACCCAGCAGATCGGATGGTGCAAGAGGTGCAGGACGCACTCCTGCTCTTGCAACAGCAGGGTAAGGATGTGATTTTCTGCTGGGTTCCAGGGCACATAGGGATTCCTGGAAATGAACTTGCAGATGCGGCTGCCAAGGAGGCTTGCTCCATCCCACCTCCTGCTCGCTGTTCCGTCCCCCTGCAGGCCATTACGTCTTTCGTGACTCGGAAGGTCATGCGTTGGTGGGAGGCTCAGTGGCTGGACGTGAGGGATAATAAGTTGCGAGCGGTGAAGGATTCTGTCCGACCGTGGCTCACCTCCTTCCGACAACGCCGCGCTGAGGAAGTAGCCCTGACACGGCTTAGAATAGGACATTGTCCTTTGACACATGGTTTTCTGTTACGTCGTGAGGAGCCACCAACGTGTCAGACATGTGGGAGACAGTTGTCGATACGGCATATTTTAACTGAGTGTGTTTTATATGCGGGTTTGAGGGAAGATTTCCGTTTCCCACCAGACCTACCCTCTCTTTTAACTAATAATGAGGCGAGTGTCGCTAGAGTTTTACGTTTTTGTGTGATGTCTGGCCTTCTTCCCAAAATATTGGGATTGAAGTCTTAATGTGCTGTCCAGTGGTTTGGTCACCCATTATTTTTAAGTGGTCACTCAGCCACCGTTACTTCCTTTTCCCTGTTTGTACTGCTCTTTTATTTTTAGTTTTATCTCCCTGTTTTGATGTGCTGTGTCCAATCTTGCAATTTGAACAATACCACTTCTCTCACGATTCGGCTCTGAATTGAACTTTTGGGAACGGGCGCTGATAACCTCGCTGTTGTGCGCCCTAAAACACTAATCATCATCATCATCATTATCGTTATGTATGAAGGCGTACGCAGAATGAGCCCTTCCTTAATTCCTCTATTAAACTCATATTTTCCTGTTTCTGCTGTGATTCTAGTGAGTAATGGATTGTAATTCTAATCACCAACTTTCTCCTCCGAATGTGAAAATATTTTGTGGACACCGACTTACATATGGAGGAACGATCACAAAGATAAAATAAGGGAAATCAGAGCTCGTACGGAAATATATAGGTGTTCATTCTTCCTGCGCGCTATACGAGATTGGAATAATAGAGAATTGTGAAGGTGGTTCGATGAACCCTCTGCCAGGCACTTAAATGTGGTTTGCAGAGTATCCATGTAGACGTAGATATAACGTAATATCGCCGGCACTCTCCGGGTCTGTCTTTGAACCGCTGGCGTGGCGGGACATTAGCAGATCACACTAGATATCCCTATTTTCCGTTCACCTTCACCGGCACACGTCGGGAAAAAAGCATTGGCCGTAAACTTTTTGGGTTCCAATGCTGGAAATAGTGTCCGCGTAACGAAGCACAAGTTCTGAGCTCAGTAGGCATATTTATGTCGCAGCAGCGCACACAGTACGGCGCGCATAGCCCTGTAAATCCTCAGAGCGCCCCTGGCAGTAATCGCTTCTGCCGTAAACAGCGAGCCCGATAACGCCTGTCACGTTCTGCAGGATCGGCCCTGCAGAGCGAATTTTCTTGGGCGTCGAGATAACCGGCCCGCGCGCGAAAGTGGTGCATCGATCACCGGCACCTAGGCGCGTGGAGGGGGGAGGGGGGGGGGAGAGACTGTTTGCCGCCCGGCGAGGCCGTTTTATCTGCGACTGCTTTGCCTAGCGCGCGCGATCGAAACTAACCGAGCAGAGTCCCTTTACGACCGAAGAAACCCCTTCAATGGTGAAGCATGGGCAGCGCTGCTACCTCCCCGCCACCTCTGGAGCGTACGTGAACTACTACTGACAATGAACTGGCGAGAGTGGAGGTATAAAGAAATTCGCTGCCGGCATCCGTCTTTACCTGGATTACGTGTTTAAGCTCCGTGGGGGCTTGGAAACATATGGCTGACTTACAGTTGTGAATCAAGCAATAAGTGAGAACAATGATAAATCAAAGCGTTTCATGGGGACGCAGGTGAACAGGAAGGACTGTACCACAATCGTACAACGAGAGGAGCCTAAATTTAACTCATTCATTGAATGTAACTAATGTTACAAGGCCTATATTTCTGGAGTTACTTCTGTTAGAGAGTAATTAGTAGTGTGCAGGTATTATGATACATGTGGTTGGTAACTGCAGAGTTTCATCCATCTACAGCTCTAGTTGTACGAGAGGTGTTCAATACGTAATTCAGACACATTTTTTTCTCAAAGCAGATTGGTTTTATTCGGGATTCCAATACACCCTATTATTCCCACTCATTTGACCACAAATCCCTGCTTCTCAACATATATCCATTCAGTGCGACAGCCATAATGTGAGGGCCTGTATACCCGCATGGTACCACTCTATTGGTCGATGTTGTAGCCAACATCTTGCCGCATTAATAACCTCCCCATCATCCACGAACTGCTTCTCGCGGAGTGCATCCTTCTTTGGGGCAGGCAGATGGGAGTCGGAATGTGCGAGATCCGAGCTGTAGGGTGGATGAGGAAGAACAATCCAGTGAACTTCCGCCAGCTCCTCCCAGGTTCGCAGATTTGTGTGAGGCCTCACGTTGTCATGGAGAAGGAGAAGTTCGTTTGCATTTTTGTGGCGACGAACACGCTGAAGTCGTTTCTTCAATGTCCTGAAGGTAACACAATACACTTCAGAGTTGATCGTTGCACCACGAGGGAGGAAATCAGACAGACTTAATCCCTTCACAGTCCCAGCTGACTGACGCCATGACTTCACTGGCCAAGGCTACGGCTTTCAACTTTGATGAAACCGTATTGTCACGCGCAACAGTTGCCTACAGATGGTCCTTCGTTGCTCTTTGGGGGTGAGGAATCCAGCGGGCAGACGCCTTTGGGTACCACATCTGGTGGACGAGTGTGTCAGCACTTGCAGCAGAGACGTCCACGTGAGCGTCGAGGTGTTTGATTGTGATCCGTAAATCACTTCGAATGAGAGTGTCCGCACGTTCCGGCATTGTAGGAATCACGGCTGTCTGTGGCAGGCGGGAGGTCGGACGGGTTTGTGGGACCTTGTTGGGATGATGACGGGCGTCTCGCCCAACAGCTCACCGTGGTTTTGTTCACTGCCAGGTCTCCGTAGGCATTCGACAGGCGTCTATGAATACCTGCGATGCTTTCGCTTTCATCCAAAAGAAACTCAATGACAGCTCACTGCTTGGAACACACCTGCATTACAGACGGCATTTTGAAGGCTACGTATAGAACCGCCACCTATCGGAACTTCATGAAACTGTAGGTGCTAAAATGTCGTGTGACTGGGGCCTCCCGTCGGGTAGACCGGTCGCCGGGTGCAAGTCTTTCGATTTGACGCCACTTCGGCGACTTGTTCGTCAATGGGGATGAAATGGTGGTGATTAGGACAGCACAACACCCAGTTCCTGAGCGGAGAAAATCTCCGAACCAGCCGGGAATCGAACCCCGGCCCTTAGCGTTGACAATGTGTCGCGCTGACCACTCAGCTACTGTGGGCGGACGCTGTAGGTGCTGAAACGGGAATATTCCACGATGCCCCATAAACAATTGCGCATATTTTTAAACAAAACTGTCCGAGAAAAAAATGTTGCATTAGTTATTGAACGCCCTTCGAAATAGTTCATGTTTTTCTTCTTGTTTCAGCAGTATTTCAAGTTATTGTCAAAGACAGCACAACTGCATAAAATAAGTGCAATATCATCTGCAAAGATTAGAGGGGCTGAATTTTAGTTACTTAATCATGAAAAATTTACTGCAGGCTTTCTTTTGAGACAACTACGCCGTAAGGTATTACATACAACTTTAATCGTCTATTAGTCCAGTACTACACCGGATACTTTTTCCATGTTTCCATCTGTCGTTACGTATTTGGGATGTCATTCACTTAGTTTTTCTTCCTGTAATGCGCTTGGCCACTTAAAAAGTTCACCTACCCATCCATATCTTAGTTGCTGACAATAAAGAAGCCGACTTCATATAAATCTGCACCACTTTTATATGAGTTCCCGTTGGCGATAAAGTGTTTTATTATGGTATTCTATTCCAATTTGTCTGTCTAAACGACTCTTGACTACTTCTTTCCATTTTATACAGGGTGGACCATTGATAGTGACCGGGCCAAATATCTCGCGAAATAAGCATCAAACGAAAAAACTACAAAGAACGAAACTCGTCTAACTTGAAGGGGGAAACCAGATGGCGCTATGGTTGGCCCGCTAGATGGCGCTGCCATAGGTCAAACGGATATCAACTGCGTTTTTTTAAAAATAGGAACCCGCATTTTTATTACATATTCGTGTAGTACGTAAAGAAATATGAATGTTTTAGTTGGACCACTTTTTTCGCTTTGTGATAGATGTCGCTGTAATAGTCACAAACATATGGCTCACAATTTTAGACGAACAGTTGGTAACAGGTAGGTTTTTCAAATTAAAATACGGAACGTAGGTACATTTGAACATTTTATTTCGGTTGTTCCAGTGTGATAAATGTACCTTTGTGAACTTATCATTTCTGAGAACGCATGCTGTTACAGCGTGATTACGTGTAAATATCACATTAATGCAATAAATGCTCAAAATGATGTCCGTCAACCTCAGTGCATTTGGCAATAAGTGTAACGACATTCCTCTCAACAGCGAGTAGTTCGCCTTCCGTAATGTTCGCACATACATGAAGCTAGGGAGAGTGTGTCACGGCTATAGTGTGATTGGGAGGTAATTAATGACAAAGTCGTTTTTCGTTACGACGCGAACTGTTCACAAAACTTGACTCACCAGCTTTCTCCCCAGAGTGCCGAAATACGTTGCTGCGTCCCACTTACATAGGGAGCAATGACCATCACAATAAATAAGAGTAATCGGATCTCACACGGAAAGATTTAGGTGTTCTTGAATCCCACGTGCCGTGTTACAGTGGAACGGTCGATAAATAGTCTGAAAATGTTTCTGTGAAACGTCTTCAACACATTTAAGTTTGATATGCAGAATAATCATGTAGATGAAGATGTAAAAACGCATCCAACATTACTGCTCTAACTGGACTTGACACCTAGTTGACGCTACTGTGCAATTTGTCACGATGACAGAAACAAAATTCATTGACATTAGCTCCATATTTGTCGCAAGCTCAAAAATAGCCATTGTGCCTTTAATAGATTTTGCCATGTATATAATGTGCCAAAAAGGATGTAGCGCGTGTAGCAGGTACTCAGCGACAAGCGCTTGTGATATTAAAGAAGTACTCACCAGCATCGCAAAATCAGTTTGAGAGAGATGTGTAGGCAGTGCCAATAACATACGCTAAAAAAAAGAAAAAAAGAGGTCATTTGAGACCATGAGTGAAACAAATAACAAAGCTGAATGAAAGTTGTTGAAACTGACGCTCGGAATATAGGAAGCTGTTCTTTACTGTTACACATTGCCCTGTAAACAGGAAATGGAAGTTTTCATTAACTCAGGTTCATTTAGAGAGAGGAAACCGTGAGCGTTGTTTCATTTTATGTGTGGCATCGCTAAACGGACGAGATATACTCTCCGGACATTTTGTCTCACTCATAGCCATGAAACTGTTTATTATACCCTTTCCTCGAAGGATTGCCAAATTGCCTATGAACCAGGATTTAAAGTTAGAAAGGAGGACTTGTCGAAAACAGCGGCGGAGATGGCTGGGGTTCGTAACTGAATAACGAACCTGCAGTTGTCGGTATATGGCGTGATAAATGCTGCACGAACTGCCATCGTAGCAGCTATAGATGAGGTTGCCAGAGCACTGGCTGTAAAGCCAACTTAACGCAGCAGTGTGCTGTAAATACCGACAGCCCGTTAGAATAGAGGTCTGTTGTGCCAGAACGTCGGCTCCAGGATGAATGTCCTGCTTGTGAAATACTAATGAAGAAAGGGCTACAAATAAGGCATAATTTTATTTGATTGAAGATTGTTCCCCGCTGGACGAGAGCAAAGCGTTTCGCCGATCGCAATTACGGAATGATGACGGAGAGTATACTGGGTGATCCCGAAATCGATTATAAAATTTCGGAAATTGCTGAGGGAAATATTCAGAGAATTTTGGTGCAAAGAACCGTTGGTCCCCGGTAGTTCGTTGCAGATTAATTGCATTTCGTTTGATTTCTTGTCTCCTGTTATCTTTTTACCTGTTTTGCACTACAGATGTCTCGGCTGCAGTACAGATGTCGACGGCAAGCGCTGTTTGTTTTGTGTGGAAACAAATTTGTTCCATTCATTCATGGTACTCACTGTTGTCAACAGTAATGCCTAACTTTGGTTTCATTTTACCCGTTAGGATCTTTGGCGAAGGCCCACGACTGTAAAAACAGTAGTTGCGTTTGTTTATAGAATTACTTTTGCTGCGCCGGCCGCGGTGGCCGTGCGGTTCTAGGCGCTGCAGTCCGGAACCGCGGGACTGCTACGGTCGCAGGTTCGAATCCTGCCTCGGGCATGGATGTATGTGATGTCCTTATGTTAGTTAGGTTTAAGTAGTTCTAAGTTCTAGGGGACTGATGACCTCAGATGTTAAGTCCCATAGTGCTCAGAGCCATTTGAACCATTTTTTACTTTTGCTGCTACCAGCCATGATTTTGTTTCATTTATTTCTTGCATACTGCGTTTCGGGAGGTAATTTCCATTTTCAAGCGCGTCTTTCCTGTACTACGGCACTTACTCATGATTTTTGTGATGTGTGAGTTGTTGTATTAATCTGTTGCCTTTACTGTAATTTATAAACACATGAGATTTTGTAATTAATGGTGACACTATATGGTTAAGGGCGAATTAGAAAAAGGTTACCACTAGCATATTTCTTGTGGTCCTCCTACTACTAAAAAAAAAAGTCGCTAGATGTCATGTCCGGCGAATATGGAGGTTGGGGCATCATTACAGTACTATTTTTGGCCAAAAGCAACGAAGTGTGAGCTAGGAATAGCTTCATGCAAGCGGCGTTGAAGTTTTTTTTCCTTAAGTTTTTCCACATCGTATTTTAAATGTTTCCATTGATCGTTTTATGTGGAAATACTGGTACATTGTTTCAGCGCCTTTACAGCTAAGTAATTAAGGCTACTCATGAAAAAATATTTAGTACAATAATACCACCTGGGCCAACCTACTCACTCACAAGGCAACTTGGTCCAGCATTTGCGGGAAGTTGGCCCATATAGCTGTATCATTTAATTCTGTTACGACAGTAGTTATTTAGTTGAACATATGTCAACTTTGATGTAGTTGCTTTTAAATACAAAGTTCTACAGCATTATGACAAAAACTACAATATTAAATTATATTATCATTCTTATAATAATTGTTTGAAAGAAAAATATGTCCGAAGTCTGTATCAGGCTTCGTGTAAATGACCGAAAGGATCTTCACAGTTAAAAATTTAAAAAAAAAGATCCATTCACGTAATTTTTAAGGTACGTCAGATGTATCCATCGCTTACGACTTGTGCATTGAAAATAGTTTAAGACATCTACCACACAGGACATCCTCATCTTCTTCGTTTTGAAAAAACTTGGTAGGAATTACTTTGTTCTTGCGCTTTATTTGAGGAGTTGTACCGTATCATTTAGCTTGACCACGACCACTTCATTTGGAAAATAGGTTTTTATGCAGAACACCCATATCTACCTTTAAAGCGTTTCGCGTTTCTTTCCCCAGGCTGTGGAGGGGTGTTCTTTGCGTTGCAACGATTCTTTCACTGAAGTGTCTGTCAGTAATTCTGAAGTCCTTTTCGGTTCCTGTGCTTTTTGTTTTTGCCTTGGTTGCGATCTCAAGTTTTGGAAAGCACGGTTGGTTAAGTGATAAGATGTTCAAAACACACGGACAGCTGACAACAGACTGAATATATGATAGTCCTATTGGTAACTACTTTTAAGATAGCCAGAACGAGATTTTCACTCTGCAGCGGAGTGTGCGCTGATATGAAACTTTCAAAATTGTTTACCAAGACGACAACGAAAAAGTCGCGGGGATCGTTCTAATGCAGTGGTTCCTAACCCATCTGAGACCAATACCCATGAGTACTGTCTTAGTAATTCCTCTCCCCAACATCATGAACATTAACGATTTACAAAACTTGAGAAAGAAAAACAATTTTCTCTCAACACTTTCATTTTTAAAATGGTAGGAGATAAATGATATTTAGCTTTCGCAGTCGTTTTATTAAACCATGAGCTTATGACCCAATGACATATTTGGTACTGCTTATTTGGAACAACCTTCTTTATTGCAGCAAATTTTTTATAGAATAATATAGCAATTCTCAGTGCATCGTGAGTACTGCCTGCAACTCCATCTCAGAAAAAAAGATAACTATCCACAATGAAGGTAGACACTTGTTACAAAACATACGTTCTTTCACCTCTCCTATGCCTAGTGACACTTGCTTCACCCACACCATGCACCCCAATTTTAAATCAGTAAAGTAAAATGCGTGCACTATACTTAGTGCTTGAAAATCTCTTGATTGCTGATCTTCTTACGTCTGAAAGCGACAGAAATTGCAAGACTTCAGGCTGGAAATGCTTTGTATCTGACCACTGTCCAATAATAATAATAATAATAATAATAATAATAATAATAATGTGTGCGTCCTACAGCAGTGCAGTAGCCTTTACATAGTTACTGTCGAGTTGAAGTGTCAGTTCATTTTGTGTTGTGACATGAACAATGTCGTATTTTCTGGTCTATTGAGGAAATTTTCATGAGATATTTAAGCTTATGTGATCTTTATAAAGATGGTGATAATCATATATTTGTTTCACTAGTTGTAATCCGCACCACACACTGTGACGTGTCAGTACCATTGTCGGAAAAAAAATGTAATTATTGGTAACTTGTGTAATCAGTGTTAAGGTCTCAGAAATAGTGGTAATAGTTATGATCTTTTAAAAATAATTTAGGTTCGCGACCGAGACACAGTGGATTACTTTTGTACATTATTCAAACGTTGTGTTGGTATTAGAATCAACAACTTGTAGTTTATTATTTAAGGTTTCCGCCAGAGTTGCAAATAATACTCTTATTAGTTTCTAACATTTTCTTTCATTCTGAAGCCATTACTTACATTAGAAGATATCATTTTCAAGCACCCGGTGTGCACATATTACGACAGTGCAATAAATCTTTTCTGACATATCTGCATTTTTAATGTTTCACAGTACGTAATACATCTGTTTTTCCATGGGGAATTTGACTAGGGCCTTCAGGTGTTTATTATGTGTCCAAATGCTGTGACTCTCAGAGATCATAGTGTTACAATTAAATACATAGACGCTGCGCTGATAAAGTTCTCAGATATTGCCGTACTATTTTATAAATTTGTGATACGTCGTAAGCTAACTGTTTTGCTGGCTCATGAATTATTTTTAAAAAGAGCAAAAAATTATTGTTCATAAATTCGGAGTGTTCGTTCATCAGTTTCTCCGACTGCTTTATCTTCCGTTTATATAGTTGCCATTCTCCAGTTATCTTTGACTTAATTCCTTCAGGTGACACATTAAAATTTTCATAGTACTCGTAACAAGCCTTGGTATATGTTTTGTGCTTCGCAGATGATGGCAAAAAAAAAGTCTTGCTGTTTGGGCTGATATATTCCTTGTATCTACTTGTAAAATTCCGACCAGTTTGACCTATATAAAAACGATCACGTGTTCCGCTTTGTAATTAATACG
Source organism: Schistocerca piceifrons (assembly GCF_021461385.2). NCBI lineage: Eukaryota > Metazoa > Arthropoda > Insecta > Orthoptera > Acrididae > Schistocerca > Schistocerca piceifrons. The sequence continues at coordinate 1,034,936,554 of NC_060139.1, forward strand.
CGGTGTTCGGGTATTCCCATTACAAACTATGACATGTATAGGGGAGTGTTTACATAATATTTTGAACAGGAACGCGTGTTCGGAAACGTCCCGTTTCAATTCGAATGTGTAACGTGTCTCACTTCTGCTGAGGGAAAGTAAAAAGTCTTTAAGAATTGCTTGTCCTCGTATGCAATAGGGTAGACAGTATGACGTGAACGATGTCAGACAGTCACGTGATGTCATTTGTTACCTGATAATTGTACCACGTCACGCATAATTCAGTTCCTCAAGCAAAAGAGCATGAGCTATGAAATGAAACCGCGGTAGAATGGAAACGGTAAGTTTTTGGACATAGGTTCCTATTTGAAATATTTAGTACTCACTCCCCTCTACAAGTCCTAAAAGTTTGTAACGGGAATTTCCGATCAGCCTGTATACACCAGGGGCAATATATGAGGCGTATTTCAAAACTATCGTCCGATTACCAATATTTTCGGTAACTGATGGTAAGCGTGAATGATTCATCAGCGCTGTCTGCTGACGCTTTAGGAAACGACTGCAGTATTGGTTTGATTCAGCAGCCGTTTTCCAGTCGATTAGAGCAGATCGTAATGGCCGAGACAACCGAAGATCCCGCCAGTTGTGGAGTCTGGTTAGATTTTTGCTGGCAAATGATTTTCACCCGCTGGAATACATCGTGAGTAAGCCTAGTGTATGGACCGGAAATGAGTGACAAAAAGGTTCGCAAATTGTGTCGAGAATTTCAAAATGGCTGCACAGACGTTCACGATGAACAGCGGGGTGGCAGGCCCAGTATTTGGATCTACGACATCGTTGATCGAGTGAACGAAACATTTCGAAGTGGTGGGCGATAGACGTTTAGTGGTGTGGCTAATGAATCCCAAAATGTTCCTCGAACCCCAGTTTTGCAGGACTGTCACTGAACAACTTGGATATCACAAATTGTGTACGAAGTGGGTTGCAAAAATGTTCACTGATCAACAAAAAGAGCAAAGGCTGCGTATTCCACGACAGTTTTGGAGCACTATAGACAAGATGGAGATGATTTGTTTCCCCACATCGTTACGGGTGACGAGACGTGGTTCAAAATGGCTCTAAGCACTATGCGACTTAACTTCTGAGGTCATCAGTCGCCTAGAACTTAGAACTAATTAAACCTGACTAACCTAAGGACATCACACACATCCAGAGTGTTTCTGTTTTATTTTATTGTTTTGTGTTGACTCTGGCCTTTGGCCTATGATTTTCCACTGGTTTTTTAATGTGTTTCTAAGTGGTTGGCTTTTCCTTATTTATTTCTATGGTCGGCCAACCACCGTCACACTCTGTGTGGTTTTAGTTCGTTTTGTCTTGTCCTTGTCTCCGTCTCTCTTGTTCTGTATCGTCTGTGATCTCTTCTGTTCCTCTTTTTTTTATTCTCTGTGGGTGTTCTTTGTCTTTGGAAAAAGGGACCGATGACCATGGCAGTCTGGTCCCTTTCATCCCCCAAACCAACCAACCAACCAACCAACCCGAGGCAGGATTCGAACCTGCGACCGTGGCGGTCGCTCGGTTCCAGACTGTAGCGCCTAGAACCGCACGGCCGCTCCGGCCGGCGACGAGACCTGGTGTCGTACACCAATCAATGCAGTGGCGCCATTCAAGTTCACCCAATCCAAAAAAGTTTAAAAAATCTCCGTTGTCGAATGGAAAAATGATGGCTGCCATTTTCTTTTGAGGAGAAAAGATCGTTGTTTTGATTGATTTTCACGGAGTGCGGGTCAGCAGTTACAGCTGACGTACACTGTGAAACGCTGACCAAACTGAGGCGTGCGATCCAAAATCGGCGCCGCTGGAAACTGTCGTCTGGCATGAGCCTTGACGACAACGCACATTTTCACACCGCTGCCAAAACCAAGGAGAAGACTCAAGATTTTCGTTGGAAACAGTTTGAGCACCCTCCAACACTGCACCAGGCGACTGTTTCCCCTTCTTGCTTTTGAAAAAGTGGCTTGCTGCACAACAATTTCAAAACGACGACGAACGCATGGCTGGCATTACAAATCGATTCATTTCCAAGGCGGCAGACTTCCACACAGGGGGGTTAAAGAAGCTGGTGCAGCGTTACAGAAACTGTATAGGAGTGAACGGCGATTATGTGGAAAAGTCAAGTAGATATGTGGTAAAATATTACTGTCAATAAAAATCTTTTCTCAAGAGCTTATTTGGTATGACCAAACGGACCTTAGTTGCGGAGTATGCCTCGTACTTTATAACAATTTTGTGTCTTAGTTTAAACTGGCCTCCGGATCAAACTAATATTTTGTACTGTTTAGGAGAACCGTGTGCTAACTTTTCCGTAATACGGTTATAATATTTCAGTGTAACAAATCTTTTTCTTCTTTACGTGGTTAAGAATTGACCTAATGTGAAAACAAATGTATTATGTACACTGCAACATTACAAATGGTGATGATTCATAAAACATTTATTACGCTCCTGTACAAGAACCATTGAAAATGTTATATTTCATGTTCCGTTAATAACACTGTACCTTGTAATGTAGTGGTTTCAAAATGTCTTTCAAATTTTGTTAATGACGTAATCGTTTATGAAGGAACGAAAACTCTCGGAACTTGTCGCTAACAACAATATTGCACTGAGGTGACAAAGCTCATGGGATAGCGATGTGCGCGTATACAGATGGCGGTATAATCGCGTACACACGGTATAAAAAGGACAGTGCATTAGCAGAGCTGTCGTTTGTACTCAGGTGATTCACGTGAAAAGGTTTCCGACGTGATTATGGCCGCACGACGGGAATTAAGACTTCCAACGCGGAATGGGAGTTGGAACTAACCGCGTGGGACATTCCATTTCGAAAATCATTCGGGAATGTAGTACTCCCAGATCCACTGAGTCAAGAGTGCGCCGACAACACCAAATTTCAGACATTACTTCTCACAACTGACAATGCAGTGGCCGACGGCCTTCACGTAAGGACCGACAGCATCGGCGTTCGCGTAGAATTGTCAGTGCTGACAGACAAGCAACACTGCGTGAAATAACCCTGTAAATCAATGTGGGACGTCGACGATCGTATTCGTCAGGACAGTGCAGTGAAATTTGGCTTCAGTGGGCTATGGCAAAGTACGACCGACGCGAGTGCCTTTGTTAACAGCACGACACTGCCTGCAAGCTGTTCGAGATTCTGAAAAAAGTAGGGGTAAGCTATAGGGAGAGACGGGTCATATACAATATGTACAACAACCAAGAGGGAATAATAAGAGTGGACGATCAAGAACGAAGTGCTCGTATTAAGAAGGGTGTAAGACAAGGCTGTAGCCTTTCGCTCCTACTCTTCAATCTGTACATCGAGGAAGCAATGATGGAACTAAAAAAAAGGTTCAGGAGTGGAATTAATATACAAGGTGAAAGGATATCAATGATACGATTCGCTGATGACATTGCTGTCTTGAATGAAAGTGAAGAAGAACTAAATGATCTGCTGAACGGAATGAACAAAAAATGGCTCTGAGCACTATGGGACTCAACTGCTGTGGTCATCAGTCCCCTAGAACTTAGAACTACTTAAACCTAACTAACCGAAGGACATCACACACATCCATGCCCGAGGCAGGATTCGAACCTGCGACCGTAGCAGTCGCACGGTTCCGGACTGCGCGCCTAGAACCGCGAGACCACCGCGGCCGGCCGGAATGAACAGTCTAATGAGTACACAGTATGGTTTGGGAGTAAATCGGAGAAAGACGAAGCTAATGAGAAGTAGTAGAAATGAGAACAGCGAGAAACTTATCAGGATTGATGGCCACGAAGTCAATGAAGTTAAGGAATTCTGCTACCTGGGCAGTAAAATAACTAATGACGGACGGAGCAAGGAGGACATCAAAAGCAGACTCGCTATGGCAAAAACGGCATTTCTGGCCAAGAGAGGTCTACTAATATCAAATACCGGCCTTAATTTGAGGAAGAAATTTCTGAGGATGTACGTCTGGAGTACAGCATTGAATGGTAGTGAAACATGGACTGTGGGAAAACCGGAACAGAAGACAATCGAAGTGGTGCTATAGACGAATGTTGAAAATTAGGTGGACTGACAAGGTAAGGAATGAGGAGGTTCTACGCAGAATCGGAGAGGAAAGGAATATGTGGAAAACACTGATAAGGAGAAGGGACAGGATGATAGGACATCTGCTAAGACATGAGGGAATGACTTCCATGGTACTAGAGGGAGCTGTAGAGGGCAAAAACTGTAGAGGAAGACAGAGATTGGAATACGTCAAGCAAATAATTGAGGACGTAGGTTGCAAATGCTACTCTGAGATGAAGAGGTTAGCACAGGAAAGGAATTTGTGGCGGGCCGCATCAAACCAGTCAGTAGACTGATGACCCAAAAAAAAAAAAAAAAAAAAGCTGATTGCAGGGTTCGAGTGTGACACAGACCCATGGAGCCATAGACGCAAGTTGTCAACAAGACCCTGTAAAAACTAGTGATAACTGCATTAATGGGGTCGGCCGTGTTTTCATGGAATGGAGCTGGGTCGTCTGGTCCAATGATCCAACTGAACTGATCATTGGCTGGAAGTAGTTATGTTTGGACCAATCGCAGACATTGAGGGACCATCTTCCCAAACAATGACGGAATTTTTACGAATGACAATGCGCCAAGTCACCGGCCCACTGTTGTTCGCGAATGGTTTGAAGTAGATTCTGCACTACAGAATGAGATTTTTCACTCTGCAGCGGAGTGTGCGCTGATATGAAACTTCCTGGCAGATTAAAACTGTGTGCCGGACCGTGACTCGAACTCGAGACCTTTGCCTTTGGCAGGCAAATACTCTACCATCTGAGCTACCCAAGCACGACTCACGCCCCGTCCTCACAGCTTTACTTCTGCCAGTACCTCGTCTCCTACCTTCCAAACTTTACAGAAGCTCTCTTGCGAACCCTTCAGTTTGGAATGTAGGAGACGAGGTACTGGCAGAAGTAAAGCTGTGAGGACGGGGCGTGAGTCGTGCTTCGGTAGTTGAAATGGTAGAGCACTTGCCCGCGAAAGGCAGAGGTCCCTTGTTCGAGTCTCGGTCCGGCACACAGTTTTAATCTGCCAGGAAGTTTCACATTCTGGAGTATTTGAACGAATGACTTGGTTACCCATGTCGTCCGACATGAGTCTTATCGTCGAAAATTCATGGGATACAATGCAGAGCTCAGTTAGTGCAGAAAATTCCGCAGCGGCGGCACTTTTGGAAGTACTGCTAGAAGGGACTTTCAACGACTTTTAGAGTCCATGCCACGTCGAGTTGCCGCGCTACGCTGTGCAAAATAAGATATCCCATGACTTTTGTCACCTCACTGTATTTGGAACAGAGACGGAAATCTTAATTAATAGATTACTTTGGTTTTTACACCCAGAAATTTAATAATGCCCCTCAGATTGAGAACCACTGAACTAATACAATACGTGAAATTACAAAATTCGCGTTACTTTTTGAACGTGCCTCGTAGCTCTAAAAAGTGATTACGCAGTGAGGCGACAGTGCATGTAGAAGAGTGTTACAATCAGTCTCACAAGAAAGTGTACGCCGTTATCTGTATGAAATAAGACACTACTATAAATATACACTCCTGGAAATTGAAATAAGAACACCGTGAATTCATTGTCCCAGGAAGGGGAAACTTTATTGACACATTCCTGGGGTCAGATACATCACATGATCACACTGACAGAACCACAGGCACATAGACACAGGCAACAGAGCATGCACAATGTCGGCACTGGTACAGTGTATATCCACCTTTCGCAGCAATGCAGGCTGCTATTCTCCCATGGAGACGATCGTAGAGATGCTGGATGTAGTCCTGTGGAACGGCTTGCCATGCCATTTCCACCTGGCGCCTCAGTTGGACCAACGTTCGTGCTGGACGTGCAGACCGCGTGAGACGACGCTTCATCCAGTCCCAAACATGCTCAATGGGGGACAGATCCGGAGATCTTGCTGGCCAGGGTAGTTGACTTACACCTTCTAGAGCACGTTGGGTGGCACGGGATACATGCGGACGTGCATTGTCCTGTTGGAACAGCAAGTTCCCTTGCCGGTCTAGGAATGGTAGAACGATGGGTTCGATGACGGTTTGGATGTACCGTGCACAATTCAGTGTCCCCTCGACGATCACCAGTGGTGTACGGCCAGTGTAGGAGATCGCTCCCCACACCATGATGCCGGGTGTTGGCTTTGTGTGCCTCGGTCGTATGCAGTCCTGATTGTGGCGCTCACCTGCACGGCGCCAAACACGCATACGACCATCATTGGCACCAAGGCAGAAGCGACTCTCATCGCTGAAGACGACACGTCTCCATTCGTCCCTCCATTCACGCCTGTCGCGACACCACTGGAGGCGGGCTGCACGATGTTGGGGCGTGAGCGGAAGACGGCCTAACGGTGTGCGGGACCGTAGCCCAGCTTCATGGAGACGGTTGCGAATGGTCCTCGCCGATACCCCAGGAGCAACAGTGTCCCTAATTTGCTGGGAAGTGGCGGTGCGGTCCCCTACGGCACTGCGTAGGATCCTACGGTCTTGGCGTGCATCCGTGCGTCGCTGCGGTCCGGTCCCAGGTCGACGGGCACGTGCACCTTCCGCCGACCACTGGCGACAACATCGATGTACTGTGGAGACCTCACGCCCCACGTGTTGAGCAATTCGGCGGTACGTCCACCCGACCTCCCGCATGCCCACTATACGCCCTCGCTCAAAGTCCGTCAACTGCACATACGGTTCACGTCCACGCTGTCGCGGCATGCTACCAATGTTAGAGACTGCGATGGAGCTCCGTATGCCACGGCAAACTGGCTGACACTGACGGCGGCGGTGCACAAATGCTGCGCAGCTAGCGCCATTCGACGGCCAACACCGCGGTTCCTGGTGTGTCCGCTGTGCCGTGCGTGTGATCATTGCTTGTACAGCCCTCTCGCAGTGTCCGGAGCAAGTATGGTGGGTCTGACACACCGGTGTCAAAGTGTTCTTTTTTCCATTTCCTGGAGTGTATGTTTACATGAAAATACATGTTATTACTAATTACACAATTACCTACTAGTTAATCCAATCGCCACCATTAGCACATTTTTGGCATGCTTTTCACGAGATGTTCTACATATTCCCTCGGTAACGATCTCCATAACGTCCTGATTTTATACAACTTTCCTTTAAGCTTCATCTTAATATGCGGCCAAACATTTTCGATTCGGATTTGCGTCCGGAGACATTGTAGGCCAATCCATCGTGGACACCCCGTTGTCTTGTCCGCCCCCGGTAGCTGAATGGTCAGCGTGACGGATTGTCACTTCTCTGGGTCGGGGTTCGATTCCCGGCTGGGTCGGGGAATTTTCTCCGCCCAGGGACTGGGTGTTGAGCTGTCCTCATTGTCGTCCTATCATCCTCATCGACTGCAGGTCGCCGCAGTGAATTAAATTGAAAGCCCGGGACCCGGCGAACGGCCTTCCCGATGGGGGGATGGGGGGTCCCTAGCCATACCTGTAAATAAATAAACCCCATTGTCTTGTTTCCACACTGTACAGAGACGGCTGCGATGTTTCGGATCATTGTCCTCTTGAAGCACCCAGTTTTCCTTCTTCGATCCCGATCGCAGTCCGCGTTCGTTCCCTTCTCTTGTCACTCGAGTCATTTCCGCTTCCTCCATCCTTCCGGCCCTCTTCTTCTACCCCTCCTTGGTCCCTCCCTCGCTTGCGACTTTGCTTAGATTTGTCCTGCGACTCCAAGTCCTCCGTTCCACCTGCCAGTCTTCGTTAACAATTCAACGCTCTTCTTGCCTCGTTTCGCGATGCGGATGTAATCTACACCTATGGTTCTGTGGTCGATGGAAGCACTGGGTTTGCTTTCATCGACGGCGACTACGTTGAGCAGCATTCCGTGCCTTGTGGGAGCAGCGTTTTCACTGCGGAGCTGGTTGCTCTTTATCGTGCACTCGTTCACCTTTCCTCCTGCCCTGGGGAGTCATTTATCATATGCAGTGACTCCCTGAGTGGATTGCAAGCACTCGACCAGTGCTTTTCTCGAGAGCCTTTGGTGCGCGGTATTCAAGATGCTGTTTTTGCTCTCGCCGAGTGTGGCCGTTCAGCGACGTTTGTGTGGACCCCGGGCCACATTGGCATTCCAGGAAACGAACGTGTCGATCAGTTTGCCAAGAGCAGGCCACCACTTCGCCGCCCCTGGAGCTTGGTCTCGTGGAAAGAAACCTCTGGTGAGCCCTATATCTGGAACTCTGAATGGTCTGTCTTGAACACGCCAAATAAGCTCCGCATGGTAAAGTCGCCCACGGCCGTATGGAACTCATCCTTGAGGAGCACGCGTGGGATTCTATCCTATTCCCAGACCATGGACGTCGCCCGCCTGACTCCCGCCCTCGGGCGGGTTTACCGGTTGGGCTGCGCCTTGCGTCTCTTACCCGTGATTTTCGGCTTCCTTCTTTGTCCTGTCTTCCTCGCTCCCTCCCCTCCACCCCTCCTTGGTTAGTTCCTCGGCCTCGAATTCGGATGGATCTCCGCCGCGGTCCGAAAGATTCCATCCCCCCGGTGGTGTTCCGTTCCTTTTTCCGCCAAATTTTATGGGAGTTTCGGGATGCTGTTGTTTTTTACACTGATGGCTCTAAATCTGCTGATCATGTTGGGTATGCCTTCACGTCCTTTGTTGGAACGGAAAATCATCTACTGCCACCCTCATGTGGGGTGTTTACTGCGGAATTGATGGCAATTTCCCGGGCCCTTACCTTTATTAAACAATCCCAACACAACCGCGTTTTGTTATGTACGGACTCGATGAGTGGCCTTCTTGCTGTTGACCGGTGTTTTTCGCGCCATCCCTTGGTCTCTGCCATCCATGACCATCTCGCTGATCTTCACCGTGCTGCTTGTTCCATTGACTTCCTATGGGTCCCGGGCCATGTGGGTATCCCGAGTAATGAGCTCGCTGATCGTTTGGCTGGGGGAGCAGTTACTTACCCCCCGTTTTCTGTAACCCCTCCTGCAGCGGATTTACGGCTTCACATCAAATCCCACTTTGCACAGTCATGGGCCAATTCTTGGGAGGCTACTCCACTGTCTAATAAACTTCGTGCCATTAAGGTGAATACAGGCCCATGGCGTTCTTCCTTTAGCCTCTCCCGCAAGGACTCGACCACACTGTGTCGTCTCCGCATTGGCCATACCAGGCTGACCCATGGTTTCCTTTTGCGTGATGAGCCACCCCCGCTATGTGGTTGTGGAGCCTTCCAGTCAGTGGCCCACATTTTGGTTGAATGCCCCCTTCTTTTGGCTCTGCGTGCTAAGTACAGACTCCCCCACACTTTACCTTTGATGTTGGCTGGCGATTCCCGGATGGTCTCTCTGGTTCTAGGTTTCCTCCGGGAGAGTGGTTTTTATTCTCAGTTTTAAAGTTTTTAATCTCCGTCTGGTGTTGGGGCAGGGCGGTGAGTGTTTGGGTGTCTCCCACTGTAGGCAGTGTTCAGAGATTCCCGATTCACCTCCCTGACCGGAATCCTCTTTTCTTTCCCTTTTACTCTGTTTTTACCCCTTCTTTTTAAGGCTTGGTTAGTTTTTCTATTCCCATACGTACTTTCTGCATTATAGCAGTTGTACCTTTTAAGTCACAGGTGGTCTTGCCTATGCTGTTTCAGCATAGTGTTGGGTTCGTTCTCTTGCCAACTTCCCTCATTTGTTTTTTCTAATGACAACGTGACTGCCCTTTTACGTTTCCCCTTTATCCGTTTTATTTTTCTGACTATACTGAGATGTCCCGTTGGCAGAATGGAGTCTATTTGAAACAAGGGACTGATGACCTTGCTGTTTGGTCCCTTTAACCTCAAACAAACAACAAACAAACAAAAGCACGCGTGGGGATTCAGTTGTTCTGTGCCGTCTCCGAATCGGACATACGCGGTTGACACACAGCTATCTCCTTCGTCGTGAGAACCTGCCCAAGTGTCGCTGTGATGCAGGGCTGACAGTGGTCCATCTTCTGATGGACTGCCCCCTTTTAGCCCCCTTGCGGCAGTCCTTTAATTTACCAGCTGCACTTCCTTTAATTCTCGGTGACGATGCCTCTGTAGCTGACTCAGTTTTACGTTTTATCCGTGCAGCTGGGTTTTATCACTCACTCTAGTGTGGGCGCTCTCGCGTGATTTCTCAGACCACACCCATTCCAGCGAATTTTGTGACGTGGATACCAAAATATTGTCTCTTATGGAAACAAGTTGTGTTGGTACCTCTATCAACGCTTTCCAGCTGGAGGTTCTTCGTTTGTAGTTGAGTGGTTGACCTTTTACCTGATCCATCAACCACTGTGTTTTACTCTAGTCGACTATTTGCTCTGCTCCTTTTAAGTGTCCTCTATTTTTTATTACTGCGGTGTTCATTTTAGCTCTGTACCCCTTGGTGTTCCCTCCCTATGGGTGCAGAGGTTACGCTGTAACAAGTATGTCTGTTTGGAACAGGGGACTGATGACCTCGATGTTTAGCCCCCATCAAACCCCAAAACCAACCAACCTCCTTCGAACCAAATAGCTTCTTAACAGACCTCAGAAGGCGTTTTTGATAAATATAACACATTTTTTTAGCGTTTAATTTGGCTGTAAATAAGCGCAAATAGTGAAACTGCAACCGACGAAACAAAACATTCAACTCTCACAATGTTCCATTAAGTTTCGGGTGTGGAGCCGCAAGAAATCTCCTCCTTCTAATATTTCGGCTGTATAACGTTGAGCCATCTTCAGAGTGAGTCGCAAGACTGCCGCTCCAGTGCTCGCTTCGTCCCTTTATACTGTTGTATCGCGCGACTGCGCATGCGGCCACAGATGCAAATGCGCCAGAGACGTTGGTCGGCGGCAGAGATGTGCATAAGACGCGAGTTGTGTCTATGACTCCGCAGTTGATCTGTGTTGGCATATCGATATATCATTGTGAGCTGCACTGTGACGACGTCTTTGCGAATTTATTACAGGAAGTGCCGGAGACCATGATTTATCAAGATTGAAACCACTATCTCTATTAATTAAATTCGTCGTCAAGCGAATTTCAATTGCATCCTTCACTATCGAGTCCCAAAAGGATGATGTAGTTGCCAAAATTTCGACGTTGTCATACAACATACTGTGACCATTATCAATACAGTGCTCTGCCACTGCCGACTTGTTAGGTTGTAAAAGTCGTGTGTACCTGCGGTGTTCTGTACATCGGACAAACAACTCGTACTGTCCAAGAAAGATGTACAGAACACCGGAGGTACACACGACTTTTACAACCTAACAAGTCGGCAGTGGCAGAGCACTGTATTGATAATGGTCACAGTATGTTGTATGACAACGTCGAAATTTTGGCAACTACATCATTCTTTTGAGACTCGATAGTGAAGGAGGCAATTGAAATTCGCTTGACGACGAATTTAATTAATAGAGATAGTGGTTTCAATCTTGATAAATCATGGTCTCCGGCACTTGCTGTAATAAACTCGCAAAGACGTCGTCACAGTGCAGCTCACAATGATATATCGATATGCCCACACAGATCAACTGCGGAGTCATAGATACAACTCGAGCATTATACACGTCTCTGCCGCCGACCAACGTCTCTGGCGCATTTGCATCTGTGGCCGCATGCGCAGTCGCGCGGTACAACAGTATAAAGGGACGAAGCGAGCACTGGAGCGGCCGCCTCGCCTTCCTTGTACGCCTCCCGTCCCCCACGCGGATCCTCTACGACCTCATTCCTTTCCCCCATCTGCTCCTATTCCTCGAACATATCCGCATCCTCTACACCTCCCGCCGTCTTGAACCCCCTCACCCCCTGGTTGCTCCTCTCCTCTCCCATCCCCGCCCCCTTACCCGTCTTCACCGTTGTGTCCCCCCTACCCTCCATCTCTACACCCTACATCTCCTTTCCCAAGGTGGCTTCCATCAACTCCCTCTCCCGGATGATGCCCTCTCTCCCTCCATTTATCCCTCCTATCAACTCTGATCCTCACTCCCCCTCCTTTCCTCTGTCCTTTTCCCGGGCTCCCTCTCCCCCCTTCCATCCTCTTTCTTCCCCACCTCCCCTCTCTTTGCCCCCTTCTCTCCCCCGCATCCTTTTACATTTCCCTCCTCTGCCTCCTCTCATTCCCTCCCACGTCTGCCCTTCTCCCATCTTTATTAGTCCTCTCCCTCCTTGGTTCCCCCCCCCCCTTTTCGTTTTTTCCTCTCCTCCCTCCTTGTTTTTCCCCCTACTCCAGGTCCCCCCCCCCCATCTGCCTTGGGTCGGGAGTGCCATATTTGTGCCGCCTTTTTCGTGCAGTGTTTTACAGTGTGTTTTTCCAGTGCGTGCTCCGTGTTGTGTCTTTTGGGCAGTGTAGCGAACAGCCATCATACTGTCGCTGGGTGTGCTTTTTATCACTTGCGAACAGAAACCAGACTGTCGCCATGTTTTTTAATTGTGTGTCTACTATGTTACTTGTCTGATTCCTGTGTATTTTATCAACATTGCCATCCCCTTTTGCTTTCTGTTTTAACTTTCCGCATTTTTACGCAATTTTCCACTTTAAATCACCATTTTAACGCCTGTTTTTTCTTGTTTCTTTCTTCTTCCTTTTTTTTTAAAAAAGTCTGTAGGCTGTAGAGCAGCGTAGTAAGCTGCTGCCAGCCCACCCCCTTTGGGGGGAATTGAAAATCAATAAAGGAAAAAAAAAAATGGAGCGGCAATCTTGCGGCTCACTGAAGATGGCTGAACGTTATACAGCCGAAATATTAGAAGGAGATTTCTTGCGGCTGCACACGCGAAACTTAATGGAACAGTCTTTGCGCCGCCAAAACCTGAAGATTCACAACTCCCACAATGTTTATCTGTAGACTTTGCAAAAGTGCATTGAGTAAAAATTCTAGTCGAGAACCAGAGATGTCGCTGCGGATGTTACATTTAATATTATGGCGCACACTTTTGTTGCGAAACTGGCTGTAGGAGGCGAGTGGTAGGGGGACATGGATGAACCCGGGGTGGTGTTGGGAGGCCGCGCCCACTGCGCACAGTGTTACGGGCAGTCAGTGGGCACGAGTGGCACAGCGGGCGCCCGCGCTGCGCGGCCCCGTCCAGCTAGGCCGTGTTCTGCCCCTGCCGCTGCTCCCGCTGCTGCTGCTGCTGCTGTGCCTGCGATCAATAGCGGCGCCGCGCCGCGCCGCGCCAAGCAGCCAGCCGCGCCTCGACGCACCACTCCGCTCTGGCCTCTGCTCTGCTCTCCTCCTGCACTGCCCCTGCCCTGCTCTGCCCGCCGCCTGTACTGGCAGTGTTGTCTGTTGCCGCTGGGTCATTGTCCTCCGAGGCAGCGCATTCTCTCACCTCACGCGAAGACGCCACTGCAGCAAACTCACTCTGTACGGGCAGTAGACCCTCCAGCGGCATTGATTTGGTAAACGTGCTACGGACTGCCTCAAGGATTTGGATCCCTCGGGCAGGAAAATACACACCCAGGGTTTGAACGCAATGCCGCCTCGGTGTCTTCGGAGACCCAACGTGATTTTAAGCTTGACGCAGTACCCGAAAAATAGTAGTCCAGATACGGTTTTTACAACTTTGTTTTCGTCTATTTTAAGTATGTACCATAGTTTTATCGTTATTTATACAGATGGATCCCAGCAGGGGAATGCTCTCGCTTGTTGTGTGCTTTTCCCTGATAGGGTTTTTAAAGTACGTCCTCCACAACAATTTACAAATTATGATGCAGATTTATATGGTACTCTAATGGCACTGGAGAGGGTTCACAGACATCACCGTACGAGTTTTCTTGTCTGTTCCGACTATCTTAGTGCCCTGCAAGCGCTGCACCAAATGTATCCGGTAGACCCGCAGATTCAGCTCATCCGTGACTGCTCACAGCGGCTCCAACGCTGTGGCAAGGAGGTGATCTTTTGAAACTTCCTGGCGGATTAAAACTGTGTACCGGACCGAGACTCGAACACGGGACCTTTGCCTTTCGCGGGCAAGTGCTCTACCAACTGAGCTACCCAAGCACGACTCACGCCCCGTCCTCACAGCTTTACTTCTGCCAGTACCTCGTCCCCTACCTTTCTTTCAGGAGTGCTAGTTCTGCAAGGTTCGCGGGAGAGCTTCTGTAAAGTTTGGAAGGTAGGAGACGAGGTGCTGGCAGAAGTAAAGCTGTGAGGACGGGGTGTGAGTCGTGCTTGGGTAGCTCAGTTGGTAGAGCACTTGCCCGCGAAAGGCAAAGGTCCCGTGTTCGAGTCTCGGTCTGTCACACAGTTTTAATCTGCCAGGAAGTTTCATATCAGCGCACACTCCGCTGCAGAGTGAAAATCTCATTCTGGGGGTGGTCTGTTGCTGGGTACCTGGCCACACTGCACGCCATTATCTCATTTTCTGACGTGCATCATGCGTCAGTGGGAGACTGAATGGTTGCAGGTGGACAACAAACTGCTATCGCTCAAACCGACCATAAAAGCTTGGCGGACTTTGTGTCAGCCTCGCTGCTGGAAGGAGGTTTTGCTTACCAGACTGCGCATCGGACATAGCCCTTTCAGACATGGCTTTCTCCTCCGGGAGGAGGGTCCACCTTTCTGTGAAGTTTCTGGCGTGCCGCTTTCACTTCAGCATATTATGGCTACGTGTGTCCTGTATACTGATAATAGGGCAGCCCTTGGCCCCGCTGGAGATCTGCCCACCGTCCTCGCAGATACCGATACCAGTGTTAACAGAGTGGTGAAATTTTGTGAACTATCAGGCCTCATCCCTAAACTGGTGGGGAAGGGCGGCAGACTTTAGTACGTTATAAACTGCTCTGCATGTGGGGACACCCTTCGTCCCCACCCATGAGATTTCATGTTGACTCTTCGTCAGGGCGCTGGTGACCGTGGTGTCGAGCGCCTCCTCAACCCAACTCATCATCATCCAGCGGAATTGCACTGTTGGATATGAGCAAGTAACATCTACTTAACACACGCATCATACGAGGGGCGTTCAGTTAGCAAAAAAAAAAAAAAAAAAAAAAAAAAAAAGGTCCAAATGGCTCTGAGCACTATGGGACTTAACTTCTGAGATCATCAGTCCCCTAGACTTAGAAATCCGTAAACCTAACAAACCTAAGGACATCACACACATCCATGCCCGAGGCAGGATTCGAACCTGCGACCGTAGCGGTCGCGCGGTTCCAGACTGTAGCGCCTAGAACCGCTCGGCCACCCAAGCCAGCCAGTAAGTAAAGCAACAAGTTTATTTCTCGGCCAGTTTAGATTTAAGAAAATGCGGAATTTTTTCTACGTCATCACTGAATACTCCCGCTTCAGCCCCATGGTTTCATGAAGTTCCTAATTATACCGGCACTATACGTAGTCTTCAAAGCAGTCTGTGACAGAATTACAAAGTTACAAGCAATGGTCAAAGTTTTTATTCCTTCGGCCTGGATTTTAATTTCTTTTCGAAATTTCCCCTTGGTTTCCTTTATTCGTTCCCCAACGTACGAACAATAACATCGGATATAGTTACAACACCGCGGTGTGGGAACCCTACCGGGTAGGATTGTCGGAGGACATGGAAAAAGTGCAAAGATGGGCAGCCCGTTTAGTGTTATCGCGCAACAGGGGTCAGAGTGTCATTGCAATGATACGCGAGTTGGGGTGGCAGTCAGTGAAACAGAGGCGGTTTTCTTTGTGGCGAGATCTGTTTACGAAATTTCAAGCCCCTACTTTCTCAGAAAAAAAAAGGCTCTGATCACTATAGGACTTAACATCTGAGGTCATCAGTACCCTAGAACTTAGAACTACTTAAACCTAACTAACCTGAGGACATTACACACATTCATGACCGAGGCAGGATTCGAACCTGCGACCGTAGCGGTGGCGCGGTTCCTGACTATAGCGTCTAGAACCGCTCGGCCACACCGGCCGCCCCTACTTTCTCTTCCGAATGCGAAAATATTTTGTTGACACCCACCTACGTAGGGAGAAATGATTATTATAATAAAATAAGAGAAATCAGAGCTCGAACGGAAAGATTTAGGTGTTCCTTTTTCCCACGCGCCATTCGAGAGTGGAACGGTTGAGAAGTAGTATGAAAATGGTTCGATGAACCCTCTGCCAGGCACTTAAGCCTGATTTGCAAAGTAACCGTGTAGATGTAGGAGATGCGTTCCAGTCGGGGAACTGGTACTGAGTTTCTATCTGTCGAAAGCCACGGCGCTTGCAGAATCTCTACGGCGACTTGGCAGTGAACAAAAGCACGGTGAGTCGTTGGGCGAGACGCCCGTCATCGTCACAAGGTCGCGCAAAATCTGCCCGACCTCCCACTTGCCAGCCGGCCACACTCACCTGTGACTCCTGAACTGGCACTCTCATTCGAGGAGATCGTGGAATCACAGTCAAACATCTCGCTGGTCAACAGGGCGCCTCTATCGGTAGTGCTGACACACTCGTCCACCAGTTGGGGTACTCAAAGGTGTGTGCCTTCTGGGTTCCACAAAGAGCAGCGGAAGACCATCTGTGCGGAATTGCTTGTGTGTTACAGTGCTGATCGTGACAATGTCTTGTCGGACATCGTTACAAACGATGAGACATAGGTTCATCACTTCGAACCGGAAACAATGCAGCAATTCATGGAGCGGCGCCACACTACCTCTCCTCCGAAGTCCGAAGCCGCTCTCTGTGCCACTAAAGTCATGGCGACGGTGTTCTGGGGCTCTGAAGGGGTTATTCTGTTTGATGTCCTACCTCACGGTGCACCGATCAACTCTGAAGTGTATCCTGCTACCCTTAGTAAACTGAAGAAACGACTCCAGCGTGCTCAGCACCACAAAAATGTAAACGAACTTCTCCTTCTCCATGACAACGCAAAGCCTCACACTAATTTGTGCACTCGAGACGAGCTCACAAAGCTTCATTGTACTGTTGTTCGTCACCCACCGTTGAGCGCGGATTTCGCACCATCCGACTTCCACCTGTTTGGCCCGATGAAGGATGAATTCCACGGGATGATGTGGAGGTTACTGATGCAGCAAGAAGTTGGCTCCGACGTGGACCAGCGGAGCGTTACCAGGCGGTCATACAGGCCCTCACAGTAAGGCGGCGTAGGACAGACGCACTGAACGGAGATTATGTTGACAAATAGGGTTTTGTAGTCAAGAGTATGGAATAGTATTGTGTATTGGAATCCTGGATAAGAGCAACATGCTCTCAGAGAAAAAAAGTTTCTTTACTTAAAGAACGCCCTCGTACGATAAAGGCACTCGCAATCAGTTGTCTTAGTTGCTGCTGGATCCACAATGTTGTGTGAAACTTTTTCGTTTTCGACATTTCTTCAAGACCTGAGGTGGATATATTCAAGAGAGGGTTGCAAAAACCGCTACCTGCTCCAACAACGTGGCTACAAGTGCTTCCCAAGGCCCACTACTTCGGAAAGATGCGAAGCAGGAGTTCAAAATGTGCAAATGTGTGTGAAATCTTATGGGACTTAACTGCTAAGGTCATCAGTCCCTAAGCTTACACACTACTTAACCTAAATTATCCTAAGGACAACCACACACCCATGCCCGAGGGAGGACTCGAACCTCCGCCGGGACCAGCCGCACAGTCAACGACTGCAGCGCCCAAGACCGCTCGGCTAATCCCGCGCGGCGAAGGAGGAGTAAAAAATGTTAATGTAGGTTAATTGTTACAAAAAAGAAGACAGCAACCAGCCACTATTACAACTGCTATTTATTTAGGTAAACATCGCCGTAACCGGTTTCGAACTGGCAAGTTCATCCATCATCAGACGACTGTTCACATGATTTGCAAGATACACTTTACATCATCGGCAGTTTCCGATTTTTATTCTTCCACTGTGGCGAAATATTCTTCCACTGTAGCGAAATATTCTTGGTGTGTTGGTGACGTCGAAAATTGCGCGCGATTTTGTTGCCAAATTGCAGGATTGTATTATTATATTATATCACTATATATTATATTACATTCCAAATTTGAAAGCCGGCCGGGGTGGCCGAGCGGTTCTAGGCGCTACAGTCTGGAGCCGCGCGACCGCTACGGTCGCAGGTTCGAATCCTGCCTCGGGCATGGATGTGTGTGCTGTCCTTAGGTTAGTTACGTTTAAGTAGTTCTAAGTTCTAGGGGACTGATCACCACGGCAGTTAAGTCCCATAGTGCTCAGAGCCATTTTCCAAATTTGAAAAATACAGTCCTGCAACTTCGCAACAAAATCGCGCGGAATTTTCGACGGCACCAACACACCAAGAATATTTCGCCAGAGTGGAAGAATAAAAACCGAAAACTGCCGATTATGTAAAGTGTATCTTGCAAATCATGTGAACAGCCGTCTGGTGATGAACTTGCCAGTTCGAAACCGGTTATGGCGCTGTTTACCTAAATAAAGAGCAGTATTAATAGTGACTGGTTGCTGTCTTCTTCTCTGTAAGAATTAACCTACATTAATTGTACACAGCCACGGTCTCACTATGTCAGTTTTAGACAAAATAGTAAAGAATCTTATTTTTACGTAATACTAGTGGCTCCGGTTTGCCACGGGAAATGCTAGGTACGAGCTGTATACGGAAAGCAAGGTCCGATTGGGTGCGAAGTGCAAACCACTGTGAGCTTTGCACAGATGTGTTGGGGAGTGTGTGCGGTATGCACGTCGATCGCGCCACGTCGCTCTTTTCAATTCAGAACGCACACTTAGCACGTTAATATGCTTACAAGGGAACCTCCCCATCGCACCCCCCTCAGATTTAGTTATAAGTTGGCACAGTGGATAGGCCTTGAAAAACTGAACACAGGTCAATCGAGAAAACAGGAAGAAGTTGTGTGGAAGTACGGAAAAAATAAACAAAATATACAAACTGAGTAGTCCATGCTCAAGATATGTAACATTAAGGATAGTACTACCTTAGTAGCGCCGTGGTCCTGTGGTTAGCGTGAGCAGCTGTGGAACCAGAGGTCCTTGGTTCGACTCTTCTCCCGAGTCAAAATTTTAATTTTTTATTTTCAGACAATTATCAAAGTTCAGACACACACACACAATCAACTTCGTTCTCCAAAATTCCAGGACATGTTCAGATTTGCTTGGACATATGCAGGATTTGACGGTCTACACACGGAAAAATTTGAAAACGTTAAGAACATATGTTTTGACAGAGCACAGAGAAAACTGTGCGACTGTTGCAGTCATTTGTTGCAGTTTATGTGACAAACTCTTATGTTTTCATCACTTTTTTGGGAGTGATTATCACATCCACAAGAAAACC
Organism: Schistocerca piceifrons; assembly: GCF_021461385.2. Classification (NCBI taxonomy): domain Eukaryota; kingdom Metazoa; phylum Arthropoda; class Insecta; order Orthoptera; family Acrididae; genus Schistocerca; species Schistocerca piceifrons. The sequence goes on from NC_060139.1 coordinate 1,034,955,835, forward strand.
TAAATCGTGCAAGGTAGAAGAATCTTTTTACCTATTCGCCAAGTGTACAAGTTAGGTGGGTCGACAACATATTCCTGTCATGTGACGCACATGCCGTCACCAGTGTCGTATAGAATATATCAGACGTGTTTTCCTGTGGAGGAATCGGTTGACCTATGACCTTGCGATCAAATGTTTTCGGTTCCCATTGGAGAGGCACGTCCTTTCGTCTACTAATCGCACGATTTTGCTGTGCGGTCGCAATACACAGACACTAAACTTATTACAGTGAACAAAGACGTCAGTGAACGAACGGACAGATCATAACTGCGAAAGTAAAAAAAATTAAATTTTTCATTCGAAGGAGGACTTGAACCAAGGATCTCTCGTTCCACTGCTGCTCACGCTAACCACGGGACCACGGCGCTCCTGATCTCATACTGTCCTTGATGTTGCATATGTTGCACATAGACTACCCAGTTTGTATATTTTGCTTATTTTTTTCATAGTTCCACACAACTTCTTCCTGTTCTCTTGATTGATCTGTGTTCAGTTTTTCAAGGCCTATCCACTGTGCCAACTTATAACTAAATCTGAGGGGGCTGCGATGGGGAGGTTCCCTTGTTAGAATATAATGCCTCTCACAAGTATGAGGGCTTGGTGAGAGTTTTCGCGTGATTTCATTTTGCCCACATGATGTTACTGTCACGGGTTTCCTTCTTCGTGACTGTGTTCGGCCGCGCTCAGCAGGAGCAATGAAGATGCTCATACGGCGTTTTCGATGGGAAGTGTTTGATTACCTACAATACACCCCGTAACTGGCTGCTCCCGCTGACATATCTGCTCAACATGAACCGCTGGGCATGAACTTTTTGACACCGACAACGAACCGTAAATCAGTGTAGAGAATTGGCCGAAAGCAGTGGCGGCTCCCTCGTATGACGAAAGTATTCGAAAGTTGGTACAACGCTACGCTAAATGTCTGAGTCAGGGTGGGCACAACGTGGAAAAGTAGCTGGAAGGTGTTGCTAAATGTTGCGAACAAAACATCTTTGATTTTCACAGTGGTTTCCATTTCGCGACCGATCGCACCATACTTAGAGAACAGCCCTCGCATCTCTAGGCAGACGACGTGTCCCGCGTAGTGATAGTAAAATATACAGGGTGTCCCAGGTTGAATGGTCGGTATTCTGCAATATGGCAGGAACGATCATTCGAACCAGTAAACTCTAGTACACATGGGCTCTGAAATGGTTAGCGTAAGAGCTATGAGTACTTTTTCATCTTCGCTCCTGTGAAGCTCATCTCTCCTACTGAACAAGTGCTCATAGCTCTTAAGATATTCATTTTAGAGCTCACGTGTACTAGAGTTTATTGGTTCGAATGATTGTTCCTGTTACATTTCTGAATAGTAAATTTTCCTCATGGGACACCCTGTGTACTTAAGCTTTCCTTGTGAAGCAGTCACCTACCAGCGGACAGAACTGCCGCATTCTTATCTTAAGGAACACAAATTAACTTTGAATTTACTTGGCTAGAATATACGGATCAACTGATTTCGCTTTCTGTATTAAAAACTTGACGATACTGCTTTGCTTCTTTCAGTAGGTATTAATTATGTTATATGCTAAGAAAAACGAATTTATTATGTTTGCTTTGTGATTTGGGTGCCTACACATTACATGTGATTTTGTATTGTTTACTGACAAATATGCCTACAAAACGGTTGTCTCAACGTACCAGAACGGATAAAAGACTGAGGACTCTGCGGTCTCAAGAACCCAATGAAGGTGGTGAATCGAGACTTGCCGTGGTTCGAAACATCAGGCTTTAAGTCGCTCTTCGGAAACTCATTCCGGAAGTGAAGTGCGATGTACCTCTGACGGAGAGCATCATGCAATTATCTCGCTCCTCACAAGGGAACCTCCCCATTGCACCCCCCTCAGATTTAGTTATAAGTTGGCACAGTGGATAGGCCTTGAAAAACTGAACACAGATCAATCGAGAAAACAGGAAGAAGTTGTGTGGAAGTATGAAAAAATAAGCAAAATATAAAAACTGTGTAGTTTATGCGCAAAATAGGCAACAACAAGGAAACAAAGCTCACGGGTGGCCTGGTCCCGTGGTTAGCGTGAGGAGCTGCGGAACGAGAGGTCCTTGGGTCAATCCTTCCCTCGGGTGAAAAGTTTAATTTTCAGTTTATGTGACAAACGCTTATGTTTTCATCACTTTTTTGCGAGTGATTATCACATCCACAAGAAAAGCTAAATCGGGCAAGGTAGAAGAATCTTTTTACCCATTCGCCAAGTGTACAAGTTAGGTGAGTCGACATGCCTTCACAAGTGTCGTATAGAATATATCAGACGTGTTTTCCTGTGGAGGAATCGGTTGACCTATTATCTTGCGATCAAATGTTTTCGGTTCCCATTGGAGAGGCACGTCCTTTCGTCTACTAATCGCACGGTTTTGCGGTGCGGTCGCAAAACACAGACAGTAAACTTATTACAGTGAACAGAGACGTCAATGAACGAACGGACAGATCATAACTTTGCGAAAATAAAGAACGTAAATTTTTCACCCGAGGGAAGACTTGAACCTAGGACCTCTCATTCTGCAGCTGCTCACGCTAACCACGAGACCACGGCGCTCCTTAATTGACATTATCCTTGATATTGCCTATCTTGCACATGGACTACTTAGTTTGTATATTTTGCTTATTTTTTCATAGTTCCACACAACTTCTTCCTGTTTTCTCGATTGATCTGTGTTTAGTTTTTCAAGGCCTATCGAATTTGCCAACTTATAACTAAATCTGAGGGGGGTGCGATGGGGAGGTTCCCTTGTCAGAACCCTTCAATCATAGAGGCTTAAAGCTACCTGTCTCCAACGTAATATCACAGGAGATTCTAAAGAGGACTGATACGGGCGAGCGAGTTTTTATGCCCTGAAACTGGCTAATTCCTAACCATGCCATTGCGCTTTAAACGTGTACAAGTCCCGGTGAACTTCTTTCATGCGACGACCGTAAACAAAGCTAAGGCCAGACGCTACATGTTGGGGGCGTGGACGTTAGTGCCAGCTGATTTTCGCATGGCCAGCTGTACACGTGGCTGTCTCCCGTTTCAGTGAAGCAAACTAGCTCTTCGTTCATACCGCCAATCATACTACTTCAAAAGTTTTGTACAAAGAAACTTGAGTCAAAAATAAATTCCACGCGTACAAAGTCTATAAATAAATACCCGAGCAACACTGGTGTTCTCAATTTGAGTTGATTAGAAGAGGTGAAAGAATACGGCTGTGTCACACTCCCTTGTTGATCATTATCGGTCTTGTCCTCTTTTTTTTTTTTTTTTTTTTTTTTTTTTTTTTTTTTTTTTTTTTTTTCCCTCTCCGTAAGGTGATACAAATTCTTTGTTTGGACTCTAGGGAGAGATTTTATGTACCGTACGAGATCACAGTTGGTTGAAGCTGCGGAAGCCTCAGCTGTCTATTTAAAACAGTAGGAAAGGCATTTTGTGCGGATCGCGCGTACAGTAGCAGGAGAAGCGCTTCCCGGCAGCTGTGGTGGCATCTCCTCGGCTCATGACGTTCAACTTGGTCGTCCTCGTCTTCAGAGGCCGGCGCGCTTACTTTGCGAACCACAACTCGACGACCGGCTGTGCCAAGTGGTGCTGCTAATCGAAATGGCTGGGAGAGAGTTCCGGCGCCAAACTCAGCGGAGACGGAACACTTGGCGGGGCTGTCTGCAGGCGGCGGGGGCAATTCTGGAGGCGGCAGAGATTCTAGCGGCAGCAAGCAGTGCACACACCGAGTCGTAAGTTTCCGCGGAACCGTTCAGCGGCTGGAAATTATCTTCCGTCGTATCGTGTAACTTACAGACACTGCGCAACGAGAGAGAGAGAGAGAGAGAGAGAGAGAGAGAGAGAGAGAGAGAGAGAGAGAAAGTGCTCCCGTTGTTAGGACCCTTGCTGTTGATGTTGTATATTAAGGACCGTGCAGACCATATGAGACTTTTCGCAGTACGGTCTGATAAAATCTGCACAAATGTTCGTGATGACTGGGTGTTGTGTGATGTCCTTAGGTTAGTTAGGTTTAAGTAGCTCTGAGTTCTAGGGGACTGATGACCTCAGATGTTAAGTCCCATAGTGCTCAGAGCCATGTGTGTGCACAAATGTTCAGCCGATTTTTTTTTTTTTTTGTTGATAAGATTTCATCATCATCTTGTGAGTGTTCAACGGCTGGTGCCGCTTCTCGTTTCCCATATTCCACTTCTTCCGACCATGCCAGTTTCCTTCTTGTAGTCCTGTGGCATCCACCGCGTTCTGGACGTCTCGACTCCAACTCCGACTACTTGCTCCGTGCTTTCTTCTTCCCCTTGGGACGCACTGCTTTCCTTTGGCCGTCGGCTGACGTCCACCCGTTATAAGTGTCCATACCATTTTAGACGTTTCATCCTGGTGGTGTCTGTTATTGGTTTATCGACACCCATAGCCTCTATGATGTTGGTGTCTGGCACACGGCCCACCTCGGGGACGCCACATCTTGGTTTGAAAAGTTGCGAGCAACTTGTTTCGCTGATGCTTGTTATTGCCCATATTTCTGCCCCGTACGTAGCGTTGTTTTTAACAGCTGCTCGATTCATCACCCATTCGGTCCTTTTTGTTACTTTTTACTCCAAAGGACCGCGTTCAGCTCTCGTATAGCCCTTGTGCCTTGTCCTGTTTTATTATTTATTTCACCTTCACTTTTCCCATTTGAAGCCATAACAACACACAAGTATAAAAGATTTACATCTCCTGGTCTTGTTGGCTGCAAGCTCCAGATCCTCTATGTTATTGTTGCCAACCTTCACATGTTCGGTTTTTGTCAACCTAATTGTAAGGCCCCATCTTTCATATTCCTCTTTTTAACTTCCGAAACATGTACCCAGGATCATCCTGGCCTCCTGCTACGAAGACCTCATTATCAGCGAAGAGAAGTGTAGTGTCACCGCCAGACACCACACTTGCTAGGTGGTAGCCTTTAAATCGGCCGCGGTCCGTTAGTATACGTCGGACCCGCGTGTCGCCACTATCAGTGATTGCAGACCGAGCGCCGCCATACGGCAGGTCTAGAGAGACTTCCTAGCACTCGCCCCAGTTGTACAACCGACTTTGCTAGCGATGGTTCACTGACAAAATACGCTCTCATTTGCCGAGACGATAGTTAGCATAGCCTTCGTCTACGTCATTTGCTACGACCTAGCAAGGCGCCAGTACCAGTTACTATTGATACTGAATCATGTACAGTCAAGAGCGACGCTCATCATTAACGGATTAAAGTTAAGTATTCCACCAGCTACGTCCGTTTTTTCTAAAGTCTAATTTCCTTGTCCTGTTCCAGACCTCACGCCAGCCTGCGTGAGCTAAAACGCGTGCCTTTCGGCTTCCTCTAGTAAACCAGTGTTGGCTCTCCTGCCAACCCACAACAAGAAGTGTGTACTAGATTTGATCCTCTACAGGGACGCCCAAGCCTCCACATCTGCTCCTTCAGGCTTTACGTGCGTCCTCCACACAGATTTTAAATAGCGTCGGTGGTATAGTACACCTTCGGCGTATCCCTTCTGTAACAGGAAACTCTGAATTTCCTGCTCTTGCGGCACTCAGACGTTCCCTTTAGAACTACTGAACTGCTTTGGTGTAAATAGTTGACATGCCGCTATTCTTCATATTTGTCCACCTCTAGTACCACTTCAGAGGCCTTTTGGAAATCCACGAAGACTAAATGGGTCTCTATTTTAAAGTGGTGCAAAGGTAGGAAACTTGCTTAAAAAGTCGCAAAACAAGAAAACATATCACTACATAATCACTAAGTCACGATTGGAATCGGTCAACTCTTACATGAGTGTAACAGTTTCGGGGGATATGCATTGGAAGCTCGTACATAGGTAAAGCAAGTGGCAGATTTCGGTTCGGTGGCAGAATACCAGGGAAATGCAATCAACATAGAAAGGAGACTTGCCAAACAGTCGTGTGAACCGCCCTAGGCGATGGCCGTGGTCGGGAACGGATATATTAAGTCTGTTTTACACCGTGTGAACACAAGCATCATCGAACGATAATTCTCTTTGGCGTTAATGGTAGGCGAGCGCGAGCAAACTGCATTCGTTGGTGTTCGACTCGCATCCGCTAGTGTTCCGCTGATAAACCGTCTTTTAACGGACTATTAGAAGAAGTTCGCGCCATTTCCGCCGCGGCGCTAGTAGTTCAGAAAGCTGCCGTCTCTTATCTTTTCTACTATTGTTGTTGCCATGAGTACCTCGAACGATGGAGTGGTTTGAAGAGAATGTAATGTTGCTGGCAGAGGGATATAGATATCATAGCGGCTTCTGGAACCCAATAAATTCACAGGCCAAATGCCAAAGGAGAAGAAATGTGATTCGTAGAAAATTGCCGGAGCACTCCAATGTCTAACTCGGGACACGATGAAGACAATAAACTCATTAAATGCTTGTATCTGCGGAAAGTATATTAAGATGAGAAAAAGTCATTGGATACTTTCTAGTATCGAATCGGACCTCATTTTTCCCGGTGTAGTGCAGCAACTCGACATGAAATGGATTCAACAAGCCGTTGGAAGTCCCCTGAAGAAATAGTGAGCCATGCTGCATCTAAAACCGCCCACAATTGGAAAAGTGTTTCCGGTGCAATGTTTCGTACACGAACTGACGTCCCGATTATGTCCCTTAAATACTCGGTGGGATTCATGTCGGGCGATGCGCGTGGCCAAATCATTCGCTCGAATTCAAATGGTTCAAATGGCTCTGAGCACTATGGGACTTAACATCTGAGGTCATCAGTCCCCTAGAACTTAGAACTACTTAAACCTAACTAACCTAAGGACATCACACACATCCATGCTCGAGGCAGGATTCGAACCTGCGACCGTAGTGGTCGCGCGGTTCCAGACTGAAGCGCCTAGAACCGCTCGGTCACATCGGCCGGCTCGCTCGAATTGTCCAGAACGATCTTACCAGTCGCTGATAATTGTGACCCAGTGACAAGTTTCGGAACATGAAGTCCTTGAATGACTGAAAATTGTCTACAAGTAGTCGAACCTTTTCCAGTCAATGATCGGTTCTGTAGGACCAGAGGACCCAGTCCATTCCGTGTAAACACAGCGCACACCAGTATGGAGCCAAACTAGCTTGCACAGTGACTTGTGGACAACTTGAGTCCGAGGCTTCGTTGTGTCTGCACCACTTTCGATTCCTAACATTAGGTCTTACCAACTGGAATCGGGACTCATCTGGTCCGGCCGCGGTTTCCCGGTTGTCTAGCGTCTAACTGGTGCGGTCACGATCTCAGACGATTTCCTGCTGTTAGCAAAGGTACTCGGGTCGGTCGCCTGCTGCCGTAGTCCGTTAACGCAACATTCCGCCGCACTGTGCTAACGGATACGTTTGTCGTTCGTCCCACATCGATATCTGCGATTATATCACGCAGTGTTGACAGTCTGTTGGCGCTGACAACTCTACGCAAACGCCGTTGCCCTCGGTCGTAAAGTGAAGCTCTTTCGCCACTGCATTGTCCATGGTGCAGGTGAAAGGTAATACCTGAAATCTGGTATTCTCGGCACACATTTCACACTATGGAACTGTTGTTGTTGTGGTCTTCAGTCCTGAGACTGGTTTGATGCAGCTCTCCATGCTACTCTATCCTGTGCAAGCTTCTTCATCTCCCAGTACCTACTGCAACCTACATCCTTCTGAATCTGCTTAGTGTATTCATCTCTTGGTCTCCCCCTACGATTTTTACCCTCCACGCTGCCCTCCAATACTAAATTGGTGATCCCTTGATGCCTCAGAACATGTACTACCAACCGATCCCTTCTCCTGGTCAAGTTGTGCCACAAACTTCTCTTCTCCCCAATCCTATTCAATACTTCCTCATTAGTTATGTGATCTACCCATCTAATCTTCAGCATTCTTCTGTAGCACCACATTTCGAAAGCTTCTATTCTCGTCCAAACTATTTATCGTCCATGTTTCACTTCCATACATGGCTACACTCCATACGAATACTTTCAGAAATGACTTCCTGACACTTAAATCAATACTGGATGTTAACAAATTTCTCTTGTTCAGAAACGCTTTCCTTGCCATTGCCAGCCTACATTTTATATCCTCTCTCTATGGAACTAGGAATATTTAATTCCCTAATGATTTCTCAAATTATCATTCCACGTTCAAAGTCTGTTAATTTGCGTCGTGCCTCCATAATCACGTCGGAAACCTTTTCACATAAATCACCTGCGTACAAATGACACCTCCTCCAATGCACTGCCCTTTTATACCTTGTGTGCGCGATACTGTCGCCATTTGTATGTGTGCATATCGCTATCCCATGACTTTTGTCACCTAAGTGTAGAGAGAATAAGCTTTGTACTTACTTTTATTAAAGGGAAAAGCGCAATAAATTTCCTTGAAAGTTAGCAAGTGCGAGTATGTATCTGCTATGTTGATTAAAATTAAGAATATGCGAAACACATGATCATTTTCATTTGTTGCGTTCATGGTAGCTGCACTTACATGTGTGATGGATCACAGTTGTGTGTGTGTGTGTGTGTGTGTGTGTGTGTGTGTGTGTGTGTGTGTGTGTGTGTGTGGTGTCACCGCCAGACACCACACTTGCTAGGTGGTAGCCTACAAATCGGCCGCGGTCCGTTAGTATACGTCTGACCCGCGTGTCGCCACCATCAGTGATTGCAGACCGAGCGCCGCCACACGGCAGGTCTAGTCTAGAGAGACTCCCTAGCACTCGACCCAGTTGTACAGCCGACTTTGCTAGCGATGGTTCACTGACAAATTACGCTCTGTTGCCGAGACGATAGTTAGCATAGCCTTCAGCTACGTCATTTGCTACGACCTAGCAAGGCGCCATTATCAACTGCTATTTATCTTGTGATGCATGTACCGTCAGACCGATGTTCACCAATTATGGATTAAAGTTAAGTATTCCAGAAGCCACGTACTATTTTTGCTACTATAAAGACCTTGACATTTTCCAGACCTCACGCCATCCTGCGTGAGCTTAAACGCATCCCTTTCGGCTACCTCGTAGTGGCTTGGCTGTCTCGCCAAGTCACAACAGTGCGTGCGTGCGTGCGTGTGTGTGTGTGTGTGTGTGTGTGTGTGTGTGTGTGTGTGTGTGTGTGTGTGTGTATTCCTAAGGGACCAAACCGCTTAGGTAATCGGTCCCTAGACTTACACACTACTTAAACTAACTTAATATAACTTATGCTAAGAACAACATACACACCCATGCCCGAGGGAGGACTCGAACTTCCGGCTGGAGGGGCCGCACAGTCCGTGACACGACGTCACAAACCGCGCGGCCACTCCGCGCGGCGATCTCAGTTATGTTACAGATTTTTTATGATTGATAAGAATGGTTTACCCAAGATAACGCTATCTTCTCTCTAACAAACTACATACATCAAAAACAAGTTTTGCATTACTTCGGTTCCGAGAGTTCCGGAACCCGTACAGAAAATCGGTATAGAGATCAACATATACATCATTTCCGCCCTTTTTGTTGCTCATGGAAACCACACATTGCATGTTGTACCACAATACAGAACAAGACCTTCGGAGGTCCAGATTGCTGTACACGCCGGTACGTCTAATACCCGGTAGCACGTCCTCTTGCATTGATGCATGCCTGTATTCATCATGGCATACTATCTACTAGTTCATCAAGGCACTGTTGGTCCAGATTGTCCCACTCCTCAACGGCGATTCGGCGTAGATCCCTCAAGTGGTTGTTGGGTCACGTCGTCCATAAACAACCCTTTCCAATCTATCTCAGGCTTGTTCGATAGGGTTCATGTCTGAAGAACATGCTGACCACTATAATCGACTGATGTCGTTATCCTGAAGGAAGTCATTCACAAGATGTGCACGATGGGGGCGCGAATTGTCGTCCATGAAGACGAATATCTCGCCAATATGCTGACGATATGGTTGCACTACCGGTCGGAGGATGGCATCCACGTATCGTACAGTCGTTACGGCGCCTTCCATGACCACCAGCGGCGTACGTCGGTCCCACATAATGCCACCCCAAAACAGCAGGGAACCTCCACCTTCCTGGACTCGCTGGACAATGTCTCTAAGGCGTTTAGCCTGACAGGGTTGTCTCCAAACACTTGCCGACGATTGTCTGGTTGAACGCATATGCGACACTCATCGGTGAAGAGAATGTGATGCCAGTCCTGAGCGGTCCATTCGGCATATTTTTGTGCCCTTCGGTATCGCGCTGCATGGTGTCGTGGTTGCAAAGATGTACTTCGCCATGGACGTCGGGAGTGAAGTTGCGCATCATGCAAACTATTGCGCACAGTTTTAGGCGTTACACGACGTCCTGTGGCTGCACGAAAAGAGTTATTCATCATGGTGGTGTTGCTGTCAGTGTTCCTCCGAGCCATAATCCGTCGGTAGCGCTCATCCACTGCAGTAGTAGCCCTTGGGCGGCCTGAGCGAGGAATGTCATCGATAGTTCCTATCTCTCTGTGTCTGCTCCATGTCCGAACAACATCGCTTTGCTTCATTCCGAGACGCCTGGACACTTCCCTTGCTGAGAGCCGTTCCTGACACAAAATAACAATGCGAACGCGATTGAACTGCAGTATTGACCGTCTCAGCATGGCTGAACTACAGACAACACGAGCAGTGTACCTCCTTCCTGGTGGAATGACTGGAACTGACCGGCCGTCGGATCCCCTCCGTCTGATAGGCGTTACTCATGCGTGGTAGTTTACACCTTTAGGCGGGTTTAGTGACACTCTGAACAGTCAGAGGGACTGTGTCTGTGATACAATATCCACAGTCAAAGTCTATCTTCAGGAGTTCTGGGCCGGCCGGTGTGGCCGAGCTGTTCTAGGCGGTTCAGTCCGGAACCGCGCGACCGCTACGGTCGCAGGTTCGAATCCTGCCTCGGGCATGAATGTATGTGATGTCCTTAGGTTAGTTGGGTTTAAGTAGTTCTAAGTTCTAGGGGACTGATAACCTCAGATGTTAAGTCCCATAGTGCTCAGAGCCATTTGAACCATTTGAATCATGAGTTCTGGATCCGAGGTGATACAAAATTTTTTTTTGATGTGTGTATATACAGGGTTTGTATATAGTTTGCGACCTTTCGGAGTATCCATGGGGCCCATGGAACGATGTGACGGCCGAAATCTTCACCGAACATCTGCCATGTTTCACTCTTGAGACGCAAACATCGCGAGAAAAGGATGTATGAGCAGAAATCATGCAGGTTGCGCTGCTGTACTTTGCCATGAGCGGCCTCTGTGCAATGCTCTCAGTACGTTGCTAGTGTCGGTCGTGATGAGACCAGTGTTCGATGTAGTTGTGAGCTAAGTGATTTCGAATGTAGACAGATTGTTGGTGTTTGTACGGTGGATGCTTCCGTAAGAATGGCACCTTGTGTGTGTTTGTGGGAGGGGGGGGCATTGTATCAAAGATTTATACCGCATACTGGGAAAGCGGCGAAACACCTTCCGCAAAATCATAAGGCGGAAGAAAGTCTCTCTTGAGTGATAGTGGCAGACGGTCATTGATGAGGAGGATGTAGCGAAAAATGATATGCAGAAGTCTCTGCAGAACTGAACGTCCCATTCGTGAACCCTGTCAGCTCCAAAAGAACGCGAAGGGAGCCGCAGAAGCAGGGATTTGCAAAGGAAGCTGGAATTCCAACACTGCAAACTCCCGTAACAGAGAAACCTCGTGCCGAATCTGTAAAACCTGGACAATGGAACTTTGGTAGAAAGTGTTGTGTCTAGGCAAGACAGCAGCCTAGACACAATGAGAGGAAGCCGAAAGGCACGCGCTTAAACTCAAGCAGGCTGGCGTGAGGTCTGAAACAGGATACGTAATGAATGCTATAAAGAAAAGTACGTAGCTTCTGGAATACTTAACTTTAATCCATAATTGTAGAACATCGCTCTTGATGATACATGTTATAACCACAATATATATAGCAAAGGATTATGGCGCCTTGCTAGGTCGTAGCAATTGTAGCTGAAGGCTATGCTAACTATCGTCTCGGCAACTGAGTGAGTCTTCGTCAGTGTAGCATCGCTAGCAAAGTCGGCTGTACAACTGGGGCGAGTGCTAGTACGTCTCTCTAGACCTGCCGTGTGGTGGCGCTCGGTCTGCGATCACTGACAGTGGCGACACGCGGGTCCGACGTATACTAACGGACCGCGGCCGATTTAAAAGCTACCACCTAGCAAGTGTGGTGTCTGGCGGTGACACCACAGAAAGTAATTTGGTCAGATGAGTCAGGTGTCACACTGTTTCCAATTTCTGGCCAAGTTTGCGTCCCAAGAGTGAAACATGGCGGAGGTCCGGTGATCGTATCGTACCCGATGGGCTCCATGGTTACTCTGCAAGGTGGCGTTACTGCTGAGAATTGTGTGATCATGTTGGGCGATCAGGTCCATCCCATGATGATATGTTTGTTCCCCAGTGGTGATTCTGTGTTTCAAAACGACCCGGCGCCTGTTCACACAGCTACCATCGTCCAGGACCGGTTTTGTGAGCACGAGGCTGAATTGCCGCATATCCCCTCGCCTCCCCAGTCCCGAGACCTCAACATTATTCTTTGTGATGTACTTTGTAGAAAAGGCTGCTTGATCGGTGCCCACCTCAATGATCGTTACCTGCACTTCCCACTATTTTGCAGGACAATTGTAAGATTCCCATGAACATCATACAGGTCCTGTGTTTATCCATTCCGAGATGACAGGAAGCTGTTTTGAATGCCAACGGTATTACGCACGGTAATGTGTTTGGCCTCTGGTATTTCCATATTTTTGTCGTCCCTTGTAGCAGATTTTATCGATAGCTTATGTGACATGTTGTACGTATATTTCACATTTCGTTAATGATGTTTTACTGGCGTTATCTTCAGTGTTCATACTTCAATGAAGTCCTTGGTGTGCTTCGAAAAGTGCCTGAGATAAAGCAGATACGAAATGCGAAACAGTCACTACAGTAAAGTAAATGTCCCTAGTTGTTAATACTAGCCTTTTTTGGGGTTATGTTGGATGTCGGTAATTAGTGTTCTTCCTTTAAATTTTCTCTTCAGTTGTAATGAGAAGCCAAAGAAAAACTCCAGCCGACATATTTGCAAAGTTTTGAAATGAAAACTGGAGCTGCAATTCAGTGTTAGTGCAGTGCAGTGCAGGCACTTAAATTCTACTTTTCCTACGCCATTTTGCATGCTTACGAGTAGAACTCGGCAGGTACCATAAGCCCATTTCCAAGAAACTTCGCCCAGTGAAAGACGAGGCAGAATAAAGGAACACGCGTTTCGGCTAATCCGTAGATACTCTACCGTTTCTGAGAAAAGAACTCTCAAAGTTTTCTTCACAATCTAGATGTCTTGTAGCGGTCGATAAACTCAGCCAAACGGGTGGCGCTGTGGCTAGCGTAGCGGCCTCCAACTTTTGCGTCGCGTGTTCGAAACCCATAATTGTTTTTATTTATTTTATTTTCATTTATCTAGTCATGCCTGTAGAAGATTACTACAGTAATACTTCTTATCAAGTTAGGGTTTGGAAGGGAGTTATATTGATTGTCAATCACAAATGTATTCCACAATAAGTGTCACGCATTTGTTAAATAATACATGTGTGTTTGGTAAATCTACATATTTTTGTTTTTCGTTCTTATATTTTTTCTATCTTCTATTAGATTCTTCAGGAAGATTTTGTGCATTCCCTCCCATTATACTGATCCTAGAAACATACGAAACATAGAAATTCGCAACACCACGCACAAAGGCAGGTTTGCCACAGTGACATTTCTTCGCATAAACCTCACTCCGGAAAGAAACGTCATTGACACTGCTGAAAATTTTACGCGTTGGCAATAATTCCATGCAAAATACGCATAACGGATCACGTTTCCGGAAACTGACGCTTGTATTTAATTACGAATCAAGATAAACTAAAGGAATTTCACCGAAAACAATTGTAAATAATTTTTCATTCATTTATTGTTTTTTGTTTAATTTACTCGCTAGATATACTATTAGTAGACGAATAAGGACAATTTTATTTCATATACACTGGAAAACTTTCGTGTAGCAAACTTCTACGGACATTGGTATATAAACAGAAACCAGAAATAAAACTGATAATCTGGTTTCGGAAACGGGGACGCTACAGAGTGAATCCGCAACACTACCCAGCGTGGCACCCTCAAGGACAAATACCTGTAACGTACCTCGAAAACTTTGACCGTCATTTTTGGGAAACGGTCGAGCATCTATGGACAAGGCGTGACCCGTGTCCACTTGTTTTGGTTCCTCTTCCACTGAGTGAAGTTTCTGGGAAATCTGGATGTGACACTTGCCGTGTTCTCCTCGTTATTCAAAAACAGTGCGCTCGCCATACAAAACCATCCTCCCTGATCATCAAAGTTTTGCTTCGTGGCTGTGTTACAGTGTTGTATCCCGTGCGCCGATTATTAACGCTAAAAAACAGTAACGCAACTTTCATAGGCTGTGTTCAGTATCCTTAGTTCTCCTCCATTTCCTAGTTGAGACGCTTGTTCTCAGATAAAAGAGAATGGCGGTGAACACTGATGAACTGTCTGCGAATGCTCGTTCGCCTGTGCCGGCCTGTGTGGCCGAACGGTTCTAGGCGCTTCAGTCTGGAACCGCGCGACCGCTACGGTCGCAGGTTCGAATCCTGCCTTGGGCATGGATGTGTGTGATGTCCTTAGGGTAGTTAGGTTTAAGTAGTTCTAAGTCCTAGGGGACTGATGACCTCAGATGTTAAGTCGCATAGTGCTGAGAGCCATTTGAACCATTTTTTTTTTCGTTCGCCTGTGTTCGCTTTCATTCGCTCCTGGGGTAAACCGAGCGTTACCAGTTGTGACTCATTAATCCCGTTGACAAAAGTCGCTACAATTCTACTTTTCCTGAAGTGCACGGATTTTCATTTGTCTACGTTAAGGAGACACAGGCGCGAGCCATCTTCCCTATGCCGGCAATGCAAATTTCAAAGGTATTCAGGTACCGTTTCTGAACAGCCTATTAAACATAGAACCTTGAAACTTGGTATGCATATTTTCAGTAATAATTGCTTTAATCTAGTGCAAATTCAGGCACATCGAATGTGTAGAGACCGTTTGGCATTTTTTCAAACATTTGGTGTCGTTTTATTTTTGATAAAATTTATAATTGTTTTTGGCCTACCTCAAAATAAATACACTATAATTTTTTTCCACAGTTGTGTTTTGCTCCTGGATTATTTTGACAGACAAAGCAAAATTTACTCATCACGTCTACATCCAAAACTTTTCCAGTGTTGGCCGGCCGCTGTGGCCGAGCGGTTCTAGGCGCTACAGTCTGGAACCGCGCGACCGATACGGTCGCGGGTTCTGCCTTGGGCACGGATGTGTGTGATGTCCTTAGGTTAGTTAGGTTTAAGTAGTTCTAAGTTCTAGGGGGTGATGACCTTAGAAGTTAAGTCCCGTAGTGCTCAGAGCCATTTGATCCATTTTTTCGAGTGTCGAAAGATGTGACAGAAACGATGACATTGAGAGACGTGTGCCGTCGTTTCTGCCAAGAAGCATCAAAACAAGCTGTTACTTGTGAGGAATTATCTTAGGTGTTTTCATTTATCGCTTGCTGATCTGCTTCTTTCATTGACAAGTTACACACCTCACTGGCAGCTGAACCAATGAGTTTATTATAAACTGAAAATCGCGTGGGAGTCTCAGGAACATCTAAAAGTTCACAGAAAATCTTTCCTGCCTGCATTCCTTTACCTATTGATCTGAGTGCATATACAAGGCGTATATTATTGTCATATAACTTCGTTGGACCAAAGTTAAACATGATTGTTGCCGCAGTATGTGTGCACTTAGCACATCGTAAAACTAGCTGACTCAGAATACCCTTGAGAATATTTCTGTTCAAAATGGTTCAAATGGCTCTGAGCACTATGGGACTTAACATCTAAGGTCATCAGTCCTCTAGAACTTAGAACTACTTAAACCTAACTAATGTAAGGACATGACACACATCCATGCCCAAGGCAGGATTCGAACCTGCGACCGTAGCGGTCGCGCGGTTCCAGACTGAAGCGCCTAAAACCGCTCGGCCCCTCCGGCCGGCAATATTTCTATTCTCACCCAGAGATTTAATGCCACCACATTCCTTACATCGTGTATGTGAACTGATAAAATCACTATCTTCAAGTCAGTTATAATATTTCCACACTTTTCTCTGTTTTGAATGTTAATATTGATTCCTCTTAATCTTGTTTTTGATGAAAACTTCTTTATTCTCGGCATTTCCTTTTGCGGAAATGAATCACAGCAGCAATTCACGTGTGTAAGTAAACAAAACAAAGTGATCACAGTATGTTGTCAAATGACGTTCAGTTGTCACCCTGATTACAGTGTGGAAAACCATTGAAATGTAAATCAAAGATACTAACATCACATGGACATACCATGAAATCATATGCACGAAATTTTACAGTAACACGATAATGGGTGTGGCACTTGACAGACAACGTATTGTAAAATTGACGATATCTCGGAAAATTATCGTCAGATTTGCATGAATCAAATTTCATTTTACAAAGAAAACTACAAAGCATGCAAAATGACCATAAAAGAAATTTCGATTTTTTGAGCCGATTTCGCGCATGTCTCCCCTTAAGAGCAGGTTGCCTGTGCAACGACTGTATATAATGCGTAAGTATCAAGATACACGCGGTCCTAGGGCGAGGTTCGCGTGCTGGGGGAGCGAGGCGGCGTGTTGTTTGCAGGGAAGCGCAACGTGAGACGCCGGTTAATGGACGGCTCCTGTCTGCGCACGCACGCACGCACACACGAGGGCGGGTGGGGCGAGCCTAATTGCTCTGAGAGCTGATTGCTTTCATTTGCCAGCGGCTTAAGCCCGTCTCACACGGAGTAAGACTCGCTGTAAGCTTAACTCGCCGGGTCGCAAGACGGCTTGCCAGGTAGGCTCTGTCGAGTGCTAGCCCACTTCCCTGCAGGAAGCTTCGCATGTTTTCCGTGATGGCGCCGATGCTATTCCCCTTGCAGGCTTCTCTGGGGCGCTACCTGTGCTGGCCAATCGGGAGCTCTGTTGCCTCCTTACGTCACACCCTGGCAGGTGGGTTCTCGCACAGAACGATGGTGTAATTTGTGGGACAAAACAGAATGTCGTCATAAGAGAATTAAAGACATCACCTGCCACTGGGCATTGATTTATGTAAATGGGCAAGTTGAAAATTTATGCTGGACCGGGATTCGAACGCGGGTCTCCTGCTTACTGGGCTGATGCACAAACCACTATGCCATCTACACACAGTGGTAACCATAACTACGCAGACTACCGTAGCAGGCCTCCTGTCAGACCCAAGTTCTCAACTTACAGCACTCACAACTGATGTAGTGCCCCTGCTCCTTAGCGAGATTGGTTCAAATGGCTCTGAGCACTATGGGACTTAACATCTATGGTCATCAGTCCCCTAGAACTTAGAACTACTTAAACCTAACTAACCTAAGGACAGCACACAACACCCAGTCATCACGAGGCAGAGAAAATCCCTGACCCCGCCGGAAATCGAACCCGGGAACCCGGGCGTGGGAAGCGACAACGCTACCGCACGACCACGAGGTGCGGACAACTCCTTAGCGAGATGCTGCGAGTAATGAGGCTAATGAGCAGAGGCACTACATCAGTTATATGTGTGCTGTAAGTTTAGAATTTGGGTCTGACAGGAGGCCTGCTACGGTAGTCTGCGTAGTTGTGGTTACCACTGTGTCTGGATGGCATAGTGGTTGTGTGTATATAGCCTGTTCTTTCCGGCGTGTGTGGGTCCCCTTCCGGCGCAAATTTTCAGCTTGCCACATTGATATAAATCAGTGCCCACCTGCAGCTAATGTCTTTAATTCCTTTGTGTCTTGATTCATAGTGCCGGCCGGAGTGGCCGAGCGGTTAAAGGCGCTACAGTCTGGAACCGCACGACCGCTACAGTCGCAGGTTCGAATCCTGCCTCGGGCATGGATGTGTGTGATGTCCTTAGGTTAGTTAGGTTTAAGTAGTTCTAAGCTCTAGGGGACTTATGACCACAGCAGTTGAGTCCCATAGTGCTCAGAGCCATTTGAACCATTTTTTTTTATTCATAGTGGCTGCCGAACAGACACCACATATACAGGGTGGTCCATTGATCGTGACCGGGCCAAATATTTCATGAAATAAGCGTCAAACGAAAAGACTACAAAGAACGAAACTTGTCTATATCGGTCAAAAACAGTCTTGGTTGCAATTTTAGTTTTTTATTTTTCAACGACACGTTTCGCCTTATTTAGGCATCTTCAGGTTATCTTTTCTAGATGGACGCGAGAGGCACCAAGATCTGCATAACACGTTCCCGTTCACAGGACCGAGTCCCTCTCGCGTCCATCTAGAAGAGATAACCTGAAGATGCCTAAATAAGGCGAAACGCGTCGTTGAAAAATAAAAAACTAAAATTGCAACCAAGACTGTCTTTAACCAATACTGTTAAGCACTGGTTTGCTGTATCCCACATATGGATTGGAAGAAACTTGTCTAGCTTGAAGGGGGAAACCAGATGGCGCTATGGTTGGCCCGCTAGATGGCGCTCCCGTAGGTCAAACAGATATCAACTGCGTTTTTTTTTTAAACAGGAACCCCCGTTTTTATTACATATTCGTATAGTACATAAAGAAATATGAATGTTTTAGTTGGACCACTTTTTTCGCTTTGTGATAGATGGCGCTGTAATAGTCACAAACGTATAAGTACGTGGTATCACGTAACATTCCGCCAGTGCGAACGGTATTTGCTTCGTGATACATTACCCGTGTTAAAATGGACCGTTTACCAATTGCGGAAAAGGTAGATATCGCTTTGATATACGGCTATTGTGATCAAAATCCCCAACGGGCGTGTGGTGTGTATGCTACTCGGTATCCTGGACGACATCATCCAAGTGTCCGGACCGTTCGCCCGATAGTTACATTATTTAAGGAAACAAGAAGTGCTCAGCCACATGTGAAACGGGCCAACCATAGCGCCATCTGGTTTCCCCCTTCAAGCTAGACGAGGTTCGTTATTTGTAGTTTTTTTCGTTTGACGCTTATTTCGTGACCTATTTGGCCCGGTCACTATCAATGGACCACCCTGTATAATTCAAGCGATGATCACCAGTGATACCTTCAGTCCACATGGACACCGATCTCGAACTCTTACAGGAATCGACGAGATGCCATGAGTAATGAGACTAATCAGCACAGGCACTAAATCAGTAGTGTGTGGTATAAGTTAAGTATTTGAGTCTGTCTGTAGATGTCCTAGGGTAGTCCATGTGGTTGTGGTGAGTACTGTGTGTGGATGGCGTAGTGCTCAGCGCATCTGCCTAGTAAGCAGGCGACCCAGGTTCAAATCCCAGTCTAGCACAAATTTTCAACCTGCCCCATTGATATAAACCAATGCCCATTGACAGGAAATGCTTTTAATTCCATTGTGCCTTGATTCATAATTGCTGCAGGGTCAAAATGGTGTTTATTCTTTCGGACATGTCCAAAAGAACAGACACCACAGATATAAAATAGTGTGTCATGCATCTGTCGGCTGTTCTGCAGTCTTTCTCAAAGGACTTCAAAGAAACTAGTTATTAAAAATGTTTGATTCTCTCACACCTCGTAACGACATTCGTCAGCTTCATGATGAACCGAATATCACTTCGTGAATGGTCATAGTTGTGATATTTCGAAATTAAGCAACCCACTACACGAAAGTCAAATAGTTTGCAGTGCAGTCTCTCTGAGTTTGCATTTGGTGCGTGTTAGGCCATACACTGCTGCATACAAGCTGAAGCTAACATACTGAATTATTCTTTGAACTTACGATTTATTAGGACGGGACTCCAGAATCGAGACCATTTCCGGCTAGTTCGCTTGCTGCAGATCCAGTCCGACCGGTCTGCCCACTGCCTCACTGCGCTGATCTCAGTGTGCTTAGTCACCAACTTACGCCACATCCACTTCAGTGGGTCACCTACAGCATCGTTTGAGATCTTATGTGTTCTGGAGATCCCATTACGAAAGAGAGGCTTCAATGATGCATTGGCGGCTATTAAGCCTTTAATTAGCATGACGTATACGAGCTGTCTATAGCCTACTTGTTCTCAGTGGATTCGTTGGATACCTCCATGCGCAGCGTTTTGTGACTTGTAGCTACTGGGAATGATGCGTTTCAGGCTAGCTGGTGTTACAGTGCTATTAGCTATTGCTTCCTCCACTAAATGACACATATCTTTAGTCAAGATAATACATTTTGCTAACTTTGTGGCAACGTTTCTGAATATACAGAGTGTTTCGCAATTCATATTACTGATTTCAACAGAGTGACCACATAGTCCCGTTACCTCATTTCATGTGCCCACATATTCAAAGATGCCCATTTTGTATTAAAGTGAGATCACAGTAGAAAGTGACTCTGAGCATTATGGGACTTAACTTCTGAGGTCATCAGACCCATAGAACTTAGAACTACTTAAACCTAACTAACCTAAGGACATCACACACATCCATGCCCGAGGCAGGATTCGAACCTGCGATCGTAGTGGACGCGTAGTTCCAGACTGTAGCGCCTAGTACCGCTCGGCCACCCCGGCCAGCTCACAGTAGCGAACAACTTCGAGGTACGGTGTGAAATTCTCCTCAACATTGCTGCTGTGATGGCAGCAAATGCATGTCGGAGAGCATCCTTAGGTTCGTCACCTGTCTCGTAACGCATGGCAGCAACCTTCTGTTTAATGGATCGCCATAATGCACTGTCACAAGAAGACAAGTCAGGACTTTGGGGTGGCCACTCCAAAGGTCAGGCAGTAGACAGTACACGTCCATTCTATTTATCAGGAAATATCTATCTGAGATATTCTCTGACGACAATAATATAATGGGCCGGTGCACCATCCTGGTGGAACCATACACGACCAAGCAGTCCGTAATCTTGCAGATATGAAATAAACCAATCACGAACATAGTGAGACACACAATGTGATTCACGCCACTGTAAAAAGAAATGTGGGCCCACCAAGTGGGTTGTAGACATTGCAGCCTGGATCATGACGTGACTTTGGTGGGTTATGTTCAAGCTCTCTCTAGAGTAGGTTGCTGACACGTTACGAGATAGTTGAAGAGCTTAAAGATGCCTTCCTCCATGGTGTAAGTGGACTCATCAGACATGATTTAGATGTATATCAGCGCCTGCAACAATAAGAAACAACAATTGATTAATATCGATGTAGTACATAAGGGGTAATGGGACTTTGTGCTCACTCTGTAGGTGCTGAGATGGGGCGTAGTAGATAAAGTTTTGAAAAGTAACACATACCGGAAATGCACCGCTTGGATATGATTTTGAAGATCGGATCACATTCAAATCTCC
The DNA here is from genome assembly GCF_021461385.2 of Schistocerca piceifrons. Classification (NCBI taxonomy): domain Eukaryota; kingdom Metazoa; phylum Arthropoda; class Insecta; order Orthoptera; family Acrididae; genus Schistocerca; species Schistocerca piceifrons. The sequence continues at coordinate 1,034,977,311 of NC_060139.1, forward strand.
CGCTTCACGGTACACACACACAAATGAGAAGAGAGCGCAGTCGTCAGTTGCTGTTGTAATTATGACGTCACATGCCATTGTCGTCTGACTGTAACAGCGACTGCGAGAAACTGATTATGTTCGCAACCAGGAGGGTTGACTGCGATGCTTCATGGACGCGCGTCACTCTAAACATTGAAGAGGACGTCTTTCGACATATAGAAAAGAACCTGGCGACGAGTACTCGAAACACTGTCCATGCCACATACTCGTATAGAGCACACAGATCAGAGCTTATACCCTCCACTATGTGCATACCGTAAAGCGGGACATTTGAAAATTACATGGTCTTCGAACTTATTTTACATCCAAACGGTAGACTTCCGGAAATGGCTTACAAAAACTTTATCCATCGAGTCCCCTCTGCAACCCCTAGAAACCTGTGTCAGGAATTGTGAAACATCCTGCATGTAGGACTTTGTTGGAAAGGCAAATATTATGCCAGTCATTATCCAGAAGAGAAAGTAACGTCTGCAATAGTTTGGGAGTTTGCCCGTGATTTGCTCTGACATGGTTATTTATATAAAGTCTCAAGCTAGCACGTGGTACAGCAAACTGTTGGTGTGTTGGTATATTTGTGAGTGAAGTCATTCCATTGTTTATTTGGAAAATGTCATGGTAACACAAGTAATTATTGATGGAAAATACGACAGTGTCGCAGGTAAACACACGCAAATCCACCTGATGATAGAGGTTTAAACTCTCGAAACGCGTTGCGGATGTATATAAACAGTGACAAGTAACAGTAAACTTGTTGTTTCTCTCGACTTCATTAGTCATCCCATCTGCGGACTAATCTTTAGCAGTTTTCTGTCGCCCCCCCCCTCCCCCCACACACACATACATCTGCATATTGTTTTAAAGCATGATAAATACATTACTTCAACACGTACCAGATGTAATGTTAATAGCCTAAACATCTGGCTTAACTCAAACTTTGCTTTTCTTCTGTCGCTTCTTTCATCTCTAAATCCCGAACTAAATTGTGACTTATGTATAACTTTGCCTTTCTTGAAAACAGCATTACTATATGTAATGCTTTGATGTACATATTTTTTGAAACAGTGTCCCTGTTTTTGCGCCGGCCAGTGTGGCCGAGCGGTTCTAGGCGCTTCAGTCTGGAACCGCGCGACCGCTACGGTCGCAGGTTCGAATCCTGCCGCGGGCATGGATGTGTGTGATGTCCTTAGGTTAGTTAGGTTTATGTAGTTCTGAGTTCTAGGGGACTGATGACAGATGTTAAGTCCCATAGTGCTCAGAACCATTTGAACCTATTTTTGCTAAGTGTTCCTTGCAAGTAGTAGTTTCCAGAGGCCATCTTTGTTTATAAAGTGTGACACTTTATATGTGATGTATTACGACAGGGAAGGAAGCCTGCGACCGCTTGAGGTATTCTATTTTAGTTGGTTTATTTCAATAGTGTTTTGTTTCTCTACTAGACATTACCACAAATTACCCCAAAGTCGTAACACAACACAAACACTTATCACATTAACACAGATAAATCCACTTGATGAGGGAGGTGTAAACCTTTGAAACGCGTTTTGGATATAAATAAACAGTGACTGGTGACAGTAAACATGTTGTTTCGTTCGATATCAGTAACGCCGAGGGTAGAACCTAACCAAAAACGTTCGTATTTAAAATTAATGAAGTGGTGCGGAATCGAATCGTGGAGAAATGAGATTTATGGCAAAATTTGACGTGAAAGAAGGGATCGGTTGATGGGACACATTCTGAGACATCAAGGGATCACCAGTTTAGTATTTGAAGGAGGTGCGGGAGGGGGGGGGGGGCAAAAATCGGATAGGGAGACCAAGGGATTTGTAGAGGAACCAGATTCAGAAGAATGTAGGTTACTGTGGTTACTCGGAGATGAAGAGGCCCGCATAGGACAGTGTATAGCGTAGAGAGCTGCATCAAACCAGTTCCCGGACAGAAGACTACAGACGCAGACGCGTCGGGCGCGTTTTTCCTGTGTTTTAAGCAACTGCCGAACGCGCGATCTTTCCTGGCGAATTGTGACACATTGAGCACTGCGGGGAAACCAGACTGCGACGGCGCCGTTAATGAGAGTGGCCGAACGGCTGCAAATTATGTTAGGCGAGCAGCAGGAGCCGGCGTTATTTTTTCCCCTCGTTAGGCTCGCCCGTTAACGATCGCCGCCTTAATTACAAGAGACTGCAGTCAGACTCCGTCGAGACGGCCGCCTAGATATACACTGCGGGCCAGCGTTTCCCTTTCCCTTCCGCTAGCGGCACGTCCGTCTGTTACGACCGCAACGTGTGTCCGGATATGCAGCCTGAAATACTCCGTCGCTCGCGGTTTGGATCGACATGCAAATGTCCGGGTGGTTGAAATGGAGGAACTTACTGCTAATCACCTTTTTTCCCTGCCACACAGGATCTTACGCTCACCTGCCGATGTTCTGTCCCTGGACTGTGAATGCGCCGGGCTTCTTCTCTGGGCACGTGTGTGCCTAATTAACAATTCATTAAAGTCGCAGAAACAGTTGGAAAGTTGCAGATCACTGAATAGATTAACTTTGCAGAAAAAGGAAAAAAATTGAAAGTAGTCCTGTCACAATGTTTTATAGAGTGTACTCACATTACTGAGTGACTTGGCTATTAGTCACCTTACTATAGACCGAGGAATGAAATTCAACTTGAAGAAAGACAAGCTCTCAGCCGAGATCACACCTGCTGTGGCAGACACATCACCAGTACCTAGTATATGTTATGTCTTCCTTTGCGCGCTGTGTGGTTCTTTAATGGATACAAGAACAGATGCCGTTCATGAACAGGGAATTCAGATATTAATTTATTCTACATCTAATATCAGTTAGTAAAAATAACACATAACTTAGTAGCTGTTGTTGCAGCGTCAGTTGCTGACAGTAGATCTGAACGTAGAAATATGTTGTTGTTGTGGTCTTCAGTCCAGAGACTGGTTTGATGCAGCTCTCCATGCTACTCTATCCTGAGCAAGCCTCATCATCTTCCAGTACCTACTGCAACCTACATCCTTCTGAATCTGTTTAGTGTATTCATGTCTTGGTCTCCCTCTAATATTTTTACCCTCCACGCTGCCCTCCAGTACTCAACTGGTGATCCCTTGATGCCTCAGAATATGTCCTACCAATCGATCCCTTCTTCTAGTCAAGTTGTGCCACAAATTTTTCTTCTCCCCAGTTCTATTCAATACCCCCTCATTAGTTATGTGATCTACCCATCTAATCTTCAGCATTCTTCTGTAGCACCACATTTCTAAAGCTTCTATTCTCTTCTTGTCTACACTATTTATCGTCCATGTTTCACTTCCATACATGGCTACGCTCCATACAAATACTTTCAGAAACGACTTCCTGACACTTAAATCTGTGCTCGATGTTAGCAAATTTCTCTTCTTCAGAAACGCTTTCCTTGCCATTGCCAGTCTACATTTTATATCCTCTCTACTTCGACCATCATCAGTTATTTTTCTCCCCAAATAGCAAAACTCCGTCTCATTTCCTAATCTAATTCCCTCAGCATCACCCGACTTAATTCGACTACATTCCATTATCCTCGTTTTGCTTTTGTTGATGTTCATCTTATATCCTCCTTTCAATACCGCAATTATGACAGATACCGAGGTGTCTGCAATAATAATTGAATCTGTGTATTATATTAGTGACATGAACGATACTTTCTATAATACAGGGTGATTCAAAAAGAATACCACAACTTTAGGAATTTAAAACTCTGCAACGACAAAAGGCAGAGCTAAGCACTATCTGTCGACGAATTAAGGGAGCTATAAAGTTTCATTTAGTTGTACATTTGTTCGCTTGAGGCGCTGTTGACTAGGCGTCAGCGTCAGTTGATGCTAAGATGGCGACCGCTCAACAGAAAGCTTTTTGTGTTATTGAGTACGGCAGAAGTGAATCGACGACAGTTGTTCATCGTGCATTTCGAACGAAGTATGGTGTTAAACCTCCTGATAGGTGGTGTATTAAACGTTGGTATAAACAGTTTACAGAGAATGGGTGTTTGTGCAAAGGGAAAAGTTCTGGACGGCCGAGAACGAGTGATGAAAATGTTACGCCTGATACGCTGAGAGTGTGGAACGAGTTGGAGTATCGGGTTGATATTGCTCGTGTGTCTGTAGGGGGCCATATTGAACATCTCAACGTCAACTACCTGAGGCGATGGATCGGCCGCCAGGCAGCCCGTGACAGAGCACTTCATCACTGGCCTCCAAGAAGCCCTGATCTTACCCCCTGCGATTTTTTCTTATGGGGGTATGTTAAGGATATGGTGTTTCGGCCACCTCTCCCAGCCACCATTGATGATTTGAAACGAGAAATAACAACAGCTATCCAAACTGTTACGCCTGATATGCTACAGAGAGTGTGGAACGAGTTGGAGTATCGGGTTGATATTGCTCATGTGTCTGGAGGGGGCCATATTGAACATCTCTGAACTTGTTTTTGAGTGAAAAAAAACCTTTTTAAATACTCTTTGTAATGATGTATAACAGAAGGTTATATTATGTTTCTTTCATTAAATACACATTTTTAAAGTTGTGGTATTCTTTTGAATCACCCTGTATAATATTTTTTACACTTTATGTATACTATTCGCAGATAAGATAGCGGTAACTCTGTTTCCCGAAAGCGATAATCGAAAATAAAGGTTTTACAGATGCGAGCTTGCCGAGAAGTTGTCTTTTTTCAAACTGAATAGTTGCCCCTTATTACTCAGTACGATGAAGTTAATGAACGAAATATGAAGCTCATCGAAGCACGGTGAAAACTAAACGCGAATACGTGCAGTCCCCAGAGAGCGCGAGAAATGTTCAGTCGAGATGAATTAAAAAGATGAAAAATGCTAGACGTGAGTTCCGTATTACGAATGCAGACGCAGATGTGACGAAGCTTACCACATTACGATCGGTGGAGCCGCGACGACGTATAGTGGCGGTGCAAATGGTGTGACTGCACTGCGGTTGCTGTAAAGTATCCTATTGCGAACCGTGCTGACCAAAGCGGTTCGTCTTAGCGTAACGAGTGCCCAACTGAAAAGGAAGCCTTTGCTGCAGCTGTGTTGTACGTAATGCCAGTGGGCGAATGTGTTTGTTGAGAGATGGCATGGTGGTATTCCCAGCTGCACAAGCGGAGTCAGCGGCTTCGCAGCAATTTCCTCATTTCTGGAAAGTTGTTTCTGCAGTTCGTTGCGTGATGGACTTCTCTCCATCAGCACAAAGAGTTGTTATCCAATTTATTCGTGCAGAAGGGGAGCGTACTTCACAGATTAATCACAAGATGAAAAAAGTGTACGTAGAGCAGTGTCTAGCACAGTGCACAGTTTTCCGATGGTGTCAGCGCTGTGAGGTGGAGCGTGTAAACACGACGACGTGCCATACCCTGGACAGGCGCACGTTGCCGGCCGGTGTGGCCGAGCGGTTCTAGGTGCTTGAGTCTGGAACTGCGTGACCGCTGCGGTCGCAGGTTCGAATCCTGCCTCGGGCATGGATGTGTGTGCTGTCCTTAGGTTAGTTAGGTTTAAGTAGTTCTAAGTTCTAGGGGACTGATGACCTCAGATGTTAAGTCTCATAGTGCTCGGAGCCATTTGAACCAGGCGCACGTTATCACCAGCAGTGTCAGGATTTCAGCTGTGGAGGAGCTCATACGGACGAATCGTCATATCACCACAGTGGTACTGCTGCTGAACTTTCGGTAAGCCGACGAAATGTGCTTTACATCATCGACGAGAACCTTCATTGTCGCAAAGTTTGTGCACAGTAGGTGCCCAAGCATCTTTTAGAGAATTGGGCGAGAATAGGCGTTTTCCTAAACCGTAAGTCGAGATACGCGAAGAATGGATAAAGGGCAACAGGCAGATTCGATATTTATAGATTTCCGGAAAGCATTTGACACGGTGCCCCATTGCGGGGTGTTAACGAAGGTACGAGCAGGTGGAATAAGTTCACCGATACGTATTTCGAAGTCTTCTTAAATAATAGAATGCAGTATGTTGTGTTCGACGGCTAGTGTTCATCAGAGACAAGGGTATCATCAGGAGCGCCCCAGCGAATTGTGGTAGGGCCGCTCTTGTTCTCTGTATACATAAATGATGTGGCGGACAGGTTGGGCAGCAATATGCGATTGTTTGCCGATGATGCCGTGGTGTACGGTAAGGTGACAAAGTTGAGTGACTGTAGGAGGGTACAAGACGACTTAGCCAAAATTACCAGTTGGTGTGATGAAAGGCAGCTAGCCCTCAATGTGAAAAAATGTAAGTTAATGCGGATGAGTAGGAAGATCAAGCCTGTAATGTTAGGATACAGTATTAATAGTAGATATATAGCTTAGACAAGAAGAGAATAGAAGCTTTCGAAATGCGGTGCTACAGAAGAATGCTGAAGATTAGATGGGTTGATCACATAACTAATGAGGAAGTATTGAATAGAATTGGGAAGAAGAGGAGCTCTCTCTCTCTCTCTCTCTCTCTCTCTCTCTCTCTCTCTGCAACCTGCGTTTCTTATGTTGGCTGAATCTTCGTATATTAGGTTCTAGAAAGACGGTGTATGCTACACCGCCCAGCTTCAGGTTTAACAAAAGAGGAAATAAACACGTGCTTCACAAGATGAAATCCTCACTTTTCTGCAAGGTGGCCAAAGACATTGGATCAAAAATGGTTCAAATGGCTCTGAGCACTATGGGACTCAACTGCTGAGGTCATTAGTCCCCTAGAACTTAGAACTAGTTAAACCTAACTAACCTAAGGACATCACAAACATCCATGCCCGAGGCAGGATTCGAACCTGCGACCGTAGCGGTCTTGCGGTTCCAGACTGCAGCGCCTTTAACCGCACGGCCACTTCGGCCGGCACATTGGATCATTGTGCATCATTCTATTTATTTAACTCTAGTGAACACAGATACATTTAAATTTAGCAAGTTTCTGGGGTGGTGGCCATTTATTGCAGCAGATATGTGTAAATTATAGTAGTTAGCAATTAAACTATTTTTACTATTTTTGCATGCTTTATGCAAAAAGGCGTTTCCTTCTACTTACTAAAAATGGTTCAAATGGCTCTAAGAACCATGGGACTTAACATCTGAGGTCATCAGTCTCCTAGACTAAGGACACCATTCACATCCATGCCCGAGGCAGGATTCGAACATGTGACCGTAGCAGCAGCGCGGTTCCAAGCTGAAGCGCCTAGAACTGCTCGGCCGCGCCCGCATCTCGTGGTCGTGCGGTAGCGTTCTCGCTTCCCACGCCCGGGTTCCCGGGTTCGATTCCCGGCGGGGTCAGGGATTTTCTCTGCCTCGTGATGGCTGGGTGTTGTGTGATGTCCTTAGGTTAGTTAGGTTTAAGTAGTTCTAAGTTCTAGGGGACTGATGACCATAGATGTTAAGTCCCATAGTGCTCAGAGCCATTTGAACCATTTGAACTGCTCGGCCGGCTTCTACCTACTACAAATTAGGTATAACTACAGCGACAAGTGCAGCATAGAAAAACGCGTTTTCTTGCTAATTACTACAATTTCCATTTAAATTTGCACTACCCTTGTGCTGGGATATTTCGTTTCGTGTTATCTTTGTGAATGCTGCACCTGCACATTGTTCATAAAATCTCATAAGAAAACTCTTACTTTTTTGCTTCCGACAGTCTTTGCTAGTAGTTGGGAGCACACTCAGAGGTGCGTATGATGGGACTGTACATTGTGTCTTCCGTGCATTGATATTAAATAATTAAGATTTCTAGCGGTGCAGTAGAAAAATTTCGATCAGTATGCTGTTGTCATAATCTCCTTTCAATAAATGTGATAAGAGGTACCTAAAAACCAACCGCAAGCGGACGGCACCCCGTTCCATTACTAGTCATTTCCTTTCCTGTTCCACTCGGAAATAGAGCGAGGGAAAAACGACTGTCTTGTCTGCCTCCGCATGAGCCCTAAATTCTCTTATCGTGTGTTCATTGCCTTATGCGAAATGCATGTAGGCTGCAGTAGAGGAGTTCTGCAATCAGCCTCAAATGCCGGTCCTCTAAATTTCCTCGGTGGTGTACATCGAAAAGAACGTTACCTTCCTGCCAGGTATTCCCATTTCAGTCCCCGAAACATCTCCATAATACTTGGTGTTGTCCGATCCTACCGGTAACAAATCTAGCAGCCCGCCTCTAAATTACTTCGACGCCTTTCTTCAATCCGACCTGGTGCGGATCAGAAACACTCGAACAATACTCAAGAATAAGTCGAACTAGCGCCCTATATGCGCGCTTCCCGAGCACGGAGTCCCGGGGTTCGATTCCCGGCGGGATCAGGGAGTTTCACCTGCCTCGAAATGACTGAGTGTTTGTGTTGTCCTCATCATTTCATCATCATTCATGAAAGTGGCGAGACTGGACTGAGCACAGGTTGGGAATTTGTACGGGCGCTGATAACCGCACAGTTGAGCGCACTACAAGCCAGTCATCATCATCATCACCGTAATCATCATCATCACCGTAATCATCATCATCACCGTAATCATCATCATCACCGTAATCATCATCATCGTCACCGTAATCATCATCATCGTCACCGTAATCATCATCATCGTCACCGTAATCATCATCATCGTCACCGTAATCATCATCATCGTCACCGTAATCATCATCATCGTCAACGTAATCATCATCATCGTCAACGTAATCATCATCATCATCAACGTAATCATCATCATCATCAACGTAATCATCATCATCATCAGCGTAATCATCATCATCATCATCAGCGTAATCATCATCATCATCATCATCAGCGTAATCATCATCATCATCATCAGCGTAATCATCATCATCATCATCAGCGTAATCATCATCATCATCATCAGCGTAATCATCATCATCATCATCAGCGTAATCATCATCATCAGCGTAATCATCATCATCATCAACGTAATCATCATCATCATCAACGTAATCATCATCATCATCAACGTAATCATCATCATCATCAACGTAATCATCATCATCATCAACGTAATCATCATCATCATCATCACCGTAATCATCATCATCATCATCTTCATCCTATGTGCGTTTCCTTCACGTATGAACCACGCTTGCACAAAATTCTGCTAATAAATCGAAGCCGACTATTCGCATTCCCTACCACGCTTCTCACAAGCTCTTTCTATTTCATTTTACTTTGAAACGTTACGCCCAGATATCTAAAGGAGGTGACTGAACATGTTTGTTTTTCGTACTTATCCACATTAACTTACATTTTTCTAAACTGCGAGCTAACTGTCATTAATGACACCAACTAGAAATTCATCCACCTAAGGTCTCTCAACTTCGCGCCCCCCCCCGCCCCCCCCCCCCCCCCCCCAGTACACCACAGCACCACCAGCAAACAACCGCAGACTGCTGCTCGCCCTGTCCGCCAAGTTATTTATGTATATAGAAGCCGCGCGGGGTAGCCGTGCGGTCTTGGGCGCCTTGTCAGGGTTCGCGCGGCTACCACTGTCGCAGGTTCGAGTCCTTAGCGTAAGTTAGATTAAATAGTGCATAAGCTTAGGGACTGATGACCTCAGCAGTTTGGTCCCGTAAGTCCTTACCACAAATTTCAAAATTTACATATATAGAAAATAATAGTGGTTCTAGCACCCTTCCGTGGGACACTCCTGGCGGTATCCTTGTCTCTGATGAACTCTCGACGTCGAAGACAACGTACCGGATTCTACATCTACATCTACATTGATACTCCGCAAGCCACCCAACGGTGTGTGGCGGAGGGCACTTTACGTGCCACTGTCATTACCTCCCTTTCCTGTTCCAGTCGCGTATGGTTCGCGGGAAGAACGACTGTCTGAAAGCCTCCGTGCGCGCTCTAATCTCTCTAATTTTACATTCGTGATCTCCTCGGGAAGTATAAGTAGGGGGAAGCAATATATTCGATACCTCATCCAGAAACGCACCCTCTCGAAACCTGGCGAGCAAGCTACACCGCGATGCAGAGCGCCTCTCTCGCAGAGTCTGCCACTTGAGTTTATTAAACATCTCCGTAACGCTATCACGGTTACCAAATAACCCAGTGACGAAACGCGCCGCTCTTCTTTGGGTCTTCTCTATCTCCTCCGTCAACCCGACCTGGTACGGATCCCACACTGATGAGCAATACTCAAGTATAGGTCGAACGAGTGTTTTGTAAGCCACCTCCTTTGTTGATGGACTACATTTTCTAAGCACTCTCCCAATGAATCTCAACCTGGTACCCGCTTTACCAACAATTAGTTTTATATGATCATTCCACTTCAAATCGTTCCGTACGCATACTCCCAGATATTTTACAGAAGTAACTGCTACCAGTGTTTGTTCCGCTATCATATAATCATACAATAAAGGATCCTTCTTTCTATGTATTCGCAATACATTACTTTTGTCTATGTTAAGGGTCAGTTGCCACTCCCTGCACCAAGTGCCTATCCGCTGCAGATCTTCCTGTATTTCGCTACAATTTTCTAATGCAGCAACTTCTCTGTATACTACAGCATCATCCGCGAAAAGCCGCATGGAACTTCCGACACTATCTACTAAGTCATTTATATATATTGTGAAAAGCAATGGTCCCATAACACTCCCCTGTGGCACGCCAGAGGTTACTTTAACGTCTGTAGACGTCTCTCCATTGATAACAACATGCTGTGTTCTGTTTGCTAAAAACTCTTCAATCCAGCCACACAGCTGGTCTGACATTCCGTAGGCTCTTACTTTGTTTATCAGGCGACAGTGCGGAACTGTATCGAACGCCTTCCGGAAGTCAAGAAAAATAGCATCTACCTGGGAGCCTGTATCTAATATTTTCTGGGTCTCGTGAACAAATAAGGCGAGTTGGGTCTCACACGATCGCTGTTTCCGGAATCCATGTTGATTCCTACATAGTAGATTCTGGGTTTCCAGAAATGACATGATACGCGAGCAAAAAACATGTTCTAAAATTCTACAAGAGATCGACGTAAGAGATATAGGTCTATAGTTCTGCGCATCTGCTCGACGACCCTTCTTGAAGACTGGGACTATCTGTGCTCTTTTCCAATCATTTGGAACCCTCCGTTCCTCTAGAGACTTGCGGTACACGGCTGTTAGAAGGGGGGCAAGTTCTTTCGCGTACTCTGTGTAGAATCGAATTGGTATCCCGTCAGGTCCAGTGGACTTTCCTCTATTGAGTGATTCCAGTTGCTTTTCTATTCCTTGGACACTTATTTCGATGTCAGCCATTTTTTCGTTTGTGCGAGGATTTAGAGAAGGAACTGCAGTGCGGTCTTCCTCTGTGAAACAGCTTTGGAAAAAGGTGTTTAGTATTTCAGCTTTACGCGTGTCATCCTCTGTTTCAATGCCATCATCATCCCGTAGTGTCTGGATATGCTGTTTCGAGCCACTTACTGATTTAACGTACGACCAGAACTTCCTAGGATTTTCTGTCAAGTCGGTACATAGAATTTTACTTTCGAATTCAATGAACGCTTCACGCATAGCCCTCCTTACGCTAACTTTGACATCGTTTAGCTTCTGTTTGTCTGAGAGGTTTTGGCTGCGTTTAAACTTGGAGTGGAGCTCTCTTTGCTTTCGCAGTAGTTTCCTAACATTGTTGTTGTACCACGGTGGGTTTTTCCCGTCCCTCACAGTTTTACTCGGCACGTACCTGTCTAAAACGCATTTTACGATTGCCTTGAACTTTTTCCATAAACACTCAACATTGTCAGTGTCGGAACAGAAATTTTCGTTTTGATCTGTTAGGTAGTCTGAAATCTGCCTTCTATTACTCTTGCTAAACAGATAAACCTTCCTCCCTTTTTTTATATCCCTATTAACTTCCATATTCAGGGATGCTGCAACGGCCTTATGATCACTGATTCCCTGTTCTGTACATACAGATTCGAAAAGTTCGGGTCTGTTTGCTATCAGTAGGTCCAATATGTTATCTCCACGAGTCGGTTCTCTGTTTAATTGCTCGAGGTAATTTTCGGATAGTGCACTCAGTATAATGTCACTCGATGCTCTGTCCCTACCACCCGTCCTAAACATCTGAGTGTCCCAGTCTATATCTGGTAAATTGAAATCTCCACCTAAGACTATAACATGCTGAGAAAATTTATGTGAAATGTATTCCAAATTTTCTCTCAGTTGTTCTGCCACTAATGCTGCTGAGTCGGGAGGTCGGTAAAAGGAGCCAATTATTAACCTAGTTCGGTTGTTTAGTGTAACCTCCACCCATAATAATTCACAGGAACTATCCACTTCTACTTCACTACAGGTTCTGTTACTTACGAAGTGTTCGAGCCAGGCACATATCTGAGAACCTTTTCCCTATGCTCGTACCTTCGTTAATAGTCAGCAGAGAGGTACCGTGTCAAATGCTTTTCGGAAATCTAGAAACATGGAAACTTCCTGTTGCTCTTCATGCATAGGTCGCAATATATCACCTGAGGAAAGGGCAACCTGAGTTTCGTATGAGCGATTCTTCTTAAAACCGTACTGCTTCGTGGGCATAACCTTCTCGCTCTCAATGACATTTATTATATTCGAACTCGGAATATGTTCAAGAATTCTGCTGCAGACCGACAATAAGGATATTGCTCTGTAATTTAGCGGATCCGTTCTCTTAACCCTTGTTATATATAGGAGTCACCTGCGCGTTTCTTCCAGTCGCTTTGGGCTTTGCTCTGAGCGAGAGATTCGCGATAAATGCAAACGAAGTAAGGTGCCATCGCTGTAGAGTACTCTTCGTACAACCTAACTGGGATTCCATTTGGACCTGGCGACTTATTCTTTTTTCAACCTTTTCATTTGTGTATCTACTCCAGGGATGCTAATTACAGCGCCGGTCATACGGGACTCTGTGCGATGATCAAACGACGGTGTTGACTGAAGTTAAAATCTTCTGGGTTATTAGGCCGCGTAATATTTCTGCTAAAATGATCTACCTTTCGACCCCTCTGCTGGGATCTTCCTCAGGATCTTATGGTGCCCACTACTGCTCTTTTAGCAGTAGTGGAGACCATAAGATCCTGAGGAAGATCCCAGCAGAGGGGTCGAAGCGTCGATCATTTTAGTAGAAATATGACGCAGCCTAAGATGTTAACTTCAGTGACAACGGCCACGATAGCCTGCAGAATTAAATAAAACGACGGTGTGTTTCGACGATTCTACTGCGTGAACGATTTCTTAAAGGGAAATTTCAAATACTCATCGCGAGTTACCTGGTAGTGATTGTTGGCAGATTACTAAATTCAGTGATCGTGCGAATGGTGCATGGAGATACCTCTTATGTCACCGGAGAACGCGAGAGAGCCATATACGAAACGTCCGCACAGGGACGACATATGAAGAGGCAGCTCCTGTCCTTTGACGAGTGCCCGTATTAACGTGGGCCACCCATGCGATGTCTATCGATCAGCCTGTTGCGGGCAAAATGACTGTCTCTTTCGGTGGCTAATGGCCCGAACTATTAGGGCTGAAGTAAAAACGTTGATATACGGGCCCTTTCAGTACCTCCAAACACGCCAGCACATTTCGAATTTCTCTGACTTTTGATGTTGATATGCACGGATGAGCCAAAATACCGTACCCAGCAGCTTACAAGGGAACCTCCCCATCGCACCCCCCTCAGATTTAGTTATAAGTTGGCACAGTGGATAGGCCTTGATAAACTGAACACAGATCAATTGAGAAAACAGGAAGAACTTGCGTGGAACTATGAAAAAAATAAAATATGCAAACTGAGTAGTCCATGTGCGAGATAGGCAACATCAACGATAGTGTAAGCTCAGGAGCGCCGTGGTCCCGTGGTTAGCGTGAGCAGCTGCGGAACGAGAGGTCCTTGGTTCAAGTCTTCCCTCGAGTGAAAAGTTTACTTTATTATTTTCACAAAGTTATGATCTGTCCGTTCGTTCATTGACGCCTCTGTTCACTGTAATAAGTTTAGTGTCTGTGTTTTGCGACCGCACCGCAGAACCGTGCTATTAGTAGACGAAAGGACGTGCCTCTCCAATGGGAACCGAAAACATTTGATCGCAAGGTCATAGGTCAACCGATTCCTCCACAGAAAAACACGTCTGATATATTCTATACGACACTGGTGACGGCATGTGCGTCACTTGACAGGAATATGTTGTCGGCCCACCTAACTTGTACAATTGGCGAATGGGTAAAAAGATTCTTCTACCTTGGCCGATTTAGGTTTTCTTGTGAATGTGATAACCACTCCCAAAAAAGTGATCGCATCGGACGGACGGACGGACGGACTGACGGACAGATAATAATTGTCTGAAAATAAAAAATTAAACTTTTTAACTCGAGGGAAGACTTGAACCGAGGACCTCTTGCTCCGCAGCTGCTCACGCTAACCACAGGACCACGGCGCTCCTGAGCTCTCACTAGCCATGATGTTGCCTATCTTGGTTTGTATATTATATTCGAACTCGGAATATGTTCAAGAATTCTGCTGCAGACCGACAATAAGGATATTGCTCTGTAATTTAGCGGATCCGTTCTCTTAACCCTTGTTATATATAGGAGCCAGGCACATATCTGAGAACCTTCTCCCTACTCGGTTTGTATATTTTGCTTATTTTTTTCATAGTTCCACACAACTTCTTCCTGTTTTCTCGATTGATCTGTGTTCAGTTTTTCAAGGCCTATCCACTGTGCCAACTTATAACTAAATCTGAGGGGGGTGCGATGGGGAGGTTCCCTTGCTAGTAGCGTCTCGGTCCACCTGTCGAACGCAGTGCTGCACCGATTCTGTTTGCATAGATTCGACAGGTTGTTGGTAGCTTTCCGGAGGTATGGGGCACCAGATGTCTACAGACATGTCATGCACCTCCCGTAAATTTACGGCCTTTTGGTTTGCGGGTGCGGACCTGCCGCCAAATTGCGTCCCCAGTTTGTTCTATCGTGTTCAGATCAAGCTAATTTGGTGGTCAAGACATCGACGTCAGTGCACCATCCCCTCCCTCGAAACACAGTTGAACGTTCCTGACTTTGGGACACGGATTGTTATCATGATGGAAGACATTGATCCTAATGGTTACGGAAGGATCACAGTAATGTTCACGTAGACCGCAGCTGTGATTTTGCCTTCGATTAGTATCACGGATGTCACGGAGGCCCAGGTAAATGTTTACCGTAGCGTAATCCTAGACACACCGACCTGTGACCGAGATGCGGTGCATGTTTGGGGCCGTCGTCCACCTGGATGACGGTACGTCCGAGACAGCAAATCGAACTGGTTTGTCGCCGGCCGGAGTGCCCGTGAGGTTCTAGGCGCTACAGTCTGGAACCGAGCGACCGCTACGGTCGCAGGTTCGAATCCTGCCTCGGGCATGCATGTGTGTGATGTCCTTAGGTTAGTTAGGTTTAAGTGGTTCTAAGTTCTATGCGACTGACGATCTCAGAAGTTAAGTCGCATAGTGCTCAAAGCCATTGTGAACTGGTTTGTCGAGAAACATGATTTATCTGAAGAGGAGACACGTCTCCACTGATCCACGGTCCACTCTTTACTGATCTGCGTCTACTGCACTCGATCGGCAACACCTCCTTTAACATGCTCCCCTGTCATAAATATCATACAAGACGTAGAAGGACAATAGTTCGAATGATGATGAAAACAGAATCCCTAAAAAACAAAACAAAAGGAACACTAAATTATAACAGAGACACGAAGAAAAACAGACACCATAAAGTAATACAATAAGGAATATAGATAACAGTAGAGAACACAACAAAAACCAACGTAGAACAGTACCAAAAATTAGAGATAAAAGTAAACCAAAAGTCAACTAAAAGTATGGTACAAGGTGTACAACTTTGCTTCCGCCGTTTGCCGACGCGTGGCGACATCGGTAAGTAGCGGTCGAAAGAAGCAGATCGCAGACGTCAGGCAGTTACCTTGGACCTCGGTCAACATAACCTCATTCAAACATAATTCGATTTGTGTCTGCATCATAAAGTTGTTCTTGATTGAAAATACCAGTTTACGAGCCTAATTCTTGTCATTTGCGGGAGGTGTTACTGTTTTGTTTCGATATGAAGAAAACAGCAGCTGAGTCTCTTCGAATGCTCTCAAGTACGCATGGTAAGGACACTATTAGTGAAAGAACGTGTCGTGAGTGGTTTCAACGCCTCAAGAACGGTGATTTTAACGTCGTAGACCGGCATAGTGGTGGAAGAGAGAATGTTTTCGAAGATGCAGAATTGGAGACATTGCTGAGTGAAGTCTCGCGTGAAACTCAAGAAGAATTGGCACGATTAGTAGGAGTGACACAGAAAGCCATTTCAAAACGTCTCAAGGCTATGGGCATGACTGAGAAAGAAGGAACTTGGATCCCATGTGAGCTGAAACCAAGAGACGTTGAACGGCAAACCAAGAGACGTTGAACGGCGTTTGTGTGTTTGTGAACAGCTGCTTCAGAGGCAAAAACGGAAGGGATTTCTGCATAGCATTGTGACAGGGGACGAAAAGTGGGTTCATTACGATAAACCTAAACGAAAAAAAATCATGGCGATATCCCGGCCATGCTTCCACGTCGACGGCCAAACCGAATATTCACGGCTCCAAGATCTTGCTCTGCATTTGGTGACACCAGCTCGGCGTCGTGTACTATGAAACAATCACAGGTGCTCGTTATCGAACGCAAGTAATGCGTTTGAGCAGAGCATTAAAAGACAAACGGCCGCAATACAGCGAGAGGCACGATAAAGTGATTTTGCAGTACGACAACGCTCGACCCCACGTTGCAAAAGAGGTCAAAACGTACTGGGAAACGTTAAAATGGGAATCCTACCCCACCCGCCGTATTCTCCAGACATTGCTCCCTCTATCACCTGTTTAGATCAATGGCGCATGGCCTAACTAACCTACAATTCCGATCTCACGAAGAAGTCACAAATTGGATCGATTCGTGGATCGCTTTAAAAGATGAACAATTTTTTAGACGCGGGATTCATACACTGCCCGAAAGATTGGAGAAAGTAGTGGTCAGCGATGGAAAGTACTTTGAATGATAGATGTGTAGCCAATTTGTTTCATTAAAGCCTCAAATTTTGGGAAAAACTGGCGGAAGCAAAGTTGTACACCTTTTACAATAAAATAGTCCATCCGCCCTATCTGAGGTTTTGGTGTTTTTCCGGCAGCTGTAAGGCACATGCCGGGGCATGTACTTCCGCCAAAAAAGAAATGACATAAAGAAATGTCAATCAAATATTTATGTTACGCTTGAAACGGAATGAACCCCATTATAAGGACCCCACTGAATAAATAAATTCTGCCAAAACAGAACAAGCTTCCCCATCCATGGCTGAAAAGTGGATTAATCGCGCAACAAGAGATTCACGTTCTCCATCCCAGAGACGTGGGGAAAAAATGGCACTGGCGGAAGTAAAGCTGTGAGGATGGAGCGTGAGTCGTGCTTGGGTAGCTCAGTTGGTAGAGCACTTGCCCGCGAAAGGCAAAGGTCCCGAGTTCGAGTCTCGTTCCGGCACACAGTTTTAATCTGCCAGGAAGTTTCATATCAGCGCACACTCCGCTGTAGAGTGGAAACCTCAGTGTAGAATGAAACATAGTTACACACCTTTCATAAATGTATCGTACACAGAATATCTAATCTTGACTGTTGTAACAGTTCCTGTTAAGATATTCACCTGTAGAATAGGAGGAGCTGCTACCATAAAGTCTTTTTAGCTGTGGCTTACCTGAAACGAAGTTTTTAGTGGTTGCTGGCAGTTTATTGAAAACGTATTTGACCCATTTTTGGACCAAAGTAAGTATTCCTAGTATTGATACTATGTATTGAGCTGTTGGTTGGAAACAGAGACATAATGGTTACGACAAGTTTCATAAAGATATAAATATACTGAGAAGCGGTGGTTAGAATACCCATTTCTTTGAACAGATTTCTACATAGTGTTGTTTAATTGACATCACAAGTGAGTCTTATAACACACTTTTGCACTCTAAAGACTTTTGCTCGGTTTGACGAGTTACCGCAAAAAATGATCCCATATGACGTAATGGAATGAAAGTAAGCAAAATATGCAAGTTCTTTTTTATATTCGTATCTCGTACATCTGCATCATTCGCATTACAGATACCTACTTGTTAGGCGCTTCAGCAATTCTGTGGTATGCCCTTCACAGCAAAATTTATTGTGGAGTTGAAATCTCGGAAATTTAAAACTGTCAGCCTCTTCGATTTGGATGTCTTCATATGTTATTCACATGCTGGAAGGAAATCTCTTACAGTTTCTGAACTGCATATAGTGGGTCTTTTCCAAGTCTACCGACAGTGAATTACCTTTAAACCATTTATAAATGCCAGTGACAGTTTGATTAGTAGTCACTTCTGAATCTGTACTTGATTTGTTATCTATTCCAATGTTTTTATCATCTGCAAGCAAAACAAACTTCGCATCTGGTGACGTAACAGATAAGTGGTCATTACACAAGAAAAAGCAACGGACTCGAGATGGAACCTATAGGAACACCATATGCAATCAATTCCCAATAATACAAATACTGATTGCTTACTCCACAGGTATTTCGCAGCGACACACTTAGTTTCATGTTATTTACGTAAGACTGGAACCATTTTGCACAACTGCCAGTGATTCCATAATTTTCTAATTTACTTAAGAAAATGCTGTGATTCACGAGTCAAAGGCTTTAGACAGGTCTCACAAAATGCCAGTAGCCTCTAATTATTATCTAATGAATTAAGTATATTTTCACTAAATGTGTAAATAGTCAGTTAAGTCGCATAAGATTTCACACATATTTGAACATTTTTTTATTGTAAATAGCCTTCTCTGTAGTGGAACCCTTAAGGAACCGAAACTGTGACTTGGACAATATATTATTTGCAGTCAGATGCTTAAGAAGATACTTGAACACAACCTTTTCAGACATTTTTGAAAAAGCCGCCAAAAGTTTGATGTATCTTTTTATCCTCCTCCTTGTAAGGAGGCTTAACTTCAACATATTTTAGCCAATTTGGAAATGTTGCGCTGGTAAGACGTTGAGTACACAAATAATTTAAGACAGAACTCAAGTCAGATGGACACTCTCTGATTAACGTCGTTGATATCATATCCACAGGAAACTTTGCTTTTAATGATTTTATGATGAATGCTACATCTTTGGGACAACACTACATGTGCTTGTTATCAATGTCTCATTTCTTTTTAGAGCTATCTGTTCCTCTTTCTTTCTGCCCCCACCTGTCTCTGTCTTAACTATACCCCATATAGTTTTTATTTTGTTACCTGATGTAATTATCTTTTCCTCTTAATCAAGCTGCTTAGATTTCTAGATTATTTGCGTCAATATTTTACAGTGTTGTTTGTAATTCACTACAGTGCTATCAGAGCTGTTCCTAGATTGTAGAGACAGTTTCCTTTTTGTCCTACATGATACGGTTATTCCTTTTGTAATCCACTGTTTTTAGGTTTGAGTCACCTTTAGGGGAAAACAATTTTCAAACGATGAAGTAAATTTATTAATGAACGCTTCGTATTTTCCGTTTGAGTCAGGAGTAACGTAAACGTCTGTCCAGTTCATGTCTCCGAGAGCAGTCTCCTAAAATTCTCAATTTTTGACTGATTTATTACCCTCCTTACTCAGATTTAATAGATTTTACATCCTGGCACGTTTCAACATTTAACGTAAGATTCTGCAAGTCATGATCAGATAGCCCATTTACTATTGGGTCTGTGATAATAGTCAGCATTGTCGTTTGCAAACAAATATTGGCTTACCGAGTATCGGACCATATTTGTGATCGGAAAACTCAACACGTCGTTCTCAACGGAAGAAAATCAACACATATAAAGGTAATTTCGGAGTACACCTAGGGGGCGTTGTAGGGTCGCTACCAGTGTTTACAATTTCTATTATAATAATAGTAAAACTGTATAAATATTATTACTATACACTATTAATTATTTAAGTAATTATATTAATTATATAATTAATATATATCATTATCTCTTACGTATAATTATATACTTTAATTATTACTAAACTATAATTTTTTAATGGTGGATAAGTTGAGGGCTGCGTGAGGCTTTTCGCAGACGATGCTGTTTTCTGTGGGAAGGCCACAAGTCCTACGCACTATCGGCGACCAGTGCAGGTACTCGCAGTTGACACTGAATGTAATTAGACGTGACGTATTGCGCATAAATAGGCGAAGAGACCTGCTACTGTTGGCTTACATAAATCACTGGAAACGGCAAAAAACCAGTCCCTTTCTACAAGTTACACGTAAAGTACGAATGCTGGTAGTTAATCTAAACCGCCCTGCCAACAGTGGCCGATCACTGTTGGAAATAGATTTACAGATTTTAAAAACAATTATTATAGTGATTTAGTAGTAATTTTCGTCAATTCTTCATGGGACTTGTCACGAAGGCGGGTCTCAGAACGAGGTAAACGAGTTTCGCATTTCTGACGAGCATTTTGTTTTCTTTATTCGTCAGTTTCTACGTTGCTACGTTTTTATTTCTACTTCTAATATTATTGTACGAATTTATATAGTTTTGTAGCTATGTTTGTGTTACGTGTTACCTTGTCTTAGTCTGTATCTCGTTCGTGTTTCCATATCACTGTATGTTGTTTCATTTTCTGTACGAGTGATTGGTTGGTTGGTTTGTAAGTTAAAGGGACTAAACTGCAAGGCTGTCAGTCCCTCTGTACGATTACTGCTGTCTTTAGAGTCATGGCTATGTTTTCTCCGGATGCTGGTCCATACGGCCTCTCTCTTGCTT
The DNA here is from genome assembly GCF_021461385.2 of Schistocerca piceifrons. Lineage (NCBI taxonomy): Eukaryota > Metazoa > Arthropoda > Insecta > Orthoptera > Acrididae > Schistocerca > Schistocerca piceifrons. The sequence goes on from NC_060139.1 coordinate 1,034,998,150, forward strand.
TTCCTTCTTGTGTAAGAGGCAATCAAAAACTTTCCGTTTGAGGGCGTTGGTGCAGCATATACACGTTATAGTGGAAATGGAAATTTCAGGAAAAGTATACCATCACTCGTGATAGTATGCCTTCACTGGCACATGTAGTTGACTAGGTTCAAATGGCTCTGAGTACTATGGGACTTACCATCTGAGGTCACCAGTCCCCTACAACTTACCAGGGTACCTCCCCATCGCACACCCCTCAGATTTGGTTATAAGTTGGCACAGTGGATAGGCCTTGAAAAACTGAACACAGATCAATTGAGAAAACAGGAAGAAATTGTGTGGAACTATGAAAAAAATAAGCAAAATATTCAAAATGAGTAGTCCATGTGTCCTATCAAGGACATATGAGCTCAGGATTGCTGTGGTCCCGTGGTTAGCGTGAGCAGCTGCGGAACGTGAGGTCCTTGGTTCAAGACTACCTTCGAGTGAAAATTTTAATTTTTTATTTTCAGACAATTATTATCTGTCCGTCCGTCCGTCCGATGTGAGTTAACTGCGCCGTAGTATGCGGACGCTACACCTAAATTGAAAAATTTGAAAACGTTGACAGAGCACAGGGAAAACTGTGCGACTGTGAAACTGTTGCATTCATTTGTTGCAGTTTACGTGACAAACTCTTATGTTTTCATCGCTTTTTTGGCAGTGATTATCACATCCACAAGAAAACCTAAATCGGCAAGGTAGAAGAAGCTTTTTACCCATTCGCCAAGTGTACAAGTTAGGTGGGTCGACAACATATTCCTGTCATGTGACGCACATGCCGTCACCAGTGTCGTATAGAATATATCAGACGTGTTTTCCTGTGGAGGAATCGGTTGACCTATGACCTTGCGATCAAATGTTTTCGGTTCCCATTGGAGAGGCAGATCCTTTCGTCTACTAATCGCACGGTTTTGCGGTGCGGTCGCAAAACTTATTACAGTGAACAGAGACGTCAATGAACGAACGGACAGATCATAACTTGCGAAAATAAAAAAAGTAAATTTTGCACTCGCGGTAATACTTGAACCAAGGACCTTTCGTTCTATAGTTGCACACGCTAACCACGGGACCACGGCGCTCCTGACTTCACATCATCCTTGATGTTGCTTATTTTCGCATGTGCTACTCAGTTTGTGTATTGTGCTTGTTTTTTTCTATGGTTCTACACAACTTCTTCCTGTTTTCTCGATTGATCTGTGTTCAGTTTTTCAAGGCCTATCCACTGTGCCAACTTATAACTAAATCTGAGGGGGGTGCGATGGGGAGGTTCCCTTGTTAGAACTACTTGAACCTATCTAACCTACGGACATCACACACATCCATGCCCGAGGCAGGATTCGAACCTGAGACCTTAGCAGTCGCGTGGTTCCGGACTGAACCGCCTAGAACCGCTCGGCCACTTCGACCGGCAGTTGACTAGGGATAGTGCACTGTAACTAGGAATATATACTTTCCCTGCCAAGAGGTAAGGAATGTGAACGATGGCTGTAATAACAAAACAGTGGAAGGTTGCATTTATCACCTGTAGTTTGGAAACATACTCATATTCTTATTTATAGATTCTTCCGTCGTTTCTTGATAGAACAATTCCACATTGACGGTTGAATAACACTTTGGCGGTTTTTTGTTCTACTGATTTTTATTTGTATGAACTAGTTTTCGGCTTTCGTAAAAAATGGCTCTGAGCACTATGGGACTTAACATCTGAGGTCTTCAGTGCCATAGAACTTAGAACTACTTAAACCTAACTAACCTAAGGACGTCACACACATCCATGCCTGAGGCTGGATTCGAACCTGCGACCGTAGCAATCGCTCGGTTCCAGACTGAAGCGCCTAGAACCGCTCGGCCGGCTTTCGGCTTTTTAGGCCATCTTCAGATAACTACTGGCTATTGTTCACAAGGTATATATTAATGCACAATTTTCTAATAACAAAATGTTACCATCAAAGAAAACTTCGCTGTTGCACAACAAACAATTAATGTCCAGTGCAACTGTTCACAACAAATACCAAAAACTGTAAATGCGTAATAATGTGTATTCTAAATAATTCTAATTGTTGTCACACATGGTACTGACAAACAATAAAATGTGATTATTTATGTTGAAGAACAGTTTTACAGAACAAAAAGTCAAAAGACCGGTTTGACAATTCCAAAGACAATACTACAACTAAAGATCGTATCTAAGTGAGTTGTATCATAGTCCAGAATGTTCGGTTCGTAAAAACACCAGCTCCTTATAAACAATAAATAGCCAGTAGTTATCTGAAGGTGGCCTAATAAGCCGAAAACTAATTCATAAAAATAAAAATCAGTAAAACAAAAAACCGCCTAAGTGTCATTCAACCCTCAATAGTCATATTCTGTAAACTTCAACTATAACATATGCACCAATATGTGGGAATGGGTTTAGTGTGGCATTGTGAACTATGGCAACTTTATTACCAAATGCGTCCAAACAGGACTGACGTGCCGATATTCTCGTATTGGCTGCCGAAGAAGAAAGACTGATAGACACTGGTGAGAGAATGAAGAATGTACATATATGGGGCAGCATGTGTGTCGAAAATCACCATTGTGCAATGGCGCGCCAAGTACCGTGCTGATAACACACCTCCCCATATCGCAGAAGATATGCCCGCTCAAATGGGAGAGACTCGAGCACTCACCCTACAGTCCTGATTTCTCCACATGAGATTATTACGTCTTCCCTCCCTTAAAAGCCTTGAAGGGTCCTCCTTCACGCAGAAGGTTACGGTGTTTTACCAAACAGGTGTCTTCAATCTGGTGCGTCGGTAGGTGATTGCTTCAATGCTCACGGCGATTTTGGCTGATTGGCATACCGATTCTGGACTGTATAGCTTGCCAACGGGATCTTTTTGTTCGCACCTTGTAATAATCTTGAAATAGTGCTCAACTTGGACCCAATGGAACATCTTTGGGATGAATTAGATCGTCAGCATCGCTCCAGACTGCAGCGTCCAACATCACTACCTTCTGTGGATTGGACACTTGAGGAAGAATGGGCTATTCCTCAACACACATTCACACACCTCATTGAAAGTGTCCCCAGCAGAGGGTGGGCACATCCCATATTAATGTACATTAATAGGTGTACGTGCAACATGGTGCTTAACTGAAATACGGTAATCATTGCAGGGACCAAGGATAGTACACCACCTGTACCGTGCTGTGCAGGCCAGCGCATTTGTATGGATTCAGGCAGTCGTGTGTCTTGTGGTATGTCAACCAATCTCGGCTGACCTTCGAAAGTTCACGCATTTTCCCCGAAGCTAAGGTAACTAATATTTTCTCCTTCTGGACAAGAACAGCTCCTTAACCCTGGATTCCGCTGCGCTGTGGACAGTACCGAATTTTAAACTCATAGGTACGTTTTGGGTGGACACGACATGGAAGGTATTCGCACGGAGAATTGTTTGATGGGAGGCAAATCTTGCGAGTGTGAACGAGTGTCTACTAGAGTATTTGGACTTAGACTGGCGTTCGCCGTTTCCAGTCACGTTAGGATATTGATTTGTCTGGCGGACGTCACAGGACTGAAACTTGCAACAGCGCGGAGACGGCCTCGCTACAACTCCGCTTGCCGACCCGGAAATGGCGTCTGCTGCTACCACAGCGCAGCCCAGGTCGTGACTTGGGCTGAATAATTGAAGGAGCGCGGTGGAGTCGCGCCGTACTATTCCAGGATGTGGCACGGCAGGGCCAGTAACGCCAAGCGGGTTGCCACAGGTCGTCCGAGTGACGGTGCCTGGCGGAGGATACACTAGTCCCGGATGGAGGGCAGCAAAGTCGAGTTTACGTCTGAGTCAACAGAGGTACGGAGACAAAGAGTATTACGCGGCAAAGCGGAAAAGCGAACCCAAGACTTACACACGGTGACAGCGCCGCCCTATTTACGCCCGGGAAGCAGCGACGGCTTATATAGCGTGAATCAAAGAGGACTTTACAACTTTGGAATGATACAGAAATTTATCTAGAGAACTTACAGAATCGGTAGATGTGTCGTTTCGTAGCAAACAAATCTCAAGTTTGATTCACGTACTGCATCAGCACCCAATTCCGCCACCAGGAGCGCCCGTGCAGTGTACAGTTAAGATGGCTACTTTCTCTGGTGCGGGGCGTGCTAGCTGTGTGTTTTGGTTTTCTTGAAACGAACTGTTGGGCGTAAATTTCGCAGCAAATACGCTAAAGAACATCCAGGAAGTCCTACAATTTACTCTCGGCACAAGGGCTTTGTTGAGACGTGTTGTTCACTGCAACATGATAAATCGGCATGTCGCTCGCGTGTTGATTATTGTGTCGAACAAGTTTGGGAGAGCTTTGCACGCAGTCCACAAAAATCAAAGCGACGTGCGTCTCGAGAGACTGGGATTCCACAAAAAACTGTTTGGCGAGTACTACCTAGACGTTCATACTTGAAACCATACAGTATCACAATGGCACAGCACATTTGTGATGCAGCTAGGGTTGCTCGTGGGGAATTCTGTGAGGAATGTTGCATCCGATAGTGGACGGCGAGACATTTCTGAACACAATAATCTGCGGATGTGGTTCAGCGAAAATCCACATGCAATCCTGGAACACGTTAAATTGAAAGTGTACAGCACCTTATTCTTCATGGAGGAAACTGTAACTGGTATTGTGTATCTGGATATGCAAGAAAACTTTTTAATTGTACAGAACGATAATGGCTCGGATAGGATCGTTTAATACCAGCACCTCACGGAAGTACGAGCTTTTTATCGATAATCGCTGTCGACTGATTGACCGTGAAGGGCCAATCGCATGGCCACCTCGCTACCCAGACTTGATATCACTGGATTTCTTTCTCCGGGGTTTTATTAAAGGTCCCCCCAAACAAACAATATAGTCGATCTGAACGATCTAATCTACGCTGCCGTTGCACAAGCTACACCCGATTTGCTGCAACGAGTGTGGAAGAAATTCATTACTGGTGGGATGTTTGCTGCATCACCAATGGTAGTCACGTTGAACCAAAATGTCACTTGACCCTTTTGTACGAAAAGATGTCTCATTTTGCTACAAAACGAGACATCTACCGATACTGTAAGTTATCTCAATAAGTTTCTATATCATCCCAAAATTGTGAAGTCCTTTTTGCCTCACCCTGTAGTAAAGGCGCTAGGCCACGAAGACCGACGAACGACAGAGACTTGAATCGGCCGATCGTTGGTCGCCAATTCATGGGAGTTCGGCTTCTCGTTCATAGCAAGCGAAGGGCTTCGGGCCAGGGGATTCGGCCATATAGAATCGCACTGGCTCTGATATCTTGCCGACGTTTCTCCCGTTTTGTTATTTTTATAAAGTAGCGTTTTAATTACAGTTCCAACGGCCGATGTTATGCGGGAAGAAGAGGATTTAACAGTGCTCGCATGTGCAGCATTTATTTTACTGCAAAGAGTAGATCAGAAAGAATGAAGTAACGACGCCGATGGACGTTATCTCATGTAAAAAGTAGAGAGCAGTGCGGTGGGACAAAATTTATATCTACCGTAAAGCCGCCGAATTGGAATATGAGATATTTCATAATTTTTCATGAATGAAAACGTGATATTTCGAATTGCTATTGAAGTGCGTAGGCCCTAAAATTTCCAAAGATAACACCTCTCTTGTATCTGCGGCAGAAAGTTAATTGCCACTCCCAAGTTTGTTTTGTTTTCTCATTGTCGTTCACGGTGAAAAAATGTCAATGAAAACACCATTTTCTTTTTTCGCATCGTGCATGTTACTTTCTAATGGTGAGTTATTTCGCTCCAAGCGTCTAGTCTTTTCAGTTTGTTTTTACAATTGTTCGTAGAGGCCCATAAACATTCCCGATCACGATAAAACTGTATCAGCGATAATGCTCTCTCCTCATTCCAATTTACACTTCAGTATTTGTAAAAAGAATAAATACACAATCTTAGCGAGAGCAGAAATTGTATGCAGGGTAATCACCGACTTTTTAAATTAAATTTTTCAGGATAGCCACATTCGTTCTCAGACTGTTTTGTTGTCTGTTTTTGCTCCTTAATTTAACAGTGAATTACGATACTTTAAACTGTGACGTCCAAAGTTTCTGATGACGCTTTTGTGAAATTAAAGTGCGAGTTGTGGCTGTCCTAAGAAATTTATATACACACCCGTTCTAGAGAAACAACAAATTGCTACTCAACCAATGAACATTCGAGCTGGTGTCCACGCTAGGAGAGGGGTCCCAACGCCAACCAATCGCCAAAGCTTTGAAGTTATCGCTTTTTTTTATGGTCATCTGCCTTCTGACTGGTTTGTTGTGGCCCTACACGAATTCATCCCCTGTGCCAATCTCTTCATCTCAGAGGAGCAATTGCAATCTACGTCCTCTATTATTTGCTAGATGTATTCCAATCTCTGTCCCCCTCTACAGTTTTTACAAAATTTATTTATTGATTTAATTAATTTTCTATGTTATGTGAAGAAGTAGTAATTTGTTAGAATGTGCAAGTTTGAATGAAATAAATGCTACCTCGCACCGACTTTTATTTTCTCTCTTGTTCCAGAATTTTTTCAATCGTATTGAAGCCACTAATGATATATTTTTATTTTCAGGTAAGCAGACAAATTCCTGCTTTCGCGGCTAGCTCAGAGTAAAGGTAAGAAAGAGTTTCTTCTGCATAATTAACACCTATAGGAGTTCCGAAGACAGAAGCTGTAAAACCAGTGGAATAGTCATCGGTGGTTTAATGATGTTTATTACTGGAAAGTTAAACTGACAATATTTGCAAGAAAATATTGCAGTAAAATTCTGCCTGTTTGCTGTCTCCAAACTCTTTCCAGTACATTAACTGAATTTTCCGTCGATGCTTGGCAGAACATGACAACAATATTACATAGGAATGACTTTCCTAATATTTTGGAAAATGATGTGTATTTGGTCATACTGCGGGTTTCGGCTTCATTGGCCAGCGTCAGGTGACAATTGTGTGTCGCGAGAAACTAAATAACGTGCATCTTATACAGATATGGCTTCTACAGAAGATGCAGAAGTGGTGACTTGTAAAGCGTTTGCAAAGCAAAATATCACATTGTAATGTCACGAAGAAATAGTTGCGCTATTCGCGAGTGGAACAGGGTTGGAGGCCTCAGTTAGTGGTGCAAAAGGTACCCTCCGCCACATACCATTAGATGGCTTGGGGAGTTTGATGTAGATGTAGATCCTTTGTTTCCTTCATAGCTTGCTCAATGTACAGATTGAGAACAACCCTGTCTCTCTCCCTTCTCAACGACTCCTTCCATTTCATGTCCTTTGTCCGTAGATAACCTTTCACTCCCTGTATTTTACCCTGCTAGAATCAAAATTTCAAAGCGTGTCCTCCTGTCAACATTTTCAGAAGCTTCCTCTAAGATTATAAGTGTTATAAACGTAGGTTTGCCTCTCTTGTGACAAATTGTAGTGTCAGTACTATCTCGTGAATTCGTACATTTCTCCTGAACCCGTACTGCTCTTCCCCGAGACCGGCTTCTACCAGTTTTTCCATTCGTCTCTAAATAATTCATGTCAGTATTCTGCAACAATGACTCATGAAACTGATGGTTCGATAATATGCATGTCTGTCAGCTTCTGTCCTCTTTGGAATTGAATCATAACATTCCTTGTAAAGTCTGAGGGTACTCCACCTGCCTGATACATCTTACATACAAGGTGGGGTAATTTTGTTGTCTGGGTGTCCCAAGGGTCGGAGGAGGTACTACGAAATGGTGTTGGATGTACATTACTATATTGGGGTGAAAAAAAAGGAAGTGTTATAGAAAGGAATTATATTGTTGATTGCCGTCCACTGTTTCTGTCTGTATTTCCTGGTGTCAAGATTACACTCACGATGACATTTTGAACTACTACTTTTATAGTCAACAGTGGAAGAACCTGTCGGGGCTCTAGATTCTCGTTTACAATTTTGTAAGCCGTTTTCCTTATAAATCTGAGGTTAGATCTAGCCTTCTATCCTTTTAAAAAAAAGGAAAAACAGGGCTGTGAATATTTACTACGGAAATATTCGCCACGGACTCGACCTACAATTTGCGTGTCTATCGATTTTAACTTACGTAAAATAGGAGTGACTAATGATATGCAGTACTGCGGCGGGATATACGGTATTTGCATATACAAATAAAACAAATTTGAGTAAACGAATTGAATCATCGTTTGGTTGTGAAACTCACAGCAGCAGCCTTGTTTGAAGACTGATTTATGGCAGTTAGGATCCTCCTCTTACGCAAACAAGTGTTCTTTTTAATGCAAAATACTGTTTTTTGAAGTTTAAAAAGTGTAACTTACGAGTACAGTTCCTAAAATCCATGTATCTTGTTTGTGTATTCCGCAACAGGTTGTGACGAAGCAAGCTGGGATATTTTTACTTCCCCTCTTGTTTTGCCACCTGCCTCCTTAAAATTCATTTTTTCTTGTCTGACTAATTACCATTAACATATGTGAGTATAATCTGCATTTTCATAAAAGAGAAAGGTTGGCCCTCAGTTTTAAAGAAAATAACACCAGATCTAATTTTGTGCTTAGTTTTGTCTATGTAATTAATTTCCTGATTTATTTAGACTATTCCTAGTTAATATCTTTCATTATAGGGTGAAATCAGTAAGTGTTCTGTCACTTAAATTCTATTGTTGACTTACAAACAAATATAAATTTTGTATTGATGATAAACATTTGGGAAAAGAATCACTAGGATTCCTAAAGTATTTACTTGGCTGTATTCAAAAACATGTTAGCAAAGCCAGCTCTTAATTAAATCCAAAGTAATTACCAGTTTCGTCAAAAGTATTGTTTGTATAACTGTATCTGTTAAGCTCTTCTTTTAAACAAATACTGCGGCTTAACCCTCGTGGTAGAAGAAACTGCTAAAAAGAACCAATTTTTCGATGTATTCAGTTAATTGAATGATTTGTTTTTTAATTGTAATTTCTGTAAATTAAACATCGAACAATGTATAGTTTCAGTTCCTGTTATTTCTGGTCCCGAGACAGTCCACAGCCGATTTTCAGACGATGAAGCCGTGCCGGTTTGGTCAACAACATTGCAACAACTTAACTGTGAAATAAGTGTAAGACAAATAGTGTGTTAAAACAATGACTATGTCTGTTCAATACGTACCGTATTACTCTGCAAGAACTGTGAACTGTGTGGTTAGGTTTTTTCTGCTCGTAGATATTCAACAGCAAACTATTGTAGCTATAAGTTAATGTTTGCTTGCAACCTATTGATGAGGCTTAGCAATATTTTCCAATAGTTAGCTGGCCGTATTAACTGTGTAATATTGTAGGGTGGTGAACAGTGAAAGTAAAGTAGTCATTGTATTACTTCCACCTCCCTATTTTTCAGCCAGTATAGCGATGCAGTACGTCGACACAGAGGACAATCAGCGAAGAAATAAAGCATGCGAACGTCACAAGGTGAACATGCTGATACGACGGAAATAACTATGGCTAGCTGTACAATAACGTAATGAAGGTCCTACAGAGTAGGACAAGTACAAAGATGTTGAAATACTTTTGAACATTTTGAAAGGAGTCTACTGACGTACAATTATATGTGGCACCCGAATATTGTAATGATACTAACGTAAACTAAAATGAAATTATTGTATTGTAAACTGTGTACGCCTCTGATGGGCTGTATAAAGCGGATCGCTGACTTTGCACGACCGCGGAGCCAAAGATACTGCTTCTGGTCTGAGACTGCAGTGTTGGAGTAAGAGAGGGCTTGGCCCACAGCAGTGTGTGTGTGTATCAGTCTGTGAGCAAAAGAGGATGCAGTAGGCAGTTTTTGTGGTGTGCTCTGTAAAGCCACCAAGTGTTGGATTATAATGTAGGAATTTTCTCATACCTCGTATTTTGTGTTACACCGCATGTAAAAAGATAGCTAAAAATGATGAGTGCTTTTATAATGATATGTAAATTTAATTGTGACAAGAAAGGATTACTGGATTGATATCACGAAGAAGCTATACCAGTACATGTATTATTGGAAATATAAATGTGGAAGCAGAAGTGTTCTCGCACTTAAAGTAAATAAGTTAATTTTTTATTACTTTCCTTTTGCCAGCGCGTTAGTGTTAATATAATGCGTGTAATGGCTGATAATTGGTAAGAGTGAGTTCTTTGTTGAATAACCTCAGAATGTACGTAAACAGATGTGATGCATAGGCTAGTTAGAAATTTCCCTTTTGTAATGTTTCTAAAATTTGTTAACACAAGTATATGTAATCTGATGATTTGTCTTAATGCATTTTAGTGGTGTTAGATAATACCTGCTGTACAAGTCTCATAGTTTGTGACTATGTCAGCAAAGAAAAGTTTTCATTTAGCGAAAAGAATGTCAATTTTCTGAGTAATGTAATTTCAAGTGTCAGATGTCTTGAAAAGCCGAAGTTAACTTCGAATACGACTTCACTATTGAAAACGTCAGCGTTAGTAATTCACCCAAATCACTACCGCCTCCCTGTCCAGGTCACATGTTTTTTAAAGACATTTAATCTTTTTAAATGTTTTCATTTATCAGACGAATTTCATTTATATTTCAAAGTATTACGGCCAGATTGCAAACCGCTGAGCCTGTAGCTAGTACATGTTATTCTTCTTCACGAGAGAGAAGAATATATCTCGATCCACCGTTGCTGTTTTAGAGGTAAGACAATTTTATTTATTTGTTATATGGACAGGGACCAAAGTTATCAGTTTTGAAGAGGGCCAGAGGATTCAATACCTAAGGGTCTGAATGTATTTTGCAGTGGCTGTATTTCTTTATTGATATTGGGGGTTGCATTGCCCAGTCAGTTCATGTAAAGTTTTGCTAACAATAACACAGAGCAAGCGCACCACTTGCAGTTACAACAGGCTACACGATAACTCCAGTTTTGTATGCGTTCCCAGTTCAGGCCTTCATTTAAGTATTTCAATAATGATAAAGAAAGTTACAATTTGTAAACAACAGTTGTCTGCAGATCGAACATGAATTCTGTTAATACCAGTATGGAAGAAAATTGTTATGGGGGGCGTTAAAACAATGTACAGGGTGTCCATAAGTTATCTTTACAACGTAAGACTTTAATACCCTTAAAACCATATACATATTAACAAATGGCTTTCAGAATGTGATGACTCATAAAGTTTTGTGTCCTCATTCATACACATCAATGTATGGACCCTTCGTGGCACGGATAATGTCTACTCGGGATTCTCTCTCTCTCTCTCTCTCTCTCTCTCTCTCTCTCTCTCTCTCTCCATGTACGATTCAAGATTTCCACGGTGACATGTTCAGATGCTTTTCGGATGCGTGCCTTAAAAAAAAAAAGGTTCAAATGGCTCTGAGCACTACGGGACTTGACATCTGAGGTCATCAGTCGCCTAGAACTTAGAACTACTTAAACCTAAGGACATCACTCACATCCATGCCCGAGGCAGGATTCGAACCTGCGACCGTAGCGGTTGCGCGGTTCCAGACTGTAGCGCCTAGAACCGCTCGGCCACTCTGGCCGGCATGCGTACCTTCTCTAACCTTGGTTCGATACAGCAAATCCTTTACAGAACCGCACAGGAAGGAGTCTAGTGGTCTGACGTCAGGAATTCGTGGCGGCCATCGAATTGGACCATCTCGTCCAGTCCACGTATCCGAAAACTTTTCGTCTAGAAATTGACGGACATTTAGGGACCAGTGGGGTGATACCCCATCCTGTCGGAATGCTGCAGGAGTTCCAGTTATGGCACAGCAAACTCTTGTAACATGTTCAGGTAAACACCACCGCTGACGGCAGACTCTATGAAAAAGAACTGACCAATGATGGACTTGTACGTTAGTCCGCACCAAACATTGACCTTGGGAATGCCTCTTTCCATTTCACGTGTCCGTGAGAATGCTGTGAACCCCATATACGAATGTTATGAGGATACATTTTGCCGGATACATGAAATTATACTTAAATTGAAGGTGGAAAGGGGAAGAAGGGAAAGGAAAGGGCACTGCTGTCAGCTGCATCGGGACATTACGGGGAATGAGCGGTGACGAGTGAAAATGTGTGCCGGACTGGGATTCGAACCCGGGCTCTCCTGCTTACTCGGCAGGTGTGATAACCAAAAATGTTCAAATGTGTGCGAAATCTTATGGGACTTAACTGCTAAGGTCATCAGTCCCTAAGCTTACACACTACTTAACCTAAATTATCCTAAGTACAAACACACACACACACACACACACACACACACACACACACACACACACACACAGACCCATGCCCGAGGGAGGACTCGAACCTCCGCCGGGACCAGCCGCACAGTCCATGACTGCAGCGCCCCAGACCGCTCGGCTAATCGCGCGCGGCAGGTGTGATAACCAATGCGCCATCCGGGACACAGCGTAATCTCTACTCCACGGACTTTCTCGGGACGCCTCATGGCCGATCCACACTCTCATCGAGTGCCACCTATCCGCAATCCTTGTCCATTTCCTCCATGTTCTCTTTCTGGGTCCCCACAGGAGGTCAGATGTACTTGTGCATCCGCACAGAAGAAGAGGGATCCTGTGCCCAACTAGGCCAATTAATTATATGAATGCGTGGTGTCTGTTCTTTCGGACATGTCCGAAAGAACAGACACCACGCACTCATGGAATACATGATACGTTGCCTCATTGTCAAAACAAATCTTTTCCAGAAAGTCATTGTTTGCGTCAATCTTGCGTAAAAGTCTCATAGTTTGTGACTATGTCAGCAAAGAAAGCTTGCGCTGAGGCTTCACCTATAACCTTTAATGCCTTGTTCGGATGTGAATACCAACATTCAAGATTAAGATCAAGAAAGAGTTTCCTCCGTTCAACAGAACCACTTTTAACTTCACCTGCAAATCGTCGAATACAGCTTTGGCGTAACTCACCGTCAGAGACGTACTGGAACAACCCTAAAGAAGAGCTTGCTAAAGGAGGTCACGTCCCATATGGAAGGCCCTCAACAGGCTGAGAACTGGTGTATCCCGATGCAAGATCAACTTGAAGAAATGGGGTTTCTCTCCAGGAGATGAACTATGCGAATGTGGCGAACAGCAAAATCATCAACACCTGCTCAACTGTAGAAACCTCCCAGCCCCATGCCCGATGGACGATCTGGTTATCGCCAATGATACAGCAGTTCAAACGGCGGAATTTTGGATGTCATATGGAATTTAATGATGTACTTATATTGTTTGTAAATTGCTGTATATCGGCTATATATGTGTGTGTTATGTTCTGGACACGAGTAAATAAAAGTTGTACGTTGTAGAGATATAGCCGTAACCTCTTAACGCAAAACACTGTACTCTGTTGATCGTCTCATTTCCAACTCTCTTTCCGCCGCATGTACGGATTTTGTGGGATTCCTTGCAAACACCTGCCGTACCTTGTCCACTTTGGCGTCTGAAATAGACAGGCAACTCGTCCCCTTTTTATGATGAACACTACCTGCTTCCATAAATGACGTATGCCAAGCACGAATAGTCGGTCGTAACGGTCTGTAACGTGTTCGAAATGTTCCTTGCACTTGGGTATCGGACGTCGTCTGTATGAACGAGGCCACGCACTGAGCTTTCTCCTGTGGCGTCCACATTTTATCAAGTTTTGATGTTCAGGTTTGCATCGGAACTGCGTAAATTTGGAGGTAAGAAAAGCATGAGTTATCACGTGCTGAAAAGTATTTGTTATTATCTAGGGTGGTTTTAAAGTAATTTAAGTCTTAAGTAGTAAAGATAATTTATGGACACCGTGTGTATGTAAATGTTGATAAAAAAACCATCACAGTTGTGTTTTAGCTACTTTTATTATGCCACAACCGGTTTCGTTCTATACGAACATCTTCAGTAGACACCGAAAGTTCACAACAGGCTTCACACAAAGTGGCAGGAACGTCCCGCTGCCACGACTCAACAATGTCTCATCTGCCGTTTTGTGAGAATTAGCTACGAATACTGTAGGTGAACTACGGGTATCACCTGAAGATGCTGAAATACAGCTGTGGTGGTTCTTATTGACATTTACGTTATTCAGCCGTCGAGCACAAAATGATTAACACAATACACAACAGCACCTCGCGCATTACACTAGTCGAAAGAGACAAAGCACTGGTAAAAACATGGCGCACTGAGCTTTCAGCCAGTTAAAAACTGTGTCCTCGTTGGCCACTGGCTGTGTAACTCGCAGTAGTTACTTGCAGTGCGCGTGTTGAGAGGAAGGGGAACAAGTCGTGGCGAGCTCAGGTTTCGTGTTCTACTTCTGTACTGGCGACTTCTCAAAACAGCTGCTGAAACCCGAACTACGCGGGAGAAATTGAATATCTGGACAGCCGTAATCCGGGATGAGGCCGGTTAGTATTTCCCCGTCGGCTGCCTGACCTGACGGGCGCTTTCTGCGTCGTATTTGCTACGTGTTTGTGTCTGTGCGCGGGCCTGTGCAGCCAGATGGATTCTTCTTTTGCCCTTCAGAGAATCCGCCATGAGTTCGGAATTTGTGCCCCTACGTCCTGAATTGTATTTTACCCAAATTCCGTGAATCACTTGAGGAGAATTCCATAGTACACACATCAAAAAAAGTTTTGCATCACCCCAGTCCCTAGAACTCCTGAAGACAGACGTTGACTGTGGATATTGTATCAGTTTTTTGACTGTTCATAGATGTCACTAAACCCGCCCAAAGATGTAAGCAACCTTGCATGAGCAGCGCCTGTTAGACGGAGGGGGTTCGACAGCCGATTAGTTCCAGTCATTCCACCAGGAAGGAGGTACACGGCTCATATTGTCTGTACTTCAACCATGCCTAGACGGTCAATACCGCGGTTCGATCTCGTCCGCAGTTTTCGTGTTACGACTCAAAATGTGCGCAATAGTCTGCATGATGCGCAACTTCACTCCCGACGTCCATGGCGAGGTCCAGCATTGCAACCAAGACACCATGCAGCGTGGTACAGATGGGCCCAGCAACATGCCGAATGGACCGCTCAGGATTGGCATCACGTTCTCATCACCGGTGAGTATCTCATATGCCTTCAACCAGACAATCGGACACGTGTTTGGAGGCAAAACGGTCAGGCTGAACACCTTAGACACACTGTCCAGCGAGTGCAACAAGGTGAATGTTCCCTGCTGTTTTGGGGTGGCATTAAGTGGGGCCGCTGTACGCTGCTGGAGGTCATGAAAGGCGCCGTAACGACTGTACGATACATGAATGCCATCCTCCGACCGATAGTACACCCATATCGGCAACATATTGGCGAGGCATTCGTCTTCATGGACGACAATTCGCTCCCCCATCGTGCACATCTTGTGAATGACTTCCTTCAGGATAACGACATCACTCGACTATAGTGGTCAGCATGTTCTTCAGACATGAACGCTATCGAACATGCCTGGGATGGATTGAAAAGGGCTGTTTATGAACGACGTGACCCACCAACCACTCTGAGTGATCTACGCCGAATCGCCGCTGAGGCATGGGACAATCTAAACCAACATTGCCTTGATGAACATGTGGATTAGCATGCCACGATGAATACAGGCATGCAGCAATGCAAGAGGACGTGCTGCTGGGTATTAGAGGTATCGGTTTGTACAGCAATCTGGACCACCACCTCTGAAGGTCTCGCTGTATGGTGGTACAACATGCAATGTGTGGTTCTCATGAGCAATAAAAAGGACGGAAATGATTATGTTGATCTCTATTCCAATTTTCTGTACAGGTTCCGTAACTCTCGGATCCGAGGTGATGCACAACTTTTTTTGATGTGTGTATTTCCTGCTCTAGACCTTGTACCTTGGCCAGTGATAGCTGCAAATGATACTGACAAGACATTACACCTTGCTTTGACCTCTTCGTTTCCCTTCTTTTTTTTAATTCGTTACTCAAACTTGTTTTAAGACTTATATGTCATCTTCATTTGAGCTCGTTTTATTTCCACAAACTATTATACAAGACTTGTTGGTTGGCTTTCTGTTATCATTTTCTGTTTATGTTGGATGCGTTGTGAAATCTTTCTAGTAGAGTTTACATAATGTGTCCACTACGCAGAAACTAGTTGTCAAGAGCTTGGTGCAATTCCATCCTGTTGAAACAATTTTCATTCAAAATCGTTATGTGCTGATGTTCTTTTTATACATAAAATAGGCTTTTCCTTTGTCCAGGTATTGTAAAACGGAAATACCTTTTTCTTGTGGAAGAAAACTACTAGGAAAAACATCAAGCCCTCCACAACGAAGATGTCTTGAAATCTGTTGGAAAATCTAAGGAGATTCTGGTTGTTTGTAAAATACACCAACGACAAAACACAATCAGTACCTTCTCTGCATTATAACAATGGCAATGTTACCGACGAAAGTGCCACTAAAGCGTAGTTACTAAACGCAGCCTTCCGAAATGCATTCACAAAAGAAGACGAAGTAAATATTCCGGAATTCGAATCAAGAATAGCTACCAACATGAGTAACGTAGAAGTAGATATTCTCGGAGTAATGAAGCAACTTAAGTCAATTAATAAAAGCAAGCCTTCCGGTCCAGACTGTGTACTAATTAGGTTCCTTTCAGAGTATGCTGATGTAGTAGCTCCATACTTAACAATCATATACAACCGCTCGCTAGACAAACACCTGTCACCATGAGTAACTTAGAGATGGATATCCTCGGTGTAGCGAAGCGGCTTAAATAATTTTTAAGGCGAGTCTTCCGGTCCGGACTGAACACCAGTTAGATTCCTTTCACAGTATGCTGATGCAACAGCTCCATACTTATCTTAATCGTACAAAACCGCTCGCTCGACGAAAGATCCGTACCTAAAGACTGGAAAGTTCCTGAGATCACACCAGAACTCAAGAAAGGAAGTAGAAGTAATTCGCTGAGTTACAGACCCGTATCACTGACGCCGATTGCAGTATGATTTTGGAACAAATACTGTGTTCGAGCATTATCAGTTACCTCGAGGAAAATGATCTACTGACACGCAGCCGGCACGGATTAAGAAAATTCACCGAGCGAGGTGGCGCAGTGGATAGCACACTGGACTCGCATTCGGGAGTACGACGGTTCAATCCCGTCTTCAGCCATCCTGATTTAGGTTTTCCGTGATTTCCCTAAATCGTTTCAGGCAAATGCCGGGATGGTTCCTTTGAAAGGGCACGGCCGATTTCCTTCCCCGTCCTTCCCTAACCCGAGCTTGCGCTCCGTCTCTAATGACCTCGTTGTCGACGGGACGTTAAACAACACTAACCTAACCTAAGAAAATTCCGTTCTTGTGAAACACAACTAGCTCTTCATTCACATCTAGTAATGAGTGCTATCGACAGGGCATCTCAAATTGATTGCTTATTTCTAGATATTCAGAACGCTTTTGCCACCTTCCTCAGAAGCGCCTGCTGATTAAATTGCCTGTCTGTGGAGTATCATGCCAGTTGTGGGACTGATTTCCTGTCAGAGAGGCCACAGTTCGTAATAATTGACGGAAAGTCATCGAATAAAACAAAAGTGTTCTCTGGCTTTCCCCAAGCAAGTGTTATATGGCCTCTGTTGTCAGAGGGATCCAAAAAAATGTATCCACTGTTTAAAAGTCCATAACTTGCAAGCTGATTGACGGGGTTGTCTCATTTTTGGTGAAAGTGTAGCTTAAAGACCAACTTAAAGATATCACTGTAGGTGTTCGAAATGGTCACCACTAACATCCACACACAAACGATGCCACCGAACTGCAGCACGAACTACTGACTGCAACGTGTTCAGTTGGATATTTGCACATGAGTGTACGATGGATTCTCGAAGTTCATCCAATGTGCGTGGCTTTTGTCGATAAACGACATCCTTTAGTGTTTCGAAGACAGCAAAGTTTAAGTGCTACATCCCACGATTCCTACACGCAGTGAACGAGGACGACCCAGATCGTAGAATGGAGTACTTGCGAGTGGTTTACTAACATGGTGCGCAAAGATGAAGAGTTTGCAGAGCACCCCTCTTATATTGTTTCCAGCTGATGCTGTGATTACCGTCTTATGTCATCAGATGATCAAAACCAAATGCAAAATGATTTAGACAGGATATAGGTATCGTGCGATAAATGACAATTGACTGTAATTGACGAAAAGTGTGATGTCATCCATATGAATACTTTAAAGAAGCCGTTAAATTTCGGTTACGCGGTAAATCACACAAATAGAAAGGCTGTCAGTTCAATTAAATACCTCGAAATTACAATTACGAACTAGTGAAATTGGAACGGTCACACAGATCATGTCGTGGGGAAGGCGAGCCAAAGAGCGTCTTTGATTGATAGAATACTTAGGAGATGCAATATAGAGACTACCCTACAGTACGCATGTCCGGCCTCTTTTGTTGTATTGCGATGCGGTTTGTGATCCGCATCAGATTGGATCGACGAAGGACATCGAAAAAGTTCATAGAAGGGCAGCAAATTTTTTATCATCACGTAAAACGTAGACAGTAAACAGTTTAGACAAAAAAGAGAATAGAAGCTTTCGAAATTAGGTGCTACCGAATAACGCTGAAGATTAGATGGATCGATCACGTAGCTAATGAGGAGTTATTGAATAGAATTGGGAGGATATGGAATTTACTGCACAACTTGGCCAAAAGAAGGAATCGGTTTATGGGACACATTGAGACATCAAGAGATCACCAGTTTAGTATTGGAGGCAAGTGTGAGTGTTAAAAACCGTAGAGGGAGGCCAAGAGATGAATACAGTAAACAGATTCAGAAAGATGTAGGTTGTAGTAGCTATTCGGAATGAAGAGACTCGCATAGATAGAGTAGCATGGAGAGCTGCATCAAACCAGTCTTCGGGCTGAAAGACCACAGCAACAACAACAACAACAACAACACTTATTAAGGAGCAGAGTGTCAAGAATGTGCTATGCGAGTCGGGGTAGAAATTATTGAAATAAATCAATTTTTTTGCAGGCGAGACCGTTTCACCAAATTCCAGTCACCAACTTTCCCTTCCGAATATGAAAATTCGTTGTTGTTGCCTACCTACGAAGGGAGAAATGATCATCGTAGTAAAATGCGAGAAATCAGAGTCCGCACAGAAATATTTAAGAGTTCGTGTTTCCCGCGCGGTGTTCGAGAGTGGATTGGTAAACAAAATGTCTGAAGGTGACTCGATGAATGATCTGTAAGTCACTTAAGTGCGAATAGGAGAGTAGTCATATAGACGTAGAAACTTTGCAGTGTGGCGCGAAAACGAAATAAACAACAAAATAAATTGTTAAAAACCATTCAGAAGCCAGGAGAGCGTGAGGTTTTTTTTTAAATTTAAGACTGGTTTCAACAGTCATTGCAGTCATCCTCAGACTTTAACATCTTCCTGTTGTGAAACATCTAAATTTTTCGCTGAATCTCAAGCACAAGAAGTAAAGTGGATGAAACTCAGCACATTATAAACGTATACCATCGCTAAAATATTTAAAAACATAAATAAACTTGTCCAAAAGACCATGTCCAGATACATCTTACGAATATATGTACGGGGTGTTCAAAAAGTCTCCGCAGTGCCGCATGATTGTTAGCCGCGCGTGCCGTATGATTATTCGCCCCCCTGGGTTACTTTCCTTCAAGTGGACTCTCCCAACATTCCACGTTTCGTTTGTCTCAGCCAGCGTCAGTAGTATCGTTGGTGTGTGTCGTTACGTGGTGACGTGAACGTTTTAAGTTTAGTTCCTTTGTTCGCTTGTTTCCTTTTTGTCACTGTTAAAACGCTAACCATCGAAGAACGCGTGATTTTAGTCCAACAAGTGTTCAAAGCTGGAGGTAAATACAGTTTCAGTTCGTCAAACATTTAATTCAGTTTTCCCGGAGACAACACTCCCACATCTCGATACTGTGCTAGATTTGATTAACAAATTTCAGAGTACGGGTTCAGTGACAGATCCACCGAGAAGTGGTCGTCCTAGAGTTTTGTCTGAGGATAAACTACTCGATGTTTCCGATAAAATGTCCACGAGTCCGAACAAGTCAGTAAGAAAACTCGCCCAGGAAATCGATGTTAGAGTCGGAACGGCTCACACAGCTGTAATGAAAAAGTTAGAACTTCTCCCATACAAAGTGGCAGTCGTGCAGGAACTGAAATATACTGATCATGGCAAGAGACTGCATTATTGTCAATGGTTCAAAAATTTCGTTCAACAAAATGGAAGGGATATTTTTACTGATGATGCGTGGTTTCATTTATCCGGGTACATGAACTCGCAAACTTCTCGTATGTGGAGTACTGCAAATCCATTGTGTGTTCATGAGGAGCCACTTCATTCTGTGAAAATAGTAGTTTGTATTGCAATTTCTAGACGTCGGATTGTGGGTCCCATATTTCTCAACGAAACAATAAACGCACAACGATACTGCAGTGTACCCATTCATAGAAGAATACTGAACGGTTGTTTTCAACAAGATGGTGCAACCGCGCATACAGCTCGCGTTTCAGTGTCACTGCTTGCTGATGTTTTTGGTGACCGCATAGTTTCACAGGGGCTTCGGCCTCCACGATCGCCTTACCTAATACCAACTGACTTTTTGTTCTGGGATGCAGCGAAAGCAACTGTCTATAAGAACCGTCCAAAATCCATCGACGAATTGAAAACTGCAATATCCACTTTCACTGCTTCTG
This sequence comes from Schistocerca piceifrons, assembly GCF_021461385.2. Taxonomy (NCBI): domain Eukaryota; kingdom Metazoa; phylum Arthropoda; class Insecta; order Orthoptera; family Acrididae; genus Schistocerca; species Schistocerca piceifrons. Next base: position 1,035,018,859 of record NC_060139.1, read on the forward strand.
TTATAGAATAAAGGTTACAGCATGTGTTTGGAAACATGATTAGACGAATTGAATTGTGTATTCAACAACTGGGGGGACACTTTGAGCGTGAAATTTGTAAGTAAAAATGAATATTCAATAAATTAATACCTTGTATTTCACTGCGTTTCATTTCGGTATATTCAGTGCGGCATACGGCACGCGCGGCTAACAATCATACGGCACTGCGTAGATACTTTTTGAACACCCCGTGTATTGACCAGTTTTACAACAAAAAGATGTATACAGAATATGTTTTGCAAGGAAAAGATGCTAATGGCAACGGACTTGCCACAGTGGCTATATCGGTTCCCGTGAGATCACCGAAGTTAAGCGCTGTCGGGCGTGGTCGGCACTTGGATGGGTGACCACCCAGGCCGCCATGCGCTGTTGCCATTTTTCGGCGTGCGCTCAGCCTCGTGACGCCAATTGAGGAGCTACTCGACCGAATAGTAGCGGCTTCGGTCAAGAATACCATCATAACGTTCGGGAGAGCGGTGTGCTGATTCCACGTCCCTCCTATCCGCATCCTCCACTGAGGATGACACGGCGGTGGGATGGTCCCGGTAGACCACTCGTGGCCTGGAGACGGAGTGCTTTTTTTTTTTTTTTTACAAAAAGATGCTCAAGACCTGAAGATGACTGCAGTGACTTTTGAAACCGGTCGTATAAAATAAAAAAATAAAAACTTTGTATGCAATGGCTTTTGAATGGTAGTTGAAACAGATCGCCCTTGAGTACTCCGAAAATGGGAAAATTAAAATAAAGTAAATGTTACGGAGACAAGAAAGGACAAAGGCCAGTACTCTAATGGCAGTGAACTCGGCGAGAATAGGCTTACTTCCGATGTAGGAGTCTGCAACATACCCAGATTTTATAATTCCACATTCCGCGCAGTCTGATTATCATTGACGGCGCTTTGCCATTCGCAACGTGACTAGCGTCTGACCCGTACGCAAGCACGTGACGCAACAACGACGAGCAGTCGATCTTGACCAGAAAGCCGCTCGTGTAAAATGGCCTCTAATCTGAGACTGCCTCTGCTCTGTGTGTAGTGCCGTGCCGTGCGTGTAGTTGGCAGAGCAGTGCGGCGCGGCTCTTGGAGAAGCCCGTCCGCGTTTAGTATTACGCCTGTTGACCGCAGGGGGCGGTCGGGTTTCGACGGCACGAGCTGGCCGCGTGCAGCAAGGGCTGCCGGCAAAGGAAGAGAGAAGCGAAGCACACAGAGCGCCGAGGACTGAGGGCGCGGTAGCCGGCCAGATAAGGGGGGGGGGCTTCCCCGGCCGCCGCTAAATCTCCCGGCCCGGCTGGGCCGCGGCCAAGCTCTCCTCCACAAATGGAGAAACACGGCTGGCTACTGCTTCCACGGCCCTCTCACAACGCCAAGCGCTCGCTACAAAACACTCCAGGATGGCAGGAAATTTTTTTTGTGCGGATTTTCTCGGCGCATTCGCAGTCGTGTACCTGCTGTAGCCCAAAGCCCCATTTTGATTATTCGTTTTGGGCGTGCTGTCAGCCGCCAGCAAAGTATCAAGTTGGGAATTGAAGTCAGTGATCAGTGGACTGTGCCGAATGCACAGTTCTAAATGCTGCAGACTGAGCATGCGCAGAAACGCACTGTTTTCGTGACACCACTCCTCTCCCTTGTTGCAGACGTTCACTGAAGTGACGAAAGTCATGAGATAGCGATACCCACGTACCCGGTGGTCCATTGATCGTGACCGGGCCAAATATCTCACGAAATAAGCGTCAAACGAAAGAACTACAATGAACGAAACTTGTCTAGCTTGAAGGGGGAAACCAGATAGCGCTATGCTTGGCCCTCTAGATGGCGCTGCCATAGCTCAAACAGATATCAAGTGTTTTTTTAAATAGGAACCCCCATTTTTTACTACATATTCGTGTAGTACGTAAAGAAATATGAATGTTTTAGTTGGACCACTTTTTTCGCTTTGTGATAGATGGCGCTGTAATAGTCGCAAACATATGGCTCACAATTTTAGACGAACAGTTGGTAACAGGTAGGTTTTTTAAATTAAAATACAGAACGTAGGTACGTTTGAACATTTTATTTCGGTTGTTCCAATGTGATACGTGTACCTTTGTGAAATTATCGTTTCTGAGAACGCATGCTGTTACAGCGTGACTACCTGTAAATACCACATTAATACAATAAATGCTCTAAATGATGTCCGTCAACCTCAATGCGTTTGGCAATGCGTGTAACGACACTCCTCTCAACAGCGAGTAGTTCGCTTTCCGTATGTTCGCACATCCATTGACAATCCGCTGACGCACGTTGTCAGGCGTTGTCGCTGAAGAAATCCGGGGACGTCAGATCCGGTGAACGTGCGGGCCATGGTATGGTGCTTCGACGACCAAACCACCTGTCATGGAAATATGCTATTCAATACCACTTCAACCGCACGCGAGCTATGTGCCGGACATCCATCATGTTGAAAGTACATCGCCATTCTGTCATGCAGTGAAACATCTTGTAGTAACATCGGTAGAACATTACGTAGGAAATCAGCATACATTGCACCATTTAGATTGCCATCGATAAAATGGAGGCCAATTATCCTTCCTCCCATAATTCCTCACCATACATTAACCTGCCAAGGTCGCTGATTTTCCACTTGTCGCAGCCATCGCGGATAGTGCATATTATGTCGGTTTACGTTACCGCTGTTGGTGAATGACGCTTCGTCGCTAAATAGAACGCGTGCAAAAAAATCTGTCATCGTCCCGTAATTTCTCTTGTGCCCAGTGGCAGAACTGTACACGACGTTCGAAGCGGTCTCCATGCAATTCCTGGTGCATAGAAATATGGTAAGTGTGCAATCGATTTTGATGTAGCATTCTCGACACCGACGTTTTTGAGATTCTCGACTCTCACGCAATTTGTCTGCTACTGATGTGCGGATTAGCCGCGACAGCAGCTAAGACACCTGCTTGGGCATCATCATTTGTTGCAGGTCGTGGTTGGCGTTTCACATGTGGCTGAACACTTCCTGTTTCCTTAAATAACGTAACTATCCGGCGAACGGTCCGGACACTTGGATGATGTCGTCCAGGATACCGAGTAGCATACACAGCACAAGCCAGTTGGGCATTTTGATCACAATAGCCATACATCAACACGATATCGACCTCTTCCGCAATTGGTAAACGGTCCATTTTAACACGGGTAATGTATCACGAAGCAAATACCGTCCGCAGTCGAGGAATGTTCGTGATACCACGTACTTATACGTTTGTGACTATTACAGCGCCATCTATCACAAAGCGAAAAAAGTGGTCCAACTAAAACATTTATATTTCTTTACATACTACACGAATATGCAATAAAAAATGGGGGTTCCTATTTACAAAAACGCTGGTGATATCCGTTTGACCTATGGCAGCGCCATGTAGCGGGCCAAGCATAGCGCCATCTGGTTTCCCCCTTCAAGCTAGACGAGTTTCGTTCTTTTTAGTGTTTTCGTTTGATACTTATCTCGTGAGATATTTGGCCCGGTCACTATCAATGGACCACCGTGTATATAGATGGCGATAGTACCGCGTATACTGGGTATGAAAGGGCAGTGTGTGGACGGAGATATCATTTGTGCTCAGGTGATTCCTGTGAAATGGTTTCCGACTTGATTATGGCCGCACGACGGCAGTTAACAGACGACGAACGCGGATTGATTATTGGAGCTAGAAGCGTGGAAGATTCCATTTCGGAAATCGTTGGGGAATTCAGTTATGATGCGCCAGAGCCATACGCCGGACACGATGATCTTCCCTCTCGGTAGTGCGACATGGCCGTCCGGAGCTCGGGCTTCTTGCGACCGTACACGCCTGTGACCACCGCTGCCAGCAATAATGTACAGTCGCTACTTCCCTGCTAATTGTTTCTGCAGTATCACAGAAGGAACGTTCGGCTTCTCGTAGACCTATTACACGACCTTGCTCTAACTCAGTGACGTGTTGATAATGTTTTGTTCGAAGTGTTAAAGGCATGCTTGACAAGCATCAAGTCACGACGTCCAACCCCAAAGGTTGGACCGTTAAGCGCTTGTTTAAATCAAACCTGATGTGTATCCTTATAGTGCCGCTACCAGCGCCACCTCTTATGCTGTGGCGCGATATTTGACTAAAGGTGATCTCGCAGATATAGGAACACGCCTACCAACTTTCGTTTATCTCCCGCAACTGTGTCTTGGTATGGGCATTCGTTTTTCCGCCAGTGTAGAAAACACTTTTCTATTGAAAACTATGTAAACAGTGGAAAAGTCTGATCTACTGGGTGGGGCGGGAGGCAACTTTAAAATTTCACATGGGAAACCCTCATTTTTTATTGCAGAATCAGATTCTACATAAAAAACTACGTACATTTTGCCTTAAACATTTGTTTTGATTCTTGGTAGTTGGCACTGTAATTCAAGAAAATCCATGTTCTAATTTTTGCGTGGAAAATGGTTACTGCTCAGATTGTCTCCGAAATCGTTTATACAGATAAGGAACAGCAAAGGGCCTATAATACTACCTTGGGGAATGCCAGAAGTCACTTCTGTTTTACTTGATGACTTTCCGTCAATTAGTGCGAACTGTGTCCTCTCTGACAGGAAATCGCAAATGCAGTCACATAACTGTGACGCTACTCGATAACCACGCATTTTCACTACGAGCGGCTTGTGTGGTACAGCTCGTTTTGAATTATCGTGAGGTACGGGAGAGAAAGTTATTGATACTATACAGAATTTTGGGTAGACATCATTAAAATAAAGGCGCTTTTCTTTGTGGCGGAATCTTCTCACGAAATTTCAATCACCAACTTTCTCCTCGGAATACGAAAATTTTTTGTTGACGCTGACCTACATTGGGAGACGAATCGTCATATTAAAATAAGGGGCCGGCCGCTGTGGCCGAGCGGTTGTAGGCGCTTCAGTCTGTAACCGTGCGACCGCTACGGTCGCAGGTTCGAATCCTGCCTCGGGCATGAATGTGTGTGATGTCCTTAGGTTAGTTAGATTTAAGTAGTTCTAAGTCTAGGGGGCTGATGACCTCAGATGTTAAATCCCGTAGTGCTTAGAGCCATTTGAACTAAAATAGGGATTTCAGAGCTGGTACTGTAAGATATAGGTATTCGTTTTTTCCGCACGCTGTTCGAGATTGGAACAATAGAGAATTATTGTGAAGGCGGCTCCAAGAACCCTCTGCCAGGCACTTAAGTGTGATTTGCAGAGTACCCATGTAGATGCAGATACAGGGTGTTTCAAAAATGATCGGTATATTTGAAACGGCAATAAAAACTAAACGAGCAGCGATAGAAATACACCGTTTGTTGCAATATGCTTGGGACAACAGTACATTTTCAGGCGGACAAACTTTCGAAATTACAGTAGTTACAATTTTCAACAACAGATGGCGCTGCAAGTGATGTGAAAGATATAGAAGACAACGCAGTCTGTGGGTGCGCCACTCTGTACGTCGTCTTTCTGCTGTAAGCGTGTGCTGTTCACAACGTGCAAGTGTGCTGTAGACAACATGGTTTATTCCTTAGAACAGAGAATTTTTCTGGTGTTGGAATTCCACCGCCTAGAACACAGTGTTGTTGCAACAAGACGAAGTTTTCAACGGAGGTTTAATGTAACCAAAGGACCGAAAAGCGATACAATAAAGGATCTGTTTGAAAAATTTCAACGGACTGGGAACGTGACGGATGAACGTGCTGGAAAGGTAGGGCGACCGCGTACGGCAACCACAGAGGGCAACGCGCAGCTAGTGCAGCAGGTGATCCAACAGCGGCCTCGGGTTTCCGTTCGCCGTGTTGCAGCTGCGGTCCAAATGACGCCAACGTCCACGTATCGTCTCATGCGCCAGAGTTTACACCTCTATCCATACAAAATTCAAACGCGGCAACCCCTCAGCGCCGCTACCATTGCTGCACGAGAGACATTCGCTAACGATATAGTGCACAGGATTGATGACGGCGATATGCATGTGGGCAGCATTTGGTTTACTGACGAAACTTATTTTTACCTGGACGGCTTCGTCAATAAACAGAAGTGGCGCATATGGGGAACCGAAAAGCCCCATGTTGCAGTCCCATCGTCCCTGCATCCTCAAAAAGTACTGGTCTGGGCCGCCATTTCTTCCAAAGGAATCATTGGCCCATTTTTCAGATCCGAAACGATTACTGCATCACGCTATTTGGACATTCTTCGTGAATTTGTGGCGGTACAAACTGCTTTAGACGACACTGCGAACACCTCGTGGTTTATGCAAGATGGTGCCCGGCCACATCGCACGGCCGACGTCTTTAATTTCCTGAATGAATATTTCGATGATCGTGTGATTGCTTTGGGCTATCCGAAACATACAGGAGGCGGCGTGGATTGGCCTCCCTATTCGCCAGACATGAACCCCTGTGACTTCTTTCTGTGGGGACACTTGAAAGACCAGGTGTATCGCCAGAATCCAGAAACAATTGAACAGCTGAAGCAGTACATCTCATCTGCATGTGGCGCCATTCCGCCAGAACCGTTGTCAAAGGTTTCGGGTAATTTCATTCAGAGACTACGCCATATTATTGCTACGCATGGTGGATATGTGGAAAATATCGTACTATAGAGTTTCCCAGACCGCAGCGCCATCTGTTGTTGAAAATTGTAACTACTGTAATTTCGAAAGTTTGTCTGCCTGAAAATGTACTGTTGTCCCAAGCATATTGCAACAAATGGTGTATTTCTATCGCTGCTCGTTTAGTTTTTATTGCCGTTTCAAATATACCGGTCATTTTTGAAACACCCTCTTGATGTATACGTTTTTCTTGGCGTGCCACGTGCCCGCAACGCATTCCACCTCGCTGTGACAAGTGGTCAGTATTTTTGCTCATCGTGTATGTGTGTGAGACGTAGCAGCGCCAGCCGGTATCGATTCGTGGCTGAGGCAGACGTGTTTGTGACGGGTGATTTTGTGAGTCATTTGTCGGTATCTGGAGGAGAGGGGAGGGAGCCCGCCACCTGGTGGAGGTGTCGCGGCCGGCGCTGCACGGAGCGAGGCGTTCCGTTCGATACGGCCGCGTCTCTGTGAGCTCTAATTGCACGCCGCGCTCTTTGATCGGCGCGCCTTCGTCCTCGACCCTTGTTCCCTGCTGCAATTACCGCGCCAGCCGTTGCCCCCTCTCCGCGCAACTCGGAGAAACCGGCCGACGCCGGCAAATGCATTACTGTGGTGTAGCCTAGCCCCGTGCCCGTCTGTGGCGTTCCGGCGCTAAGTACGCCTCTGCGCCCTTCTCTCCATTGTTTTATTCACCTGTGACTTCAGATGTTCTACCCGGCCTTTAATTTCGCCAGAGGACACGGCACTGCGTGTTTCCCCGGCAGAATATCACTGCATGCTGTACACGAGGTCTTTCGATAGTAAATATTTTAGCAGGTAGCAGTAGCGCATACAGGATGTTTCCGTAAGACGGTGCAAAACTTTAACAACACGTAGAGAATGGTTCAAATGGCTCTGAGCACTATGGGACTTAACATCTATGGTCATCAGTCCCCTAGAACTTAGAACTACTTAAACCTAACTAACCTAAGGACATCACACAACACCCAGTCATCACGAGGACGTAGAGGATGCTTCACTGAACAAGTTCAGGTAGGTAACTTCGTGTTGGAGAAGCAAGCTTAAGGAGATAACAGGAATAAAGTCACATTACTGTGTACTTTTTTATTTAGACTAGTTACAGTTAACTGCAAACACCGTCTTTGACACAATGGCCGTACCATTTGTACATCATCTTCCAAAATGTACTGAAACCTACGGTCATGAGCCTCAATGCAAGCGTGACGTCGGCGAACAAGTTTCTGACGCACCTTGACAAATCTCTGTGGTGCATTTCGAATCACATCACAGGCAGCTACAATTCTAGCAACTAATTCCATCTCGGTGTCCACTCCGGTCTCATACACAACTGACTTTATATACCCCCATAGGAAATAGTCAAGGGGATTCAGATCAGGTGACCTCACAGGCCATGGAATAGGACATGCGCTTCCAATTCAGCGACCAGGAAATACAGCATTGAGATGGTTCAAAATGGCTCTGAGCACTATGGGACTTAACATCTGAGGCCTCAGTCCCCTAGAACTTAGAACTACTTAAACCTAACTATCCTAAGGACATCACACACATCCATGCCCGAGGCAGGATTCGAACCTGCGACCGTAGCGGTCGCGTGGTTCCAGACTGTAGCGCCTAGAACCGCTTGGCCACTCCGGCCGGCACTGTCATGCTGTATCCACATCCTCTCACGAACAGGCAAGTGCGCAATGTAAATACAACAGCACCTACTTACGGGTAAGAAAAGAAAAACCTGCATCATGGCTTCCTGGTAATCAGGTTCGTCCTCCTTGTTTCCATGCAGGAAATAAGGAAGGTACATATAAATAAACAGCACAATACGTGTAAACTTGTACGCATTCAGTTGTAAATAAGCTGGAAAACAGTAACGCTAGACGAAGTGGTAGACAAGTTTACTTCCATATCTCCATAAGTTGGCTTGCCTGATGCCAGGTTCTTTACCTCAAATTGTTCAATGGAGCATTCAGTATGTCCTGTTACATTTTTACACTCTCTTACGGAAACACCTTGTAGATTGCCGCCATCGTCAAAGTGTGGTATCCTGCCGCAAAATATTGGTTGCGGTGAGATAACGTAAACTACAAGAAACTAGAGGTCCATAATAACTAGTAAGTTAGATCTTCGAGACTGGACGCTTGATGAACGGGAGTGGGATTGGGCCACTGAAAATGCAGTCTCCTGACCATTAGAGAAATGCCATACATGAATCATATCGTCCCCAACAGAGGTGTGATTTATTTAGTGACAGGACACGGCCCTTATCCCGAATACAAACAGGTTGACAATTATTGAACTGTGTGAAAAAAAGGGTAAATTAGTTGCAAGTTACGGCGTGCACACGCTTTATTCCACTCGTTAACGTCACTACAGATATTCCGGTTTAGGTTATGACATGTTCGATATGCCTGTCATAATTGGCGATGATGTGGCGCAGACGAATAGAGAAATTCTGCATGACCCACTGAAGTGATGACCTCCTGAATGGCTGTTTCCAGCTTAGAAATGGTTTTGGGGTTATTGCTGTATACCTTTTATTTAATATAGCCTAACAAAAAGGCCATGCATGTGCTCAGATCAGGAAAATATGGCGGCCAATCGAGGCCCACGTCAGTGGCCTCTGGGTACCCCCAGAGCCAGAATTCGGTGCCCAAAGTGCTCCTCCGGGACATCAAACACTCTCTGAAGGGGTCGAGCTCCGTCTTGCACGAACCGCATGGTCCTTACTAATGTAAAATTGCTACCTTCTGAAGAAAACAAATTTATATTTGTCGAAACCTAGGTAAAAATTTCTTTATCCATTGCAACTGGTCGGCTGTTTATAATTTTATTATTTTATGTAGTTCAATAATTGTCACGTTGTACATAAAATAGGAAAGATACTGTCCCCATTGTGTGACTGGCGATTTAGCATGTTTCAGTTTCTTTCACTAACTTCAGTAGCACGCGACCCATCATAGTTACCGAGGCAGTGGCTCACTCCGTGGTGTTAATGAGAAGAAAAAAAAAAATTTCACATCCTACCCGAAGTGGAAGATAGGAGACATGAATCCCCTCAGGGCGAAACGACGTTCCTCATTAGGAATGCAAACACACTCAAGTTACTGAATATAGTCACAAACAGTACATCTAGGAATGAACTAAAGAAACTAAGCGTAGGTATTAGAGGCAGAAATACACGTACAAGAAACGTTAGCAGGAGAGAGAGAGAGAGAGAGAGAGAGAGAGAGAGAGAGAGAGAGAGAGAGAGAGAGAGAGTGTATACGAATGATGAAAAGGTATGAATGGACGGCGGTAGTGACGATGATGAGAGAATGATAAACGCACAAGTATCGCAAAAATATTCTGTGACCAGTACGTCTTGCATTGTGTTTGACTGATAAGAGTATATTTAATTGTAATTTACTGTAATATAAATACTTTCGTTATTGGCAATAGTATGGTACTGTCGTTTACTAATAATACTGCGGATAGCTCTATGTTCTTGCCGAGTCGCTCGCTTACTTCAACGGATCTTTCTCCGTCTGCCTCCACCAGGAGCCATAACGGCAGGGAGAAGCCTGAAGATAGTCTGAGGAAAGGGTCGAAACCGGCTGCTAACGAATAAAAATCTGAAAACGCGATCGAGACTGTTTCTATTTGATTTTTAGTATTTCATACCGATCTCCGCTTTGCTCCAATTAGAATGCTATCTAAAATTTGAAAATGGAAAATAAATTATAATTGCTAAAATGTACTATACATAGTAAATGAACAAGTGGTTCAACTGTAGGCTGTTTTCCCACCCAGCACACGCTGAGCTCAGAAATGTACCGAGGTAGCCGCAAACCAAAGGTCAGCTAGACAGATTTACACTACTGGCCATTAAAATTGCTACACCACGAAGATGACGTGCTACAGACGCGAAATTTAACCGACAGGAAGAAGATGCTGTGATATGCAATTGTTTAGCTTTTCAGAGCATTCGCACAAAGCTGGCGCCGGTGGTGACACCTACAACGTGCTGACATGAGGAAAGTTTCCAACCGATTTCTCATACACAAACAGCACTTGACCGGCGTTCGAAAATGGTTCAAATGGCTCTGAGCAGTATGCGACTTAACTTCTGAAGTCATCAGTCGCCTAGAAGTTAGAACTAATTAAACCTAACTAACCTAAGGACATCACACACATCCATGCCCGAGGCAGGATTCGAACCTGCGAACGTAGCGGTCGCTCGGTTCCAGACTGTAGCGCCTAGATCCGCACGGCCACTCCGACCGGCCGTTGCCTGATGAAACGTTGTTGTGATGCCTCGTGTAAGGAGGAGAAATGCTTACCATCACGTTTCCGACTTTGATAAAGGTCGGATTGCAGCCTATCGCGATTGCGGTTTATCATATCGCGACATTGCTGCTCGCGTTGGTCGAGATCCAATGACTGTTAGCAGATATGGAATCGGTGGGTTCATGAGGGTAATACGAAACGCCGTGCTGGAACCCAACGGCCTCGTATCACTAGCAGTCGAGATGACAGGCATCTTATCCGCATGGCTGTAACAGATGGTGCAGCCACGTCTCGACCCCTGAGTCAACAGATGGGGACGTTTACAAGACGACAACCGTCTGCGCGACAGGAGCGAATGCGATGGTGTACTCAACGGCGAACCTGGGTGCACGAATGGCAAAACATCATTTTTTCGCATGAAATCAGGTTCTGTTTACAGCATCATGATGGTCGCATCCGCGTTTGGCGACATCGCGGTGAGTGCACATTGGAAGAGTGTATTCGTCATCGCCATACTGGCGTATCACCCGGCGTGATGGTATGGGGTGCCATTGGTTACACGTCTCGGTCATCTCTTGTTCGCATTGACGGCACTTTGCACAGTGGACGTTACATTTCAGATGTACTACGACCGGTGGCTCTACCCCTCATTCGATCCCTACGAAATCGTACATTTCAGCAGGATAATGCACGACCGCATGTTGCAGGTCGTGTACGGGCCTTTCTGGATACAGAAAATGTTCGACTGCTGCCCTGCCCGACACATTCCCCATATCTCTCACCAATTGAAAACGTCTGGCCAATGGTGGCCGAGCAACTGGCTCGTCACAATACGCTAGTCACTACTCTTGATGAACTGTGGTATGGTGTTGAAGCTGCATGGGCAGCTGTACTTGTACACGCCATCCAAGCTCTGTTTGGCGTATGAAAACCGTTATTACGGCCAGAGGTGGTTGTTCTGGGTACTGATTTCTCAGGATCTATGCACCCAAATTGCGTGAAAATGTAATCACATGCCAGTTCTAGTATAATATATATGTCCAATGAATACCCATTTATCATCTGCATTTCTTCTTGGTGTAGCAATTTTAATGGCCAGTAGTGTAGTTAAGACGAGCTGCAGTGCCGGGGTGGGCTGGGATGTTTAATATGTGCCACACAATGATGGACGCTGTGCCTTGTTGGTAGCCGGCCGCGGTGGTCTAGCGGTTCTAGGCGCTTAGTCCGGAGCCGCGCGATTGCTACGGTCGCAGGTTCGAATCCTGCCTCGGGCATGGATGTGTGTGATGTCCTTAGGTTAGTTAGGTTTAAGTAGTTCTAAGTTCTAGGGGACTGATGACCGTAGATGTTAAGTCCCATAGTGCTCAGAGCCATTTGAACGTTGTTGATACTCGCAGCAAATGCAAGCCGCATTGGAAACTGCAATTGCTTTAAATCGAAGGGAATGTTTGAATCACTGGTTGTCAACGGAATGCGACGAATGAATACGTCTCCACCTGTGTGAGGAGAAGAGTAGTTGCGCTATCTGTTCTTACATTTTGCGATAAGTATCTCATTGTGTCCTTGGAGAATTCGTCTTGTATTGTTTTAGCTCAGTTGTCACTGTTTCACGTAGGGCTGTGTTTGGGTACGAGTCGAAGTGTTGGAAAAGTAAACTTTACAGTTCGGCAAGTTTCGGGTTTTGTTCGATCTTTTTATCCGGCGGCGATCTAGTGATTTTTGTAAGTACTGTATTCACAACGTGCCTTAGCGTTTGTATGTCACTGTTGATTTAAGTAATAAAAATAACTGTGAAATGCAGGTCAAAATATTTCTAGGGTACATATACCATAGGTGACAATGACAGGTCTTCAATAAATAAGGGTTTGGAATGATGTTTCTGTCAAATTATTGAGCTTTTACTCGTCCCGTGGTCTAGGGACGTCTGATGCCGCTGCAGTTTATTCTCGCGATAGGAAGTACAGTTAGTTTACCACGATATATTTCGTCTTAATTGATTTTTAATTTCTATTAATTTTCTTCGTTGTTTCACATGAACGTAGAAATTAGAAGTAAATCGACCAAAGACTATGAAGTAAATCGGTCAACTGCTTTTCTAGATATATGGTAACAACTTTTCTCCTGTATACATTTATATATTGTGCGTGTTAAAAAAATATATAGCCTGTGACCGCCCAATGGTTCATTATGGGCTCGTGTGGCAATTTCAAGTTAATCGGACAAGAACTTTTAGAGGTTTTTGGAACAAACCTTTCCCCTTTATGTATTACATACATATATGTTTCAAGCCAGAGTACGAAATGTTGCGTGGGCAGTGATCGTCCTCTTGTCTTGAAGGGAAAATGTACAAAATTTGATCAAGATCTGAATAAAACTTAGAATTTGCGTGAATTACAAACAAACGAACGGACACTCTTCGTTATAACAGAAGAAGTGATTTGGTACTTTTATTTATTTTGTTTCGCTTAATGTATCATCGTCGTTTTATATTCCTTCTAACGTATTATTTGGAATGTAGTGTCTTAATATTGTATTGTTATTAGAGTTACGGGAAAAATGTGTACTACTATCTACAGAATTTTCATTGTACTGAATATATTGCTTGACCTGCTTTAGTCACACAGGAGGGCAGGGTTTATGATTGCAATAAACAAATAAATTAATAAAAAGACTGATTTGAATAAAATATCCAAACAACATGTTTCCATTTCTATTGTACAGGGATGCAACTTGCTACAGAGAAGAGCTTTCATGATGTGTTTTGGCACTCCAGTTGCTATTGGTTTATTTATCGATTGTCATTTTCATTACGAAGTTCTAGTTGTGAAGTCGTGCTTGAATTAATGTAATTGAATTTTTCATCTGTGGTTGTGGCTCGTTGGCCAATTCTACTACATCGTGTAAGCATGTCACAGGAATTTACAAATACTGAGTATGCGGATATGGTACTCGTGTACGGATTTTGTAATGGAAACGCCGCTACTTGTAGAGAACACCGTAGACGATTTCCTAACCGCAAAGTAACAGACTCAAGCCTATTTTCTCGTGTTTCCACTAAACTGCGTGAGAGTGGTGCTGTGCGCTGAACTCATATCACATCTGAACGTGCGAATTAACAGAATGTGGATGAGGTAGAACACATTATTTATTCGCTACAACAGAGCCCTTCACCCAGAAGACGCAGAAATTCCACATACATCGGTGTTGCAGATACAACGATATCGCGGATATTACGTATGCACAGGCTCCGTTCTTATCACCTTCGAGAAAGGGATGTGCGAGCGGCATTCAGTAAGTATTTTGATACTTTTTTTTTTCTCGGTCAGTTTTGGTTACAAAAATTCAGAATTACTTTTGGATATCGTGGAATACTGCCGCTTCAGTCCCCCAAAATTTTCATGAAGTTCCAATAGGTGGCGGCGCTATATGTAGCTTTCAAAATGGCGTCTGTAAAGGAAGTGCATTCCAAGCAAGGAGCTGTCACTGAGTTTCTTTTGGATGAAAACCAAAGCATCGCAGATATTCATATGCAGACGAATAGAATTCCAGTACAGCACTCGTGGCTGCTGCAGTTTTTACAGTCTGACGATAATTTATGGACTTGTAGTTTCAGCTTGACGATGTCCACTATGGACAAACGCTAGTTACTTTTATTCTGAAGAAGGTTGGGTTATCCCGACTGAAACCTAGGTAAATCTAGGTAAACATTACAACTGAGGCTGTTGGTTTTTAAAATTAAAATCAACAATCCCATTAATGCTGTTTCCTAAAGACGCCACTTTCACTCGTAACGAGATCAGGAGCAGTCGTAAATCAGGGGGGTGGTTCGACGAAATCCCGCATCCCCTTGTGGAGACACATTTTCAACTAAGTTCACTATAAATGTTTGAACGTGCCTTTATTATTGACGGAAAAGATTCCTTTACTACAAAGATGGATGTGTTCGTGCGGCATGATGGGACTCTTGCACATTCTAGTCGTCAGGTGACGTCATTTAAACATTCCACGGAAGGCCGATCTGCAGGAATGGTCACGTCTCTCCGCCAACAATGTCCGCTGACCGTACCGCTTCAGATTTTTGCGCACGGGAAGACTGAAAGCCGTAATCTACAAAGAAAAAGTAATAGCAAGAGACGAATCTATCTCTCGTGTTATGAATAGCGCGGACCTCGTAAAAAAAAAAAAATGCCTCCAAGGCAGCCTCAGAAGAAGCAAGCTTTTGCATCCCGTCGAAATGGCGGTCATTAGTGACGGAGCACAAGCGCGAAATGTTTCCAAGATGGGGAAGGAAATCGGCCGTGCCCTTTCAAAGGAAACATCCCAGCTTTCGCCTGGAGCGACTTAGGGAAATCATGGAAAAGCTAAATCTGGATGGCTGCACGCAGATTCGAACCATCATCCTTCCGAGTGCGAATTCAGTTTGCTAACCACTGCGCCACCTCACAAAAGCTACACTTACTGTTCAAATGGCTCTGAGCACTATGGGACTTAACTTCTGAGGTCATCAGTCCCCTGGAACTTAGAACTACTTAAACCTAACTAACCTAAGGACATCACACATCCATGCCCGAGGCAGATTCGAACCTGCGACCATAGCAGTCGCGCGGTTCCAGACTGAAGCGCCTAGAACCGCTCGGCCACATCGGTCGGCACTTAGTGTTGTCAAGAAGAATTCGAAAGTGCATTCGTGTTGGAGGTGGAAATTCTGGAGGCAGCAGGGATAAGGTACAGAGCGCCCATATTTCGTATACTGCTAGATTTTTTCCTTTCTTTTTTTCATATACGATCAAGTATAAAACAGTCTCTCGTCGACAAAATGAAATGGATGCCATTACTGTAGACGATCACAGTTTTGACTGAGTCGAAACATTCAGTTACTTGAGGCCAATACTGTCGAATAAAAGTGGCATAGAGAAGGAAAGTCGACAAACAATAATAAATTCGAAACGGGTGTACCACAGTTTGTCACCTACCCAAGTCAAGCATTGTATCCCAGAAAAACAGCTTAACACGACACTAGTGCGACCCTTTGTATTGTGATTTCCCTAAATCACTCCAGGCAAATGCCGGGATGGTTCCTCTGAAAGGGCACGGTCGACGTCCTTCCCCATCCTTCCCTAATCCGATGAGATCGATGACCACGCTGTCTGGTCTCCTTCCCCAAACCACCAACCAACCAACCCTTTGTATTGTATGGTTGTGGGACATGGGCAAGTACACAGACAATGGAAGAACGCATCCGTGCATTTAAGAGAAGGATTTTAAAGCAAAATATGGTCCGGTGTACAGCACAGAAACAGAGGGGACAGTAAAGATCTATATCAGCGGAGTAAGAAAACTGGAATTGGGAGGGTGATTGCAAGGAGCAGATTGCAGTGAGCAGAACATGTTCTCCGAGCTGAGGGTACGCTCCCTAAGAAAGTGTTAGTATATGAGCTAACTGGTAGACGTCCAAGAGATCGTCCGCGAACGAGGTGGAAAGGCAGAGCTTTTAGTGACCCTGGTGAGAGCAGATCAAACAGCCAGCATTGAGAATGCCCGAGACAGAAGTAAATGGGAAAATGTATGAAACCATTTTTTGTGATGTTACAGTTCTGTGTAATCATGATTCGTGGAATAGATGTTTTGATGATTTAGTTATTTTTTGGTATTTATGTATTTTTTACTGTCTTTGATGTAAATAACCTGTTTATGTGCAGTAAAAGATAATGATAATAATTATATTATCAACAGATATTATTTGCTTATGCTAAGGACAACAGCGCACTGCGGCAATTTACTCAGTTAAATGCCAAGGATCAAGTAGTTGCGAACATTGCTAAGAAAGATATCGATCGGGATGTCTCTGATAATTTGAATGAGTAACTTCATAGTGGGGTGCAAAAGAATTATAGCCTTTTCGTCACTGATAGTTTCAAATATAACGAATTACAGAAGACAAATTTTAACATGAATTAATCACCTAGATACCTCTTTATTGCGACAGCGTTTCAAAAGCACTAAGGCCCTGTAGATTGCAACTGAACTTCGCCAAAAACTAGATTTTGTGAAACGTGTTGCCAGTCAGCAGTTAGAAGCATCACTCGAATCGGTAACATATCGCCACCGTTATAGAAAATGAGGAAACCTTGACAGGCAAATAACGCAACAAATGAATCGCTTTCGGAATTTAAGACCCTTGACACGACCTTCATTAAACTGTCAGTCAATATGGGCGCTTGTTCACGCCCATGTTAAACGAACGTCCTCGTCCGTAGAGTTATTACCTCGCTTATTGGCTGTCACAGAGAAAAAGGGGAAGGGGGATTCGTGTGCATTATTTATTTATTCGAATTTAAGTCTGTTTTTTTCTGGCTGTGTCTCCAGAAGTTCATGTGACTAAGTACAATTGTAGTGTCGGCAGGTACTTCTGAGTTTTCATATTAGTTCGGAAAGAGTGAATAGGCAGATTTCATTCAAAAAGACAGGGTACACTATTGGCAACAAAAGAGAAAAAATATTCGTGCAAACAAAATACGGTAAACTTTGGCGAATGAACCAGATCATGTACCTTCGCGAAACATGTGCGAAAAATTATTTCAAAAGGAAAAAAGTAATAAGCAAAAAGCAAAGGAACACTGGAAGTGGCATGCCTGCTTGTCTACACTGTTGACAGGACTAGGAACGACTCCAAACTCACATAGCTGAAACACTGCTACTCAGTTACCAACCACTATATTTCTAAAACTGCAAACATCAGCCTGGGTAGTTGACTTGCAGCCTTGGCACCAGTGTCAGCAACCTCATTTCCCGACACGCTGACATGCCCAGGAATCAGTTCGAATGACTCATTGGTTCAAATGGCTCTGAGCACTATGCGACTTAACTTCTGAGGTCATCAGTCGCCTAGAACTTAGAACTAATTAAACCTAACTAACCTAAGGACATCACACACATCCATGCCCGAGGCAGGATTCGAACCTGCGACCGTAGCGGTCACGCGGTTCCAGACTGAAGCGCCTTTAACCGCACGGCCACACCGGCCGGCTGACTCATTGGTGCCAGCATCAGTGGGCAAATGGAGGCATTCCTGAATCCGTTGCAAGCATGTCTTATTAGAAAATCGTTACTGTACAATTAGTGTAGGCTTTCTGTACTAGGAGCAATAGTGCAAGGTTTAAGACACTGGTGCCTCTTTCACGAGGGTAGAGGGGAGGAGGGGCGGAGGGGGTCGTCAGTACTGACCCAACCACTTTTTTTTACAAGATGAACTGAAGAGGAGTAAAACCGATGTTCCTAGCATTTGTCGCTTCAGAGGAAGCTTTTGACAGTACTGTCTAAAGTAAAAGGTCTTTCAGAAAGAATTTTACAACTTTGAAAATTCTTATTAAATTCGTAGTACCTACAGAGGTGATTGTAGTGTCGCTTTGTAGGGAAATACATCGCATTTTGTCTCGCGTAGTTCGTAGTGCCGAATCGCACAATAAGGAGCGCTAGCGGCAGTTGCGTTAAAGATGGCTGCCTTCATTGGACCCGATCGTACTAGCTGCGTGTTTTGGTTTGAAGAATCGAAGTCGGCGATAAAAGTTCAGCGTAATTTCCGTACCAAGTACGCTCAAGATCCTCCTGGTTGGCCTACAATTTATGAGTGGCATAAATGTTGTGTAGAAACAGGGTGTTCGGTAAGAATGGCTCTGAGCACTATGGGACTTAACATCTGAGGTCATCAGTCCCTTAGAATTTAGAACTACTTAAACCTAACTAACCTAAGGACATCACACACATCCATGCCCGAGGTAGGATTCGAACGTGCGACCGTAGCAGTCGCGCAATTCCAGACTGAAGCGCCTAGAACCGCTCGGCCACTCCGGCTGGCGTTCAGTAAGACATGGGAAATCATCAGAGACAGAGAGGGCGATCAATCGGATAGTGTACCTGGATATGTTGCAACAATTTTTGATACCATAGATCGATGAGGATGACCAAGAAAGTAATTTTTACTTCGTGCAAGATGGTGCACCACCGCACTACCTGGCTGACGTCCGGGATTTTCTCAGTGACCGCTTTCCAGGTCAATGGATTGGTCGCGATGCCCCAACTGCATGGCCCCCCACGTTTCCCATACCTGACACCACTCGATTTTTTAAAATGGGGACTAATCAAGGATATCGTGTTTCTACCTCCCGTGCCGGCCTCTCTACCTGGACTTAAAGCAAGAATTTACGCCGTCGCTGAGCAAGTTGGACCTGCGATGCTTAGCGAGTATGGGAAGAAATTTACTTCCGATGGGATGTATGCGGGGTAACCGACGGAAGCCACATATAACATCTTTAATTGAAGGTAAAAAATCTTGCTGTGTTTCCCTACAAAATAACACTAAACCCAGCTCTGTATGTTCTTTCAGTAAATTTATACGAATTTTTAAGGTTGTGAAGTCCTTTTTGAAACAGTCGGTGCACTTTGAAATTCCGAAGGTAGCGGATGTAAAGTACAAGGAAAGAAATGATATATACAGCTTTCACAGAAAACGGACTATAGTCATAAGGGTCGAAGGGAAGCCGTATTTGAGAAGGAAGTGAGACAGGGTTGTAGCTTATCCGGCACACCATTCAATCTGTACATTGAGCAAACTGTAAAGGAAATCAAGGAGAAATTTGGGAGGGAACCTAAAGTTCAAGGGAAAAAAATAAAAAAAAAAATTGCCAATGACATCGTTATTTGGTCAGAAACGGCAGATGACATGGAAGAGCAGTTCAGTGGAATAAATAGTGGCTTGGAAACATGAATATTAACAAAAGTACGAGGGTCCTACAATAGGCAACATATTTATTTCTCGGCCAGATTCGGTTGAAAGACTGCGGAATTTGTTGTGGGACATCGTGCAATATTCCCGCTCCAGCTCATGTAGTTTCACGAAGTTGCTATAGGTGGACGCGCTCAACCAGAGCGTCACAGATATTCATAGGCGCTTGCAGAATGTCTACGGAGACCTGACAGTGAACAAAAGCACGATGAGTCGTTGTGCGAGGCGTCTGTCATCATCACAACGAGGTCGCAGAAAGCTGTCCGATCTCACACGTGCCGGCCGGCAGCACACAGCTGTGACTCCTGCAGTGTGTGAGCGTGCGGACACACCCATTCGAGGTGATCGACGCATCACAATCGGACACCTCGCTTCACATCTTTGCGTTTCTGTTGGTAGTGCTGACACACTTGTCCACTAGTTGATGTATTCAAAGGGCTGCGCCAGCTGGGTTCTTCACTGCCTAACAGAAGACCATAAAGAGCAACGAGGGACCATCTATGCGGAATTGCTGCGTGTTACGAGGCTGATCGTGACGATTTTTTGTCGAACAACGTCGCAGGCGATGAAACAAGGGCTTCATCACTTCGGACCGGATACGAAAAGGCAATACATAGAGCGGCCTCGCACCACTTCTCCTATGAAGAAACAGCTCAAAGCGGCAGTTTCAGCCGGTAAATCTTGGCGACAGACGTCTGGGACTCTGAAGGGGTTATTGTGTTGGATGTCCTTCCTCATGGTGATCAACTCCGTAGTGTATTGTGCTACCCTCAGGATCTATGAAGAAACGACTTTAGCGTGTTCGTAGCCACAAAAATGCAAACGAACGTCTCCTTCTCATGTCAACGCAAGGCTTCATATAAGTCTGCGCGTCCGAGAGGAGCTCACAAAGATTCATTGTGTTGTTCTTTCTCATCCACCCTGAAGCCCAGACTCGCACCTTCCGACATCCACTTTTTGGGTCGGTGGAGGATGCATTCCCCTGAAAGCGGTACGTGGATGATGGGGAGCCTATTGGTGCAGCGAGTCGCTGTTTCCAACGTTGACGACTAAAGTTGTTCAAAAATAGCTGCAAGCACTATGGGACTTAACTTCTGAGGTCATCAGTCCCCTAGACTTCGAACTACTTAAACCTAACTAACCTAAGGACATCACACACACCCCACACACCCATGCCCGAGGCAGGATTCGAACCTGCGACCGCAGCAGCAGCGCGGTTCCGGACTGAAGCGCCTAGAACCACTCGACCACAGCGGCCGGCGACTAAAGTGGTACCATGAGGGCATGCTGAAAAATAGGGTTTTGTAGCCAGAACAGTGCAGTATAATATGGTGTTTTGGAATCATGAATAAAAGCAAACAGCTTTCAGAAAAAAACTTGCATTACGTATTGAACGCCCCTCGTAAAATTGGGTAATGGGTTGCACCCGAATTAAATCAGGCTATTCGACGGGAATTAAGTTCACAAATAAGGCATTACAAGTAGAGTTTTGTTATTCGGGCAGCAAAATAAATGACAGTGGCCAAACTCCAGAGGACATAAAACGCTGACAGACAATAACAAGAGATGAGTTTGTCAAAAAGAGAAATCTGTTAACATCGCATATAAATTTAAGTGTTTTCTGAAGGTATGCGTCTAAAGTGCGGCGTTGTAAGGAAGCGAAAAGTGGAGTCCTCGCATAAGTTGAGCAAAAGAAGTGATCAGTTTTTGCCACACATCCTGAGGCATCAAGGATCGCCAATTTGATAAAGAGAGTGAAGTGTGTGTGCGCGGTGGGGGGAGGGGGGGGGGTTGGAGAAAATTATAGAGGGAGATCTAGGGATTAATACAGTAAACATTTTCAAATGAGAGTTGGTTGCAGTAGTAATGCAGAGGTGAAGAAGCTTTAACAGGATAGTCTAGCGTGGAGAGCTGCATCAAACCAATCTTCGTACTGAAGACTAAAACGATGATAACAACAACATTAAATCACGTCACGCGGATGTCGGAACGGTTCTTTCCGAAATGGCTCTACGAATTTCCATATCCCTCCATCCGAACTAGTCCGCCTATGATCTAACAAGGGAACCTCCACTTCGCACCCCCCTCAGATTTAGTTATAAGTTGGCACAGGGATAGGCCTTGAAAAAACTGAACACAGATCAATCGAGAAAACAGGAAGAAGTTGTGTGGAACTATGAAAAAAATAAGCAAAATATACGAACTGAGTAGTCCATGCGCAAGATAGGCAACATCAAAGAGAACGTGAGCTCAGGAGCGCCGTGGTCCCGTGGTTAGCGTGAGCAGCTGCGGAACGAGAGAGCCTTGGTTCAAGTCTTCCCTCGAGT
Organism: Schistocerca piceifrons; assembly: GCF_021461385.2. Lineage (NCBI taxonomy): Eukaryota > Metazoa > Arthropoda > Insecta > Orthoptera > Acrididae > Schistocerca > Schistocerca piceifrons. The sequence continues at coordinate 1,035,040,879 of NC_060139.1, forward strand.
GAAAAGGTTAATCTTTTATTTTCAGACAATTATTATCTTTCCGTCCGTGTCAATTATCAAAGTTCAAGCACTCACACATAATCAACTTCGCTCTCCAAAATTCCAGGACATGTTCATATTTGCTTGGACATTTGCAGGATTTGACAGTCTACACACGGAAAAATTTGAAAACTTTAAAAACATATGTTTTGACAGAGCACACGGAAAACTGTGCGACTGTGAAACTGTTGCATTCATTTGTTGCAGTTTATGTGACAAACTCTTATGTTTTCATCACTTTTTTGGGAGTGATTATCACAGCCACAAGAAAACCTAAATCGGGCAAGGTAGAAGAATCTTTTTACCCATTCACCAAGTGTACAAGTTAGGTGGGTCGACAACATATTCCTGTCATGTGACGCACATGCAGCCCAGTGTTGTATAGAATATATCAGACGTGTTTTCCTGTGGAGGAATCGGTTGACCTATGACCTTGCCATCAAATGTTTTCGGTTCCCATTGGAGAGGCACGTCCTTTCGTCTACTAATCGCACGGTTTTACGGTGCGGTCGCAAAACACAGACACTAAACTTGTTACAGTGAACAGAGACGTCAATGAACGAACGGACAGATCATAACTTTGCGAAAATAAAGAAAGTATACTTTTCACTCGAGGGAAGACTTGAACCAAGGACCTCTGGTTCCACAGCTGCTCACACTAACCACGGGTCCACGGCGCTCCTGAGCTCATGTGATCCTTGATGTTGCCTATGTTGCGCATAGATTACTCAGTTCGTATATTTTGCTTATTTTTTTCATAGTTCCACACAACTTCTTCCTGTTTTCTCGACTGATCTGTGTTCAGTTTTTCAAGGCCTGTCCACTGTGCCAGCTTATAACTAAATCTGAGGGGGGTGCGATGGGGAGGTTCCCTTGTAAGTATTGACAGGACATGGCTTCCCTCCTACCCAAATCCTTCTTCTTTTTCGGTCGGTTCACAGATTGCTCTTAACTGAGTACCTGCACGATCTATTAATGACGTTCGTTTCGGCGTTTGGTTTTTGCACGTGTACCAACTTAGTTACTGCGTGCGGCTCCAGTGACCGGAGTCTGCAGTGGTGACACACATTCGCCTGCCGACCATGACCTTCAGTCTCCCTGGCGCAAGGTCAGCTTTCTCCTCCGATTTTCCTATCTCAGAAATCGCAGAGTACCCACGGCGTAATCGCTTCAATATGCTACGCAGTGATTTCCTGTTGTGACTGGTGGGCCCCATAATTTATTCTCGTCTTACAGTTGACACTAAAACCTACCATAGAAACTATAAGTGTTCTGTCAGTAACTCTCTCTCTACACAGCATTCCTGTTATGTGATATTTCTCCCTTACTGATCATGGCCACTATTAGATGTCTGCGTGGATATGGATATCCACAGTAATATTGACTTCGCGAAAGCGTTTCCGCCCGTGAGTATGGAAATATCCAAAATAAAACTCTGTAGGTAAAGGTTAAAGGACAATGTCACGATGATAATATTTATTATTTATATTATTAAACGGCCAACATCACCCAATGTCGTCACGTTCCTGTGTTGTGACTGGCCGATGTGGCCGAGCAGTTCTAGGCGCTACAGTCTGGAACCGCGCGACCGCTACGGTCGGAGGTTCGAATCCTGTCTCGGGCATGGATGTATGTAATGTTCTTAGGTTAGTTAGGTTCAAGTAGTTCTAAGTTCTAGGGGACTGATGACCTCAGATGTTAAGTCTCATAGTGCTCAGAGCCATTTGAGCCATTTGACTGGCTGATAAAAACAAACTGAACCAGCGCCATGTTTTTTTTTTATGTGCTTGAGAGACTAAAGTGCCTTATTTGGCGGTTTTCGTTTTTATATTTACGAACCACGAAAATATAGAGCGTAACTGATGCAACACTGGAGACCTCTCCAACATGCGTTACTTTTGGTACGATTTGCTGCACAGAAGTGTTTGTAAATATGACATGGACAAATAAACCTTTTACCGGAATAGAATGCATTGGAGGTGGGGTAGTTTCGTCTAAAGTCACATCTAAGTCATTAGTTATTTACGCGGGAAATGGACGATCATTTTTAAAGATACACGCGAACGTGACCCGTGAGAAAAAATACGATACTGTAGTGCCTGTGTTGTTCTTTCGGATATATATGCATGCAACAGTGAATACATTTCATGGATTTCACAGCGGCTGTTGTCGCCGCAGTACCTAACATCGTATCGTACTTCTGAACTCTATAAAGGCACTGCAATGCCGTATTTATTTGCCGACACCGGGTATGTAACTTTGAATCAAAAAGTCTCCCCTGAACGGGAATATACTTAATAGTGTGCAGGTTGTAGACACATGGTTGATTACGTATCAAAGTTTGGGTCTGGTCTTGAGTTGTGACCGAATAGCCTAATGGTAAAGGCGACCGCTCACTATAAATGGGAAATCGGAGTTCGAATCTCATACCAGCATAAAATTTCATTGTTGTCTTTCTGTTCCACAGGTCATAGGTCTCCATATTCGCAACTGCGAATACATTTCGTGTATTGAGAAAGAAAAGTCAAGATCCAGTTTCCAAATTAAATGACCAGCAGTTACTGATAATTGTGAATCGGTGCCCTCAGATGCGTGACGTTTTTACAAGGGAACACGGCGTTTCTTAAAAACGGCAGATTCACTAGCATGTCATTTTTGTCGTTATCGTTTACATGAAATTTCCTTTTCCCTAAACTTTCCATTCTGAGGCTCTTCTCTTTTTTAGTGATCAACCCTGAGGGTCGTTTGCCGCAGTAAGCCATTTCACTCTTCTCCATGCCGTCCTCTTCATTTCTCCATACGAAGCACACCCTACATCGCTCATGATCTTCTACATCTATGACATCCTCCCCTCAATCGGTTCTTTTGCTATTGTTACAGTGATGTTACTACACTCCTGGAAATTGAAATAAGAACACCGTGAATTCATTGTCCCAGGAAGGGGAAACTTTATTGACACATTCCTGGGGTCAGATACATCACATGATCACACTGACAGAACCACAGGCACATAGACACAGGCAACAGAGCATGCACAATGTCGGCACTAGTACCGTGTATATCCACCTTTCGCAGCAATGCAGGCTGCTATTCTCCCATGGAGACGATCGTAGAGATGCTGGATGTAGTCCTGTGGAACGGCTTGCCATGCCATTTCCACCTGGCGCCTCAGTTGGACCAGCGTTCGTGCTGGACGTGCAGACCGCGTGAGACGACGCTTCATCCAGTCCCAAACATGCTCAATGGGGGACAGATCCGGAGATCTTGCTGGCCAGGGTAGTTGACTTACACCTTCTAGAGCACGTTGGGTGGCACGGGATACATGCGGACGTGCATTGTCCTGTTGGAACAGCAAGTTCCCTTGCCGGTCTAGGAATGGTAGAACGATGGGTTCGATGACGGTTTGGATGTACCGTGCACTATTCAGTGTCCCCTCGACGATCACCAGTGGTGTACGGCCAGTGTAGGAGATCGCTCCCCACACCATGATGCCGGGTGTTGGCCCTGTGTGCCTCGGTCGTATGCAGTCCTGATTGTGGCGCTCACCTGCACGGCACCAAACACGCATACGACCATCATTGGCACCAAGGCAGAAGCGACTCTCATCGCTGAAGACGACACGTCTCCATTCGTCTCTCCATTCACGCCTGTCGCGACACCACTGGAGGCGGGCTGCACGATGTTGGGGCGTGAGCGGAAGACGGCCTAACGGTGTGCGGGACCGTAGCCCAGCTTCATGGAGACGGTTGTGAATGGTCCTCGCCGATACCCCAGGAGCAACAGTGTCCCTAATTTGCTGGGAAGTGGCGGTGCGGTCCCCTACGGCGCTGCGTAGGATCCTACGGTCTTGGCGTGCATCCGTGCGTCGCTGCGGTCCGGTCCCAGGTCGACGGGCACGTGCACCTTCCGCCGACCACTGGCGACAACATCGATGTACTGTGGAGACCTCACGCCCCACGTGTTGAGCAATTCGGCGGTACGTCCACCCGGCCTCCCGCATGCCCACTATACGCCCTCGCTCAAAGTCCGTCAACTGCACATACGGTTCACGTCCACGCTGTCGCGGCGTGCCACCAGTGTTAAAGACTGCGATGGAGCTCCGTATGCCACGGCAAACTGGCTGACACTGACGGCGGCGGTGCACAAATGCTGCGCAGCTAGCGCCATTCGACGGCCAACACCGCGGTTCGTGGTGTGTCCGCTGTGCCGTGCGTGTGATCATTGCTTGTACAGCCCTCTCGCAGTGTCCGGAGCAAGTATGGTGGGTCTGACACACCGGTGTCAATGTGTTCTTTTTTCCATTTCCAGGAGTGTATGACTGAAAATGTGTCGTACAGGTTTGCCTCTTCCTGTCTGGATATGCATTCAGAGAGCTCTCGTTTCTTGTATTCTAGTCAGCCCTTCTTCTCTCCAGCTGATCTTCAGATTGCTTGTGTAGCACCACATCTCTGGTGCTTCTAACCGTCTTCTCTTTTGTTCTTCTGTTTTCCAACTTTCACATCCAAATAAATTCTTACATGATCCATTTCCAGATCGATATTCTTGCTGGTGAATAAGTTCCTTCTGAAATTAATTGTGATTTTGGTGTCCTCTATTCTGCTCTCAATTTATTTTCTGCTTCTGTCATCCCTTGACATATACCATTACAGACAGATAAATTCCTGTTATCACTTCTGACGCCTCTCTTCCAGTTCTCATTCTTAGACATTCATAGCCTTCTTCAGTACTGCATACGATCACTTTAGATTTCCTGTTTATGCTCGTATCATACTTCTTACAGAAAATCCTTTCCACTGTGCTGATCATCTTGCCTGGATCTTCTTTCGTCTACATGACCTCAGCAATATAATCAGCACGTCGCAGCATATGTGTCTCCTGTCCATTAATTTCCTAGTTGTGAGCATTGAATATAGGAGGAGACAGAGCACCTACTGACACTTGTACTAATTTTTTCTTCTTGTTCCTTGTGAAAATTCCAAATCACAGCTACTTCTGTCTTCTAGAAGCTGAGCATAACTAAAAGTCTTGGTGTTGAGATCTTTAGCAGTCCACGCACTCTGAACATATTTTGCTGGATAACATCATCCAACGTCTTTATCATACTTCCATATTTCCATTGGCAACATACACCGATCAGCCAGAACATCATAACCACCTACCTAATAGCTGGTATGTCCACCTGTGGCATGGATGACAACAGCAGGGAGAACTTGGTAGATCGTTGGAGGGAGTTGGAACCACATCTGCACATACAAGTCACCTAATTCCCGTAAATTCCAAGGAGGGGGGGGGGGGGGCGGCAATGGGCTCTGACACCCAGTTCAATCACATCCAAGATGTGTTCGGTGAGGTTCAGACTGGCGAGTTGGGGGACCAGCCCATCAATTTGAACTCGCTAGTTTGTTCCTCGAGCCACTCCTCACACTCCTGGCCTTGTGACATGGCGCATTATCTTGTTGAAAAATGCCACTGCTGTCGGGAAACATAGTCGTCATGAAAGGTTGTACGTGGTCTGGAACCAGTGTACGAAACTGCTTGGCCGTTATGGTTGCTTGCACGAGCTCTACTGGAACCATGGATGCCCATGTGAATGTTCCTCACAGCATAATGGTGCTGCTGCCTGCTTGCCTCCGTCCTGCTGCACAGGTGTCAAGGTACTTTTCCTCTGGAAGACGGATTCGCGCCCACCCCTGAACATGAAGAAGAAGGTATAGCGATTCATTAAGCCATAGAATGCTCTGTACTGCGCCAACGTCCTGTGTCTATGGTCACGTGCCTATTTGATATAGTTGCCAACGTCGTGGCGTTATCATTGGGACGTGCGTGGGTCGTTGGCTGCGGAGACCCATCGTTCGGAGTGTTCGGTGCACTGTGTGTTCAGACGCACTTGTACTCTGCCCATCATTAAAATCGGATATTAGTTCAGCCACAGTTCGACGCCTGTCGTGTTTTACCAGTCTGCCCAGCCTACGACGTCCGATATCTGTAATGAGGGTGGCCGCCCAGCCCCACGACGTCTGGACGTGGTTTCACCTTGGTTTCGTCACGTTTTGAAGACACTCACCAGAGCCCTCGTCGAACGCCGGACTAGCCGTGTAGTTTCCGAAATTCTCGTGCCGAGTTTCCGGGTCATCACAAACTGCCCACGGCCAAACTAAGATAGATCTATCACATTCCCCATTCGGACAGCATTCTCACTGGTACTACGTGCACCGTGCATGTGTCTGACTGGCAGTCATTCCTCGTCAGTTGACCCTGCTATCGCCTGGACGGGTTTATATCGATTGTAGGACGGTGGTGATATGTTGTGATTCACAAGCCCTACGCTCCTCGGGGTATGGGACATATCATCAACATTGTCGCAGTGACCCGTATATACAATAAGTTTCCTTTAATTTACATCTATAATCACAAACTTTTTGTTAACAGATTACAGGTTTCGGTCTATGACCATCATCAGATCTGTTTTATAAGCTTTGTTTTCATAAAACAGATCTGATGATGGTCATTATAGACCGAAACCGGTAGTCTGTTTAGGGGGGTAGGACGTCCAACGGGTCGACTTGGAGCAGGAGAGGCACCACAGGACATTTTAATTTCCACTGTCTATACCTTTACAAATAAATTCATAAAACTTTGTCAGCATGACCAGGAAGCATCCAGGATTCACACTGATAGCTGTGGAAGTGCAAAAACATAACAAAATAAATTTTTTTATATGAAATTTCATCATTTTTTCACTTACTGTTGGCTGCATTTGTTGCTATAGGTATATTTTTCTTCACAAGTAAGAGAGATTCTTTGATGAATTTTGCACAGCATACAAAGCATACTTACAGGTGTATGAAACGCTAGAATTTTCCAAATGTATTAAAAACTGTGGTAAAAGTTGAGATAATTAACTACAAAATTAGATTTTTTTCTAAACATAAAGTTTAAAATGTAGCAGCTCACTATTTTTTCATAAATTAAATAGATTCTAGAGTTTCAAACACCTGTAAGTATGGTTTGTATGCTATGCAAAATTCATCGAACAGTCTCTCTTACTTATGAAGGAAAGTGTACCTATAGCAACAAATGCAGCCAACAGTAAGTGAAAAAATGATGAAATTTCACATGTAAAAAAAATATTTTGTTATGTTTTTGAACTTCCGCTGCTACGAGTGTGAATCCTGAATCCTTCCTGGTCATGCTGACAAAGTTTTATGAACTTACTTGTAAAAGTATAGACAGTGGAAATTAAAATCTCCTGTGGTGCCTCTCCTGCTCAAAGTCAGCCCGCTTGACGTCCTACCCCCCTTAACAAAAAGTCTGTGATCATAGACGTAAATTAAAGGAATGTTCTGACTGATCAGTGTAAATTGACATTCTGTACTTCGCCATATAAAGAAAAATCTGTAAAGAAAATAAATTAATTTCAACTGCGACGTAAGAGAGTGATCCTGAAAATAAATGCCGTCTCAGTGGAACAGAAAAAAGGTGTGTGTGTGTGTGTGTGTGTGTGTGTGTGTGTGTGTGTGAGAGAGAGAGAGAGAGAGAGAGAGAGAGAGAGAGAGAGAGAGAGACTGACTCTCAACTTTAATACTTTGTGCCGGGTCGGGACTGGAAGCCGGAACCTTGGCTTTGGCCGCCAGTGCCTTGCCCACAGCAGTAAGTTACGGAGACTTACCTCGCGGTCCGACTCGTACGTTCAACCTACCTGTACCTCTCTCTGTCCTACTTTCTAAGCTCGGCCATTCTTCGCCGCGTATTTCTTCCATTTCTCTCAGGTGCGCACCACCTGCTGGGCATGCACGAGAGCCTTTAGAAAATAGGAGAGAGGGAGAGAGGTGCTGTCGGACAGTAACCTAGAATCGCACCGTGTGGTGTGTGTTCGTAGCTCCTGACAGCGGTGAGAGCGTTGCCCGATAGTAAACGGTTACTGCTTGGTCCTTATTTTTTCGTGTCTGAGTGGCTTTCCAAGTGTCGTATTTGTGATCGTTGTTATCCCTTTTACACGGTCCAGTCACATTAATATGACCGCGCCTATGTTTGACATCAGCGTCCAATAACCACTCACAGTCGTCAGTTCGAGTTGGCAACCGGTGGAGGTATATACACTACTGGCCATTAAAATTTCTGCATCACGAAGGTGACGTGCTACAGACGCGAAATTTAACCGACAGGAAGAAGATGCTGTGATATGCAAATGATTAGTTTTTCTGAGCATTCACACAAGGTTGGCGCCGGTGGCGACACCTGCAACGTGCTGACTTGAGGAAAGTCTACAAGCGATTTCTCATGCACAGGCAGCAGTTGACCGGCGTTGCCTGGTGAAACGTTGTTGTGATGCGGCTTGTAAGGAGGAGAAATGCGTACCATCACGTTTCCGTCTTTGATAAAGGTCGGATTGTAGCCTATCGCGAGTGCGGTTTATCGTATCGCGACATTGCTGCTCGCGTTGGTCGAGATGGAATGACTGTCAGCTGACTCGGTGGGTTCAGGAGGGTAATACGGAACGCCGTGCTGGATCCCAACGGCCTCGTATGACTAGCAGTCGAGATGACAGGCATCTTATCCGCATGGCTGTAACAGATCGTGCAGTCCCGTCTCAAACCCTGAGTCAACAGATGGGGACGTTTGCAAGACGACAACCATCTGCACGAATAGTTGGACGACGTTTACAGCAGCATGGACTGTCAGCTCGGAGACTATGAATGCGGTTACCCTTGACGCTGCATCACAGACAGGAGCGCTTGTGATGGTGTACTCAACGACGAACCTGGGTGCACGAACAGCAAAACGTCATTTTTTCTGATGAATTCAGGTTCTGTTTACAGTATCATGATGGTCGCATCCGTATTTGGCGACATTGCGGTGAACGCACATTGGAAGTGTGTATTCGTCATCGCCATAGTGGCGTATTACCCGGCGTGATGGTATGGGGTGCCATTGGTTACACGTCTCGGTCACCTCTTGTTTGCATTGACGGCACTTTGAACAGTGGACGTAGCATTTCAGATGTGTTACGTACCGTGTTTTAACATAGACAGATGTCGCTTTAGAAAAAATTACCTTTTCATCTCGAACATTTTTTTCATACAATGCGTAATTTTCGAGATAGTTGTTCCAAGTTAAAGCAAACACCCCGTATATTTGCGCCAGAACTATTGTACTTGATAATCGATTTCTTTTTAAAGACTGTTAGAAAGTTATTTCTATCAGGAGCAGTGTCTGTAATGTCATTAGAAGAATATTTGATTTGTTGCTCGTTCAATATTCGTTTCCTTTACAAAATGAACTAAAGTGAAAGTGAGATTATTTTATTTACGTTCCATGTGCAGACACTGCAGTTTTTGATTGCTGTGTGAAGCTGGAACAAATATTTTCGTTTTGTTTTATCATATAGTACTGTGGTGGTTCTCTGCTCCCGGAGCGCCGAAACACTATTGAAAGCAGCCTGGTGGGTATTCTAGGATCCTAGTTATGATTCTTATACAAAAAACTTAAATTTCCAAAGTATTTTCATTTCATACCCTTTATTAGATGTGGTTCACCCGAGACGAACTGTAATAAGCTACGCAGCAACCCAGTTTCACTTCATGTCAGTTTCTTGATACGCTTTAAAATAGTTTTATACTGGATTTGTGGGGATTAACTACAATATAATATTAACTGGGTCATTACCAGTATGTTTTTCGATCGAATTTAGGCAAACGAGGGACCGTTAGATGTTCAAATTTCACGTTATCCCAGATGATCATGTAAGTCTCTACTTTGATCACCGTTTCGGTATATTATGGGGACCCTGCTAGGTCACCAGATACTGTTACTCATGATGAGTGGAATTCATTGGTATTTTATCTACCTGATTGATAGTCTCTTATTAGGAGTTTCTTCGTGTTAACTTTCGTCCTTCATAGGTAATACGGGCGCATCCTGTGTTATTTTATGTTTAACGTCCGCTACTTAACGAAGAATTGTTGACGATGAACGCTGGATCATCTCATTCTCTTTATCTCGATCGGAGCGTGATTTTGTGAGTTTGTTCTTCCTGTATACACTTGTCATTTTAGATACGTTTTCTTGTCTTACGTGAGTCTTCGTGTCTCTCTCTCTGTTTATACAGATTGCAGTTGATGATGCAGCTAAACTGCTGCGAAACTGGTCGTGCCTCTAAATATAAGGCTTTACAGCTAAAGCGGTCTTAGCTTTTCAAAATTGTTAATGAACTTCAGCACTCAAGATTCAATTCATATTATATGCATCCAGGATTTGAGAATGGGAGCACTTTGCGACATCCAGTAACCCTTACACATAATACGACAGCTTTTCGAAACTGTTTTTCGCTGGAACTCCCCACAGAATAATGAAAGGAGAAAAGTTTCTCTCTTACTATTTTCGCTGTTCGTGCAGTGAAGCTTCAGCGTGAGACATGACGTTTTAATGTATTACTTTTTTACCACTTATCTGCTCGCATTACGTTATTCAGCCAGAATCCACATATACCACTGAATGTACAAGCAAAGCTATATCATTTGTGCGAAACATTTTTCAAGAAAGATGACGTTTTAAGGAGGTCGATTCTTTAAATAACGGGATGTGTAGTGGCGGGTGGTTATTGGTAGTAGCACTACAAACGGTCGAAAACTGCCATACATTGTCGATTGATTATACGCCATTAGTTTTGCAAGACTGAAATATCATTGTGGTTGACATTCTGTATTGTGGATATCAAGCTAAACGTCGTTGCCCACGTTATCGCGCACGCTATAATCTTGTAGTCGGTTTTGCAGTTAATCGCCTAACAGTGAGCTTTGAGATAAATGAAAATTCGCTCTGTCAGTACATTCTTGTGACTCACTGCCGACGTTAATCATCTCGAAGCAGCTGTTTCATAAGGGAAATACATCACTTACTCTTAGAGACGGTACCTTAAACTCTTGGAACAGGGTTGACGTTAGTTTCGCGGTGAATGACGAAATAGTTTTGGTATTCCACGACAAATGATTCTGGGTACATACAATGGAGACACGATTAACCGGGCTAATTGTTGTCGTAAGTCTTTCGGATAATCGAAAATCCGGAAAATTCAGTGTATAAAGAACAGCAATTTTTTTTTAAAATAGGAAGATAACAAGTCGTCGGCGTATAGTTATCTTTTAGATTGTTTGTCACATGGTTATCTTACTAGAGTTAATACTTAGTGTTAGGTGTTTATTCTAAACAACAAAAACAAATGAGCGTTTGCGCAAGCTAACATTGTTACTCGTTCTTTATTAGTTTTATGTCCTGGAGCTGAACACTCGCCGAAAATTCAAAGCTTTTGAAGCTAATGATTTCAAATTTAACCCGGGTTCGTCGGCATCCTAGACAAAGTCGAAGTAATAGCTATTTTCGTCCAATTCTTTTCTAAAACCACCTTTAAAAGAATTTTCAGCATCTGCATCAACTAACATCTTTTTCACCTTGTCATTTTCAATTCGAGGATTCCATGCCGGGATATAAATCTGTACAAACGACCGTTACTTTCCACGAAGGATTCATCGCCACTTTTTTTTTTATTTATTTAACTGTAACGTCTTTTCATAGAGCAAAGGGCCAGATATCGGTTGCCCTGTTGATCGTTTATGTGAAAACCAAAAATACAAAGCTTTTTCTAGAAATTCATTTTTTGGTTTCTTCGTCACTTTTCGACGTTAGCTCCAGTTTACAGTTCCAAGTTTGCAGGTGTACTGCAGAACTGAATCGGTATTCTTAACATCGCTTATGACAGAAATACCCACACCATAGTTATCGGCTACTTGCGATCAGTTTATCCTTTTTTTTTATGAATCAATATCGGCTATTTTATCTGTATGTGGTAACACCATTCTTTCGCGCTTTGACATTTTTAAGCACATACGCGACACGTCGCAGAGGCAGTGGCAATTGACAGGTGTCTAAAGCAAGCCCGTACACGTTCAAACAATGTTTGTCAGTTTAACCTCACTTTCAAGCAGACGCTCATCGTTTTCGTGTGCCTGTCAAATTTGTTATTATGTAGTCACGGATGCGTCAAACAAATCCGTACACGTACTAAGAAAGCATGTCAGTTTGACTTTACTTTTGAAGCACTCACTTTTCGTGCATGTTGTAGTTTGGTACTAGTGGGGATGGCTACAAATGCATATCAAACATTTCCACCATTGCCCCTGGCACTGTGTTCAGCTCTGTGGCGCACTGCTTCCACGGCAGTGGACAGCACTTAAACGCCGCTTCTTTAGCGTTTTCGATCAGTCATGAGGCTGCAAACGTATTCTGGGCACAGCACCACTTGGAAGTGCCCACTGCAGAGAAGCGACCACTGACAGCTGTCAACTGCAGTGGGCACGGCGCACCACAGAGTTAAAGAAGATGAAAACGAGACGCTGGTCCAGGGAATGGTTTAAAGTGAGAAACATACTGCTGGAAACCTGCTGATGGAAATGTTTCACTCAGAACCTGATGATTACATCAAATTTCTGCAGATGGGCAGTGAAATGTTTAATAACTTGTTTAGCCTTACTTCAACCTCACACTGAAAAAGAAGACACAAGTATGCGAAAATTTTGTTCTGTTCAAATTGGTCCTCTAACAACAGGTCACTAAAATACCGCAACGTGGGAACAAACAGCTCTAATCGTACGTGGAAGAACCGCCAAACTTCTATTTCTTTTACTTCATTCCACTCCCCATGTAATTCACTGTGTGCGTATTGATTTTGTTCATAAATCTTAATGCGTAATATATGGCTGGGAAAGATGTGATACCTCTACCATTTTGGTAATGGTCAGTGCTTTTTTGTTTTTACATTTCATCGTAATTTTCGTAGTAGTGGAAACTCAAGATACAGTGAGGTAAATCTTAATAAAACAATTTTTTAACTGCGAAACGTCGACACAGACAACGCCCGCCATCTTGTCAGCTTCCTGTCAATCAAAATTTCTCGCAGACACTTCATACACCATCTGTGCTTGACAAACACGTCAAACTGCATCGTACACGTCAAGTGTTTGGCTAGCGTAGTTAAGTTTGAGGAAATGTTTGATCGTTTACGGGGACCTTAATACCACAGTAGTGCGGGGCAGAGATAGCATGGGGCGCGGATGGAAGCGGCCAGCGCTTCGTGTCCGTGCACAAAGTACTAGACTAGAAAGATATTTGCTCGCGGTTGACAATCCGGATAATCACGAGACCTTATAACTGAGGTCTGGATAATCGACTCTCTACTGTATGCTAGTGGTCAGTATCTACCAGAAACCCATTCTACCCATTGATTCCTTAAAGAATAGAACTCCCATGCACAGAACATCAGTTTCGTGCATCTCAAACTTTATTACTTCGTATATCCTGGACTGTATGTCGTACAGTGATATAATTGTGCAAGTGCTTTCGGTGGTGTATGTCGATACTGTCTGCAAAATGTGTTTGCGAGTACAGTTAGAGCAAAGAAGAAATGAATTACAACGCTATTCCTGATGCTGAAGTTTTACTGCAGAAACAACGAAAATTTAGCAAGAGGTAAATTTTATTCCCTTCATATTTTTGCGGGGACTGTTAGCGAGAAAAAATTTCGAATAGGTTTGAAATTTTTTGTAGAGCAGGACAGGCGGAAGGTTTCGAGTAGACAATTTTGGGAAAAATAGATGAAAACGAGGCATTTCATGATTTCACACACTTCTGGCATGATACACACGCAACATTGCCACATTTAGGGAACTGAACCCTCCTCCTCCCGCAACCCCCACCTCCGCCACTTAGAGTGAGAACGTGATTCTCCGAAAGTGAATGTGTGGTGTGAATTGTTGAAGGACATGGTTATAGGCCCATTCTACTTCGCGGAGCCCACCGTTAATGCAATAACGTACGTAGACGTGTTGGAGGTACACACATCAAAAAATGTTTTGCATCACCTCGGTTCCGAGAGTTCCGGAACCAGTACAGAAAATTGGAATAGAGATCAACCTTTTTATTGCTCATGAAAACCACACATTACATGTTGTACCACAATACAGGTCCAGATTGCTGTACACACCGGCACCTCTAATACCCAGTAGCAGGTCCTCTTGCATTGATGCATGCCTGTATTCGTCGTGCCACACTATCCACAAATTCATCAAGGCACTGTTGGTGCAGATTGTCCCGCTCCTCAACGCCTATTCGGTGCAGATACCTCATAGTGGTTGGTGGGTCACGTCGTCCATAAACAGCCCTTTTCAATCCATCCCAGGCATGTTCGATAGGGTTTATGTCTGGAAAACATGCTGACCACTATAGTCGGGCGATGTCGTTATCCTGAAGGAAGTCATTCACAAGATGTGCACGATGGGGGCGCGAATTGTCGTCCATGAATGCCTCGCCGATATGCTGCCGATATGCTGCCGATATACTGCCGATATGGTTACACTATCGGGATGGTATTCACTTATCGTACAGCCGCTACGTCGCCTTCCATGGCCACCAGCGGTGTACTTCAGCCCCACATAATGCCACCCCAAAACAGCAGGGAACCACCATCTTGCTGCACTCGCTGGACAGTGTGTCTAAGACATTCAGCCTGACAGGGTTGCCTCCAAACACGTCTCCGACGATTGTCTGGTTTGAAGACATACGCGATACTCATCGGTGAAGAGAATGTGATGCCAATGCTGAGCGGTCCATTCGGCATGTTGTTGGGCCCACCTGTACCGCGTTGCATCGTGTTGTGGTTGCAAATATGGACTTCGCCATGGACGTCGGGAGGGAAGTTGCGCATCATGCAGCCTATTGCTCACAGTTTGAGTTTTAACACGACGTCCTGTGGCTCCACGAAAAGCATTATTCAACATGGTGGCGTTGCTGTCAGGGTTCCTCCGGGCCATAATCCGTATGTGGCTGTCATCCACTGCAGTAGTAGCCCTTGGGCGGCCTGAGCGAGGCATGTCATCGACAGTTTCTGTCTCTCTGTATCTCCTCCATGTCCGAACAACATCGCATTGGTTCAGTCCGAGAAGTCTGGACACTTCTCTTGTTGAGAGCCCTTCCTGGCGCAAAATAACAATGCGGACGCGATCGAACTGCGGTATTGACCTAGACGGTCATGGTTGAACTACAGACAACACGAGCCGTGTACCTCCTTCCTGGTGGAGTGAGTGGGACTGGTCTGCTGTCTGACCCCCTCCGTCTAATAGGTCCCGGTCCTGCATGATTGTTTATATCTTTGGGCTGGTTTAGTGAAGTCTTTGAACAGTCAGTGGCACTGGGTCTGTGATACAGTATCCACAGTCAACGTCTGTCTTCAGGAGTCCTGGGAACCGGGGTGATGCAAAACTGTTTTTGATGTGTGTATATGCTGTGCCACAACTTCCTCGTAACGTGATCTTTCAACAAGATGGCGCACCATCCAATTTTGCGAACATTGCAAGGGATTTCATTTGAGTTCCAGGTCATTGGATTAGGAGAGGTAGTCCATCGATTGCTTGGCCTTTCAGGATCCCAGACATTACGCCACTGATATTTCTCTGTCTAGTTTTTCAAGAATCGAGTGTACAGACACCAGTTCGTCAAATACCAGACCTGCGTGGCCGCATTCGTGCAGCTATCGCAAATGTTAGCCTGCAACACTGCAGAGCAGTTGGAGAGCAAAGGGAGTACAGATTAGATGTTTGTCGCTTCACAAGTGGTGCACCTATCGAGGTGTATAAGGCGTTTAAAAATACGTACTGGTAGAAACACACTGTCGTAAAAATCTCAATTACTTCTTGATTACGAGAAAGCCTTTGATAAGATAAAAAGAACCGCTTTGCGAAAAACATTAGAAATAAAATGTTTTCCTAAACAACTTATTAATACCACAAAGAGTGTATACGTTATTACAAAAGTAGTTATAGGTTCAGGTTCGAAAATGTCAGATGAAATTGTAATAAATCAGTGTGTTGGACAATGGTGGAATCTACCACCCACTCTATTTAATTTATATATTGACGACCTAGTTATGATGTGGTAAAATTAAATACTCTGTTATATGCTGAGGTCCAGGTAATTATAAACAGAAGATAATTTACAAAGAGCGGTATCCGGATTGAGCCAAAAGGCGGTGTATTACAACTACATCTGCAAGTAAGACAAAGATAACGGTTTTCAGACTACAAAATCCGTTCAGATCGAAAACAGTAATAAATGAGAAAATTTTAGAACAAGAACCCCAATTCAGTTATCTAGAATGTAATATTAGTTTTAAATGTGACAAAGACGTTGAGAAGATGGTTAATAAATATTAAGCTATCTGCGGAACAACTGGAAGAACTTTGGGAAGGAAAACAAGAAAGAAAACACAAATAAAATTCTATAAAATTATGGCTGTTCCTGCTCTTGTGTATGGTTCTGAATGATGGACAGTAATAAAGAAAAATCACGGAAATCACGTATACATGCAGCAGAGATGGTCATGAGATATGTAAGGGGCTGTATTGAAATGGATAAAACAAGGAATGAAACGATCAGATTTAAAAATATTTACAGTTAATGACAAGAAAGGAGAAATAGAATGAAATGAAATGAAAGGATCTTGTTGATCAAATGACAGAAAATAGACTGCTGAAAAACGTAATGTATTGTCGGTTGATTGGAGAGAGAGAGAGAGAGAGAGAGAGAGAGAGAGAGAGAAGTAGGTAGACTACGTAAGAGATGGAAGGATGTACGATACAGTCTTGAGACACCTAATCCTCGGAGGAAGAAGAAGAAGAAGAAGAAGTAGTTGATGATGATGATGATACTTAAGGTTACTATATTTTATATGTAATAATGATGAAGTGCTTTTGGCCTTTTTACATTCTCTCATTCTCTATCTGTATAGGCGACACTCAGTAACGTTATAGTCAAAGTCCACACCGATAGCGAAAGTGGAACCTGAAACAATGACGTCCGCTGCAGGCTTCTCAATGACGACGCCACTCGATGCCACAGTCAGTGTGGCGTACATTTCACCCATCTGAGATGCTTTCCTGTCGGAAAGCAACCTTCCTCGTAGAAGAATTTTAGTTTCATCTCCCTCGGTAGAGAATCGGCTGCCATTCGTGTCAGCTGTCGTGGCCAGAAGAAGCAACGTATTACCCATTTTGGGTTATACTCGTACAGCAGATGCTTGTGGCGGCCGCTACGTCGCTAGAGAGTTGCTTGGCAAAAATATGGATATGTTGCTGCCAGGATGGTCATCCACATCATGAACTCGCTTGTGCTTCTTGTTGCATGTATTCTGAGACAGCGAGGCCATCTGTTTCTATGTCTATGTACGTTGCTATGGCACACGTCAGTCGATACGCCCTTGACCTACACGTCAATACTGAAGGTCGGGCAACACTCAGCGTAATTTGCCATACCAATCTGAACTACACCGTACGACTGCTTACGATATTTCTTTGCAGATCTGCCGCATCGAGTCGTGCCTGTACAGAAGCTTACTATGTAGAGGGTGATAACGCTGATATATGAGATAAGAATTTAACTACCACTAGCAGCGAAAGCGACGGAGAATTACAGGACCTGTTGAATGGAATTGTCAGTTTAATGAGGACACGCTATCGGCTGAGAATAAACCGAAGAAAAAATGGCTCTGAGCACTATTCGACTTAACATCTGAGGTCATCAGTCGCCTAGAACTTAGAACTACTTAAACCTAAGGACATCACACACGTCCATGCCCGAGACAGGATTCGACCTGCGACCGTAGCGGTCGCTCGGCTCCAGACTGTAGCGCCTAGAACCGCACGGCCACTCCGGCCGGCAAACCGAAGAATGATGAAAGTAATGAGGAGTAGGAGAAATGAGATAACGACAAACTTAATATCAAAGTTGGGAACGAAGAAGTAGACGAAGTGAAGGAATGCGCTACCTTGGAAGCAAAGTAACCCATCGTGGACGAAGCAAGGACGTCATGAAAAGCAGACTAACGCTGGCATAGAGTGCATTTCTGGCCAGAAGCAGTCTACTACTATCAAACACAGGTCTTAATTTGGGGAAGAAATTTCTGACGCTGACTTTCGGAGCATAACATTGTACGGTAGAGAATCACGAACTATGCGAAAACCGGAAAAGACGATCGCCGAAACGATTGTGTTGTTGCGTTGTAGAGGGTGTTGAAACTCAGATGAACTGATTCTATAAGAAATGAGGAATTTCCGCGCAGATTCATAGTGATGAGGGGTATGTGGCACACATTGACAAGAAGAAGGATGGTAGGACTTTTTAAGGCATCAAGAAATAATCTCCCCACGGTACTAGGGGAACCTTATACTACCTCTCTCTCTCTCTCTCTCTCTCTCTCTCTCTCTATCTCTCTCTCTCTTTCTCACTCCTCCCCCCCCCCTCCTTTGTGCAAGATATCGATTTGTTTCGCTTGGTATGGTGGATGAAAATATTTATAATTCGTGACGTCGCATATACAGGGTGATCCATTGATAGTGACCGGACCAAATATCTCACGAAATGAGCATCAAGCAAAAAAACTGCAAAGAACGAAACTCGTCTAGCTTGAAGGGGGAAACCAGATGGTGCTATGGTTGGTCCGTTAGATGGCACTGCCATAGGTCAAACGGATATCAACTGCGGTTTTTTTTTTTTTTTTTCCAAATAGGAACCTCCATGTTTAATTACATATTCGTGTAGTGCGTAAAGAAATACGAATGTTTTAGTTGGATCACTTTCTTCGCTTTGTGATAGATGGCGCTGTAATAGTCACAAACGTGTAAGTACGGCGTACCACGTAACATTCCGCCAGTGCGAACGGTATTTGCTTCGTGATACATTACCCGTGTTAAAATGGACCGTTTACCAATTGCGCAAAAAGGTCGATATCGTGTTGATGTATGGCTATTGTGATCAAAATGCCCAACGAGCGTGTGCTATGTATGCTGCTCGGTATCCTGGACGACATCATCCAAGTGTCCGGACCGTGCGCCAGATAGTTACGTTATTTAAGGAAACAGGAAGTGTTCAGCCACATGTGAAACGTCGACCACGGCCTGCAACAAATGATGATGCCCAAGCAGGTGTTTTAGCTGCTGTCGCTGCTAATCTGCACATCAGTAACAGACAAATTGCGCGAGAATCGGGAAACTCAAAAACGTCGGTGTTGAGAATGCTACATCAACATCGATTCCACCCGTACCACATTTCTATGCACCAGGAATTGCAAAGCGACGACTTTGAACGTCGTGTACAGTTCTGCCACTGGGCACAAGAGAAATTACGGGGCGATGACAGATTTTTTGCTCGCTTTCTATTTATCGACGAAGCGTCATTCACCAACAGCGGTAACGTAAACCGGCATAATATGCACTATTGGGCAACGGAAAATCCACGATGGTTGCGACAAGTGTAACATCAGCGACCTTGGCGGGTTAATGTATGTTGCGGCATTATGTGAGGAAGGACAATTGGCCCCCATTTTATCGATGGCAATCTAAATGGTGCAATGTATGCTGATTTCCTACGTAATGTTCTACCGATGTTACAACAAGATGTTTCACTGCATGACAGAATGGCGATGTGGTTCCAACATGATAGATGTCCGGCACATAGCTCGCGTGCGGTTGATGCGGTATTGAATAGCATATTTCATGACAGGTGGTTTGGTCGTCGAAGCACCATGCGTTCACCTGATTTGACGTCGCTGGATTTCCTTCTGTGGGGAACGTTGAAGGATATTTGCTATCGTGATCCACCGACAACGCCTGACAACATGCGTCAGCGCATTGTCAATGCATGTGCGAACATACGGAAGGCGAACTACTCGCTGTTGAGATGAATGTCGTTACACATATTGCCAAATGCATTGAGGTTGACGGACATCATTTAGAGCATTTATTGTGTTAATGTGGTATTTACAGGTAATTACACTGTAACAGCATGCGTTCTCAGAAATGATAAGTTCACAAAGGTACATGTACGACATTCGAACAACCGAAATAAAATGTTCAAACGTACCTACGTTCTGTATTTTAATTTAAAAAACCTACCTGTTACCAACTGTTCGTCTAAAATTGTGAGCCATATGTTTGTGACTATTACAGCGCCATCTATCACAAAGCGAAAAAAGTGGTCCAACTAAAACATTCATATTTCCTTACGTACTTCACGAATATGTAATAAAAATGGGGGTTCCTATTTGAAAAAAAAACGCAGTTGACATCCGTTTCAACTATGGCAGCGGCATCTAGCGGGCCAGCTATAGCGCCATCTGGTTTCCTCCTTCAACCTAGACAAGTTTCGTTCTTTGTAGTTTTTTCGTATCTACATACTCCGCAAGCCACCTGACGGTGTGTGCCGGAGGGTACCTTGAGTACCTCTATCGGTTCTCCCTTCTATTCCAGTCTCGTATTGTTCGTGGAAAGAAGGATTGTCGGTATGCTTCTGTGTGGGTTCTAATCTCTCTGATTTTATCCTCATGGTCTCTTCGCGAGATGTACGTAGGAGGGAGCAATATACTGCTTGACTCTTCGGTGAAGGTATGTTCTCGAAACTTAAACAAAAGCCCGTACCGAGCTACTGAGCGTCTCTCTTGAAGAGTCTTCCACTGGAGTTTGTCTATCACCTCCGTAACGCTTTCGCGATTACTAAATGATCCTGTAACGAAGCGCGCTGCTCTCCGTTGGATCTTCTCTATCTCTTCTATCAACCCTATCTGGTACGGATCCCACACTGCTGAGCAGTATTCAAGCAGTGGGCGAACAAGCGTACTG
The DNA here is from genome assembly GCF_021461385.2 of Schistocerca piceifrons. Classification (NCBI taxonomy): domain Eukaryota; kingdom Metazoa; phylum Arthropoda; class Insecta; order Orthoptera; family Acrididae; genus Schistocerca; species Schistocerca piceifrons. The sequence goes on from NC_060139.1 coordinate 1,035,061,635, forward strand.
CAACCTACTTCCTTTGTTTTCGGATTGCATTTCCTTAGGATTCTTCCAACGAATCTCAGTCTGGCATCTGCTTTACCGACGATCAACTTTATATGATCATTCCATTGTAAATCACTCCTAATGCGTACTCCCAGATAATTTATGGCATTAACTGCTTCCAGTTGCTGACCTGCTATATTGTAGCTAAGTGATAGAGGATCATTCTTTCTATGTATTCGCAACACATTACACCTGTCTACATTGGGATTCAGTTGCCATTCCCTGCACCATGCGTCCATTCGTTGCAGATCCTCTTGCATTTCAGTACAATTTTCCATTGTTACAACCTCTCGATATACTACAGCATCATCCGAAAAAAGCCTCAGTGAACTTCCGATGCCATCCACAAGGTCATTTATGTATATTGTGAATAGTAACGGTCCTACGACACTCCCCTGCGGCACACTGAAATCACTCTTACTTCGGAAGACTTCTCTCCATTGAGAATGACGCTGCGTTCTGTTATCTAGGAACTCCTCAATCCAATCACACAATTGGTCTGATAGTCCATATGCTCTTACTTTGTTCATTAAACGACTGTGGGGAACTGTATCGAACGCCTTGCGGAAGTCAAGAAACACGGCATCTACCTGTGAACCCGTGTCTATGGCCCTCTGAGTCTCGTGGACGAATAGCGCGAGCTGGGTTTCACACGACCGTCTTTTTCGAAACGCATGCTGATTCCTACAGAGTAGATTTCTAGTCTCCAGAAAAGTCATTATACTCGAACATAAAACGTGTTCCAAAATTCTACAACTGATCGACGTTAGAGATATAGGTCTATAGTTCTGCACATCTATTCGACGTCCCTTCTTGAAAACGGGGATGACCTGTGCCCTTTTCCAATCCTTTGGAACGCTACGCTCTTCTAGAGACCTACGGTACACCGCTGCAAGAAGGGGGGCAAGTTCCTTCGGGTACTCTGTGTAAAATCGAACTGGTATCCCATCAGGTCCAGAGGCCTTTCCTCTTTTGAGCGATTTTAATTGTTTCTCTATCCCTCTGTCGTCTATTTCGGTATCTACCATTTTGTCATCTGTGCGACTATCTAGAGAAGGAGCTACAGTGCAGTCTTCCTCTGTGAAACAGCTTTGGAAAAAGACATTTAGTATTTCGGCCTTAAGGCTGTCATCCTCTGTTTCAGTACCATTTTGGTCACAGAGTGTCTGGACATTTTGTTTTGATCCACCTACCGCTTTGACATAAGACCAAAATTTCTTAGGATTTTCTGCCAAGTCAGTACATAGAACTTTACTTTCGAATTCATTGAACGCCTCTCGCATAGCCCTCCTCACACTACATTTCGCTTCGCGTAATTTTTGTTTGTCTGCAAGGCTTTGGCTATGTTTATGTTTGCTGTGAAGTTCCCTTTGATTCCGCAGCAGTTTTCTAACTCGTTTGTTGTACCACGGTGGCTCTTTTCCATCTCTTGCGTTCTTGCTTGGCACATGCTCATCTAACGCATATTGTACGATGGTTTTGAACTTTGTCCACTGATCCTCAACACTATCTGTACTTGAGACAAAACTTTTGTGTTGAGCCGTCAGGTACTCTGTAATCTGCTTTTTGTCACTTTTGCTAAACAGAAAAATCTTCTTACCTTTTTTAATATTTCTATTTACGGCTGAAATCATCGATGCCGTAACCGCTTTATGATCGCTGATTCCCTGTTCTGCGTTAACTGTTTCAAATAGTTCGGGTCTGTTTGTCACCAGAACGTCTAATTGTTATCGCCACGAGTCGGTTCTCTGTTTAACTGATCAAGGTAGTTTTCAGATAAAACACTTAAAAAAATTTCACTGGATTCTTTGTCCCTGCCACCCGTTATGAACGTTTGAGTCTCCCAGTCAATATCCGGCAAATTAAAATCTCCACCCAGAACTATAACATGGTGGGGAAATCTACTCGAAATATTTTCCAAATTATCCTTCAGGTGCTCAGCCACTACAGCTGCTGAGCCAGGGGGCCTATAAAGACATCCAATTACCATGTCTGAGCCTGCTTTAACCGTGACCTTCACCCAAATTATTTCACATTTCGGATCTCCGTCAATTTCCTTCGATACTATTGCACTTCTTATCGCTATAAACACGCCTCCCCCTTCACTGTCCAGCCTGTCTCTGCGGTATACATTCCAATCTCAGTTTAGGATTTCATTACTGTTTACGTCTGGTTTCAGCCAACTTTCTGTCCCTAGTACTATATGGGCGTTGTGACCGTTTATTAATGAGAGCAGTTCTGGGGACGCTCCTGCAGTTTACTATTAGCACATTAATATTGTTATTCCCTGTTGCATTTTGCCTACTCCTACCTTGCCGCGTCTCAGGAGGCGTCTTGTCGGGCCTAGGGAGGGAATTCTCTAACCTAAAAAAAAACCATGTGCACTCCACACGTACTCCGCTACCCTTGTAGCCACTTCCGGCGTGTAGTGCACGCCTGACATATTCAGGGGGACCCTACATTTCTCCACCCGATAGCGGAGGTCGAGAAGTTTGCACCCCAGATCTCCGCAGAATCGTCTGAGCCTCTGGTTTAAGCCTTCCACTCGGCTCCAAACCAGACCGCGATCGGTTCTAGGAACGATACTACAAATAGTTAGCTCTGATTCCACCCCGCGAGCGAGGCTTTCCGCCTTCACCAGTTCCGCCAACCGCCTGTACTAATTGAGGATGACCTCTGAACCCAGACGGCAGGAGTCATTGGTGCCGACATGAGCAACAATTTGCAGTCGGGTGCACCCAGTGCTCTATATCGCCGCCGGTAGGGCCTCCTCCACATCTCAGAGTGAACACTGGCCTTCTTCCCCGACCTTTCCGCTATTTCCCTAAGGGGTTCAATCACCCGCCTAACGTTGGAGCTCCCAATAACTAATAAACCCCTCCCCCCGTGTGCATGCTCGGACCTTGCTGAAGGAGCAGCCACATGTCCACTCACAGGCAGAGCGGGCGATGCCACACGGCCAGCCTCCACATTTACCCTCCGCGTCGTGCGCCGCGAACACCGCTGAACCCGCCACTCCCCTTGGGGAGAGGGTGGCCCAACCGCGCCCGGTACCCGCGATGATGTCTCGACAGCAGGGACAGTGGGTGAAGCATGTAACACCTGGGGTGTACCATGCGACGCACCAGACTCCCCACTGCCGCTACACTCAGAGGCAGCAGCCTGAAGACGGCTGACCGCGGCCATCAACACGCTCAGCTGTTCGTGAACAGTGGCCAGCTCCTCCTGCGTCCGTACACAGCAGTCACACATCCTAGCCATCCTAAGGAATCAATTTACTGAAGAGAGTTAATCAACTTTTAACTAGACTGCTAATTCACTAAAGCCGGCTGATTATTGACTAAACTGCGATTGCTAGCCACTTCTTGTAGAAAACAATGAAAATAGCACTACCTGTCTCTGGACTGTATTGAAAACAAACACTAGCACTACTGGCACTATGGTTGACTAAAGGGACTCTCTCTGACTGTATTCAAAACAAACACGAAATCTATGGAACACTATTAATAGCACTCGACAATTAAAGCTTCCTAAAAGCAAAAACACACGGAAGAAGAAGTGACAAGTAAGAAAAATACAGTTAATACTTAAATTAAGGTAGCTCGCTGCACAGCAGACGTGAAGCAGACGGCGGTTAGGACGACACTGACGCTTATTTCGTGAGATATTTGGCCCGGTCACGATCAATGGACCACTCCGTATTTCGCACACTCGTAGTAGCGCCTAAAATATACCCTAACAGTCATCAGTGTTCCAATGTAGACGTAATTCTGATTGAAGGTACTACTTTGGATTGCAACAATTTACTTATGTTGTCAACACACTCGGCTTGCTCAAAAATACGCATGGTTTGTTTAAAACTGTACTAGTTAATGCCCGATAGACAAATATTGTTGCAGAGAGAGACCCGACATAATCACCTACCAGTTGCACTATTATTCTCGGCGTTACATAGTTTCTTTGTTAAACACTGACCTTTTGTACTGTTAATTATGATTTGAATAATATTTAAGGCAGTGAAGACAAAGATTTTTACCAGTCAGCGATTTACTCATAAGCAAGCCTGAGCCTCGTATTATTATTTATTATCTTTTGGCTAATCGTGTATATTTAATGAAAACTTTTCTACAAAAAATATTTTCTTTTCCTGATGGCAAAATATTTAAAGTACTTTTACCTGTTATTTCGTGGTTGAATCCCGAAAATCATTTGATTAATTGCATTTCCATAATTAATGGCTGCCAAAGTGCCATTACACAAACGAATGGCGGATGGACAATGATAAAACTTGAATTCTAACAATAATTAATTATTTCCACTTAATTACGTTCACCTGGAGGGAGAAGTATGAAATGAGATGAAAAGGACAAATACTTTTTATACATTTATTGCGAAAAAACTTACGTACAGTTAACAGAACCGTGCGTTCAAAAGCAACGCCTTACAAAAGCGTCTAGTATGCTCGAGAGCTAACGCCAAAGTGATCATTTTATTCATCCAAGGCTTTATCACACAATTATGTAGAAATTCAATGACATAGTATACTCATTGTCTTTGTTATTGTTAGTATCTGTTGCACAGAAATATATTTGTTGTTAATATTTTTCTGTTCACGACACGTAAAGATGTAGAGTTTTAGCGTTCCAAAATATTGTTTCATCATTGATAGCACATTTACATACATAAACACGCATATTTTTGTTCGTTATTGACACAGTTCACTTGTGATTATCGTAACATTCTATTGCGGTTTTTACAAAGCTTTGCAGGAGAAGGTGCAACCCGCAGAGAGGAAAAACTTTAGGGGGAGAGATCTCCAAAAAATAATCGTGGGCGTAGGGTGCAAGAGTTACTGTGAGATTAAGAAGTTGACACAGGAGAGGAATTAGTGGCGAAATACATACGACTAGTGAGAAGAATCCCCCCGGCTGCAGTATTGACTCGTAGTTCACCTGGTCCTTCCCTTTTGATTTCGTTTACTGCAGCCTCCACGTTTTGCGCACTGCAGTTTGTCTGATTTATCCTGGAAGTTGTGAGAGAACAGACACAGGTGATGGGCGTAGTCAGGATCTTTGGGATGGGAATCCGGGCACCACTTAGTGGAAACGGCACAGACGGATGGATAATTTTTGTTAGCTCGATAGCTGCGTCTCGCAAGGTGGGCCATGCTGCATGTTCGGCGCCTAATCTCAAAGGCAAGTGGCACCTACTGAAAGCTATAGACAAATTGTAAATCTAGCGAAATTCGCCTGACCAGCAATTTACGGATACTTAACAGTGATGTCAAATCAGTACTCATCTTCGATAGTGAATAATACTGTGTGAAAATACCCGCTGAACTGATCATGTAAACTCGACATATTTCGTAACAAATGATGGGACCGTCGTAGGATTATGACAGCCGAACTTAATACGCATTACTAATCTTTGGAAATTTGGTACCAGTAGAGAAGCAGAGTAAGGAGATAAAGTGGAAATGAATACTAAGGCAAGATAAAGGATCATTAGCGGAAGAGATCCTCGCTGCTTGAATATAGCGGACGGTATCTGTAGTTCAGTAACTGGCAGCTGCAACTAGATATGCTAAGCTCCCTAACATCTATCCAGAAACAGTACGTGACGGTGAGATTCCAGCTCCTACGTTCAGCAAGGAATCAATTGATAATTTTGTAGCCAGCAGAGTTAATGTAATACGTTGAAAAGATATGAGATGGTTCCACCTCGTAACATCAACTTACAGAAGCTGTGTGGAAGACTAAACATTGTTGGAAGGATTCTCGGAGGCTGCAGCGCATCTGTAAAGGAAATTGCTGTTAACGCGGAAGTGTAACAGAGGTGATTGGGACATTTTCCCACTCAGGGTGAGATTTATTAAAACTTTTCCTTAATTTCACAGTCGGACTCGGCTTTCCGTTTGCCTTTGTCTAGTGATTACCTGTACAGAGAAGAACACTGTGTTACTGCTGCGAAATCGGAACCCTGTGAAAGTAAATTAGCAGCAGTATAGTTACGTAAAAAAAAAAGTACCATGTGCATAGAAATGGCAACATATCCATATTTTATGTACCAACTCGTACTGGTGTACAAATTTCTTTCTTCTTGGCGTTTTGACGGTTAGTTGCTGCACGTATGGCGGGAAATGTCAAAGATGCAAGGGTAGTTCGGGAAGTGATTTCCGTTTCGATTTTTGTCCGCGGTACTGCTACGATCGCAGTTCCGCTCATGCGCAATAGTATCTCTGGTTCAAGCAGAACGAAATGACGTCATTTCGAGCTCACTCTTTGTTGTGTGTTATTCGTAGTTATTGTTTACAATGGCATCGTTGATCTAAAATCTCGCTGCGTTGTTTATAATGGCATCGTTGATTGAAAATCCCGCCACGTATGAACTGATATCTGTGATTCGCTTTTGTGAATGCTAATAACGTTAGACCAATTGACATTCGTCAAGTCTGCGAGGTTTACACAGGAAATGCGAGTGCTTAGATCGTGAGAAATGGCTCCGACAATTTAAGGAAGGTCATGATCAAGTGCATGACGTAGAACAAAGTGGACGTCCATCTGTGAATTCTGAAGAACAGATTAGTGCAGTCGAAGAAATGATTAACAAAAACGGTAGGTTTACGATTAATGCTCGTCAACTTCCACAAGTTTCACGAACAGTAATTACGAGATTGTCACTGAAAAACTGTGTTTTCATAAACTTGGGTGCCAAAACTTCTTAGTGAGCAACACAAACAACAATGGATGGGCAGCGGACTTAATTTTTTGTCACGTTACAGTGAAATTTTTATCCCCAATAGTCACGGGGTATGAAACTTGGTTTGCTTATGACACCTCTGAAACGAAACGACAATCGCTGGAATGGAGGCACACTTTGTGCCCAGGAAAGGTTAAACCGAAGCAATTCTTGACACCCCGAAAAGCCAATTGCGCAGTTATCTGGGGCAGACAAGGCATTTTAGTGACTGACTTTTTAGTGCGAGGTGAAACAATCAATAAGTACGTTTACTGCGAGACGCTTAAGAAATATAGCTGCGCAATACAGAACAAGCGCAGAGGAATGCTCTCAAAAGGTGTGGTTTTCATTCACGACAGCGCCCGACTTCACACTGCGAATGTGACAAAAGAACTCCTTCAGAGCTTTGGCTGACACTTTTTGTCCATCCTCCGTTCAGTTCCACGTACGTTCTCTAGCGATTTCCATCTCTTTCAGCTAATGAAGTCGATGAGGAGGTAAAATAAGGACGTGGTACCACATGGTTGACAACACAGGCGGCAACATTCTATGATGATGGAGGAACACACAAACTTCCACCTCGCTATGAGAGATACCAGGAAAATTACGGGGGCTATGTTGAAAAGTAGTGTAAGTGCTACAGATTTCTGTGAAATAAACTGATTTCTTTTATCTGTATTCGATTCCTTTTTTGTTACCACACGGAACTTATAGTTTCCGAAGTACCCTCGCATCATGTGCACAAAGAATAACTGTGTGAACAGAATGCCAGGCACCTTTCACCCGTCTAATTTCCAAACTGTTATTTTATTGGGCTACCAGTTTCGGCGATTTAGTACGTCAGCTTCAGGTTTCCTGACCGGCGTGTTGGAAGATTCCAACCCTGGTTGCGGTCAAAATAGAGGCCAGCGTTTAAAGACTGGCATTTGTAGATTTCTGCTTGATACGGCGAGTACCGACCTATCGGCAGATGATGGTTGAATTGATCGCTGTAAGAAGCGTAGGCTGGCCCCTATTTTGACTAGAACCAAGGTTGCAATCCTCATACACGTCGGCCAGGCGGCTGAAGATGGCGTAGTAAATCGCCGAAACTGGGAGCCCATAAACATAAGTCTGGCAATTAGACGTCTGAAAAGTGTTTGATTTGACATTCTATACTGAACAGCCCAGTCTCGCGATCATCTCTGAAAAGATGGACATACAGAAACAGTGAGAACGGTCTAAGAACTTCAAAGATCTGTACTGCACAACGGAATTAAAGCATCACTTTTTCTAAATCCCGTAATTGTCTCCCATCGCGGCGCAAAAGTTTGAAATTTGGTTCCAAGGTACGTACGAGCTTCCTCTCTAATGGTGCAGAAGCGTGCTCGGCAGCGCTTCGAACAGCAGCGTGCCGACACATGCGAGAAAAAGATCACAGCTCAAAAGTTCATGTGTCATGTAAGATGGGTTAATGATGTCACATGCGCATCAACCTTCACCACAATCCTGCTCAGCGCCACAGCGGACGCATCACACGATGGGAAAGTTGCCACAACTTCTCTTACCCACAGTTCACCTCTTCTTTTGACACCCCTGCGATGGATGTTAGAACCGCGACGCCCAGCGTTCAAATCACGCCGTTTCCTTATGAGTGTCCGCGAAAACATTCCAGACACACCGCCGCTTACAATCGGCACGAAAAGGTCTCGCGGTTTGGCATAATGGATATCAAAGAAACTAGCCCTCGTCCTGGGACGTTGGCTCCCACACACATTCCTCTTCAAAGTCGAGTTTGCGGCGTGTCCATGGGGTAACACTGTCAACAACCCTAGTTACGAACGTACCAGTTTCTCACAGGCGTTGTTGCAGTCGGGCGACGATGGTGTGTGACGTCATAATTACAACAGCAACTGACAACGGCTGGGGTCTATCGTATTCCTTGCAGTTGTGGCATGTCATATATTGGTCATACGATCAGGACTGTGGAAGACCGGTGTACTGAACATAAGCGTCACACACGCTTACAACAGCCGAACAAATCCGCTGTTGCAGAACATTGCCATGACACCGGTCATCCTATGGAATACAACACTGAGATTCTGGCTTGCACGTCCAGCTTTTGGGATAGTGTTATTAAGGAAGCTGTTGAAATCAAACTATCAAGCAACCTTACAAACAGAGGTGGTGGATTTTATTTAAATGCTGCTTGGAATCCTGCTCTGTCTCTCATCAAAAACGGAGGGACAGAATTAGTGCTACCTCACCTGTTGATTAATAGTCACTATCGATATTTCTGGTGTTGGTTATCTTTGGTTGTGTGTTGACTCTGCGGTTACTTGTTCTGTGTGTGGTATCTACCTTGTTTCTCCTCTGTGCACCGAGGTATTAAATTCCCTTGCACATTGCTTCCTCCTTGCAGTTGTGCCTTGAGAATGGCAGGGTGTGCACCTGTCGAAATATCGTCGGTGGTCGACGACGTTACCCGGTAGAAAACCCCTAAGTTATTTGAATATATTGGTAGTTGTTCTTTTGAAATTACAGTAGAACATAATTTTACTTTCACTGTGTGAAGGAGTCTTACCACTTTTGAGCTTTCGTCACACCAGTCTTTCTCTCTGACTGTGTGAAGGAATTGTATGTGGCACAAAAGAAGTCATATTGCACTAGCGGGTGGTGCTGAATGGAATAACAAGATTCCGATATGAAGAAATAGCACACCAGTGTTCTATAAAAACAGTAAAAGCAGTTGCTGAAAATTATGAACTAAAATCTAAATGACAAGATTGGTCTTTGCGGTTGTCGGACACGTGTGAGGGGGTAATGCTGACGTAATCGGCGCTCGGCGATATCCAACAGAAACTGCAACGTTTAGCTTCACCAGGCAATTTTGACTCTACAACTGCTAGGTTTCTCCTGTTGGCATAAATGAAAAAAACAAGGAAGTCAACATAAACTGTTTGGGAGAAATCCAAATGGCTCTGAGCACTATGGGACTTAACATCTGAGGTCATCACTCCCCTAGAACTTAGAACTACTTAAACCTAACTAACTTAAGGACATCTCACACATCCATGTCCGAGACAGGATTCGAACCTGCGACCGTAGCAGTCGCGCGGTTCCGGACTGAAGCGCCTAGAACCGCTCAGCCACCGCGGCCTGCGGAGAAATCCGATATGTGACGAAACCGAATGAGAAACTCATGGGACACATTTTACTGTGTCACTTACTTGCCGCTGCCATTGTTAGCTAAGTGGTCATCGTCTCGTTTGATCGTGCATCGTTTTCCTTTCAATTCTTGCTCTAACTGGAATAAGGAGGCTGTTAGTTGGTTGATGTACAGAATATCTAGTAATAAATCAATACTTAAACATACAGCTCTAAAACCGGCAGTATATTTACAGCGCGAAGCCGATATTTTTATGGGCCGATACGTAGATATTTTCTCTGTCGATATCTCGGTGTAACACTACTTTTCCCATTATGTCTATAGCCGATAATGATACCTTTTTTTAAATATCGATGTATCGGACTCCCGATATTTTTAGAATTGTCAGCAGTCGTAGTACGGAACCCTCAGAATGCCACTCCTACTCGCATCTGGGCTGTTTTTTTCTGCTGCTCTTCTACCTCTGACATGGCGATGTTCCTCTTCCCCTTCCTCTGCGTTGTTGTGCGCGACGCCTTGTACTGGTGTTACCATTCGAGCGCCCGTGTCGGCTCTCCCGCGATGCGATGCTGTTTGCAGCGAGCGCCGGCAGCGCCCCCTGCAGGCTGTGGGGCGCAGGTGGCACCGCGGCCGGCCCACGTAGCAGCGGCGGCCCACCAGAATACAGAGCGCCTCATTGCGGGCTGCCGCCTAATAGAAACCGCCAGCCGCACTACCACCCACACACTCACCCGCTCATCCGCTCCTCTGCTCTCCGCGCAACACCTTCCGTGCTGCTCTCCTTTTATTTAGCATTCCTGTCCCCTGTTTATCTTTTTACATCCGACGCTCGGAACTAGTCACTTCCGCCGTTTAACTCTTTCGTTTCGCACGAGCTATCACGTTACTGCAGTAACGGCGAATTTAGCTGCGGAAAGGAGTTCTTAAGATTTTGAGTGTGAGTGTGCAAAGAACACCAAATAGTCTACCCTAGCAGCACTGCTTCTCGATATAGGGTGGGCCGCATATAACTGCCCCGTAAAATATTTCCTGGATCTTCAAGTAGCCAACCCACCTTAAAGCATCGACTGGGGCGGAAGATGTAATTTGGGCTGCATCTTTTAAGGTGCATGAAATATTTTGCCGCCCAGTTTTATTTTGCCCGTGCACCGTGAGTTCGTAGGCGTACATGGCAGAGTCAGTCGCCTAGATTTTTTATTATGGGGATACTCGAAGGCATTAGTCTCGGTCTGTATAAGCGCAAAAGTGTGTCAGTCCCGGCAGTCGATTGTTTTTACTACTGACAACGATGGTGGAGATAGCCATCTAAAGTTCGACTGTTTTATTCCAACTGGCACAGCTTAAAAACTGAGTAGATATTATGCAGACATACCGCCGGGAAAGACTCTGAGGGGACAAAACGAACAATTGGAATTCTGAGCCGGCCGCGGTGGCAGAGCGGTTCTAGGCGCTTCAGTCTGGAACTGTGCTGCTGCTACGGCCGCAGGCTCGAATCCTGCCTCGGGCATGAATGTGTGTGATGTCCTTAGGTTAGTTAGGTTTAAGTAGTTCTACGTCTAGGGGACTGATGACCTCAGATGTTGAGTCCCATAGTACTCAGAGCCATTTGAACCATTTGGAATTCTGAAATGACGAACCACTTCATTGGAGCTACAGGATTATTCTTTCTCGAACTGATTTCTTTGTTGATACATTTCGTCAGACGACCTCGAACGCTTAAGCATACTTCTTTACACAGTCCTACATTGGAATCACTGTCTTCAAAACCATTGTAAATAGTTTCTTTCAGGTCCTTAATTGTCTGCGGTTTTGTAGCATACACTTTAACATAACACCAAAAGAAGAAATCCATTGGTGTAAGGTCAGTAGATCTGGGTGGCATTTCTGTTGCCTCTCGGCGTCCAGTAATTTTTCCGCAAAATACCTCATCAGTGTACTCGTTGTTTCGCACAGGTCTTACGTAATGCGATGGGGCTCCAACAAGTTGAAAGTAAAATGAGTTGAAGTCATCGTGGGTTATTTGTATTTCCGGAATGATAAAGTTTCTCAGTATTTCCTAGTAGTTCTGTCCATTTACTGTTCTATCAAACAACCAAGGACCAGTATTACTACAAAATAAGAGATAACGTCCCAAACGGTAACATCAGGTTGATTTAACTGCCTCTCGAAAACAATTACATGGTCCTCTTTATACAAGTAGGTGCAGTGTCTCTGTTGACTTTGCATGATAATTTGGAAGTGCCTCATCCCTACAAATTATCTTAGGAAAGAACTCATTGTCACCTGTTCTTAAGTGATTGAACATTATCTCGCAAAATTGAAGCCTGTGCTCAGGATCGACTTCGAATAGCCCTTGTACGAGATGGTTTATGTAATATCTGATTTTCGCCTTACGTCAAATTCGCCGCACAGAAGTTCTACAAATATCCTGTTGGAGAGAGCCTGGGAGTAGACTTTTTAGGGCTCTGGATAAACTTTAAGGTTAGTTTCATCATTTACTGATGGTCTACCTGACCAGTGGCAATCCGCTGCAGATACACTTTTCTCAGAGATGTTTAATGTAATAGCAATACACTCTGGTTTTTGCATCAATAATTATCTGAAAAAAATAGCAGTCTGCTTTTATGTTTGCATCTGTAATTATCACAAACAAACGAGGTTACCTTAACGTTTTCAATGGGTTACGATGGGTACTGACTTTTGACCCTTCTGTATGTTATTAAATGGCTAACCTGGTTCATCGTTCTCAGTACCAGTCGCAGGCGACTTCCAAGGGGCTATAAAATACTGATATTCAGTATTTTCTGTAATTACTGACAGAATTTAAAAATTTGAAATGTTGTCATAATTTACTCATTAAGAGATTTATCTTATTAGGTTTAACACTATTCTGCTGAAGTAGGAAACTGTTTACATGTCTTGAGCCAGGTTAACTAATGGCGCAAATCACCCCACATTATATTCTTCCAGTGTTTGAGAATGGTAGCGTGCAGGGACTTCAACAAACCTTACACATAACTTTAAATCGGTAGGAAACTTTTTCTCCCTAACACTCCCACAAAATGATAGATGGAAAGAAGTTTTGCCGCCCATCTCCCTATTTTCAGACTCCATGCAGTAATACTAAAAGCACCAGGCATGACGTTTTAATTTATTAGTTCTGTACTACTAACTCTGTTCAAAACACGTTTCCCAGACGCTATCCACACATACTATTGAATTTACGTGCGAAATGATATTATTGTACACTACTAGCCATTAAAATTGCTACACCAAGAAGAAATGCAGATGATAAACGGGTATTCATTGGACAAATATTTATACTAGAACTGACATGTGATTACATTTTCACGCAATTTGGGTGCATAGATCCCGAGAAATCAGTAAGCAGAACAACCTCCTCTGGCCGTAATAACGTCCTTGATACGCCTGGGCATTGAGTCAAACAGAGCTTGGATGGCGTGTACAGGTACAGCTGCCGATGCAACTTCAACACGATACCACAGTTCATCAAAAGTAGTGACTGGCGTATTGTGACGAGCCAGTTGCTCGGCCACCGTTGACCAGACGTTTTCAATTGGTGAGAGATCTGGAGAATGAGCTGGCCAGGGCAGCAGTCGAACATTTTCTGTATCCAGAAAGGCCCGTACAGGACCTGCAGCACGCGGTCGTGCATTATCCTGCTGAAATGTAGGGTTTCACAAGGATCTAATGAAGGATAGAGCCACGGGTCGTAACACATCTGAAATGTAACGTCCACTGTTCAAAGTGCCATCATTACGAACAAGAGGTGACCGAGACGTGTAACCAATGGCGCCCCATACCATCACACCGGGTGATACGCCAGTGTGGCGATGACGAATACACGCTTCCAATGTGCGTTCACCGCGATGACGCCAAACACGGATGCGACCATCATGATGCTGTAAACAGAACCTGGATTCATCCGAAAAAATGACGTTTTGCCATTCGTGCACCCAGGTTCATCGTTGAGTACACCATCGCAGGCGCTCCTGTCTGTGATGCAGCGTCAAGGGGTAACCGCAGCCACGGTCTCCGAGCTGATAGTCCATACTGCTGCAAACGTCGTCGAACCTTTCGTGCAGGTGGTTGTTGTCTTGCAAACGTCCCCATCTGTTGACTCAGGAATCGAGACGTGGCAGCACGATCAGTTACAGCCATGCGGATAAGATGCTTGTCATCTCGACTGCTAGTCATACGAGGCCGTTGGGATCCAGCACGGCGTTCCGTATTACCCTCCTGAACCCACCGATTCCATATTCTGCTAACAGTCATTGGATCTCGACCAACGCGAGCAGCAATGTCGCGACACGATAAACCGCAATCGCGATAGGCTACAAACCGACCTTTATCAAAGTCGGAAACGTGATGGTACGCATTTTTCCTCCTTACAAGAAGCATCACAACAACGTTTCACCAGGCAACGCCGGTCAACTGCTGTTTGTGTATGAGAAATCGGTTGGAAATTTTCATGTCAGTATGTTGTAGGTGTCGCCACTGGCGCCAACCTCGTGAATGCTCTGAAAAACTAATCATTTGCATATCACAGCATCTTCTTCCTGTCGGTTAAAATTCGCGTCTGTAGCACGTTCTCTTCGTGGTGTAGCAATTTTAATGGCCAGTAGTGTATATCCCCTGAAAAGAATATGAATCGTTGTAGTATCGTTGTTTTAATATTTGTTCTTTCAATAGGATTTTTTATTATTAGTCCAAACTTGATTAAAATTCTGGGGCGGAACAGGCCAATAGGCGTAATCCTTGAAGGTGAGGATGATGATGTTGATCATGTTGTTGTTGATGATGATGATGATGATGATGATGATGATGATGATGATATTCTTTGGTGACTGAGTGCAGCGTACTGAACAGCACTACATCAGTATTTACTTCGTTTGACTAATAATTGTAATTATTAGGAGTAGTATGTTTTTAGATTGGTTAGTACTTCCAAGTACATGTGGCGAGAGCAAGCTAGTAATGCTTACTTTCTCCTGGGCGGCAGGTCAGGTGTTGGAATGTGGACGCGTGGATGCAGAACGGGTCGTTTATGCTAACAGTTGGAGTCCACATAGTGGTGAAGTTACTACCGTGCAGAAAACATCAGGTAGTAAATTATGTGATGTGTTTGCGGAAAGACAAATGCAGAGAAAAAACAACTAAGACACTATCGTGGGTACCTATCAAGGTACCAATGATCACAATGTCTGCACTTACACCCCTAACAACCTGTATATATCTTTGTGAATCACCTAGCTCACTAAATAAACTGTTTTACTTATACATTACGTTCTCAAGCAAGTTGTACAAAAACCACACACTTTTGTGTTATTATTTCTTAGAATATCTAACGTATACTAATAATTCGTTAGCAGCCTGCCTAATGTGTGCTCCTGGGCAATTGTGTCTTCTCGGAACTACTCACCGAGTGAGGTGGCGCAGCGGTTAGGACACTGGACTCGCATTCGGGAGGACGACGGTTCAAATCCGCGTCCGGCCATCGTGGTTTAGGTTTTCCATGATTTCCCTAAATCACTCCAGGCAAATCTCGGGATGGTTCCTTTAAACGGTCACGTCAGATTTCCTTCCCCATCCTTCCCTGTGAGATGGGACCGATGACCTCCCTATTTGGTTCCCGCCCCCAAGCCAACCAACCGAGCAGAACTACCTATAAGCTAACTGTTACTAATTTATTCATTAGAACTACTCATTAAAAGTGACTCCCTAGTAAGCTGGCTTGGTAGCTCAGCGTATTGGCCTAGGTCACTGGCTGCCCTCTGAAATGAAAAAACAATTTTTCATCGATGGAATTTGAAAGATGTTATGTGACATCCACCCAGAACCTCTAACGAAAAATGGCGAAGAAACAGGTTGAGTGGTAAAGTGCTGGAGTACAAATCTTCCATCGTTTGCAGAAGTGAAAAATGTTGTGGTTCGGGTCCCTCTGTAATTGGCTGGGTAAGCCAGTTCATAGTTCGGAGGAAGGCCACGGCACACCACCTCCAAGAATACCTTGCCTAGCAAAGCACCGTAGTGTTCAAAACAGCTTTTATGCTGTTGATGACAGCGTTTAAGCTACGTTTTTACCTTACCCACTGAAAAAGCCCTTCACTTAATATTACGGAAAACAACTACTAATAACAATGAGAGAACACTAATAACAATAAAAAGTAAGAGAGAGAGAGAAAGGGGGGGGGGGTGGTAAGGAGAATAGGAAGGAGAAAGAAAGAAATTTTGTCATTATAGCAAAAATAAGTGGATAAGCCACGAAGTGTAATGTAATTTCAGTAGCTACGGAATTCAACACTCAGTTTCCTTTTCACACTAGATTTAGGAATCTCATGAATCCGAAAGTTAGTCGGTGTGCTGAAGCATTTCCAATTTCGCCACCTGTATGATAGCGTGGAGTACTGAAGTTGCAGTCCCTTTTCAGAATAGACTGCGCACGCGAAGAGAAATCGCCTTTGGAAACGAAGACAGGTTGGGTTGTATTAAACCTTCTTCCCGCCAGTGATGTCCTAGTGTCGAGCTGTTCCCCTCGTGGACAGCACGTCACGTCATTTTGCTCTGGACGCGCAGTAGTTGATGCGCATGCTGTCTTTTGGCTGTCTGTTAGAATAAAACTATTTCGTTGACGAAGACAAATTTTAGCTCACTAGGCGCTGCGCCGTAAATAGTGCCCTGAAAAGCTGCTGTCTCACTTCTGCCTCATAGACTCAGGAAATAGACATTCCATTAGGATGCTCTCAGGTGTACCTACGGCTCTGCAACGGCTTACTTTTTTTTCTGGATTACATTTAGATAATCCGGGTATGAACTACGTTCTGTATGGGAGTGCATAAGAAAAAAGTATGGTGAAATGTGATCCATTTAGTGTCTCGGTAAACCTGTTACAAGAAAAGAATAACAAATGTCAAAATCGTGCACAGTACATAACCTTTCCTCTAGTCATACACCAATACCAAAACTCTGATCTCTCGCTGATAGATAAAATGCAGATTTAACTGGGCATGCCCTATATAAAGCTATTCGACAGTGATAACTGCTTATTCAAGGTCCTGTGGCTGTGGCGAACCGTAATTTTGATCTTGTGTATAAAAGAAGAAGAAATAACGGAAAATATAAGTTCGCAGAAAGTAAGAGCTTCGAAAAGCAGGAGTGGCAAAAAGACAAAAGAATATTCGTGGAAAAGTGTTGAAGTAACCATAGACTCTTTACGTGGCATTAGAGGAAGACTTGGAGACAGAAAAAAATCGTTTGACATTATATATGACAGGGTGTTAGATGATGTATGACACATTCGTGGGCACTGGCGTTTCGCATCGAAGAAATTCTTGATACGCGTTCTTGGTAGCTTCTGCATTTGTGAACATTTTTCCTGTCAATGTGCCTGGCTTTGTTGAAGAGACAATCCTTACAAAGACGTGAAGGAATTCAGCAAAAATTCGTTAAGAGCTTCGTAGACTAAAACCGCACCGGACTCGAACTCAGAACCTTTGCTTTCCCCAATTGAAGTATTCCGCCGCCTGCGCTATTTGGGCACGACACACGACTCGCCATCACAACTTTAGTTCCGTCAGTACCTCAATTGCTACCTCCCGAACTTCACAGAAATACTCCTGCACATCTTGCGGGGCTAACACTCCTGCAAGAAAGGAAACACAAGGGAAAAAATATCTTTCGATTTCATATGTCTCACTATTACATGTTCTACACTGTGAGATCAGAAGTATCCGGACACCTGGCTGAAAATGACTTACAAGTTCGGGGCGCCCTCCATCGGTAATGCTGGAATTCAGTATAGTGTTGGCCCACCCTCAGCCTTGATGGCAGCTTCCACTCTCGCAGGCATACGTTCAATAGGTGCTGGAAGATTTCTTGGGGAATGGCAGCCCATTCTTTACGGAGTGATGCCCTGAGGAGAGCTATCGATGTCGGTCGGTGAGGCCTGGTACGAAGTCGGTGTTACAAAACATCCCAAAGGTGTTCTATAGGATTCAAGTCAGGACTCTGTGCAAGCCAGTCCATTACAGGGATGTTATTGTCGTGTAACCACTCCGCCACAGGCCGTGCATTCTGAACAGGTGCCACATCGTGTTCAAAGATGAAATCGCCATCCCCGAATTGCTCTTCAGCAGTGGGAACCAAGAAGGTGCCCCAAACATCAGTGTAGGCCTGTGCTGTGATAGTGCCACGCAAAACAACAACGTGTGCAAGCCCTCTCCATGAAAAACACGACCACACCATAACACCACCGCCTCCGAATTTTACTGTTGGCACTACACACGCTGACAGATAACATTTACCGGGCATTCGCCATACCCACGCCCTGCCATCGGATCGTCACATTGTTTACCATGATTCGTCACTCCACACAACGTTTTTCCACTGTTCAATCCTCCCAATATTTACGCTGCTTACACCAAGCACATCGGAAACAGTGTACATAGGGATGTTTAGGATTGTGGAAATCTCGCGTAGAGACGTATGACACAAGTGACACCCAATCATCTGACCTCGTTCGAAGTCCTTGAGTTCCGCGGAGCGCCCCATTCTGCTCTCTCACTATGTCTATTCATTACTGAGATCGCTGATACGGCGTACCTGACAGTAGGTTGCAGCACAGTGCTCCTAATATGAAAAACGTATGTTTTTGGGCGTGTCCAGATAATTTTGATCATATAGTCTATGTCGCATCCGTAGACATTGGCATTCCGTATGGAAGGTATGTGAGAAGGTCCCGGATTCGAGACGTGGCCAAGCACAAGGTGTAGTCTACCTGGAAGTCTCGATTCTGCGCACACGGCACTGCAGAGTGAAAATTCTGAACTACAGTACACTTAAATGAGGAGCACTTACTGAATGAATAAAAGGCATTTTACGAGTACGAAGTTCTACATCAGTAAGTTTTAATGCCATTGTGGAACCTAGACTTCGGGCATATTCCAGTTGGATTGGCAGTTAGTCTGGCGTTCCAATTTTACAGAAGGCGCACCGTATCTTATCCCTGGTTCCTAGTGTGTCCACACACACACACACACACACACACACACACACACCTTGTTGATAGCTGGCACTTACGTGTACTTGACAAGATAAGAACGTGACACCTCACAAACATATTCAACGCGCAGATCAGATTATGTATTTGTCAACTGTGATTAAGAGACCAAAGACGATTTGGATTGTCATTAGAGATTGCTTGGAACTCGCTGTACTGAAAAGTCTCTGTCGAAGTCTTGACATATACGCATACAAGCATATCTTATTTCATACAACGATGTTAGCTTCTCAGTAAATCAGCCATCGTATTAGCTTAGGTTTTCTCTGTAGGTATTATTTCCTGGTCCGTCATTGGAGGATACTAATTTAACGAGAAATTCTACACCAGATTAGTTTTTATCGGTAGCTATGATTTCCTGGACTGTCATTGCATGATACTGATTTAACACGAAGGTCTACGACAGTTTACTTTGTATCTGCAGGTATGATTTCCGGGATGATACTTATTTAACGAGAAATTCTATGATTTCCTGGACCGTCAATGGATGTTTCTAAACTAACATGTTCGACTACGCGCAAAGTAATAGCTAACGTTTACGATAAGACGTTTTTGTATTAACTCACAAGTTCATACAATTATCGTTTTTCGAAGAGAAGATATATTGGAGACAAATAGCAAAAAAAACTGTGACATCTTCCCAAGAATGGGGATGTTACAGTTTCAGGTCACTAACTGGAATAATCAGTTCGAGTTCTGGAGAGGAACCGCTTCCAGTTCGCATTCAGTAAACTGATTAAAAATTGAAATAAAACGTAAGAGACCCAGTTCGCAATTCTATTCACGTTGATAATTCAGTCGTCCAGTGCAGGCACTGGTGGCGCGATTATTGAACCAAAAGTCCCATTGATTGAGTGTAGGTGCGAGAAACTGCTTGTGCAGACAGCGAATACAACTGTGTTTACACTTACAATGTTGGCAGCATGGCTCCGTATTTCTGGAGGAGGACTTCCAACGACATGTTGAGCATGGCAAGTAGATTTGTTGCACTATGTCGGCCAAAAGGAGGTCCGAGACGATATTTAGAGGTGTCCCATGACGCTTGTCACCTCACTGCATCAGTGTGTTCTTGGTCGTACTCAGAATTTCTAGATATTTGTTCATACATCGCGGTACTGCCACGGTCGTGACTTTATCTGGTCGTGGCATCCTTGATATACTTCGATGCATCTACATATCAAACGCCTCCAATTTCTTATCTACACTACTGGCCGTTAAAATTGCTACACCAAGAAGAAATGAAGATGATAAACGGGTATTCATTGGACAAATATATTATACTAGAACTGACATGTGATTACATTTTCACGCAATTTTTTCTCTTAGATCCTGAGAAATCAGTACCCAGAACAACCACCTCTGGCCGTAATAACGGCCTCGATACGCCTGGGCATTGAGTCAAACAGAGCTCGGATGGCGTGTACAGGTACAGCTGCCCATGCATCTTCAACACGATACCACAGTTCATCAAGAGTAGTGACTGGCGTATTGTGACGAGCCAGTTGCTCGGCCACCATTGACCAGACGTTTTCAATTGGTGAGCAATCTGGAGAATGTGCTGGTCAGGTCAGCAGTCGAACATTTTCTGTATCCAGAAAGGCCCGTACAGTACCTGCAACATGCGGTCGTGCATTATCCTGCTGAAATGTAGGGTTTCGCAGGGATCGAATGAAGGGTAGAGCCACGGGTCTGAAATGTAACGTCCACTATTCAAAGAGCCGTCAATGCGAACAAGAGGTGACTGAGACTTGTAACCAATGGCACCCCATACCATCACGCCGGGTGATACTCCAGTTTGGCGATGACGAATACACGCTTCGAATGTGCGTTTACCGCAATGTCGCCAAACACGGATGCGACCATCATGATGCTGTAAACAGACTCTGGATTCATTCGAAAAAATGACGTTTTGCCATTCGTGCACCCATGTTCGTCGTAGAGTACACCATCGCAGGCGCTCCTGTCTGTGATGAAGCGTCAAGGGTAACCGCAGTCATGGTCTCCGAGCTGATAGTCCATGCTGCTGCAAACGTCGTCGAGCTTTTCGTGCAGATGGTTGTTGTTTTGCAAACGTCCCCATCTGTTGACTCAGGGATCGAGACGTGGCCGCAAGATCCTTTACAGCCATGCGGATAAGATGCTTATCATCTCGACTGCTAGTGATACGAAGCCGTTGGGATCCAGCACGGCGTTCCGTATTACTCTCCTGAACCCACCGATTCCATATTCTGCTAACAGTCATTGGATCTCGACCAACGCGAATAGCAATGTCGCGATACGATAAACCGCAATCGCGATAGGCTACAATCCGACCTTTATCAAAGTCGGAAACGTGATGGTACGCATTTCCCCTCCTTACACGAGGCATCACAACAACGTTTTTCCAGGCAACGCTACTCAATTGCTGTTTGTGTATGAGAAATTAGTTGGAAACTTTCCTCATGTCAGCACGTTGTGGGTGTCGCCACCGGCGCCAACCTTGTGTGAATCCTCTGAAAAGCTAATCATTTGCATATCGCAGCATCTTCTTCCTGTCGGTTAAATTTCGCGTCTGTAGCACGTCATCTTCGTGGTGTAGCAATTTTAATGGCAGTAGTGTAATACTGCGGTAATTCTACATGACTCAATCCAACGAGTAAGATAGTAAACTTGTAGCATCGAAGTAGTTGATTGGGAAGTGTAATACTTACGTCACGGCTAGTCAGAATTGAAAAAGACTACCGTGTTTTTTCAATTGTGCAACGAATTTTCCGAGACAAGACCCGTTTGTCGTTGATTTAACACCCTTTCGCTCTTATCATTACCGAGTGCAGTAGTGCCCTGTATTTTGTCTTGGTTTCTGCTGACAACCATCCATTTTCTCTGCTTGACGTGTGAACGTAACCCCATTCTCTCTTCAGTAACAATGTTTAGTAATTTTTGCAGATCTTCTGGTTGCAAGTAAGGCAGTGTCAACAGCATATATGTTGTTATCGATGATAGCTCCATTAACCAACAGCCCTTTATACTTTCCATCAACGAGTAGCGCTTAATGGAATTATCATCAGTAACCTCGTCACCGAACCAAATTAGTTCCCGCTAAGGGCGGGGCTTAGCTTTGTTGGCGAATGGATTCTTGTGATCTCTGTGTACTATCGTGTTATTTCTATTACGTTTGTTATTTCTATATTTTTATTGTTTTGATTTTGGCTTCTCCTTGTTCAGCATTTAATTATGCGATAATTTTTTTCTTTAAGTGAATTCCTGATATACGTCTAAAGACATAGTCTGTGATAGTCTGTCACTGATGCAGAGATTAACATCATTCAACGCCTTTCTGATGTAGCTATCCGCTGTCCTGCACAATTTGTACCATTTGGTTATAGTCGCTGCAGTGCATCCTATTGATAACACTTTGTAATATGGGTGTTCCAGTCCATCCTCGTGATTTTTTTCCTTGCTATTTTTCTTCTAACGTGTTTTTTGTGAAGCTGTTATGCCAACTTAGGTGTCCTATTAATTTAGTATTTTTTTCTCTCTGGATCGTATCAGCCAATATCCTTTACTGTTTAATTTCTTTCGGCATTCGTCCATCATTCTTCGAGTCCAGGATGTTTTCGTCTCTCTTCTCCATATCCACATCTCTATTGTCTAATTTTTTGTTTATTTTTTTTTCTTCCCCAGTTGCTTAACAATTATAGCATAAAATATCCCAAAGAAATATCTTGAAAAATTTCTTCCTTGTTTCCACATGTTGTGGTGAAGGTTTGTTTAGTCATTAAAATTCTTCTTTTAATATCCATTATCATTTTGTTGTCATCTGTTGGGGTACTTCCCAAGTAGCAGAACTGATGTACATACATTAATATTTTATTTCGTGTCTTAATGTCTGCTGTTGTTTATCTGTTCCACTTGTCTATCACCATTATTTTAGTCTTCTTTGCTTATTTTTTGTTTGTGGTTGTCCAAGGTGTCAAACTAAATTTTTGGCTTCTCATATTCAGAATCTTCCACGACATTTATTTCACCAGTAAGTCGAATTCAATAAATTTGTTTACCATTAATTTTGATTCCGTTGGTGCTGCTGGTAAATAATAATACTGAAATTTTCGTACAAAACTGCTGTACTGTGTAGATTTTTGTATTGAGAATCAGACGTTTATTTCTTCAATTTATTCCAGTTTTATTCAAATCTACGAAAAGGCTCTTGCATTCCACTCTATCAAAAGTCTTCTATAGGTCAATGAATGCAGCATACCTTTTTTTTTTTTGTAAAACGTGAAACAGAAAAAATGATTCCAAAGGTCTACCCGTCATCAAATGCATTTTCGTTATGTGCGGTCCGCTTCTTACACCAGTCAGCAGAGCTCTTAATACCTAGAAGTGAAAACAGTGTGTAAATGTTGTCAAATGAAATGACTAGAATACTTCCAGAGGATAATCTGGCTGCAATTGTATTAAACAGAGGTAGATTATTTGCAGTTGTTACGGCAGACGATTGCATAATATACTGTGTTACAATGGGTGCAGGCGTAAGCCTCTTTCCTTATCGTGTTTGAAATACGTGCAGACTACTGTAACCATCTAGGCTGCTCTCTGTACGGGCGCTTATAATCCGGCAGTTGAGCTCCCTTAAATAACAGATAGCTACACAGACGTAGCAGGGAGAGGATAATACATTTCTTAGTAAAGGTACTACGAAAAAATCACAAATTACAGACCACTAGGAACACAATCCTACCGAGCTTTATTATGTTTGCGCTATTCTTGTTAAGTGCATTCAAGAGAACGGAAAAAAAGATGCAGCTTTACTTACTGTAACACGTCTTTTCTGCGACACAAGTGGCTCACAGAGAATCACTTGGAACTCAAACGTATCGTGCAATTTTCTCAAAACACGAACAGAAACTCTGCGTAGCAAAATAATCATATACATCATGTTATCAGAAGTATCCGAACACCTTGCTGAAAGTGACTTAAAAGTTCGTGGTGCCCTCCTTCAGTAATGTTGGAATTCAATATGTTGTTGGCCCACCCTTAGCCTTGATGACAGCTTCCACTCTCGCAGACGTACGTTTAATGAGGTGCTGGAAGTTTTCTTGGGGATGGCAGCCCATTCTTCACGGAATGCTGCGCTGAGGAGAGGTATCGATGTCGGTCGGTGAGGCCTGACACGGCGTTATAAAACATACCAAAGGTGTTCTGTAGGATCCAGGTCAGGACTCTGTGCGTGTCAGTCCATTACAAGGATGTTATTGTCGTCTAACCACTCCGCCACAGGTCGTGAATTACGAACAAGTGCTCGATCGTGTTGAAAGATGCAGTCTTCATCCCGGAATTGCTCTTCAGCAGTGGGAAGCAAGAAGGTACTTAAAAGATCAACGTAGGTCTCTGCTGTGATAATGCCACGCAAAACAACAAGGGGTGAAAACCCGTCCATGGAAAACACGACCGTACCATAACACCACCGCCTCCGAATTTTACTGTTGGCACTACACACGCTGGCAGATGACGTTCACCGGGTATTCGCCATACACACACCCTCCCATCACACCGCCACATTGTGTACCGTGATTCGTCACTCCACACAACGTTTTTCTACTGTTCAATCGTCCAATGTTTACGCTCCTTACGCCAAGCGAGGCATCGTTCGGCATTTACGGGCTTGATGTGTGGCATATGAGCAGCCGTTCGACTATGAAATCCAAGTTTTTTCACGTCCCGCCTAACTGTCATAGTACTTGCAGTGGATCCAGGTGCAGTCTAGAATTCCTGTGTGATGGTCTGGATAGATGTGTGCCTATTACACATTACGACCCTCTTCAACTGTCGGCAATCGCAGTCAGTCAACAGACGAGGTCGGCCTGTACGTTTTTGTGCTCTACGTGTTCCTTCATGTTTCCACTTCACTATCGCATCGGATACAGTGGACCTAAGGCTGTTTAGGAGTGTGGAAATCTCGCGTACAGACGTATGACACCCAATCACCTGACCACGTTCGAAGTCCGTGAGTTCCGCGGAGCGCCCCATTCTGCTCTGTCACGATGTCTAATTACTACTGAGGTCGCTGATATGGTGTATGGCCGAGCGGCTCTAGGCGCTACAATCTGGAACCGTGCGACCGCTACGGTCGCAGGTTCGAATCCTGCCTCGGACATGGTTGTGTGTGATGTCCTTAGGTTAGTTAGGTTTAGTTAGTTCTAAGTTCTAGGGGACCGATGGCCTGAGAAGTTAAGTCCCATAGTGCTCAGAGCCATTTGAACCAGCCATTTGATGTGGCGTACCTGGCAGTAGGTGGCAGCACAATGCACCTAATGGTTCAAACGGCTCTGAGCACTATGGGACTCAACATCTTAGGTCATAAGTCCCCTAGAACTTAGAACTACTGAAACCTAACCAACCTGAGGACATCACACACATCCATGCCCGAGGCAGGATTCGAACCTGCGACCGTAGCAGTCCCGCGGTTCCGGACTGCAGCGCCAGAACCGCACGCCCACCGCGGCCGGCAATGCACCTAATATGGAAAATGTATGTTTTTGGGTGCGTCCTTGATGCTTCTGATCACATAGTGTAAGTTAAATTTACACTCAGAGAGCACATCATAGAAGTTAATATTTCGAGAAGTTGTGTTCCTACAGGAGCAGTGTCGCACTTCAAGCAGTTACGTAGCTGCACCTTTCACCTCTGAAGGCATATTCAGACATACTCAGCTTTTTCTTTTAGCCGTTTGAAAAGTTTCAGCGTCATACGTTGCCAACGTCAGTTGTGACTGTGCACCGAACGCCCACAAAAGAGTACAACAACGGAACTCGCGTCCTTGAAGGGAATATTCCGGCAGTACAGCTGCTGATAATTCTAGCAGCTACGCAGAGTGGACAGATGTGGATTTAAACGGTTCCTCCATGGTGTCTGGTGTAAAAATGCTGTCTTACTGACGGAGAAGTACTAAGCCTAAGTGTTATGGGTTTCAATGAGCGAATATACTCTTCCCAAAGACATTTCACAGGGAAATACTTGCCGAGTGATGGGAAATGTTCATCGCTTCCAATCTGTAGCGTTGACTATCAAGGAATAATCGCCGCGAAGAATACACCTTACTTCTACGAGAGCGCGCTGAAAACTATGGATCCGAATTTTTTACGTGAAAACTCTTAACACTTTTTAAATAAGACACCGTTATTAACGTTTTACATCTGTATATTCTTCGTGTTTACATATTTGTAGCCCTTACAGGCTCCGAATCGTAGCATGTAACATCGCGATGCGTTCAGTGCCTGAGAAACAGGGTCCTGTAACCGAATTTCTTGTTCGAAGAGTTCTTCCACACATGGAACACACTCTTCGTCAGTATGACGATGCCAGACCACATACGAGCGCTGTGACGTCTGTGGGTTCTGGGACTGTCGTCGATAATCCTTCACACAGCCCCGACTTCGCTCCATCCGATTTTCATCTGTTTCCAAAACGAAAATAACACCTTGGAGGACTTCTCTTTGATAGTGGTGAAGCGATGCCAGCAGAGATTAGGTTGTGGCTCCTTCAACAAAGTCAAACGTTCTACAGCGACGGTATCAACTAACTGGTCTCTTCTTGGGAGCAATATATTCATCGCCAGGGTGACTACGTTTAGAAATGAATATGTGGACATAAAGATTAAAGATGTAGAACGTTAGTAACGTTTGCTTTATTTGAAAATGTTCAAGAGTTTTCACGTTAAAAAAAATCGGAGGCATTACTTTTCTACGCGTTTTCGTACCGTGTTAAATACGATTTTCATGATCACTTGCAAATAGATCGCGTATTAGTGTCTTTTCCCAGGTAAGCTACTTCATTTTTTCACTTTTTATATTAACACAGTTGTAAGAAATTTTATCATAATTTAAACAAAAATTCTTAGTTCTTATTTTACGTCCCAAACTGGTGATTTATTTATTAGAATAAATTATCCTCTACTATTTCCCGTTGGCATTACTTCTTTGATATCTCTCAGAAAATATGAAATATTTCTTGTCGTTACTGGTGTTCTTCAGTCAGAAGACTCGTTTGCAGAAGCTCTCTAGTCTTCTAGTATATGCTGTGCATATCTCTTCTTCTTTGCATACCTACCCCAACATCAAGAGATTCTGCTTCCTGTGGTAAAGCCTTGGTCACTGTCTTCCAATTTTAACGACAAACACTTGGTTCAAAATGGTTCAAATGGCTCTGAGCAGTATGGGATTTAACTTCTAAGGTTATCAGTCATCTAGAACTTAGAACTACGTGAACCGTAGCGGTCGCGCGGTTCCAGACTGTAGCGCCTAGAACCGCTCGGCCACTCCGACCGGCCCGACAAACACTTCTTTCCATTACCAGACTGAGAATGTCTGGGTGCCGCAGGATTTGTTCAATCAACTGATCCCCTCTGTTAGTCAACTCGTGCCGCAAACTTCTTTTTCCCCCCAATTTGAATCACCACCTTCTCTTTAGATATTCGATCTATCTGTCAGACCACCGTGCGACTGCTACGGTCGCAGGTTCGAACCCTGCCTCGGGCATGGATGTGTGTGATGTCCTTAGGTTAGTTAGGTTTAAGTAGTTCTAAGTTCTAGGGGACTGATGACCACAGCTGTTAAGTCCCATAGTGCTCAGAGCCATTGGAGCCATTTATCTGTCAGACCTTCACCATTCTCCTGTAGCACCACATTATAAAGCTTCTGTTCTGCTTTTCTGGTAACTCTTTTATCATCCACACTTTACTACCGTAGAAGGCTACAACCTATACAAATACCTTCAGAAAAGACGTCCTTAAAATTGTATTTGATTGTACTAAATTCATTTTTCTTGCTATTACTATGCTTTATATCCTCTCTACATCGACCTTTCTCGATAAATTTACTAAAAAAAACCTCATCTGCTACTTTTAGTCTCTTTCAAAAAATCGCTTGATTTAATTAGAAAAAGTTTGTTACCCTTGTCTTACTTTTGTCGATGATCATCTTATTATCTTTTCAAGAGACCATCCATTACGTTCAATTGCTCTTGCAAGTTCTTTGCCGTCTCTGATAGAATTTTTTTTTCTCCTTGAACTCATTTTCCCTTCAAAAATTTCTCTTTGGTTCCCTGTACTGCTTCACGTTGTACACGTCAAATAACGTCGGGGTATGCTATAGTAGGCTATAGTCTTACATCACAAGGAACGCCTTGAATGCGAGGTCGCAAGTTCAATCTGTAGTGTTGTGTTAACAATTATGACAGGAAAAATATTAGCGGCGAAGAACTCACCATGTGCATCAGGATGGCGACAGAAAATGATTGTCCGGGAGATGCAGAGCTCCATCTACTACGGCATGTATGCGTTACACTTCAATAAATGGACGTCGCTGACAAACCTTTAAATTGCACCATGGAAAAATGGCTCACCACAGTAATCACAAAGGTTCGCACCATCAAGATCGAAGGCAAAGTCCTTGAGAGCTATAAACCGTGCAGGACGTTCAGCTAGATATCCAGTCTTCAAGAAGACACACAGCCTCACATTGGTGTAACGCAGTGGTGAGAACTAATGGCATGTGACGGCATCCAAGAGAATGCCAAACACTCTATCGTGGAGCTTATCGTGAAACTCGCTATCCCTTAAAAGCGTAGCTGCAGTTAGTGCGATAATATGCTTTATAGGCACGGAAAAACAAACATCCAGAGGCTGAATTTCTTCATTGGTTCCGAGTGGTATGAATTGCAATGACTCACACTTTTCGGGGTGTATAGTTTGCTCTGAAGGAGTATGATCTTTATACGCACACCAGGAATCAAGCAGAAGCAAGCTAAATTGACCATCTTTTGGCCATAAGCAGTGTTCGCACCATAGTTGTAGTTCTCTTATGCCCGTTTTCCCTACCTTGCATGCTGTCACGTAAATATTCCCTACTGCTCTTGCAACATCGCGCACACGAGAAAGAATGGTAGGGGGCAGAGCGCCTCCAATTGCTGGCAGCACAGTAAATAACTTTTCAGCCGATTTACCATCCGGATTAACCAAATGCTTCAAATGACTCTAAGCACTATGGGACTTAACATCTGTGGTCATCAGTCCCCTAGAACGTAGAACTACTTACAGCTAACTAACCTAAGGATATCACGCACATCCATACCCGAGGCAGGGTTCGAACCTGCGACCGTAGCAGCTGCGCTGTTCCGGACTGAAGCGTCTAGAACCGCTCTGTCATAGCGGCCGGCCCAGATTAACGGTCGGACATGATTGTATACGAATACATTAAGGCATTGATGTTAGTTGATGTTGATACAAGTCTCTTGATACCTCATTTCCAGGATTCCGTTCATATGCATTTCCTCTTCAAATCCCGATTGGTCGGAACTGAAATCAAATTCCTTACTGAACGATGGGATAAGTTTGTTTATCTGATCTACAAATTTTCGGGCCGATTCCGCAGTTAGCTGTGCGTCGTCAAGTTGACGCTCTGTTTGAAGTTTCCTTATCTTACGTCTTCCAGTTATGTAGCACTGTTTGAAGTTATGCAGCCATCCACTGCTTCTCTCGAAAAGACTGAAATCTGTGTCGCGCGCAGTTTGATATGCATAACGAAGGTCACTTATCATGCTTATCTTGTAAATTGTACCGAGCATCCTTGAAACCGCGTTAACACCAGTTTTTGTTAGAAGTGCGTCTTGGTGTCCCTTCAGTATCCATAGTTTTTCTTGTGCACCTCACGGTCATATTGCTGCGGACTTATTCGAAATCTGTTCGTAATTTTTACTATGCTGCGACTATCTTCCATATACGTAACCATATTTAGTACCCGCTTCTTGTGCAACTATTGTCTTTTCCTACGTTTCGCTGGAGACGGGATTTGTGTCGCCCCGTCCGTTAAGGATGATGAACTACAAGCCTCGACACCTGTTTCAAAATCACTTTAACTTCCAGAATGAGATTTTCACTCTGCAGCGGAGTGTGCGCTGATATGAAACTTCCTGGCAGATTAAAACTGTGTGCCCGACCGAGACTCGAACTCGGGACCTTTGCCTTTCGTGGGCAAGTGCTCTACCATCTGAGCTACCGAAGCACGACTCACGCCCGGTACTCACAGCTTTACTTCTGCCAGTATCTCGTTTGGAAGGTAGGAGACGAGATACTGGCAGAAGTAAAGCTGTGAGGACGGGGCGTGGGTCGTGCTTCGGTAGCTCAGATGGTAGAGCACTTGCCCGCGAAAGGCAAAGGTCCCGAGTTCGAGTCTCGGTCGGGCGCACAGTTTTAATCTGCCAGGAAGTTTCACTTTAACTTGTTAAACACGTATCGTCATCGTTGTACTCCTCGTGTACATCGTACGCGCATTGGAGCGTATACGACACCACACATGCCACTGACTCATCTTGCAGAAACACTATTACTTCATCCGCCACTTCTTTCTCACTCCGCGAAATTCCTTGGGCTCCTTTCTGGTGAAATTCCGAATTGGACAACTGTTGTTGTAGATATAATGCAGTGTTTGCTTTGTTTATCAAAGCCATTGCTCTGCTTTGTATGAACAGCACTAACACTGTGCAGTGTTGTCGGCCGAGCAGTTCAGCTGCGCTCCGTAACCTCATGGTGTGCCTCATCATTGGACAGCTCCAGTCCCGCCCCATGTTGCCAGTAGCAGCCAATATTGTGGTTGCATGGTAGACAATATGTGCGGCGTTGAATGCAGTAAACATCATTGGCCTTTTGCGACCTCGCACACAAGAGGTTCCTTGTCGGTCCCTTCACTGCTCCCTTCCATGTTCTTTGACTCTTACAGCTGCCGTCTGGTTCCTGTATGAGTCATAAATAATCTTTTGCTTCCTGTATATTTTATTGCTACCATCTACATAATTTCCGTTGTTAGCTAGATCAAGGTAACAAACTCACCAGATACGTTCTGTAAATGGCCAGTGGGACATAGTAGCGGAGTTCCGGCTACGTGAGATACCAGAGGGCAGTAGCTGACTATTTCGAGTCAGCGAGAGATAGGCAGTTGGCTGGAGAGCTACAGATGTCAGCGTTCTGAGGCTTTAATGTTGACAGTAATCTGCAGCAGGGCGACCCGAGTGGATTACCAGCAGTTCGACGTGTTTAGTAAGGGCCGAGTAGGTGACATTTACGAAGAGGAAAGGACGTCGCGTCGTGTAACACACCCGTGCGTCCGCTACAGTAACAGAATGTTTGCAAGAGGTGACGTGGTGTCGTGACATGTCACGCCAAACATGCCAGTTTGTTCTTTCTTCCAGACGCCATGGAGTGGGAAGTTTATCACATCTGTGGTCTTGCGGTAATGCACACAGTAGCTCCTCACCTGTTGAGATATTCGCTATTTGCAGAGGTTTCACTCCACTCCGCGCTATTGTACTGCTGATCGATCACCATCGTGCGACAGGTCGTGGATTCCTGTATGTGTGTGTGTGTGTGTGTGTGTGTGTGTGTGTGTGTGTGTGTGTGTGTGTGTTTTAAATAATTAATGTTTTCTAGCAACTGCACTGTGTACATTTGGGTTGTTGTCTATGTAATGAATTCGCTATTGGCATCACGTAGATACGTAGCCCTAGTAGCTTATGGAAATTATTTAGCTGGGAAGCTTTTGTAAGTTCTACGACATTAGTGTTTTTTAAGCATTCACTTTTTAAACATACCCCTTTTTGTGTGTAAATATCTGTTGGATTTTTTGTTGCAAGTAAGAAATCATCCAAGTTTTGTTGAAAAGGCTATGCATGTGTCATATTTTTTGAATAACTTACCTCTTTTCCGGGATAGAACGCTGGCGTGATTCTTTGGTTTACTGTCTTTACTATTTTTGTGTTCCAGATGTTTTAGTTATGCTGATTTTTCACTGGTCATGTGTTCTCTGATTAATGTCCCAATGATTTTTCAAATATTTTGATTGCACTAACGGCATGTTTTCTTTTGCAGGTAAGCAGACACCATTCTGCTGTAGCTTCCTCTAAAGACGTAGAGGTAAGACACGGTTAATGAAGATCATCAGAAACCTCAAATACAAAAGATACAGACGAGTAGTACAATGAACTTTATCACTTAGAAGTGTCTGTTTGCCCCTTCTTCTAGTTGCAGTTAATTGTTAACGTATGTTGTTTTAGCAGAATGTAGAGCGTCTGTGTAAGAATGAACGTGGTTTCCGCACTCATCGACCATGTGGTACAGTAAAATGTGCGTGCACACAGAAAAGAGAGACAGAAACTGCACGTGTAAAATCTATATTCATCCTCCCAAAAGCAACTGAAACCCTGGCAATGAAGCAGTGGTTCATAATGTTCACTGACAAAGTAATCACGCTATAAAAAGAATATACACGGAACATTTTTTAGGTTAGGCTTTACCGTGACTGTTACGACACCAGTCACGGTGACTGGTAACAGTAAACTTGTTGAATATACACGGACTTCATTCTTATGCTTTCCGCGCTCGTGGGGTAGCCGCGCGGTCTGAGGCGCCTTGTCACGGTGCGCGCGGCTCCCCCCGTCGTAGATTCGAGTCCTCCCTCGGGCATGGGGTGTGTTTTGTCCTTAGCATAAGTTAGTTTAAGTTGGATTAAGTAGTGCGTAAGCTTACGGACCGATGACTTCAGCAGTTTGGCTCCATAAGACCTTACCACAAGTTTTCCGTTTGTTGTATTACGTTTTTGCCTTAAGCCTTTATTCATTGTGCAGCTGGGAAATAAAAAATAATAATTCTGCATCATTCACAAAGTTTTTACTTCACCCTTTATCCGTCTCGCTAGTTACATCATCATCATCACCACCACCACCACCACCACCACCACCACGGGCCATATTTTACGGCAATGTGTGGCCGCAGTAATGTTGCTGTTAACACTGCTGCGATGGGGTTGCAATGCGTGGCAGTACTGAGATATGATCCTCTCAGTAAAGCTGATGGATCAAGCAGGTATGGCCCATACGGCCGAAGTTTTGCCAATGTTGTCCACCAAGGGTAGAGCGTATTTTGTTTGCTGAGGCGTACCTCTCTTGTTCCCTGTCTGTAAATACTACCCTCTCACTCTCAACCACTGCGGTGCTAAGTCATGTAATTTGAGCGATGAAGAAAATATTATTTCGCTTCAGTTCGAAAGACTGCGCGGGACGTAGAAGCTGTCGATTTGTTTATTGTCTACAGTATTACACCTGCTAATGTGCAACAAACACTCATTATTACACATTAAGGATGGGCACACGATTATCGTTTGACATTTCACAAAACCAGTTATCACAGTCTCGTCGTAAAGCGCAAATGGTTCATGTGGTGTCACCGCCAGACACCACACTTGCTAGGTGGTAGCTTTTAAATCGGCTGCGGTCCGGTAGTATACGTCGGACCCGCGTGTCGCCACTGTCAGTGATCGCAGACCGAGCGCCACCACACGGCTGGTCTAGAGACGTCCTGGCACTCGCCCCAGTTGTACAGACGACTTTACCAGAAGGGGATCACTGACAAATACGCTCTCATTTGCCGAGACGATAGTTAGCATAGCCTTCAGCTAAGTCAATTGCTACGACCTAGGAAGGCGCCATTACCATTGTATAGTGAAATGTAGATGATAATACTGTATCAACAAGACCAATGTTCACCAATTATGGATTAAAGTTAAGTATTCCAGAAGCTACGTACTTTTCTTTATAGCATTCATTACGTATCCTGTTTCAGACCTCACGCCAGCCTGCGTGAGTTTAAGCGCGTGCCTTTCGGCTTCCTCTCATTGTGTCTAGGCTGTCTTGCCTAGACACAACAGTTGAAATGGCTCTGAGCACTATGGGACTTAACTTCTGAGGTCACCAGTCCCCTAGAACTAAGAACTACTTAAACCTAACCAACCTAAGGACATCACACACATCCATGCCCGAGATAGGATTCGAACCTGCGACGTAGCAGTCGCGCGGTTCCAGACTGTAGCCCCTAGAACCGCTCGGCCACTCCAGTCGGGGTCGTAAAGCTAAAGACACACACCAAGAAAAGACGCCTGACAGTTCGTGGCTTGCCAAGTCCATCAGTATCCGTGGATTCACAGTCGAGAGCGGTGTCGAATTGAGATCTAATAAGCAGCCCCATAATGCACGCGCAGTGTCAGCGGGGTAGATACGATAGCACCGTACGATAGGAAGTGAATCCACGTTGGCAAGGCGGCCTGTTTTACTTTCTGCGTGACGTCAGAGGCCAGTCCCATGTGATTGGTCGCGGGCGCTTCATATCGGTCGGAGGTGCACTGTTCGGCAGCGTACATCGCTGTGGAGGAAACAGGCATAGCATACAGGTGTTTAGAAATCGAAAAACGAACCACGTAAAGAAGGTAAGAACAGACCACAGGTCGGAAAAAAAGACTACTGTCGTAACAGATTTACTATAGTGAACAAAAATTGTATAAGACTTGAAACTTCCTGGCAGATTAAAACTGTGTGCCCGACCGAGACTCGAACTCGGTACTGGCAGAAGTAAAGCTGTGAGTACCGGGCGTGAGTCGTGCTTCGGTAGCTCAGTTGGTAGAGCACTTGCCCGCGAAAGGCAAAGGTCCCGAGTTCGAGTCTCGGTCGGGCACACAGTTTTAATCTGCCAGGAAGTTTCATATCAGCGCACACTCCGCTGCAGAGTGAAAATCTCATTCTGTATAAGACTTGTTAACGTTTGCGGAACTTTACCACGTCTGTTTCCGTATTCACGTGCTGCAAATTTCGGACTGGCCTATGTTATTGCAGTATTTGTATACGTTTACTTTTCATGTGCAATAACTGTGGTCGTTGGTGTTTTCCATGTATGAAATTCGCAGTTCTATCATCGTACTGGCGAAACAAAATACAATACAGTTATAAATGTCTCAGTGTTATTTCGAATTTCTTTAACGTATTATAACGTAATAGGGCCTCTGTTGTTCGTAACCTATATAAACGATTTTTGGAGTGTTCAAACATTATGAATTTTCTCGAAGAAAACTGTCTATTGACACACAGTCAACATCGGTTTAGAAAACATCGTTCCTGTGAAACACAACTAGCTCTTTCTTCACATGAAGTGTTGAGTGTTATCGACAAAGGATTTCAGATCGATTCCGTATTCCTGGATTCAAACGGCTCTGAGCACTATGGGACTCAACTGCTGTGGTCATCAGTCCCCTAGAACTTAGAACTACTTAAACCTAACTAACCTAAGGACATCACACACATCCATGCCCAAGGCAGGATTCGAACCTGCGACCGTAGCAGTCGCACGGTTCCGGACTGCGCGCCTAGAATTCCTGGATTCCCGGAAGGTTTTTGACACTGTGCCACACAAGCGGCTTGTAGTGAAATTGCGTGCTTGTGCAAAGGCCCTTTGCTCTTCCTTATCTATATAAACGATTTGGGAGACAATCTGAGCAGCCGTCTTCGGTTGTTTGCAGATGACGCTGTCGTTTATCGACTAATAAAGTCATTAGAAGATCAAAACAAATTGCAAAACGATTTAGAAAGATACCTAAATGGTGCGAAAATTGACAGATAACCCTAAATAAAGAAAAGTGTGAGGTCATCCACATGAGTGCTAAAAGGAGTTCGTTAAACTTCGGTTACACGATAAATCAGTCTAATGTAAAAGCCGTAAATTCAACCAAATACCTAGGAATTACAATTACGAACAACTTAAATTGAAAGGAACGCATAGAAAACGTTGTGAGGAAGGTAAACCAAAGACTGTGTTTTATTGGGAAGACACTTGGAAAATGTATCAGATCTACTAAGGAGACTGCCTACACTACGCTTGTCCGTCCTCTTTTAGAATAATGCTGCGCAGTGTGGGATCCTTACCGGATAGGACTGACGGAGTACCTCGAAAAAGTTCAAAGTAGGGCAGCACGTTTTGTGTTATCGCGAAATGTGGGAGATAGTGTCACAGGAATGATACAGGATGTGGGCTGGACATCACTAAAAGAAAGGCTTTTTTCGTTGCGACGGAATCTTCTCACGAAATTACAATCACCAACTTTCTCCTCCGAATGCGAAAATATTTTGTTCACACCGACCTACATAGGGGAGAAACAATCACCACGATAAAATGAGGGACATCACAACTCGTACGGAAAGATATATGAGTTCGTTCTTTCCGCGCGCTGTACAAGATTGTAATAACAGAGAATTGTGAAGGTGCTTCGATGAACCCTCTGCCAGGCACTTAAATGTGATTTACAGAGTATCCATATAGATGTAGATGGCAATGTGAACAGCTAACTTACATTGTTTGCAAATGACATTGTCATTTACCGACTTGTAAAGTCACCAGATGATCAGAACAAATTTTGAAATGGTTTACACAAGATATCTATTCGGTGCGGATTGTTGCAATTTAATCTAAATAATGAAACGTGTGACGTCATACACACGAGTAATGAAGTTAATGTGTCGAATCGCACGAATTTAAAGGCTGTAAATTCACCTTAACACCTAGGTATTATAATTACGACTTAAATTGGAATGATCACATTGATAATATTGTTGGGAAGGCGAACACTCACAAGATTCAATAGGTCTGCTAGAGAAACTTCCTATATTACGCTTGTCCGGCCTCTTCCGGAGTATTGCTGGGCGATGTG
Source organism: Schistocerca piceifrons (assembly GCF_021461385.2). Lineage (NCBI taxonomy): Eukaryota > Metazoa > Arthropoda > Insecta > Orthoptera > Acrididae > Schistocerca > Schistocerca piceifrons. The sequence continues at coordinate 1,035,098,194 of NC_060139.1, forward strand.
AGATGCACATCAAATGGGACTGACGGAGGACGTCGAAAAAATTCAATGAAAAGCAGTTCGTTTTGTATTTTTGCGAAACAGGAGAGTGTATGCCGCGGATATGATACACGAGTTGGGGTGGTTATCATTAAAATAAATGCGTTTTTGTTTGCGGCAGGGATCTTTTCTCAAAATTTCAATCACCAACTTTTGTTGGCACCCATCTACATACAGATATTTGATCTTTGTAATAAACAAAAAATCAGAGCTCATGCAGAAATATTTAAGTCTTCGTTTTTCCCATTCGCTGTTCAAGAGTGGAAAGGTAGAGAAATAGACTGAAGGTGGTGCGATGAATTCTCTGCTAAGTATTTAGTTGTGAATTGCGGAGTAGTCACGTAGATGTAGACATTCCTTGAGCCGGTACACAAGCGTTGCAAACGTGTCTGGTATGAAATAGCTTATCGAAGAGAATGGTGTTTAGAAAGGTATATCAGACTTCTGTATGTATCACCGGCAGCAGAAAATGAAGAGTGATCGCCAGTTTAGTTGTAATTGGTATACAGTCTTTCATATTGCTTCTGGTCTTACCCATTCTTCAGCGAATTAATTTTAAATGATAAGATTCAAAATGATATTGCAACTTTCAGGAAAAACTACCCCTACCTGTGGGTTTTATGCAACCTGCAACAACTTTAAAAAATAATGCGCAAGATTTTGATGTTCTCTCGCTCTAACTCCTACAGAAAAAATGAACAGGACCTTTCCGTAGGAAATTTAAGGTAGTTAAATTTTGTGCTGGGATGCGTTTTCTCTGGAGGCCACAGTTTCGAGTTATTCAAGAAAAACGCGTCTGCAGGTAATTTTCGTACGTTGTTCTTGAATAATTCGAAAACCACGGTCCCTATCGAAAACGTATACCAGTGCAGAAAATACCGACTTTAAATTTCCTACAAAAATGTCCTGTTAATTTTGTCTGTAGGATTAACAGTTTTCACGCAGTGAGCGAAAGAATATGAAAATGTTGCACGTGGTTTTTGAAGGTGTTGTAGGTTGGATAAAACCTATAGGTATGGGTAGCTGAATTGTCCTGTATAGCATCAGCTCACGAGTAAAAGTGGGGGAAGCAGTTGGCATACGTAAAGAACAACACACAATGCCAGGTTTATCTTTTTAATGATGACTTTTTTTCCTTGTGGAATACAAATGACGGAGAGCCACACGCACTTCAAATCGTTTGCTTTCACGCAACAGCGGTCGAAAATGTTGTCGAATATGTGTGAGTACGCAATGTCTATGGCGCACGAGAAACTTACCTTTAGCGGCGAGCATTGGCGGTATCTTGCAGCAACATGTGAGGTCGCCGAAAGTTTGGCTTGCTTCTTGCTGGTAATTTGCGATACCTGGTAGTGGGTGGCATTATGGGACGATTGACAGATGATTGCGTTGCAGCCCATCTGATGAAGAATGTGACTTGGGGGTTAAGAAATCACGAATGTAATTACAGCACGTATTGTGAACTCAGGTAAAAGTTGTCTTTCCTGTTTGCACCGGCACGCAGGTGACGTATCTTCTACACTGTTCAGCCAGTACATTTTGACCGCCCACCTGCTATCGATATAAACTCGTCCAGGCCATCGGAGCGTTATTTGGCGAGGAATGACTGCTAGTCAGACACACACGCAGTGCATGCAGCAGCAGTGAGCATGCTGTCCGTGTGTAAAATGGCGAAAGCGCGCGATCTATGTGCGTCTGACCGAAGGCAGATTATGATGGCCCAGAGACTTGGCATGAGCATGTCGCAAACAGCACGATTTGTCGGGTGTTCGAGGAGTGCTGTGGTGTGTGTCTTCAACACGTGGCGAAACAAAGGTGAAACTACGTCCAGACGTCGTGGGGTTGGGCGGCCACCCCTCATTACAGAAGTCGGACGTCATAGGCAGGGCAGGCTGGTAAAACAGGGACTAGAATCAGACGTTAACGCGGGGCAGTCAAGGTACACACACACACACACACACACACACACACACACACACAGTGCACCAAACACTCGTAAGAATGGGCCTCCGCAGCCGACGACGCATGCATGTGCCAATGTTAACACCACGACATCGGCAACTACGACTGAAATTGGCACGTGACTATTGACACTGAAAGTTATCCAGGGTGTATACGCCCCGGGACAACCGGGAGATCCGGGAAAAACCCGGGAATTTTTTCATCCGCGAGAAAACCGGGAAAAACACAGGAATTTAATTTTTAGTTTTCAATTAAATTTTTGTAATTTTGATTGCTAACAACTGATAGTCTAGCAAAGAATATTACTCTACCTCGCTACTGCAGAGTTATATTGCAGCAATAAAACATAAACGAGAGAAAAAAATTAAGTAAAACTTAAGTTGTAATGGAAATTCGCCATTTACAACAAAAACTGCACACGCAAACGTCTGCCAACAACAAAACGTGTTAAAGGCATTAGAACGAAAGACTATGCAATACTTCATAACAGCAAACTGCTTGCGATGAGCGTGACGTCACAATTGTTTACGTTAGCTTCGTTAGAGAAGATGCCAGTCGCGTATGAACTGTACATTCTCCCGCTTCTGACTACTTGGAAGTGTGGCTGTAGCAAGCACCCAGATGCTACCACGAAAATTTTTTCTGGGACGCAGTGTTTACATTTAGTTATTTTGCTGTTTCCTCTTAGTTCACAGATCTCACGTCAAATGAAAACAAAACGGATTTCTGTGGCCGGGAGGCATCAATTCATAGATATCATGTATAAAATATTCACATAACTATGGAAGGCATAAAACGTTATTGGTTTCAGTTTTTTTGGTGTGATTTTAATTCCAGGTTTTTAACAGTCAAGCATTAATCGCCTTGCAGAACGGTGAAGTTATTTTCGTCGGTTTGCTAAAGAAATGTGGTTGTTATTAATCTCTTCCGCTGAGGCAGTCAATTTATTTGAAACGAAGTGTTACGTTCCATACTATTGGCTAGTTTCAACTGTTTGCTGGATTTCAAGTGCACATTTTCATCTTCTGGCACGTATGGCATTATCGATAAAATTAAATGCCGCACGGGATTACCCGAGCGGTCTGGGGCGCTGCAGTCACGGACTGTGCGGCTGGTCCCGGCGGAGGTTCGAGTCCTCCCTCGGGCATGGGTGTGCGTGTTTGTCCTTAGGATACTTTAGGTTAAGTAGTGTGTAAGCTTAGGGACTGATGACCTTCGCAGTTAAGTCCCATAAGATTTCACACACATTTGAACATTTTGATAAAATTAAATGAGCATATGGCATCGTTGGCCGGGAGGCCCCTATTCGGGGAAGTTCGGTCGCCAGGTGCAAGTATTTCATTCGACGCCACGATAATAAAGAACCAAACACGAGATAATGCAGTATTGATACTTGAAGAAAATTTACATCCCGAAAACCACACTTTGAAGCTTAATATCAGGTTTGAAGCTTAATATTCCGATGCTCTCGATCATCATCTGGTGTCCTGTTTCTTTTATTACGTTATGTAAGTTCTCTTAATGCTTTAAACGTTGGAACATACAGGCTGCGCACGGGAAGTAACACCTGTTTTCTCGCGGTAAATGGCAACTGATGAAACGAACCTGTTTCTAATAGCTCGCGGGAAAATATTGCGAATGGTGGTTTGAAAAGTGTCCCTGTCAATGTAAATATCCTTTTACGTAAGATGAATTATGTTGCCTATGATAAAGTGCGATGAATTCTCGTTTAAAACTTAAAATTTTACTGGCGGATTTGTGTGATGTATCTTAAGTGTAACACGCGTAAAAAAGACCAATTTATACGTGAAACCTTAGCTTTTGCCGGCCGGAGTGGCCGAGCGGTTCTAGGCGCTACAGTCTGGAACCGCACGACCGCTACGGTCGCAGGTTCGAATCCTGCCTCGGGCATGGATGTGTGTGGTGTCCTTGAGTTAGTTAGGTTTAATTAGTTCTAAGATATATGGGACTGATGACCACAGCAATTAAGTCCCATAGTGCTCAGAACCATTTGAACCATTTTGAACCTTAGCTTTTCTGGTGGCTAATTGATCTCCGAGAGACCTTGCAGCCACACTTGTATATTAATTTAAACCATTAACTTTTCCTACTCGTGTGTTCGCGCTATTTAACAGTGATGTTGCTGTTGACTGACTACATCACGTGTTCTATGCACTGAATACCTGCTTTCATCAGCTGGTGAGATCACGTGGCATGAGCTGTGATTGACTTAGAAAAGCGCATCGCAAACTCAATTTCAATGCTTCGGAAACTAACTTGCCGACTTTGGTGGAATTCGAATTTATACTTTTGTAATATGAGAAAATGAAGCGTACTTGTGGCAGCATATAATTTTTTTCCCCCCGCTCACGGTCGTTTACTGATGTGCCAGGAATTTCAGACCGGTGCATGAAACCTTAACCCTTCAAAGGACTGGCAAGTTTTACAGCTCCGAGGGAAAGAATCCTGTCATTTAACACTGAAAAAAGTGTATTTTCGTCCGGGAGAAAGAGTATTTTTAACCGGGAAATCCGGGAAAAATCAAATTTTTTTCCCTTTTTCGCGTATAAACCTTCTTGTCGCACTGGCAGAGCATTGCGTGGTCAATGAATCTCGATACCTTGTTCAACATGCCGATTGGAGGGCGCGAATCCGTCGTCGTGTTCCAGAACAGTAGCTTCTTGACATCTGTACCGCGTTACGGAGCTCTATTATGCTGTGGGGAACATTCACGTGGACATCCATGCATCCAGTGGAGCTCGTGCAAGGCACCATGACGGTCAAGGAGTAATGGGCACTGGTTGCAAACCTCTCATGACGATCATGTTTCCTGACGGCTGTGGCATTTTTTAAGAAAATAATGCTCCATGTCAAAAGGCCGGGAGTGTGATGGAGTTGTTCGAGTAACACAGTGGCGAGATCCAATTGATGTGCTGGTTCCACTACTCGCCCGATCTGAACCTAATCGAACACATCTGGGACGTGATTGAACTTGGCATCAGAGGCCATAACACACCCCCCCCCCCCCCCGCCTCCTCCTAGACATTTATAGGATCAGGTGACTTGTTGTGTGTGCAGATGTGGTGCCAACTCCCTCCAGCAAGGCCGCATTGTTCCCACGCCACGACGCGTCACTGCTGTTATCCGTGCGAGAGGTCGATATACGTGTTGTTATGTACGTGGTCATGATATCTACATCTACATCCACACTCCGCAAGCCACCTGACGGTGTGTGGCGGAGGGTACCGGGTACCTTGAGTACCTCTATCGGTTCTCCCTCCTATTCCAGTCTCGTATTCTTCGTGGAAAGAAAGATTGTCGGTATGCCCCTGTATGGGCTCTAATCTCTCTGATTTTATCCTCGTGGTCTCCTCGCGAGATACACGTAGGAGGGAGAAATACGCTGCTTGACTCTTCGGTGAAGGTATGTTCTCGAAACTTTGACAAAAGCCCGTACCGAGCTACTGAGCGTCTCTCCTGCAGAGTCTTCCACTGCAGTTTATCTATCATCTCCGTAACGCTTCCGCGATTACTCAATGATCCTGTAACGAAGCGCGCTGCTCTCCGTTGGATCTTCTCTATCCCTTCTATCAACCCTATCTGGTATGGATCCCACACCGGTGAGCAGTATTCAAGCAGTGGGCGAACAAGTGTAGTGTAACCGACTTCCTTTGTTTTCGGACTGCATTTCCTTAGGATTCTTCCAATGAATCTCAGTCTAGCATCTGCTTTACCGACGATTAATTTTATATGTAAATGAGTTTTGCTGTTTGGGGAGCAAAATAACTGATAATGGTCGAAATAGTGAGGATATAAAATGTAGACTGGGAACGGCAAGGAAAGCGTTTCTGAAGAAGAGAAATTTGTTAACATCGAGTATAGATTTAAGTGTCAGGAAGTCGTGAGTATTTGTATGGAGTGTAGCCACGTATGGAAGTGAAACGTGGACGATAAATAGTTTAGACAACAAGAGAATAGAAGCTTTAGAAATGTGATGCTACAGAAGAATGCTGAAGATTAGATGGGTAGATCACATAACTAATGAGGAGGTATTGAATAGAATGGGAGAGAAGAGAAATTTGTGGCACAACTTGACTAGAATAAGGGATCGGAGGGTAGGGCATATTCTGAGGCATCAAGGGATCACCAATTTAGTATTGGAGGGCAGCGTGGAGGGTAAAATTCGTAGAGGGAGACCAAGAGATGAATACACTAAGCACATTCAGGAGGATGTAGGTTCCAGTAGGTATTGGGAGATGAAGAAGCTTGCACGGTATAGAGTAGCATGGAGAGCTGCATCAAACCAGTCTCTGGACTGAAGACCACAACAGCAAGCAACAGTTTTATATGGTCATTCCATTTTAAATCAGTACTCCCAGATAATTTATGGAATTAACTGCTTCAAGTTTCTGGCCTGCTATATTGTAGCTAAATGATAATGGATCTTTCTTTCTGTGTATTCGCAGTACATTACACTTGTCTACATTGAGATTCAATTGCCATTCCGTGCACCATGCGTCAATTCGCTGCAGATCCTCCTGCATTTCAGTCCAATTTTCCATTGTTACAACCTCCCGATATACGACAGCATCATCCGCGAAAAGCCTCAGTGAACTTCCGATGTTATCCACGAGGTAAATGGAAATGTCGTGTGGCTAGGGCCTCCCGTCGGGTAGACCGTTCGCCTGGTGCAGGTCTTTCGATTTGACGCCACTTCGGCGACCTGCGTGTCGATGGGGATGAAATGATGATGATTAGGACAACACAACACCCAGTCCCTGAGCGGAGAAAATTTCCGACCCAGCCGGGAATCGAACCCGGGCCCTTAGGATTGACAGTCTGTCACGCTGACCACTCAGCTACCGGGGCGGACATCCACGAGGTCATTTATATACATTGTGAATAGCAACGGTCCTACGACACTCCCCTGCGGAACACCTGAAATGACTCTTATTTCGGAAGACTTCTCTCCATTGAGAATGACATGCTGCGTTCTATTATCTACGAACTCTTCAATCCAATCACACAATTGGTCTGATAGTCCATATGCTCTTACTAAGACTGTGGGGAACAGTAGCGAACGCCTTGCGGAAGTCAAGAAACACGGCATGTACCTGGGAACCCTGGGAGCCCTATGAATCTCGTGGAGGAATAACGCGAGCTGGGTCTCACACGATCGTCTTTTTCGAAACCCATGCTGATTCCTACAGAGTAGATTTCTAATGCCCACAAAAGTCATTGTACTCCAAGATAATGCGTGTTCTAAAATTCTGGGTGATCAGTACTTTTACGTCCCACGTCTGACAGGTGGAACGGAGTCATTTGGGAAGGTCTCGGCACTTGGTCGGGGCGGCGGCGGAATGCTGGCCGAGGTAATGGGTTTGCGCTTAGAGGGCAGAGTGGCGGGAGTGTGGCGTGGCAGGGAGCCCCTATCGCGCGCCCTGCGCCACAATTAACGTGTGCCCGCGGCTTAATCGCCGTCAGGCCACATCGACCTGCGCGACATGTGCGCGTCACGTCGCGTGCTTGCGACTCCCGCGGTCGACCGTACACGCCGGCCCGCAGATCGATACAGCCGCAGAGCTGTCGCCTGCTGTGCGTCGAGCCGTCCACGTGCGCACGGTACTGGACTGGAGCGAAGCGCCCCCTACCGGCCTGTCTGCCGTGCCACCACCCACACTCCACCCACCACCGCACTGCTGCCGCTGCTAACGCCCCGGCACAGTGGTTGCCGGCCAGCGTATAGAGCAGCAGTAGTCATCCTGGTCCCTACCGCCCACTGGCGGAAGTTCAAGCATTCACCACCACCCTGCACAGCGCCTTGTTGACAATTTTGAGTCCATACTTCCGTGGTGTCCGCACCACATTCGAACTGTACTATCACCTATTAAAAACTGAAATCGAGATTCAGATCTCATCTGACCAAGCCACCGTTTTCCAGTCATCTAGGGGCCAATAGATATGGTCACGAGACCAGGAGAGAACCAGGAGAGACGCGGTGCTGTCAGCAAAGACACTGGCGTCGGTCGTCTGCTGCCACAGAAGATTAACGCCAAATTGCACCGCACTGACCTAACGGATACGTTCGTCGTACGGCCCACATTGATTTCTGCGTTGTTCCACACAGTGTTGCGTGTCTGCTAGCACTGACAACTCTATGCAAACACCGCTGCCTTCGGTCGTTATGTGAAAGCCGTCAGACACTGCGTTGTCCGTCCTGATAGGTAATGCCTGAAATTTGGTGTTCGCGGCACACTTTTGTCACTGTGTATCTCGGAATATTGAGCTGCCAAACGATTTCCGAAATGAAATGCCCCATTCGTCTAGCTCCAACTACAGCGCCACGTTCAAAGTCAGTTGATTCCCGTCGTTGCGGCCATGTGCGCGTCGGACAAATTTTTCAGATGAATCGCCTGACAAGGGAACGTCCCCATCGCGACCCCCTCAAAATTAGATTTAAGTTGGCACAGTGGATAGGCTTTGAAAAACTGAACACAGATCAATCGAGAAAACAGGAAGAAGCTGGAACTATGAAAAAAACACCAAAATATACAAACGGAGTAGTCCATGTGTAAGATAGGTAACATCAAGGATAATGTGAGCTCAGGAGCGCCGTGGTCTCGTGGTTAGCGTGAGCAGCACACGTAAACAAACATTGAAACACACGACGTCAGTCGACTACAGCGCACGAAAGAGAGAGTATTCCTGCTAACGAGGCTCCCTGGCTGACAGTCCACTGTTCGCTACTTTGGACGAGAGTGCATTAAATACGTGAGATGTAATCCGTGTGCAATATGAATCCAGCAAATATAGCTCCAATAACAATCGCACGTTTTTGCGGTGCGGTCGCAAAACACAGACCCTAAACTTATTACAGTGAATGAACGAACGGACAGATCGTAATTTTGCGAAAATGAAGAAAGTAAACTTTTCACTCGAGGGATGACAAGAACCAAGGACCTCTCGTTCTACAGCTGCTCGCGCTTACCACCCGACCACGGCGATTCTGAGGTCACACTATCCTAGATTTTGCCTATCTTGCGCGTGGACTACTCAGTTTGTATATTATGGTTATTTTTTTCATAGTTCCACACAAATTCTTCCTGTTTTCTCGATTGATCTGTGTTCAGTTTTTCAAGGTCTATCCACTGTGCCAACTTATAACTAAATCTGAGGGGGGTGCGATGGGGAGGTTCCCTTGTGAGTACGAATGACAGTTCGCTCAATGCACTGCCCTTTTATACCTTGTGTACCTAAAGCAGGCAGTATAAGCCAAGTGATACACGACATACAAAAACCAGCACAAGTAAGAAGAAGAAATACTAGAGGATAAATTGCAGTCCGCTATAGACTCTATTGAAAAGAATACTACGTTAATGCTAGAAACGACTCGGCTGAATTAGTGGGAAGATGCACAATCATGAAGTTCCTATCGAAAAATAGCCTTTTCTTTGAAACAGTAACAGAAACAATGTGTATGTGCATATCGCTATTCCATGCCTTCTGTGACCTTAATGTATGTACTGGAAACTGAGAATCAAATTTTTTCGATGTTTTATCAATTTCTACATTTATTACGGAAATAGTAGGAATGGAAAATAAAAAAATGATTGTCAGAAACCAATTATTATGGGCGGTTTTGACAGTCACATTACAGTGGTGTAGAAAAAAGGCGATATTACCGAAAACGCATCCCAGTGTGGGATGACGTTTACGTAGAACAAAGTCAGTCGTGCTTTGCAACCACGATATCGCAATCATCTCGGAAAAGGTTCTTTCGCGAACCTGTGTTTACTGAGACTTTTTTGCTTATAGTGTCGTGTAGTTTCAGCTGTATGCGTTTACGCCGTAAATGATGATACATCATGTGTATAAATCTATACTCCAGATGTATACTTTCAGAAAAGTATTTCCCAAAGCAGTTTCTGTCAGATGTAAACAATCTTTTCCTTTTTCTGAATGCTTTACCTGCTATAGTTCAATTCTTTTATCTTGGCGGCTCGCGAATGCCCGCCCAGACGCGGGAGATTGCTGCGTTGCCAGTTGCACACGACGCACGCGCCAAGAGAAGCAGCGCCATAGTAGAGCAGAGAGACGAAAACATTGAGTATGATGTTGCCAAAGCAGCGAAGCAAAGAATTGCGTCGGACAATCAAGTAGCTCGGCAACATACGAGCCGAAATTCTGCTTTAAATAATACTTTTAATACTGTCGCAAAAGAACATATCTCAATATGTATAGTAAAACAGCGACTGCGGAAGAGAAGATATACAAAACAAAACAGATAACATGAATATTGTATGTGTACCTTTTCACTGTTTTTAATTGCTGTGAAAGGAAATATTGGAGGACACAATTAGAAACACCGAAAACTTATTATGATTATAATGAAGAGAGAAAGCACTAGAAATTACAAAAAATTACATTCAAACGAATAAAATTTATGAAGTAAGACACTTCGATGTTGTTTATAAATAAAGAAAATAATTAGGGCCGAATAAGGTTTCTCAGATCCTTTCGGTTGGTAGCCAAACCCCTTAACCATTACGCTAACGCAAACACCTTTCCTTGCTATCGCCTGAGTTAAGAGGATTATTGCTTGTTTGGTTTAATTAATTGATAGAATATGAAGCAGTTGGTACAAAGAATGCTTTTCCCAAACTTTGTATGAAAGTAAGTCTGCTATCAAGACATTGCTTTTGTTCAATTACTTTGTGACTGTACGTTTCTAAAACTGGAAACACACGTCCGTGCTCTGCACTGCAGTCGAGCTCTGGCAACATCGTTCTCTGTTCATTGGCTGACTGTGTTTTGTGACGTCAGATGCGTAGAACGAACCTAAACTCGGCCGCCGTCATAAATGACGCGCACTATAGTGCCAGATTACGTTGTACTCCCCTTGTATTTCTGCCGTCGTAGTTATTTAGTTGCCCAATTAGCAAAACCGTGTGCGGCCGAAACAGCCAGCACTGCGTGGGGGTGGGGAGGGAGTCGGGCGTCCGTTGAGGACTCGTGGCTGCCGTTTCGGGGCGCCAGCTGTGCGCCGCCGTTTCCGCCCCCGTTTGGCGCTCGTTTATTCGGATTCGCGAGCGTGCCAACGGGCCTCCCACTGTTTCCATCAGCTGGAAAAGTTCCGCCTTTCACGGGCTCTGTAGCACGCTCCTCAGCTTAGCGAGAAAGGCCCGCCGATTGATTGTTCCTGTTTGAAGGTGTACCACTGGTCCGCAGTGTAAATGCGACTCCAGGGGCCAGGAATATCAAGCGCTGTTGCTCCTGGGTTTTGTATACGTGTAGAAAGGCAAACACGGCCAAGCTGTATTTCTAGCGCAATCCTGGTGGATAAATTTAGAGAACCTGTATTCGAGGAAGATTACCTTATGCCACATGTCGCTTATTCATCATGAGGATAAGAGTGACAGGGCACGGACAGAGGTGTGTATATAGACAGTTATTTTGCCCTCACTCAATACATGAATCAATTAGAAGAAAATTTCGGTATATCGGTTGTATTATTACTATGTACCCTCCGCCATGCACTGTACAGCGCCTTATGAAGTGTACATGGTAGTGGCTCCCAACTTTCCTGGAGTGTCGTCTGATAATTAGCTTCCCTTCTCCGTTAACCCCCCCCCCCCCCCCCCCCCCCCCCCCCCCCCCCCCCCGCGCCTACCATCCGCAACATTAGCGAGCGACTAGAGTTGTAAAACTACCGTTGGCTACAGTAGACTACCATAAGTAAGCGTAGGCTACGGTAGCTTTGCTAGGAGCCTTGGTCAGTTAAAATCATAACCGCGTTAAGTGTACGTTAGGTGTGTTGCATACCTATCGGGCGCTATCTCATTTCGCTCTCTTTATTTGCGTATGCGATCGGTATTTTACTAGAAACTAGAAGCGGGGAATCGTTGTGAAACTAAGTGAGGATATATAATAGGTCTCGTAAACTACGGAAAATTTTTGTTCTACATAGCTATCCGCCTGTCCGCTACTTAAAAGGAAATAGCATTTATAGCAAAATTGAATCTATCAATATTTAATTCAAGTTATATTCGAGGGATGCTGCACTAAAAATAAAGAAAACATGATACAGATTTATTAGATGACACTATATAACGCAATTTCCTCAAAAAAAGGTAAAATAAAAAAAAACGAAAACAAAAACATATCAAACACAATTCAGTACTTCGTCGAGCTTATATAAAACATGTTTCTGCTATTCATACACAACTTCCGCATTGATCAATGATATCAGGAAACGCTTGCCTTTAATGACGATGATGAACGTTCTACTAAGTATAAATTAACAGAAATAATTATTTATATTTTTTATGTTTTTGCATGGCAAGTGCTGCTACATCAGAAGTAATTGCTTTGGTTACATAAAAGCACAGAAGTTACGTGATCAACAAATTTTTGTTACTTATAAAATACATTTTTTTTGTAATGATATAATATACACAACGGACCAACACTGAACAATATGCGGTTCTAATTACGTGCAAAACAAACAAAAAAGTAGTTGGCTCCCAGTTTCTCTATCACTCATTCATTTGTGTTTCTTTCCCGACCAATACTACGAATACTACCGGTAATTCTACCTGTTACTACGTCTTTTATGTAGTTTACCAAAACTTCCTAAGTGTAGTTTTGGTAAAGCGCAACTCTACGTGCAACTAAATTTTAGACTGAAAAAGACTTTGTTTTGAATACTTTTATTTTCAAAATGACGAAACGTACATGATATTTAATATTCTTAAAACGAGATCTAATAACTGAAGGACACTATTATTGGTAGTGTTTATTTCTAACAACCATTTTTTATAGACTGATGAAGCAGTTATCAATGCCTTCTTCTCAGAGAAGAAAGCAGCTACATGTTTGCAGCAATATATGCACTCTTTGCACCAATCCTGTGCCTTCACCCGCTCCCTGCAGCCTCATTTAAAATCAATCAAGTTGAAATGCATCCTCTACACTTGATTACTGGATTCCTTACTTCTGAATTGGCAGAAACTGGAAGACTTCAGGCTGCCAATTCTTTGTGTGCGACCAATGCCACTATTAGCAACAATAATAATAATAATACTGTGTAGGCCTTTCATCAGTATAGCAGCCATTCCATAGTTAGTGTTGAATTGAGCTATCAATTAGATCGTTTATCTATTGCGATGTGCACAATGAAGCAATTTCTAGTCCATTGCGGGAACTACCACAACTCTAACAAGTCATTTCCATGAGATATTTAAGAATACGTGTCTCAGTTTTACTGTCACATATGCGTGGGAGCATGTACAAGATAGTTTAATTATTTATTTGGCTTTCGGCAGCAAAGACCATACAGCCAGCAGTAGCTACCAAAGCGCCATGTTAACATAATAGTAATTTCTACAGTAGAACAATAGAAAGAGTTTGACTTACAAACATAAGTTCTTAATGAATATAAAAACATTGAAAGACGGACACCATACAGCAAGCAGTAGTTACAACAGTGGCAAGTTAACATTAGTGCAGTTCTCGCAATAGAACAAGAGTGTGAAGTATAAAGATACACTGAAGAGCCAAAACATTATGCCCACTGCTCACCGCGGCGTTGAATGCCGCTTGACCGGCCAAGGTTGCCGAGCGGTTCTAGGCGCTTCAGTCCGGAACCACGCGGCTGGTACGGTCGCAGGTTCGAATCCTGCCTCGGGCATGGATGTGTGTGATGTCCTTAGGTTAGTTAGGTTTACGCAGTTCTAACTTCTAGGGGACTGATGACCTCAGATGTTAAGTCCCATAGTGCTTAGAGCCATTTTGATGCCCCATGCCCGGGTTCCTGGGTTCGATTCCCGGCGGGGTCGGGGATTTTCTCTGCCTCGTGATGGCTGGGTGTTGTGTGATGTCCTTAGGTTAGCTAGGTTTAAGTAGTTCTAAGTTCTAGGGGACTGATGACCTCAGCTGTTAAGTCCCATAGTGCTCAGAGCCATTTTTTTGATGCCGCTTGGTGGCCTTGTGCGCACGTGACGCAGTAAGGAAACTATGTAAGCGGACCAGAGACGAGAGGGGTATCAGCCTAGCGAAGATACGGGCTGCATATGGGGAAATTCATCGAGATAAGCGACTCTGACAGAAGGCACATGGTTACTACGCACAGCCTGTGAACGACTATCTCGAAAACGCCGAAGCTGGTCGAATATTTGCGTGCCACTGTCTTTAGCATCTACGGAAAGAGGTAAAAGAACAGTTAAATTACCACTGGGCGCTAAATGGTTAGATGTCCAGGACTCTTCACAAACATGGGGTTCGTAGGCTTGTCTGCTCTATAAAGTAGGATGTATGGTGTTTTGTGGTATCTCTTCCGAAAGAGCACAATGCTTGGGCAAGCACAAGTGTTTGGGAGCACAGTGTTCGTGGTACATTGTTGAACATGGAACACCGCTGCAGGCGACCCCTGCGTGTTCCCATGTGCAATCAACGGCATAATCATTTACTACTGTAGTGGGTACGGGACCATCGGGATTCGACCGCGGACCATTGGAAACGTGTCCGCTCTTCGGATGAATCACGTTTCTTGCTACACCAGTTCGACGGTTGTCTCCGCAAACGCCGTTATCGAGGCGAACGGCGCCTCCAGACATGAACTTCGCCACGGGGCAGGCTGGTGGGAGGGGTATTATGCAATGGAAAACACTCTCGTTCGCTTGCGTGCGATCTTCGGTTATAGTCGAAGAAATCTTTTCAGCTGCGGACCACCTGCATCCCATCACGCTTGATGTCTTCCCTGTCGGCGATGTCATCTTCCAGCACTATAATTGTCCGCGTCTCGAAACCAGAATGGCGCTACACTCGTATGAAGAGCATGATAGTGAAATTATGTTGATGTCTCTGCCACCAAATTCGTCAGATGTGAATCCGATGGAACCCTTCTGGGTCGCTATCGCGCTCTGGCACCACGTACACAAACCAGCGGGAATTACGTGACTTGTGTGCAGGCATCTGTTGCCACTTACCTCCACAAACATGCCAACAAATTGTAGACTCAGTGATACGCAGAAATGGATGTTGTATTGCGTACAGAAACGGTCCAGCAAGCTATTAAACATGTGGTCATAATGTTTTGGCTCCTCAGTCGCCGGCCAGTGTGGCCGTGCGGTTCTAAGCGCTTCAGTTTGGAACCGCGTGACCGTTACGGTCGCAGGTTCGAATCCTGCCTCGGGCATGGATGTGTGTGATGTCCTTATGTTAGTTAGGTTTAAGTAGTTCTAAGTTCTAGGGGACTGATGACCTCAGATGTTAAGTCCCATAGTGCTCAGAGCCATTTGAACCATTTGAGCTCCTCAGTCTTTCGTAATATAAATTAAAACAAAAATTAGGACCCAGATATCGAAGCAGGCCGATCCATAGGAGTTCATAGCAACTTATAACTGAAAGCTGGACAACGTTGTCGTTTATGAAGATCAGTTCTTAATGCTAAATAAGGATCCATTCAGATGTCCCAGTTTTCGAATCTGGCTGGTTGCCTGGGAGGACAAGAGCCACACAACTTATAGGTCAAAGCTAGATTCTTTGTAAATAGTTAGCGAACAAATGATGCATCTGTGTACATCGATTCGGTGTAGTAAAGCAGTCTGACCTTTTAGGTAGGTGGGGGGAGGGGGGGGGGGGAGAGCCCCTCGCAACCAATTTCGGCCCCTTGCGGCCGAGTACTTGTTGCACGCCAATATGACATGGTTCACGTCCTCCACCACCATTGTCCTGATCGCAGAAGCGATGATTTTCAACCAGTGTAGGTGGGAAAGATAACACCCGTGTCCCAGCTTCATGCGGATGAGTCACATGACGTGTACTAAGTTTCACAGAGGTGAGCCATGAGCGGGAGGAGGCCACCCTATAACGGCTGGGAAAAGTGCTATTCACAGTTCCAGTCGTGGTAAGCAGTTTCCTTGAACGGCGACTTGAAATCCGTGTAAGGGATTAGTGTTGGGTGGAACTGTCCTTCTGTAACGCTCCTCTTAGCGAGACTGCCACGATGCCCTTTCATCGGAAGTAACTGGATGTCAAAGGCAGATACAAGGTATGTGTGTAGTGGGTACACAATGGGAGGAAATATCCATACATTCATTCCACAAGCTGTGACTTCCTCCACACTTCTTCACGCCTAAGTGCTAGTATTTTTTTTTAAAAAAAAAAGGTAGATGTTGGTATCTTACGTAATTAGTATTACACTCTTATGAAATATTGTTGATAATACAGGGTTATTACAAATGATTGAAGCGATTTCACAGCTCTACAAAAACTTTATTATTTGAGATATTTTCACAATGCTTTGCACACACACATACAAAAACTCAAAAACTTTTTTTGGGCATTCACAAATGTTCGATATGTGCCCCTTTAGTGATTCAGCAGACATCAAGCCGATAATCAAGTTCCTCCCACACTCGGCGCAGCATGTCCCCATCAATGAGTTCGAAAGCATCGTTGATTCGAGCTCGCAGTTCTGGCACGTTTCTTGGTAGAGGAGGTTTAAAACACTGAATCTTTCACATAACCCCACAGAAAGAAATCGCATGGGGTTAAGTCGGGACAGCGTGGAGGTCGTGACATGAATTGTTGATCATGATCTCCACCACGACCGATCAATCGGTTTTCCAATCTCCTGTTTAAGAAATGCTTCTGCTTTAGCCTTTTCCGTAAGATTTTCCAAACCGTCGGCTGTGGTACGTTTAGCTCCCTGCTTGCTTTATTCGTCGACTTCCGCGGGCTACGCATGAAACTTGCCCGCACGCGTTCAACCGTTTCTTCGCTCACTGCAGGCCGACCCGTTGATTTCCCCTTACAGAGGCATCCAGAAGCTTTAAACTGCGCATACCATCGCCGAATGGAGTTAGCAGTTGGTGGATCTTTGTCGAACTTGGTCCTGAAGTGTCGTTGCACTGTTACGATTGACTGATGTGAGTGCATTTCAAGCACGACATACGCTTTCTCGGCTCCTGTCACCATTTTGTCTCACTGCGCTCTCGAGCGCTCTGGCGGCAGAAACCTGAAGTGCGGCTTCAGCCGAACAAAACTTTATGAGTTTTTCTACGTATCTGTAGTGTGTCGTGACCATATGTCAATGAATGGAGCTACAGTGAATTTATGAAATCGCTTCAATCATTTGTAATAGCCCTGTATATCTAAGAAAAAAATGACGCACCACGAAGGTATTATTTGAATGGGACGGAAAACGGTAGATCTGTTGTATATGTAGAGAATTAACAGATGATTACAGTTTCAGAAAAATGAGGCGGGTTATTCAAGAGAAAGAGCATCACAAGTTGAGAAAATTAGTAATGTGTTGACCTACTTGTGGCCGTTATGCAAGCAGTTACTCGGCTTGGAATTGATTGCTCGAGTTTCTGGATGTCATCCTGACGGATATCGTGCTAAATTCTGTCCAAATGGCGAGTTAAAACGTCAAAAGTCCGAGCTGGTTGGAGGGCTCTGGCGCTGTGGTGTAAGGGTGCCGCTGATTCCAACCAAAGGGGGTCCTGTTGTGGAAAGAAATGGTACCCCAGACCACCACTCCTGGTTGTTGGGACCAATGGAGAACGACAGTCGGGCTGGTATCGCACCACTGTCTGAAGCGTCCCCAGACACGTCTTTGGCTTGGAACCTCATTGACTGCAGTAGCATTATGTTCAGTGATGAGCCCCGCGTGGAACTGAGCCCCGGTGATCAGAGCAGGCGTGTCTGGAGATTCCCCAGACAGCGGTTGGAAACAAACCTGGCTGTTGCCCACCGTATGATACAACAACCAGGAGTGATGGTCTGGTTGCCATCTTTCTTCACAGAAGATCCTTTTCGTTGATATCCGCGTCACCCTGTAACAACAACGACGTTATACTATTGTACATATAAATAATTTTTTCTCCTGATTTTCGATAAATTGGTGTAATCGATGTTCTGATTTCATTTCTTTTTTGTTTCATGCCATTATGTTAAAGAAACTGTAAACAATTTTCGATGTGAATATTAATGTTTATGTCAAATTTCAAGCAATATTGTAATAGAAGTGTAAGAAATGTTGAAAGTGTTGTAAGATGTTAAAGTTGTAATTGTGCGTCTGGTCCATACGTAGGCAATGTATTAGGATATGTAGAATGCAAAACCTCTGGTGAATACCCTGTCTGTAAGGGAGCGGTAAAAGGTGGATGGCAGGCGAGCGCGGGAAAATGCACACGGGCGCTGCACGGCATAACGGGCTCAGCAGTTATAGTCGGAGTTGGGCATTGGTCTGAGCAACACGTTCTGGATCGAGGAGGCTCTCCTGGAAGAGGTAGCTTCATTGAGCCTCGGATATGCCCTTCCGACGCCTATACAGCATGGCAAAATTCCATAGGCACTAAATGGAAAAGTATTGCGACGCTAAGAAGAAGTAAAGTGCCGATACATCAAGAGCCATAGCTGTGGTTGCATGTGTGCCCTGTGCTTGGCCATCTCGCTGCCCGCCAACCGCCACATCGATACAAACAGGTTGAAACTTTTAGTACTGTATTCGTGTGGACCAGTGTTACTTTTGTTCCATACTGTTCAATAACAACTTAAATTTTACCAGACCTATCCTATTATTTAATTATCCTCACAACTAACCTAGACAGGGTCCTCTCCAAATGTTGTGCAATCCGAGTGTCCCGAAATGAAAAATTAAAGTTTGCGTTAATAATAATTACCTGCAGACCTAGCTATGTTAGAATGATGTTTAAAGAACTGTCTTGTTAATGAACCATTAGATAAATAATGAAGGTCTGACAGAGTTGGAAGATAATTTTGAAATTGGTTTAGTAATGAAGTTTAATTATTTCGAGACAGATAAAAAGGTATTTAAATAAGCAGGAAATAAGATAAAAAGAGTAGTAACTCATATACTGGAAATCTTGAGCGCATAATGAATTCAGTAATCAAATTTTTTTTATTACAGTGATCATAAGTTTCAGGGTCCACCCCCCTTTTTTATTCATTTGAATTCTGAAGTGCTCTAAATTGATTTGACCAGCAAAAGTTAAAGTCAATGTAAAAGCCAAAATTTATCAGTGGTTTACCTTTATCGAAATTGACATTGTGTGTGTGTTTCGAAAGTGCTATTTCTAGGGTAACCTATGCCCGATTTTAATCAGATCAATAGACAGTACGAAGTTTTGTAGTAAATATTATAGTGTAATGCTATGTATTTATGGTTTATCCATATTAGTACAGAAAGTGAAATTGTCAGTTCAGTAGATTTTGTGGTTCTAAAATTTACCATATTATGCAGTGTTATTACGGGTGGTTTTGCATGAACGTACATCAACTTGTACAGGGAAGAAACTCAGTTAATGCCTAATTAGGCTGGCGACCGTATAATCAACAAATTGGTAGCATCTTCTGTGTTGTTTCTTGTCCGTCCTGACGTGTAGTTGCATTTCGGACTTGCTTGACGTATCATTGTTATTACCGAGTGGGTGTAAGTCTGATTTGCCTCCATTCAGGTACACGCGGTCAATTTCTATACTAAAATCCTTTCTCATAAGGTGAAGCCCGTCAACTTACCATAGTACAGGCCTTAATGAGTATCGTGTGCCCCGAAAGCGCCTCCGTTACAACCCTCATAGCACAGCGGTAAGTCGACGATATTGTACGCTCCGTTTTGTTACTGTTCGTGGAAAGCCGTGCTGGGCTTACATTTAAGTAAGATAACGCCTGCCCGCACACCGCGAGAGTTCTTCATGTTTGTCCTCGTGCTTGCCAATCGCTACCATGGCCAGCAACGTGGCCGTATCTCTCCACAACTGAGAACGTTTGGAGGCTTATGGAGAAGGTTCTCCAGCCAACTCGGGATGTTGACGATCTAACGCTCAAGGTGGACAGAATTTGCCTCAATATCCCTCAGGAGGACATCAATACCAAAACAAATAACTGCTTGCATAAGGGTCACAGGTGTAGGGTGACCAGACGTTCAGATTAATCCGGACGTGTCCTCCTGCTTAGCTCTTTGTCCGGGGTCCGGGCGAATTTTTACAGTGTCCGGCTTTTTCTCAAAGTTGAGCGTAATACAATTAAATTTACAATTCGTCCCGCTCTATTGCTATTTTCTTAAATACTTTAAATATTGGCACAGCCTTCGTGATAAACACGCAAATGCGGCGTTAGAAGGTGGCCCCAGGATCGTCGATGCTATCGTTGATCTATCTGTAAGCGAATGCAAATATCGATTATTTAAAATTTTCATTTCGTATCCTGGCTTTGTATTGGCTAGGCTTCCTGTAGTGCAAGTGTGATTTGTGAATGTAGTTTTTAACTAAGTGAGTTACGTAAAATATTTGGCTATGCCTAAACGAAAGTGTACATTTTCTGACGTCCTTTCCTGCAAATATCCGGCTTTACGAAAGGGAGAAATGAATTTGAAGCGGAATGTTATTTGGAGCTGGAACGTACGTCTCAGTGGCCAATAAAGGTAAGAAGTAATTCGACAGATTAACTGTCATGATTTTATTTCGTTGTTTCATAGTCATTCAATTTATTTGTATTCGGAAGGGTTAAGTGCAGTTTACATGTCGTCAGCTGCTGCTTGAATTGTAGATGTTGGTAGCGGTGCATCGAATGAAGGGAGGTTGAATGGTCTTACGTTTTTCGCTTTGTACACAATTCCGTGTTGTTGACATAACAAAACAATTGACGCCACACTGTCACCACAATCAATGTTTTTAATTCTTTTTATATTGCTCAGTTAACAACCACCTGACCATCAGTAACAATTAACTACTAGTTTTACCGGTTAATTCCCGGCAGTCACGTGACTTTTCCAAAGCTGACGGATGATATCCTCATCTGTAGTTGACGCGTTTGATGTGTCCTCTTTTTTTCTTCCTTTGTCCTCCTTTTTAAACAACTGCATCTCGTCACCCTACACAGGTGGACCAATTCGTTATTGACTTGCTCAATTTGTGAAGCTCTTGAATAAATCGTTGAATTTTTATGAAATTCGTGACCGAAAAACCGTCGCAAGGCTTTGTTTTTACCACTCAGAAAATTTAATTTTACTCCTCAGGCTACCACTGGTATGTGGCGGTGTAGATGTACATGCAAACTTCGTTTATTAGAAAAAAATACGTCGTTTACTTATTCTAGAAACAGTTTCATTACTAATTCTAGAAACAGTTTCATTATTTGGGCGACAGACATGGTCGTTATCAAAATTGTCGAGGGAATGTGCCAAAAAGAAAGCGGAGAAAGAGTTCGAGGGAGAGACGGTGGCGGTAAACTCATCAGCGGAGGAAACAACGTTAGTTCGCCAAGTCGGTAATTAGTTCCGGCACGAACCGGCTCCCCGCTGCTTCGCCCCCCCTCCCCGTCGAGGAGGGATGTTGTGGCCGAGCAAATCAGAGCAGCCGTCGGTGCCACTTAGCGATAATCGCCGTGCCAAACGGGGCGGGCAACCCAGCTCCCACGCCATGTTACCACGCCTTCGGTTTTGAGGAGAGAGTCAGCTGAGCATGGCGAAACAAACCTATGTAAAGTCGTTGATGAGGAAAATAACAAGTACTTATTCCAACTAGAGCTGTAAAATTATTGTTACCTACTGTAGACTATAGTAAGCCTTGACTACGGTAGTTTACCTAGTAGCTTTGGCCAGTTACGACTAGAAACGCGTTGCCTGTATGTTAAGTGTGTTGCGTACCTATCGGGCGTTGCCTCTTTTCGATCGCCTTCTTTGCATGTGCGATCAGTTTCGTACTAGGCGGCGGTGAACAGTCTAGAACTAAGAGAGGATGTATAAAGGGCTGCGTAACTTACGGAATTTTTGTTGTAGATAGTTATCCTCCTGTCTGTTACTAAAAATATATAATGTTTATAACAAGATTGAGATTATTAATGCTTACGTCTGGTTTTATTCGAAAATTGTTGATTTGTAATATGGAACAGAAGGATGTCATTGTAAAAATATAAAAATAATACAGATTTATCATACAGCGCTGGAAACCGCTATTTTCTCAAATAAAAAACTACAAAACAAGAACATATCAAACATCGCTTCACTACTTTGTCCAGCTTATATAAAATTTCTTTCTGTTCAAAAGCTTCTGTTCTCTTCTTGTCTGTACTGCTTGCCGCACAAGTTTCACTTTCGTAACAGGTTACACTCCAGACAAATACCTTCAGAAGAGACTTCCTAATCTTTAAATTGATATTTAATGTTAACAAACTCGTATTTTTGAGAAATGCTTTCCGTGCTATTGTTAGTTTGCATTTTTATTCTCTCTACTTTGGCCATCATCAGTTGTTTCGCTGCCCAAATAACAAAACTTGTATTCTACTTTTAGTGTCTCTTAAAACTGATCTAATTCCCTCGGCGTCTTCTGATTTAGTTCGATTACATTCCTTTACCCTTATTTTTCTTTTGTTCATCTTACTATCTTTTTTCGAGATACTGTCCATTCCGTTCAGCTGCTCTTCCAAGTGTTTTGCTGTGTCTGGCAGGTGTACAGTGCCATCGGCAAACCTGAAAGTTCCGGAAACCTCTTCTCCATGAACCTGAACTCCTTTTCCAGATTTCTTTCCAGTTTCCTTTACTGTTTCTTCAGACTGAATAACTGTGGGAGGTGCTACAACCCTGTGTCAGCTCCGTCTCAGCTGCTGCTTCCCTGTGATGTCCTTCAGCTCTTACAAGATCAGTTTAGTTTCTGTATAAGTTGTAAATAACTTCTCGCTCCTTGTATTTTACGCCTGCTAACTTCGCCCAATTTCAAAGAGTGTAGTTCAGTTGGTTGACAGAGCATCGACATCATCGTTTCAGAAAGGGTGAGTCTGACATATGGGCCATCGATTTTGATCACATTTTGCAGCGACGTTCTGTATCGAAAACAAAGGGCGCGTGTTTCGGCTTCTGCCTAGTTTTTGAAAAAAAAAAAAAAAATCGAAGTCAACGTTGATGACGAAAAATCGTATTTTCAGTGCTATCCATCGAATGATCGTCTAAACACAAAAAATTTTATCAGTATAATCTGGGGTCCAAAGTTAATTATGTTAGAGCTATTGGCGTTTTTGTGTTTTCAGGTCGCAGCTTCTCTACCATCATTCAGTGTGTCTACCAGAGCGAGGTCAGAGTTCGACAGGTCAACGCATTAACACTAACCAACTGCTGGTCGATGTTCGATTCTAGGTCGTTCCTTTTTTGCATTCAATATTTTATCGGTGTATTTGATAATATCCTGATAATGGGAATACCTTTCTTCCATTTTTTAAGTGAAAAATCGGGAGACGTGATTAATAATCAATAAATATATATTATGTGTTGACAGTTATTTTCATCGTGATACATGAGGTGCTAGTTAGAACTTTTGTAGGTCACGATGACCCACCGCCCTGCACCGTGAAAGTATATTCCTCTTTGTCAACTGTGTGACGTTTACTTTTTCCAACAGGTAAAGAATTTTATCGTGCGACTTCAAAATACTGCGACATCACACCAAAGCAGAGAATTTACAAGACTGGGCGGATGGTATCAAAATTCATGCATTGGTCCGTAACCAGTTGTTCACGCCTGTCTCTTAAGATATGCTTCGATTCGATTGGTACGCATCCCGATTGATATCTGATAGATGTGCTTTTAGCAACGTGAATCAGATTTGTTTTCCACAAACAATGTAGCGCAAAACATGTCAACGCAGCGAGATTTCGTTCGTGTGTTCCGCACAGCGCGAGAAATGTTTGTGTCTTGCCTGTTTCTGTGATAAGTTTCGCCTCACTTATTACGAGAGCTCACAAATAGACGATCACTTTGAATTACGCAATAATATACTTTTAAGCGTATTTTTGTGCTATGTATCAAGATGAAAATAACTTTCAATAATTATATGTACCTGTTTGGTTATTAATCACACCTCCCGATGTTTTATTTCAAAAGAAGGCAAAGAATCGTATTCCGATTATCAGGATATTATCAAATGCACCGAAAAAGAAATTGAATGGAAAAAATGCCACGACCTAAAATTGATCACGGCTCAGCGGTTTGGCAGTTTAACACTTCGACCGCCCCCCTAGCTCTGCTAAACGTGGCGAATGACGGGTATCCAAGTTCCAGCATGAAAACCCAAAAACGTTAATGACTCGAGCGTTATTAACTTTGGGCCCCATGTTATATTAATAAAAATGTTTGTTTTTAGACGATCTTTCAATGTACAGCACTAAAAATACGATTTTGCGTTATCAACTTTGACCTCGATTTTTTTCAAAAACTGGGAAGTTTCCAGCAAAAACCAGAAACACCTCTCCCTTTATTTTCAGTATAGAACGTCCTTGCAAAATTTCATCGAAATCGACGACCCACATGTCAGACCTTCTCCTTGTTAGCTCTAATTACTGGAAATCACTCATACTAGTGACCAACTTTGACAGCTACAGGGTTAACACGAATTTTTATGACACTGTGTTCCGTTGTTTACACTATTTCTACTTGCTTTGCTGTGCATTTGTTTGTGGAGAGAACCACCCCCGCATGTTGTCTTTGTAGCTGGTTGGTGGCTTCGGCATCGGCTGGGCCAATACGGTAGCTTCGCCTTTATTGACCGCGCCCCGTTGTCTCCACTGGATGCAGACCGTGGCTCATTACACAGGCCATTCACTGTATTAAATTCTTCTGGCAAACTCATCTTCTTAAGGGCTCTCTCGCAATCGATGGCCGCGAAAAGTCGCGGAGGACGAACAGGCTATGCTTTTTCCAGTAGTGTGCTCGAGGGAGAAGCTATTGTGGTAACGAGGAGTGAAATATGAAAACGACGCTCCATATATGCACACTACATCTCTTGATACTTCTCATCTAGAAAGCTCTGAGGGACGCGTATGCTAATTTAGGAAAAGTCATTTTTGTAGCAGAAGGATGTGCAAATTGCGTTTACCAAATATGAGGGTGGTTTGATAAGTCTGGTAAATTTCCGTGAAAGAATGGAACATTTTTGTCTCGCCTTCATGGATGGTAAGCTCGATTATTACAAGGATCGTATAAGGAATTTGAACAATGTACAGCTTACAGTTGATTGTTGACAGCCATCCGAATTGGTCAGTGTGCCGACCGCGATTGAAAATAGAGAAAACCGCGTTTCATGCTGTTATTAAACAGTTTCATTTGAAGGGTTGGACTGCCGCACAATTCGAAACAGGACCGGATGAATTTCATTCAGACTCTGCACCATCATTGAAGACTTTCATTTCGGATTAATGAATTTAATCGTGGCCGGACAAGCACTTAAGTCGAGGGGCGCTCCGGCGTCCTGTTGAGCTCACCACAAAGGAAACCATTGACAAAATACGTGACGTGGTAATGCAAGACAGGCGAATAAAATTTCGTGAGACTGTAAGCATCTCTACTGAGCAAGTGAATAATATTCTGCACGGAGAACTGGCCGTGAAGGAGCTGTGTACGAGGCGGGTGCCGCGATTGTTCACAGTCGGCCAAAAGCACGTACGGCACAACATTTTAGCTCACTGTCTGCTGATGTTTAATCGCAGCCCGCAAGACATTTTGCAGCGATTTGTGACTGTTGATGAAACCTGGATCCATCATTACATACCATACTCAAAACGGCAGTCAGAGCAACTGGCGAAAGCTTGTGAAAGTGCTCCGAAGAGGGCAAAGACCGTTTTGTCAGCTGGTAAGGTGATGGTCACTGTTTTTGGGATTGCCATGGAATAATCCTCACAGATTACTTGGAAAAAGGCGGTACCATAACTGGATGCTATTATACTTTCTTGTTGGATAGTTTGGAAATTGCGTGGCCTAAAAAAAGACCAAGGTTGGCACGCAAAAAAAGTGCTCTTTCATCAGGATAATGCAGCATTCCACATATCAGCTATAAAAATGGTGAAAGTGCATAAATTTGGCTTTGAACTGGTTTCCATACACCCTGTTCACCAGACTTAGCCTCAAGTGCCTTCTTCCTTTTGCCTAACTTGAAACTTTCGTTTGCTAGGAAGAAATTTTCATCAAATGAGGAAGTGATAGTTGCAGTCAATGAGCGTTCTGTAGAATTTGACTGAAGCTGTTTTTCGTTGGCATGAAAAAGCTGAAGGATCGCTGGACGAAGTTTATACTCCTCATAGGAGACTAGGCCGGAAGTAAGGTAATTTGTTTTCGAAACAACTTTTTCTTGCTTTTTTGCGGACGTGTCAAACCACACTCGTATACAGAGCGTTCCGTTTGTCTTGAACAGCCCAAATAACTTAATTTCTATACCTAAGCAAATGTTGTTTAGCTACCCGGGGGGGGGGCGGGGGGGACGTTAGCCAGTATGATACTAACATCAGTACGTCTTTTTCAAATAGCACTCTATATTTATTATTTGGTAATCCATGTCCTCTCGTAAAGAACTGTTCAGAAATGTATCACACTGTACCATTTACAGTGCAGGTATCCGGGGTAATACAACTCGTCCATTTGCTGGAGCTAGCGACAGACAAATGTAAACAAAGTGAAAGTACGCACCGGTCATTCAGTCAACAATCTTCAGGTCAAGGTTGTGTGAGTGCGATGTGCACCAACGAAGAAAAGGCAGATATGCTACTCATCAATGTAGAATATAAGTTATCAGAACTGTAATGATCTGTGTGCATTGTTTTTGTGTTTTGCCATTTGTTCACTGTCAATTCCAGTAAAAATGGTTCAAATGGCTCTAAGCACTATGGGACCTAACATCTAAGATCATCAGTCCCCTAGACTTGGAACTACTTAAACCAAACTAACCTAAGAACATCACACACATCCATGTCCGAGGCAGGATTCGAACTTGTGACCGTAGCAGCCACGTTGTTCCGGACTGAAGCACCTAGAACCGGTCGACCACAACGGCCGGCCAATTCCAGTAAGTGGACGAGTTATGTTATCCCGTGAACCTACACTGTGTGCGAGCGCAGGGGAAGCAATCAGTTTTGTGTTACGGCCGGCTGCTGTGGTCGAGCAGTTCTAGGCGGTTCAGTCCGGAACCGCGCTGCTGCTACGGTTGCAGGTTTGAATCCTGCCTCGGGCATGGATGTGTGTGATGTCCTTAGGTTAGTTAGGTTTAAGTAGTTCCAAGTCTAGGGGACTGATCACCTCAGATGTTAAGTCCCATAGTGCTCAGAGCCATTTTTTGTGTTACGTTTTTAATAACGTTATGTTTACGTGAACGGTCCACTGTGAGAGGTTTCTGAACTGGCGTTGAGGTGACAAAGTGGATTACAGAATAAAAAGATGTAGGTTGTTATTTAAAAAAGACATACTGCTGTTCATTTCTTCGTAACCAACAAAGACAAGAAATGGTACTGATTAATGGCCCATGCGAGGCTTAGCACTGTCTATCGAACACTTGGTTGAAACATTCTGACCACTGCCCACCGCTACATTGAGTGCCTCGTGCTGACGTTGAGGGCACGTGACGAAGTAAGCAAAGTGTATAAGCGGACCAGAGTCGGATGGGGAATCATTCTAACGACGATACGGGCCGCAAATGAGGAAATCCACTTACATAACCAAATTTCACAAAGGCCCGATTGTTGAGGCCCGGCGCCTGGGAAAGAGCATCTCGGAAAAAACGTAGCTGGTTGGTTGTTCCCTTGCCGTTGCTGCGAGCATCTGTGGGAAGTGGTTCAAGGCTAAAGCCACGAGTAGGCGGCAAGATGCTGGACTCGCACATTTCGACACACAACGTGGAGGTCGGAAGCTTGCCCACTCTTTCAAGCAGGGCAGGCGGTGATCTGTGGCATGTAAGCTTTCACGACCGATACTGACATCACTTAAAACTTCTTAGCTGTTATGCCGTGGTCGATGTGTGAAACTTTCTCCTTTCGTTTCCTCTCCGACTGCGGGAGACATCTTCAGAGGTAAAATGCCGAATGACAACCAGAACTCGAGGGAGCGCCGGTCATATAGCCAGTGCAGAGGGAACCACAGTGTATCACTTGGCGTCGACTAAGATATTATGTCTTGTATTGCCAACATTCTCGGTTGAAAGTAATGGCTCGTCATTCTTACGTTGCAATGTTGACATCCTAATTTTGTCTAATTTAACGTATTCCTATTTTTTGTTAAAATTCTGATCAGCCAAAATGAGATTTTTCACTCTGCAGCGGAGTGTGCGCTGATATGAAACTTCCTGGCAGATTAAAACTGTGTGCCAGACCGAGACTCGAACTCGGGACCATTGCCTTTCTCGGGCAAGTGCTTTACCAACTGAGCTACCAAGCACGACTCACGAGCCATCCTCACAGCTTCAATTATTCCAGTACCTCGTCTCCTACCTTCCTAACTTCACAGAACCTCTTCTTGGTCCCGAGTTCGATTCTCGGTTCGACACACAGTTTTAATCTGCAAGGAAGTTTCAATTATTAGGGTGTTTATAAATCACAATAGCCTCTCTATACATAGGCGCATGATAATACGATGTTTTCGATATGATACTTGACTCACTGAATTTTATTACATGATTACCCTCTCTGTAAAGATGTCCAGCTATGGCCGATTTATCCGTATGTCCTAGGCGGCAATTCTTCTTGCGTTCGAGACGGCTGTTAACACTTCTTTTTGTGGTACCAATGTGAACCAGACCACTACTACAAGTAATTTTATATACACTCGGTGTAGCCAAAGGACGTCATATATCTTTTGACGATCTTAAACATTCTTTTATCTTCCTGGTGGGTCTGAAGGTAGTTTCCACACAGTTCTTGCTTAATGCTTTCCTAATGCGATATGTAATCGTACCGATAAACGAAAGGAAAACTTTCCCTTTTGACGGATGTCGTTCCTCGTCGGTCCCGATTCTCTTCGTATGGCGAAGTGCTCGATCTATCTCCTTGTTACAATAATATGTTTAATGTCGACCGTAGATGCTGAAGCACATCTTAGAGGCGCTGGGCCATAGACCATACAGAAAAGCCACGCATACTGATCGTTACATGCATAAAGATTCTGCCACCCCAGACAAAAAAGATGGGTGTTTAAAACTTGCGTAGATAGGGCGCACACATTTTGTGAACCATCTTCCTTAAAAGATAAGCTTGAATGTCTATGGTCGACATTCAAGAAGAATGGTTATTGTACCAAGGAGGTAGACAGACATTTCGCCCTAGGGAGAGAATCAGGACCGATGACAAACGACGGCCGTCAAAGGGGGAAAGTTTTTCTTCCGTTTATCAGTAAGATTACACATTGTACTGGGAAAATGTTCAACAAGTATGGTGTGGAAACTACCTTTAGACCCACCAGGAAGATAAATGAGTTTTAAGACTGGTAAAGGATATACGACGCCCTTTGGCGTTCTTGTAGGTGTGGTACCACGAAAAGGAGTGCTATCACCTGTCTGGTATCACAAGAGGAAATGCCACGTGGGACATACGGATAAATCAGCCGAAGCGGAACATGTTTAGCAAGAGGGTGACCATGATATAAAATTCACTGAGCACTGACAAGGGAACATCCCCACCGCACCCCCCTCAGATTTAGTTATAAGTTGGCACAGTGGATAGGCCTTGAAAAACTGAACACAGATCAATCAAGAAAACAGGAAGAAGTTGTGTGGAACTATGAAAAAAAATAAGCAAAATATACAAACTGAGTAGTCTATGTGCAACATATGCAACATCAAGGACAATGCGAGATCAGCAGCGCCGTGGTCCCGTGGTTAGCGTGAGCAGCAGTGAAACGAGAGATCCTTGGTTCAAGTCCTCCCTCGAGTGAAAAATTTAAATTCTTTATCTTCGCAGTTATGATCTGTCCGTTCGTTCATTGACGTCTTTGTTCACTGTAATAAGTTTAGTGTCTGTGTATTGCGACCGCACCGCAAAACCGTGCGATTAGTAGACGAAAGGACTTGCCTCTTCAATGGGAACCGAAAACATTTGATCGCAAGGTCATAAGTCAACCGATTCCTCCACAGGAAAACACGTCTGATATATTCTATACGACACTGGTGACGGCATGTGCGTCACATGACAGGAATATGTTGTCGACCCACTTAACTTGTACACTTGGCGAATAGGTAAAAAGATTCTTCTACCTTGCCCGATTTAGGTTTTCTTGTGGATGTGATAATCACTCCCAAAAAAGTGATGAAAACATAAGAGTTTGTCACATAAACTGCAACAAATGACTGCAACAGTCGCACAGTTTTCCCTGTGCTCTGTCAAAGCATATGTTTTTCACTTTTTCAAATTTTTCCGTGTGTAGACCGTCAAATCCTGCATATGTCCAAGCAGATCTGAACATGTCCTGGAATTTTGGAGAACGAAGTTGTTTCGTGTGTGTGTGTGCCTGAACTTTGATAACTGTCTGAAAGTAAAAAATCAAAATTTTCACTCGGGGGGAAGATTCGATCCAAGGACGTCTGGTTCCACAGCTGCTCACGCTAACCACAGGACCACGGCGCTACTAAGGTATCACTCTCCTTAATGTTACATATCTTGAGCATGGACTACTGAGTTTGTATATTTTGCTTATTTTTTTCATAGTTCCACACAACTTCTTCCTGTTTTCTCGATTGATCTGTGTTCAGTTTTTCAAGGCCTATCCACTGTGCCAACTTATAACTAAATCTGAGGGGGGTGCGATGGGGAGGTCCCCTTGTGAGACGAATGTCATACAGAAAACCATCGCATTATCATGCGCATATGTATAAAGGCTAATGAGATTTATAAACACTATAATAATTTTAACAGGAAAGAGGAAGGTGTTAAATTAGATAAAATTTGGATGTCAACATTGCGACGTAAGACTGACGATCGATTACTTTCAAGCGAGTATGTTGGCGACGCCAGCGATAATCTCGTAGCCGACGTCACGTTATAGACGGTGGTGTCTTCTACACTGGCTATATAATCGGCGCTCCGTCGAGTTCTGGTTGCAGTTCGCCATTTTACCTCTGAAGATGTCTCCCGTAGTCGGAGAGGAAACGTTAGGAAAATTTTACACATCTACCACGTCATAATGCCCCGGAGTTGAGAACTGTTCTGACGCATGCACAAGTGTTCCGGGGCACACTGTACAACCCATATTGTTAAACGCGGGGCTCAGTAGCGAGCAGCCCCTACGTGTTCCCATTTACCCACCAATTACCATTGCACTAGGCACGGGGTCACTGAGATTGGATCATGGATTGATAGAAACGTGTCGTCTGGTCGAATACATCACGTTTCTTGTCACACCACGGCTGATGTCGTGTCCGGATACACCATTATCCAAGCGAATGGTTGCTCGTAACAATCTCTGCGGACGCAGGCTGGCGGGGACAGTATGATGCTGGGGGGAGGGGTGTGTGAAGTATTCACATGGGACATGTGATAGTGATCAAATGCACCATGATAACTGGCGACTTTGCGAACATTGTTGCGGATCGTCTCCATCTCTTCATGTTTGAGATCTTTCACGACGGCATTGACATGTTACAGCTGGATAACTTGCCGTCTTTCAAGGCTAGAATCGTGCTATAGAGGGCTGAGGAGCATGGTAGTGAAATGAAGGTGATGGTCACCAATGGGCATGATCCGAACCCGATGGAACACATCTGTGACATCTGCTTTGCTCGTCCGACGAGGTAACCGCCGGGTAACTTACCGGAACGTTGCATCAAGACAACGCTGGTACTCTGGATTGCAATCACATTGTCGACAAGTGATCAAGATACAACCATACGGAGTGTCGTCGTGAATATGTGACTGGTTCGAGTGATATTTACCAACAGAATACAGTATGTCACAATGGATGACGACGGTGGAGCGTAATACGAATATGACCTCTGATGTTCTCACTATTCATAAACGACACTCTTTATCAAATAGTACCAGCAGCGTGATAAGGGTCTTTACTATCGACGTTGTGGGAAAGTGTGCCAGTTGGAAAATCATAAGAAATTGCAGATGGACCTAGACAGATGTTCTACTTCTCGCAATGACTGGCAGCTCTCTTTAAATTTACATAAAGGTGCGTAGAACCAAGAGAAAGAACCTGAGTGGCTGTTACGAGGTTAGCGGCGAACACAGTGAGCTCGCCAAAATGTGTAATTATTTAGAGGTAATAAATACTATGGGAGGGGCAGGGGATGACAGATTTGTTGGAGGGGTTCCACGCCATTATTGTTGTGATTTTTCATGCTATTGATTGCATACGAAATAATACGGGATGTCCATTTAAAAGTACACAAGTTTGTGTAGAAAAGTTCCTAAGCCTCTCCCGTACGTTCATGCTGGTGAAAACCGTTTTTGAATATGTATTGTTGATCCAGAGATATGGCAGAGGTAGATGAGACACCCTCTATACTCATGGAGTTAAATGTGAGTCTCTGGTGTTGT
Organism: Schistocerca piceifrons; assembly: GCF_021461385.2. Taxonomy (NCBI): domain Eukaryota; kingdom Metazoa; phylum Arthropoda; class Insecta; order Orthoptera; family Acrididae; genus Schistocerca; species Schistocerca piceifrons. Next base: position 1,035,130,501 of record NC_060139.1, read on the forward strand.
AAGAATGCCGTGGGACCGCTGTGCTAGTTTCCATCGAATACACTGTGTAGGAATCACGAGACTAATGTAACAGTGATCTGGGCGCGTGCAGAGGAATATACGGTCATTTTTGCTCGTTCAGAACACGAATGAAATAACAAAGAAAATCGATAATACTAGTACGACGTACGCTCCGCCATGCACCTTTTAGCGGGTTGGGAACTTTTTCTGTACATGTGGATGTATAAATAGTCTTTGCTCTGCAGATGACCCATCCAACCCTTTGCGCAACTGTCTACGCTCTACTGGATATCACCATGCGTAGAAGGAATTTTCGGTGTTATTTCGACCTAGGTTCGCTTTCCACGATACGAAAAAAAAATGTTGTGAAGATGTTTCCTGTGACGGTGCAGTACAGTTCCCCAAGATACGGCCTTTTCCTCGTTTTATCTATTTTCCATACATATTCGCACATTTTCGCAAAATGTTTTCATCATGGTTGCAGTCGATAGTAAAGTGAAACGCAGTGCACGCTAAGAAACTCGCTTCTCGTGTTTTATCCAACAGTTTTCTGATGCCATTCATGAAGAAATTACCTCGCTGATTTGCATACTCGTCTGGAACGAATGTGTTTCAGATTACGCGTGACGCGGCCTGTAGGCATGTGTTTTGTAGTTTCCTCCTCATGGTTACCCGTAACTCATTACTTGCTTTTTGTTTATAGAGCACAGCTGCATCGATTAAAAACGTTTCTGATTTAGAGACAACTATCAAACTGGCGAATATCCATGTTTACATTGCCTGACAGGAAATGTGAGACAACCACAAGACATGATGGATATCAGTCTTACGTCGTTCATGTACACACAATCGGCGAGAATGTAAATGATCAAGAGTTGCAGTTCTCTGTGACTGGTATAACAACCATTAGAGGGCATTACTCTTCCAGTTTAGTGTTGTTACCGGCCGCTGTGGCCGAGCGGTTCTAACAAGGGGAGGCCGCCAATTGTGAAATTCAGATTCGATTCATACTGCGCATGATAAAAGCTCATGGCCAGAGATGTAATGTGGCAAAGCACCAAGATGCACTTCTCAGCCGTTGTCGAGAAACAGAGACAGTTAAAAGAAACCGTTGCGGTGAAATACTCGAAATACTCTCTACGATTAATAGTTTTCTACAGCGTCGTGGCGCAGCGGTAAGCGCTCTGGTTCGTAATCCGAAGGTCGCCGGATCGAATCTCGTGCCATGCAAATTTTTTTATTATGACTTTTTTGTAATTCAAATGTATGTATATAAAGTATTAATGAATTGCTTATGCATGTTGGTGAAGGCGGATCGCTCTCCAATTGTACCGCCTCCATTTTTCCGTTTTTTTTTTTTAACAGGGTGTACCAAAGCTCTCCCGTCCGCACTGATTTTCGACGATGTTATAAGTTGCGCTAGGGACCGCATCTACCTTCTTTCGAAGTTAGCAGGCAACTACACTGTTATGCGGCGGCTCGTTTCGGCCCATTCAGCATCTGTCCTTCAAGTGTAACGAGCGAGTAACGGAGTTTATATTTCATACCTGCCACAGCAAATTTGTGTTCGTGGGGTCTCTATTCTAATTCGAACGTTTGACTTACGCTATACGTATTCGTTTCGGAATATCGTTTCTACGTCTTCCGTTAACTATACGTGGTTAACATTATGAAGACAATTAATAACATTTGTGAAATACAACTTTGTTTGCGGAAAACATAATGATGTTCGAAGTTGCCAGTTTTTCCACGACAAACGACTTTCAACAACTTATTATATGCATAATTGTTGCAACTGATTGCCGGGAATTATATATATATATATATATATATATATATATTTGAATTATAAAAAACAAATACTAAAAAAAAGGGTTGCAAAGCGCGAGATTTGATCCGGCGACCTTCGGATTACGAACCCAAGCGCTTACCGCTGCGCCACCACGCTGTAGAGAATTATTAATCGTAGAAAGTATTTCACCGCAACGGTTTCTTTGAACTGTCGATTTTCTCGACAACGGCTGAGAAGTGCATCTTGGTGCTTTGCCACATTACAACTCTGGCCATGAGCTTTTATTATGCGCAGTATGAATCGAATCTGAATTTCACAATTGGCGGCCTCCCCTTGTAAGTGCTTCAGTCTAGAATCGCGCTGCTGCTGCGGTCGCAGGTTCGAATCCTGCCTCGGGCATGGATGTGTGTGATGTCCTTAGGTTAGTTAGGTTTAAGTAGTTCTAAATCTAGGGGACTGGAGACCTCAGATGTTAAGTCTCATAGTGCTTAGAGCCATTTTTTAGTGTTGTTGCACTGTTCGTGTTTAGTGTTGTTGTCTGTCACGTACTCGTTTGAGACAGGTTATCAGCACGTGACAAGAGTTTGGAAGTGGCATCATTGTGGGTCTGAAATTCCCTGACGGGTCGATTCGCGCTGTATCCGAGCTTGTGGGACGTTCGGATATCGCAGTGGCCCCATTGCTCGACTGTAGCGGCAGCCATACCCGTCGCAGAGGTTCTGGTACGTCACTGGTTGTGACTGAACTGCCTGTCGCCTTCCGTCTCGGGTTCTACGGCCGACGTTCGTCTGATGATTTTTCTGACGTTTCGCCAGCACGAGTGGCTCGCATTCTGGTGGACAGCAATGGAGGGTGAAACGTTGACAGTGCCAGCAACTCGTGCTGGTAAAACGTCAGAAAAATCATCAAACGATCTTCGGCCGAAGAACAAGAGACAGAAGCCAGCATGCCACGGAAGCCTTAACAGTTTTTCACGTCTACAGCACACATCAATATCTGCATCATAGTCCGCAGGTCCACCTAATGGTGCACGGCGGAGGGTACTTTTCGTACCACTGACGGAATACTCCTACCTTGTTCCACTCGCGAACAGCGCGTCCGAAGAATGATTGTCGGTAAGGCTCTGTATTGACTCTAATTTCTCGGATGTTCTCCTCGTGGCCATTACGCGAGACCTGTCGGGGGGAAGAAATATGTTGCCCGACTCTTTCCCGAAGGCGCTCTCTCGGAATTTCAGCAATAAATCTCTCCGTGACGCACAATGCCTCTCTCGTGAAGTCTGCAAGTCGAGTTGTTCAGCATCTCCGTAACGCTCTCGCGCCAGCTAAACGATGCCGTGACGAAACGTGCCGCTCTTCGTTTGATCGTCTCTATCTCTTCTATCAGTCCTATCTTGTAGGGGTCCCAGACAGATGAACAATACTCAAGAATCGCTCGAACAAGCGCTTCATAAGCCACTTCCTTCGTGGATAAGTTACATTTCCCTAAGATTTTTTCTGTTAATTTGAGTATGGCATCTGCTTTTTCTACTATTCGTTATATGTAGTAATTCCAATTAAAGTCGCTGTGGGTAGTTACTCCTAGATATTTTAGGGTAGATACTATTTCCAGCGGTTTTTCATCAATAGTGCAGCCCTACGGTAGTGGATTTCTTTTCCTATGTGTGCGCGATATGTTAATTTATTTATGTTCAGGGTCAACTGCCAGAGCCTGCTCCATTTATCAATTCTGTGGAGGTTATTGTGCAAATCGTTACTACTTTCTTATAGACAACCGTATCATGCTTAAAGAACATCCGATGCATTCTACTAGATTATTTTTGTATATTATAAACGGTAGCGGTCTTACCATACTTCCTTGGTGTACTCATTACGCGAAGCTAAATGTAGTGTGAGGAGGGCTGTGCGAGAGGCGTTCAATGAATTCGAAAGTAAAGTTCTATGTACTGACTTTGTAGAAAATCCTAAGAAATTTTGGTCTTATGTCAAAGAGGTAGGTGGATCAAAACAAAATGTCCAGACACTCTGTCACCAAAATGGTACTGAAACAGAGGATGACAGACTAAAGGCCGAAATACTAAATGTCTTTTTCCAAAGCTGTTTCACAGAGGAAGACAGCACTGTAGTTCCTTCTCTAGATTGTCGCACAGATGACAAAATGATAGATATCGAAATAGACGACAGAGGGATAGAGAAACTATTAAAATCGCTCAAAAGAGGAAAGGCCGCTGGACCTGATGGGATACCAGTTCGATTTTACACAGAGTACCCGAAGGAACTTGCCCCCCTTCTTGCAGCGGTGTACCGTAGGTCTCTAGAAGAGCGTAGCGTTCCAAAGGATTGGAAAAGGGCACAGGTCATCCCCGTTCTCAAGAAGGGACATAGAACAGATGTGCAGAGCTATACACCTATATCTCTAACGTCGATCAGTTGTAGAATTTTGGAACACATACTATGTTCGAGTATACTGACTTTTCTGGAGACTAGAAATCAACTCTGTAGGAATCAGCATGGGTTTCAAAAAAGACGATCGTGTGAAACCCAGCTCGCGCTATTCGTCCACGAGACTCAAAGGGCCATAGACACGGGTTCACAGGTAGACGCCGTGTTTCTTGACTTCCGCAAGGCGTTCGATACAGTTCCCCACAGTCGTTTAATGAACAAAGTAAGAGCGTATGGACTATCAGACCAATTGTGTAATTGGACTGAAGAGTTCCTAGATAACAGAACGCAGAATGTCATTCTCAATGGAGAGAAGTCTTCCGAAGTAAGAGTGATTTCAGGTGTGCCGCAGGGGAGTGTCGTAGGACCCGTTGCTATTCACAATATACATAAATGACCTTGTGGATGACATCGGAAGTTCACTGAGGCTTTTTGCGGATGATGCTGTGGTGTATCGAGAGGTTGTAACAATGGAAAATTGTACTGAAATGCAGGAGGATCTGCAACGATTTGACGCATGGTGCAGGGAATGACAATTGAATCTCAATGTAGACAAGTGTAATGTGCTGCGAATACATAGAAAGATAGATCCCTTATCATTTAGCTACAAAATAGCAGCTCAGCAACTGGAAGCAGTTAATTCCATAAATTATCTGGGAGTACGCATTAGGAGCGATTTAAAATGGAATGATCATATAAAGTTGGTCGTCGGTAAAGCAGATGCCAGAGTGACATTCATTGGAAGAATCCTAAGGAAATGCAATCCGAAAACAAAGGAAGTAGGTTACAGTACGCTTGTTCACCCACTGCTTGAATACTGCTCAGCTGTGTGGGATCCGTACCAGATAGGGTTGATAGAAGAAATAGAGAAGATCCAACGGAGAGCAGCGCGCTTCGCTGCAGAATCATTTAGTAATCGCGAAAGCGTTACGGAGATGATAGATAAACTCCAGTGGAAGACTCTGCAGGAAAGACGCTCAGTAGCTCGGTACGGGCTTTTGTTGAAGTTTCGAGAACATACCTTCACCGAGGAGTCAAGCAGTATATTGCTCCCTCCTACGTATATCTCGCGAAGAGACCACGAGGATAAAATCAGAGAGATTAGAGCCCACACAGAGGCATGCCGACAATCCTTCTTTCCACGAACAATACGAGACTGGAATAGAAGGGAGAACCGATAGAAGTACTCAAGGTACCCTCCGCCACACACCGTCAGGTGACTTGCGGAGTATGGATGTAGATGTACTCCGGAAATTACCTTTACACCTGTTGATTTTGTTCCGTTAAGAGCGACGTGTCGTTCTGTCTGCAAGGAAATCTTGAATGCAGTCGCAAATTGCTCCGATGCTCGATAATCTGGTTTTTTTTTTTTTTTTTCTGAACGGCGGTGCGGGTCGGTGTCAGAAGCCTTCCTGAAGTGAAGGGTTAGATTGGGTTGATTTGGGGGAGGAGAACAAACTGCGAGGTCATAGGTCTCATCGGATTCAGGATGGATGGGGAAGTCGGCCGTGCCCTTTTCAAAGGAACCATCCCGGCATTTGCCTGGAGCGATTTAGGGAAATCACGCAAAACCTAAATCGCCGGCCGGTGTGGCCGAGCGGTTCTAGGCGCTTGGGCAGTCTGGAACCGCGTGACCGCTACGGTGGCAGGTTCGAATCCTGCCTCGGGCATGGATGTATGTGATGTCCTTAGGTTAGTTAGTTTTAAGTAGTTCTAAGTTCTAGGGGACTGATGACCTTCTATGTTAAGTCCCATAGTGCTCAGAGCCATTTGAACCATTTGAAAACCTAAATCAGAATGGCCGGGCGCGGGATTGAACCGTCGTCCTCCCGAATGCGAATCCAGAGTGCTAACCACTGCGCTTCCTCGTTCGGTGAAGCCCAGTAACACGGCATCAACGTGAGCGTCGTTGTCTACGGCGCTGTGGATCTCATGGAGGAACAGAGCGAGCTGTGGTTCGCTGGGTCTCTGTTTGCGGAATCCATGTTGATTTTTATAGACGAGATTTTCCTTCTCCAAGAATGTCATAATTCATGCGCATAGAACATGTTCCATAATTCTACAACAGATTGACGTTAACGATATAGGTCTTATAAATGTGTGCATCAGACCGACGACTCTTCTTTAAATGAGAATGACCCGCGCTTTCTTCCCAGTCACTTGGTGCCCTTCATTGCTCGAACGATCTACGATAAATTACGGCTAAAATGGAGGCAAGTTCTTTCCTATAATCTTTGTAGAATCTTACAGGTACTTAGTTGACATCCGAGGACTCGGTGCAACATTCTGTGTCATCCCAGAGACTATCAGTTGCTGGAGTATGCGTTGGCATCCGTAAACACCGTGTAATTGGAGCGGTGTTGTGTCATAACGCAGGATAGAGGGAAGTCAGGTAGTTTGAGGTCGGTCTGCAGTTTCCAAATGGTGAAATACAAATTCCCAGTGAAGGCAGGTTGACGACTTGGATCAGCGTCAAAGACTGTCACAGGGAACCTGCGATAGGCGTGGATTCTGGGACTCGACAGGATGCTTGCAGCTTGAGACTCATGGAATTCAGATGTCTGATTAACACTGTTTATTTACGATCTGACTAACTACTACACTGAAGGCTACTTCTAAACATTAGAAGGAGCAAAGGAGGCAATCGGTTGCACAACGAAAGTCAGTGCCTGAAGGCACGGGGGTAGTGCTAACAGAAGTAGTGAACACTAGCAGCATGTTAAGTACAAACTAGAGTGCAACACTCCAAGTGAGAAAAAGAGAGATCTCGGTGCTTACCGAGGCTGGCCACGAGTGACACGGAGTCGGCGCTACAGCGATCTGAGTTGAGAACTCCCTCGGAATACAAAAACATGGGTTTTTAAAGAATCGTGGCGGCGCTCTATTTCTCCCTTCCTATAGTGAACCCACCAATCCACCGGACTTAATAAGTGAGCGGACGATTTGGATGGGATTCGGTTTATGAAAAGGGAACATACAATTCAAGGTTTATTTTCCCAAAACAATTAATTGTAATAAATTACACTGTGGCTTACAAATTACAGTGACACAATCAAATCCATCTGCTTACAATATGAGGTAATAAAAATGTTATATACCACAGGTAATCAGAGAAACTTCAAAACTGTTTACAATTTGATACATTAACAAATAATCATTGTGCATTAAACTACATACTTTCACCTAATACAGTTAAATTTTTAAATGTGAAGCACAGATGTATAATTTACAATTAAATTCTCAGTTGAAGTTACTCCTTCCTATACCTTCTTTAAAAGAGTGATAAAATTTCCAACAGGTATCGCAATTAAAAATGCCCTAAAATCCTCAACACAACAACACGTACATGACTAAATATATGGACGGCAAAGCCCAACATAAACACCGTAAAACACATCCAAACTCTCGCCAACATGGGCCGCTTGCCGGTCAAAACATGTTACGACTACAGCAGCGGGCAAACTTACGTAGGTAATAACACAAGCAACCTAGCAATCTTGCCAGTCAGTTTACACGAAGGAGGAAGAAGGGGGGGAAACACAATAAATACCATACTTGCCTAACCTACTACTAAAAATACAATATAAAAGGCTCTCAATTAATGACAAATCCGGGATAGGCCCGGCAATATTGCACCTGAGCGCTAGTAGCCAACATAAGGTAGACAGATGCCAAGGTCTGACATCATCTTAGGGCTAACTGGCACAACAAATAAATAAGAGTAAAAGAACAAGCAAATGCCAATGCCTAAGAATTTAAATAGGATTAAGTACACACGAGGCTAAAATCAATTGCTAGCACCTTGGACATCGTCTTAGGCTTAATTGACACTACAAATAAATAAAGGTAAAAGAACGAGCAAATTGCAATGCCCAAGAATTTAAAAAAAAATAAGTAAGCACAAGGCTAAAAGCAAATGCCAGCAACTTAACAAGCACACATAAAAATATCAGACTGCTGCCACATCACAAACTGAACAGGCGCGCACGCAGTCCCCAGCAAGCCAGAAAACCAACAACACACACTCCAGCAACCGAGCCAGCCTGACCACAGTAATTTCAACTCAGAATCAGGGCGCGTGAGCACACCGGGTCCACGCAAAACACACACTGCCAAATAATGCCCACCAACAGATACGGCTGCCCCCGGGCGGGAAAACAGGGGCGACGACCGGCTACACACCAGCAGAAAACTCGACACCCAGACTCCGGCTAAAACGGAATCACGCAGAAAATGTAAACAACAGCTGAAATAAGGTGAAACGAACCCCGCCACGCAGACCGGACAGAGCAAACACACAGAAAGCCTGCCCTGCAGTCCTTACAACTCCTGGGTGCGGAAACCCAAGCGATATCGTGGCACCCTTTTCAGAGGCGGAGAACCTCGAGCGATCGCGTGCGGGGATCCATCAGTTGTCCACTGCAGCACGTCACCAACACGCCACACCCCCCAACAGCCAAATCAACGAGGCCCGCCAACAACTAGACCACACCTCCGTGCCGGGGCGGAAGGCAAATTACCACCAGCTCGGTGCGAATCCAACTGCCGAGCCGAGCGCGAGCGGCCCCCGCGAAAAACGCTCCAGAGGGCAGCGGCCGCCTCAGCGCCTGCGCAGGCCGAACCAGACGGAAACAGAAATACAAGTCGCTATCGATAGTGCCGGATACGCAACGCGCAAGAGAAATGGCACAATAAGCTTCGGGCAGTCTAGCGAATCACTGTGCACTTCTAGCGAGCCTCTGTCCAAACACATTTAGATTCCTCTCCTACTCGTACTCCTACTCCTACCAGACTCCAAGTCTGGTATCAACAGCGCTCAGCTGAAAGCTAAACGTCAGTGCCACTCCTACTATGGCCAGCAACAGCAGTGTGTTACGTCAGTCGGCGCCGCCCTCCGTCCTTTTGTGATTGAGGCCTGCTGTAGGAGCACTCTAACCTGTGTAACCCCACTGACGTTGCAGTTGTCAGGAGCAAGTATCAAGCTTGCTCCCGTGGCCATCTTCTACTGTTACGCCTCACAACAGCGTCTGGTCGGTGGATGTAGTTACCAATTAATTATCTGAAGCGAAACTTCTCCACTGGGACTGCTGCTCAGAGCGTCTGCAATTTGCAGGGCTCTAGTGTTGTTATTTAGCTCCGGTAACCTAAACGCTACCGCTATTGCCTGCCCTCTGCAGTGCGTCTCTGATTTCGTCATGGCTCCCAGCAGCCTTAAGCGTAACAACATACAAGTCATTATGCTGTCAGTATACACTGAAGTGCTAAAGAAACTGGTATAGGCACGCGTATTCAAATGCGGAGACACGTAAACAGGCAGAATACGGCGCTGCGGTCGGCAACACCTATATAAGACAAGTGTCTGGCGCAGTTGTTAGACCGGTTACTGTTGTTACAGTGACAGGTTATCACGATTCACGTTAGTTTGAACGTGATGTTATAGTCGGCGTACGAACGATGGGACACAGCATCTCCGAGGTAGCGATGAAGTAGGGATTTTCCCGTACGAGAATTTCACGAATGTACCGTGAATATCAGGAATCCGGTAAAACATCAAACCTCCGACATCGCTGCGACCGCAAAAAGATCCTGCAAGAACGGGACCAACGACGACTGAAGAGAATCGTTCAAAGTGACAAGTGCAAGCCTTCTGCAAATTGCTGCAGGTTTCACTGCTGGGCCATCAACAAGTGTCAGCGTGCGAACCATTCAACGAAACATCATCGATATGGGCTTTCGGAGCCGAAGGTCCACATATGTACCCTTGATGACTACACCACACATAGCTTTACGCCTCGCCTGATCCTGTCAACACCGACACTGGACTGTTGCCTGTTCGGACGAGTCTCGTGTCAAATTGTATCGAGCGAATGGACATGTACGGGTATGGAGACAACCTCATGAATCCATGGACCCTCCATGTCAGCAGGGGACTGTTGAAGCTGGTGGAGGCTCTGTACTGGTGTGGGGCGTGTGCAGTTGGAGCGATAGGGGACCTCTAGTACGTCTAGATACGGCTCTGACAGGTGACACGTACGTAAGCATCCTGTCTGATCACCTGCATCTGTTCGTGTCCATTCCGACGGGCGTGGGCAATTCCAGCAGGACAATGCGACACCCCACACGTCCAGAATTGCTACATAGTAGCTCCAGGAACACACTTCTGAGTTTAAACACTTCTGCTGGCCACCAAACTCCCCAGATATGAACATTATCGAGCATATCTGGGATGCCTTGCAACGTGCTGTTCGGAAGAGATCTCCAGCCCCTCATACTCTTACGGATTTATGGACAAGCCCTGCAGGATTCATAGTGTTAGTTCCCTCCAGCACTACTTCAGACATAAGTCGAGTCCATGCCATGTCGTGTTGCGGCAGTTCTGCGTTCCCGCGGGGGCCCTACACGATATTAGGCAGGTGTATTAGTTTCTTTGGCTCTTCAGTGAACATAAATAATCATGGACTGAAATTTCTTAGTTTTATTATTCATAGTCGGCGAGGGTAGCGGCGATATGGCAAGAGGTCTCATTCTTCCAATATTTTGGAGAGGCACAATGGTGTTACTCCTACCATCAAGGTGTGGGGCGTTATGGCGTGTGACTTACGCTCACGGCTGTTAGTGGCTGACGGAACTCTGACCGCAGAGTGGTACGGCCCGGACGTCACGTGTTACCTCTCGCGGGATAGTACTGTGGTGCCAGTTTTCAACAGCATAATGCTCGTCCTTTCTTGGCACGTGTAGACGAGGCGTAGGAGCAACGCTGCACAAGATAACGCGAAAAGTATTTATTTGTAATAAAATCATAAGAAAACGTTCCTTTTTTTTTTTGTCTGAGCAGTAATTGTCCCATGACAGCGAAACTTGGTAGATACGCTAATGCTTTATAGTGGAACTGATTTGCGCCGAAAAAAAATTAGTTTCAATTTTGGTCACCGGGTGCAAGAAAGACGTACAGAATTTTTTCCGTATTCCTTGGATCAGGAGCTGGACGTGAGCAGAAAAGCTCAAAACAGTGAGAAAGACATAATGTTGGTTTTATTATTAACCTCCGCTTACATAGTTTGTTCAGTATGACCACAGGATATGTTTACGAGATGCTGTTTAGCCCCAGATTTACACCTGGTGCCAAAATGGGAATTATGTTTTTTTTATTGTTTTTTTTTCAAATAAATCACTTACGCGTTATCGTATATAACAAACTTCTCTGCCATACGGTAATTACAACCCACACTTGATCTCCGTGAGTAGCTGCACTTTAATTATAACCACACGGTATTACGCGTAAATGGGCGAATAGATCCGTTAATGTTCGATTACGCTGTTGGCGATAAGAGAGAACTACAGTAAAATACCTAGAAGTGACCGTCTGGGGCCACCTAAAATGGAAGGCCCACATAAACAGATTGCAGGCTGAGAATCACTGGAGTAGTCGTACGAAAATGTAATTCATCCACGAGACAGGTGGGGCACAAAGCACTTGCTTCATCGATTGAGTATTGCTCATCAGACTGGAGCCGTGACCAGGTGGGGTTAATAGAAGACACAGAGAAGATCCAATGAAGAGCAGCACGTTTCGTGGCAGGATCGTTCAGTAAGCGCGAGAGCGTATCGAGGGTCTGGAGGTACCCAACGTGCTTTAGTAGCTGCGCGGTGAGCGCGACGAATTGCCAAGCAAAGGCGTCCAGGTTCGATTCCCGGCCTGGTCAGAGATCTACTCCTCACGGGGTGTTGTGTTGTCCTTACGGTGGTATCATCGTAACTGACATTACAATAGTGAGATGGCTCAATGGGCTCGGCCCGAAAGCCAATAAATGGAAAGAAAATCTCCGGCGGCGGACGCCGAAAGAAGGGCGTTGTACGTCACTGTTAATCTTTCGAGAGCGTACGTTCCAACACGGGTGGGCAACGTAATACAGGGTTATTCTAAATGATGGACCCATTTTCAAAAACTCGTATGTATTCAAGCACAAATCCAAAATGAACAAACTTTGTATCAATGAAAAGAAGAAGTTTTAAAGTTTTTGGCGGGTGGTGATGGTTCCAGAAGTGGCCGGTAGATTTTGCCCGCCAATAGGGCCGTCACTCCGTTTCACTGTCAGTTATGAGTGAGATGGCGACTGTGGAACACAAGGTTTCCTGCGTTCTTGAGTTCGCGAAAAGTGAGTCGCAAATTGCAGTGCAGCGGGCATTTCGTACCAGATTCCGTATCCAACTCGCAGAAACATTAGCCATAGGTTTAAGCTACACTGGGAGTGTGTGCAAAGGAAAAAGCACAGGCCGACAGCGTATGTCAGAGATGATGTCCGACGGATTCAAGTTTTGTGCGCATTATCAGTAAGTTTACCAATAGAGCCAGTCGAGAACTTGGAATACCCCAACCAACTGTATGGAAAGTCCCGATGCGGCGTTTGCTGTACAAGGCCTACCGATTACAACTTGTGCAGCCTCTCAACCCCAATGGCAAAGAGAAGCGTCTCGCATTTTGTGGTTATGTGCTAGCAGAGATGGCTGATGACGCTTACCTACAACGTGTCATTTTTAGCGATGAAGCGACGTTCCACCTTACTCAAAAAGTCATCAGGCACAATTTTCGCATATGGTGTTTGGAAAATTCAAATGGCTCTGAGCACTATGGGACTCAACTGCTGAGGTCATTAGTCCCCTAGAACTTAGAACTAGTTAAACCTAACTAACCTGAGGACATCACAAACATCCATGCCCGAGGCAGGATTCGAACCTGCGACCGTAGCGGTCTTGCGGTTCCAGACTGCAGCGCCTTTAACCGCACGGCCACTTCGGCCGGCTTTGGAAAATTCACATTCGCCATTGGAACACAAAAGGTGCTCTATGCCGTATCCCGTACAAAGGCTTATGGACCATTTTTCTTTGCGGAAAGAACTGTAGCAGGAATCACATACCTGAACATGTTGGAACAATGGCTGTTTCCTCAAGTTATGGAAGATTTCCCACAGGATGGAGCTCTGCCCCATTGGCACCGTGATGTACGAGGCTTTTTGAATGACTCCCTTCCTCAGCGCTGGATCGTTCGCAGGGAACTTGAAGACCTGGCTCTGCACTTCTGGACACCGGGATCTCCTGATCACGCACCCTGCGACTACTTATTAGGCGGTTATGTGAAGGAAGCTGTTTACGTCCCGTCTCTACCACCAACTCTGAACGATCTGCGGAACCGGATCACTGCTGCCGTGCTCTCAGTAACAGCACATATGCTTTCGCGTGTGTGAGACCAGTTTGGGTACCGCATCGATGTTTGCCGTGCAGCCAGTGGTCGCCACATTGAACATTTATAACAATTATCATATTTCTGATTATTTAATACACTACTGGCCAATAAAATTGGTACACCAAAATCAAATGGAGATGATAAACGGGTATTCATTGGCCAAATATATAATACTAGAACTGACATGTCATTACATTTTCACGCAATTTGGGGGCATAGATCCTGAGAAATCAGTAACCAAAACAACCACCTCTGGCCGTAATAATGGCCTTGATACGCCTGGGCATTGAGTCAGAGCTTGGATGGCGTGTACAGGTACAGCTGCCCATGCAGCTTCAACACGATACCACACTTCATCAACAGTAGTGACTGGCGTATTGTGACGAGCCAGTTGCTCGGCCACCATATACCAGACGTTTTCAGTTGGTGAGAGATCTGGAGAATGTGCTGGCCAGGGCAGCAGTCGAAAATTTTCTGTATCCAGAAAGCCCCGTACAGTACCTGCAACATGCGGTCGTGCAGTATCCTGCTGAAATGTAGGGTTTCGCAGGGATCGAATGAAGGGTAGAACCACGGGTCGTAACACATCTGAAATGTAACGTCCTCTGTTAAAACTGCCGTCAATGCGAACAAGAGGTGACCGAGACGTGTAACCAATGGCACCCCGTACCATCACGCCGGGTTATACCCCAGTATGGCGATGACAAATACACGCTTCCGACAATCATGGTGCTGTAAACGGAACCTGGATTCATTCGGAAAAATGACGTTTTGCCATTCGTACACCCAGGTTCGTCGTTGAGTGGACCATCGCAGGCGCTCCTGTCTGTGATGCAGCGTCAAGGGTAACCGTAGCCATGGACTGCGAGCTGATAGTCTATGCTGCTGCAAACGTTGTCCAATTGTTCGTGCAGATGGTTGTCGTCTTGCAAACGTCCCCATCTGTTGACTCAGGGATCGAGACGTGGCTGCACGATCCGTTACAGCCATGCGGATAAGACGCCCGTCATCTCGACTGCTAGTGATACGAGGCCGTTGGGATCCAGCACGGCGTTCCGTATTACCCTCCTGAACCCACCGATTCCATATTCTGCTAACAGTCATTGGATCTCGACCAACGCGAGTAGCAATGTCGCGATACGATAAACCGCAATCGCGACAGGCTACAATCCGACTTTTATCAAAGTCGGAAACGTGATGGTATGCATTTCTCCTCCTTATACGAGGCATCACAACAACGTTTCACCAGGCAACGCCGGTCAACTGCTGTTTGTGTATGAGAAATCGGTTGTAAACTTTCCTCATGTCAGCACGTTGTAGGTGTCGCCACCGGCGCCAACCTTGTGTGAATGCTCTGAAAAGCTAATCACTTGCATATCACAGTATGTTCTTCCTGTCGGTTAAATTTCGCGTCTGTAGCACGTCATCTTCGTGGAGTAGCAATTGTAATGGCCAGTGATGTAAATGTATAGATTGTGCGTAGAAACGTGAATAGCGCCCTGTCACACCAGTCTTGACCGTAAACTGATCCATAACTCAGAAATAGTACGCTTGAATAATGAAAGTATAGAGGAGGGAAGTCGTGCGACGTATACGTCCGACGTCACGGCGTGAGGCTTCCCTGCGGTTTGGGGCGAGGCCCACTGCGACTCGACGGGCACACGGCCGCTCCGTGGCTTCGCACCGCACCGCACCGCACCGCACCGCACCGCGGCGTCACGTCAGCCAGCGACTGCCTAGGCCGCACCTGCTTACGTAACGCACCGTCCTGTCGCAACGGCGAAAACAAGCAGTAGCCGGGCCTGCCGGCGCCGCCATCTGCTGGTCCGCCGCCAGGGACACGCGTGTTTACGTTCTGCAGACACATTGCACAACCTGCCGGTCTGACCGGCGCATTCACAACTAACCCGACTGCCTTCCAATTGCATGACTGTTCTCAGTCGAACACATTTAACAGACAATAGCTGTAATGTGTTCTTACAGTGTACAACGTGTTATTAACTACTTCATGCCCCGCACGCAAGCGCCTGTCTGGTTGCCGACATGTCAGCCATTATGCAAAAATTCAGCAGCACTATTACCGTACTATAATACGAGGGTCACACCAAAAGAAATGCACACTATTTTTGTAAAAATACAGTTTTCATTCCGCATGTGTGAAAGTTTTACAGTGTGTAGATACATCCTCCCCGCTTGTTTTCAAACTTACAAGGGAACCTCCCCATCGCACCCCCCTCAGATTTAGTTATAAGTTGGCACAGTAGATAGGCCTTGAAAAACTGAACACAGATCAATCGAGAAAACAGGAAGTGGTTTTGTGGAACTATGAAAAAAATAAGCAAAATATACAAACTGAGTAGCCCATGCGCAAGATAGGCAACATCAATGATTACTTGAGCTCAGGAGCGCCGTGGTCCTGTGGTTAGCGTGAGCAGCTGTGGATCGAAAGGTCCTTGGTTCAAGTCTACCCTCGAGTGAAAAGTTTACTTTCTTTATTTTCGCAAAGTTATGATTCTTCCGTTCGTTCATTGACGTCTCTGTTCACTGTAATAAGTTTAGTATTGTGTCTAGACAAGACAGCCTAGACACAATGAGAGGAAGCCGAAAGGCACGCGCTTAAACTCACGCAGGCTGGCGTGAGGTCTGAAACAGGATATGTAATGAATGCTATAAAGAAAAGTACGTAGCTTCTGGAATACTTAACTTTAATCCATAATTGTATAACATCGCTCTTGTACGGATATAATCTCCATTTCAATATACTTGGTGATGGCGCCTTCCTAGGTCGTAGCAAATGACTTAGCTGAAGGCTATGCTACCTATCGTCTCGGCAAATGAGAGCGTAATTTGTCAGTGAACCATGGCTAGCAACTTCGGCTGTACAACTGGGGCGAGTGCCAGGACGTCTCTAGACCTGCCGTGTGGCGGCGCTCGGTCTGCAATCACTGACAGTGGCGACACTAATGGACCGCGGCCGATTTAAAGGCTACCACCTAGCAAGTGTGCTGTCTTGCGGTGACACCACATTTAGTGTCTGTGTTTTGCGACCGCACCGCAAAACCGTGCGATTAGTAGACGAAAGGACGTGCCTCTCCAATGGGAACCGAAAACATTTGATGGCAAGGTCATAGGTCAACCGATTCCTCCACAGGAAAACACGTCTGATATATTCTATACAACACTGGTGACGGCATGTGCGTCACATGACAGGAATATGTTGTCGACCCACCTAACTTGTACTCTTGGCGAATGGGTAAAAAGATTCTTCTACCTTGCCCGATGTAGGTTTTCTTGTGGATGTGATAATCACGCCCAAAAAAATGATGAAAACATAAGAGTTTGACACATAAACTGCAACAAATGAATGCAACAGTTTCACAGTCGCACAGTTTTCCCTGTGCTCTGTCAAAACATAAGTTTTTAACGTTTTCAAATTTTTCCGTGTGTAGACCGTCAAATCCTGCATATGTCCAAGCAAATCTGAAGATGTCCTGGAATTTTGGAGAGCGAAGTTGATTATGTGTGAGTGCCTGAACTTTGATAATTGACACACGATCATGTAAACACTGCTGCTCTGTATACCTGTGCAGCTTCGCAAAATCATAGAATCTTTTCAGAAAGTATTTCACTTGCCGAAAATCAAACACATCTAACGGTTGCACAATAGGTGTACAACCTGGAGGAATGGTAATCACGTCTACTCCCACACTAAAATTGTCTCAAAATAAAAAATTAAACTTTTCATTCGAGGGAAGACTTGAACCAAGGACCTCTCGTTCCGCAGCTGCTCACGCTAACCACGGGACCACGGCGCTCCTGCGGCTATACAATCCTTTAATTTGCCTATCTTGCGCATGGACTACTCAGTTTGTATATTTTGCTTATTTTTTTCATAGTTCCACACAACTTCTTCCTGTTTTCTAGATTGATCTGTGTTCAGTTTTTCAAGGCCTATCCACTGTGCCAACTCATAACTAAATCTGAGGGGGATGCGATGGGGAGGTTCCCTTGTTAGATGAACCTGTTGCCGTGTGTGGCGCCGTCCAGCATGTCTTCAAGATGGCTGCTACACTTGACGTTCGTCAGAAACAACGTGCTGTCATAGAATTCATGTGCTGTGAAAACGAGACAGTGGGAAACATCCACAAGAGGTTGAAAAAGGTGTATGGAGATGCTGCTGTCGATCGCAGTACAGTTAGTCGGTGGGCAAGCAGTTACGTGATGAAAGCGGGCACGGCAATATTGAGGATTGCTGACAGACGCAGCACAGTGAACGAATTGTCAAGCTACGTTGGGATAGGGGAAGGAAGTGTTTCCAGAACACTGAAAGTGTTGGTGTATAAAAAGGTTTGTGCCAGTTGGGTTCCCAGGATGTTGACAGTGGCTCACAAAGATGCAAGAAAAACGGTATACAGCGAACTCTTGGGACAGTACGAGAATGGTGGAGATGAATTTCGTGCAAGAATTGTGACAGGTGATGAAACATGGCTCCATCTTTTTTTACCGAGACGAAGAGGCACTCAATGGAGTGGCATCATGCAAATTCACGCATAAAAAAAATTTCAAAACCACCCCTTCTGCTGGAAAAGTTATGGCTACGGCGTTTTTTCGATTCCGAAGGACTCTTGCTTGTGGACATCGTGCCAAGTGGAACCACCATGAATTCTGATGCATATGTGACGACACTGAAGAAACGTCGAGCTCGACTGAGTCGTGTTCGACCATATCGGCAAAAGCAGGATGTTTTGCTGTTGCACGGCAATGCACGGCCACATGTCAGTCAAAAAACCATGGAAGCGATCAGAAAACTCGGATGGACAACACTGAAACACCCGCCTTACAGTACTGACCTGGCTCCATGTGACTATCATCTCTTTGGGAAACTGAAAGACTCTCTTCGTGGAACAAGGTTTGAAGATGATGACTCCCTTGTGCACGCTGCCAAACAGTGGCTCCAACAGGTTGGTGCAGAATTTTATCGTGCGGGTATACAGGACCTCGTTCCAAGATGGCGTAAGGCAGTTGAGAGGGATGGAAATTATGTGGAGAAATGAACATATTGTTCCTAAAGGATGTATCTACACACTGTAAAACTTTCAAACGTGTAGAATAAAAGATGGATTTAAAAAAATACTGTGCATTTCTTTTGCATGGACATCTGTAGAACTCTTTAAATTGCACTGCTCCTTCGCTAGCGAAGGGACGACGGGGCATTCGATAATTAAGGCAACACAGTTTGCTTGAAAAAATGCGGACTTAGTTGTGGGACACATCGTGCAAATATCCCGCTTCAGCCCTTACAGTTTCGTGAAGTTACGGTAGGTGCGGCGCTGTACGTAGCTGTAAAAATGGCGTCTGTAAAGGAGATGCGTTCCAAGCAGAGAACTGTCATTAAATTTCTCTTGGCGGAGAACCAGAGCATCGGAGGTATTAATAGATGCTAGCAGAATGTCTGCGGAGTCCTGGCAGCAAACAAATGCACTGTGATCATAAACTGTAGGCTTTCACGGCCGTTATTGCCCTCACTTAAAACTTCGGGGTTGATAGCCCGTGGTCGATGTAGAAAAACTCTTCTCTGACGTTTCCTCTCCGATTGTGGGAGACATCCTCTCAGGAGGTTCACCGCAACAAGATCGCGCAGACCTGTCCGATTTACCGCGTGCCGACCGGCGGCACGTAGCTGCGACGTCTGTAATGTTGGAACGCGCGGACACACTCTTTCGAGGTGTTGACACTTCCCACAAGGATTTTAGAAAGTCTGCTAGAATGTTATCTATGCCTTCTGCCTTATTTGGTCGTAAGTTTTCCAAAGCTCTTTTAAATTATGATTCTAATATTGGACCCCCTATCCCTTTCCCACAAGGGAAAGCATAAAGGTGTAAGGAATATATAGAGGGTCTATACAGGAGCAATGAAAAGGAAGAGGAGGTAGATGAAGATGAAATGGGAGATATGATACTGCGTGAAGAGTTTGACAGAGCACTGAAAGACCTAAGTCGAAACAAGGCCCCGGGAGTATACAACATTCCATTAGAACTACTGACAGCCTTGGGAGAGCCAGTTCTGACAAAACTCTACCATCTGGTGAGCAAGATCTATGAGACAGACGAAATTCCCTCAGACTTCAAGAACAATATAATAATTACAATCCCAAAGAAAGCAGGTGTTGACAGATGTGAAAATTACCGAACTATCAGTTTAATATGTCACAGCTGCAAAATATTAACGCGAATTCTTTACAGACGAATGGAAAAACTGGTAGAAGCCGACCTCGGGGAAGATCAGTTTGGATTCCGTAGAAATGTTGGAACACGCGAGGCAATACTGGCCCTATGACTTATCTTAGAAGAAAGATTAAGGAAAGGCAAACCTACGTTTCTAGCATTTGTAGACTTAGAGAAAGCTTTTGAAAATGTTGACTGGAATACTCTTTTTCAAATTCTGAAGGTGGCAGGGGTAAAATACCGGGAGCGAAAGGCTATTTACAATTTGTACAGAAACCAGATGGCAGTTATGAGAGTCGAGGGACATGAAAGGGAAGCAGTGGTCGGGAAGGGAGTGAGACAGGATTGTAGCCTATCCCCGATGTTATTCAATCTGTATAGTGAGCAAGCAGTGAATGAAACAAAAGAAAAATTCGGAGTAGGTATTAAAATCCATGGAGAAGAAATAAAAACCTTGAGGTTCGCCGATGACATTGTAATTCTGTCAGAGACAGTACAGGGCTTGGAAGAGCAGTTGAACGGAATGCACAGTGTCTTGAAAGGAGGATATAAGATGAACATCAACAAAAGCAAAACGAGGATAATGGAATGTAGTCGAATTACATCGGGTGCTGCTGAGGGAATTAGATTAGGAAATGAGACACTTAAAGTAGTAAAGGACTTTTGCTATTTGGGGAGCAAAATAACTGATGATGGTCGAAGTAGAGAGGATATAAAATGTAGACTGGCAATGGCAAGGAAAGCGTTTCTGAAGAAGAGAATTTGTTAACTTCGAGTAATGTTTCAAGTGTCAGGAAATTGTTTCTGAAAGTATGGAGTGTAGCCATGTATGGAAGTGAAACATGGACGATAAATAGTTTGGACAAGAAGAGAATAGAAGCTTTCGAAATGAGGTGCTCCAGAAGAATGCTGAAGATTAGGTGGGTAGATCACATAACTAATGAGAAGGTATTGAATAGAATCGGGGTGAAGAGGAGTTTGTGGCACAACTTGACTAGAAGAAGGGATCGGTTGGTAGGACATGTTCTGAGGCATCAGGGGATCACCAATTTAGTACTGGAGGGCAGCGTGGAGGCTAAAAATCGTAGAGGGAGACCAAGAGATGAGTACACTAAGCAGATTCAGAAGGATGTAGGCTGAAGTAGGTACTGGGAGATGAAGAAGCTTGCACAGGATAGAGTAGCATGGAGAGCTGCATCAAACCAGTCTCAGGACTGAAGACCACAACAACAGCATCTCTTCTATATCGACTACTGTTTCTTCTTCTATCATATTGGACAAGTGTTCCCCCTCCTAGAGGGCCTCGGTGTACTCTTTCCAGCTATCCGCCCCCTCAGCATTTAACAGTGGAATTCCCATTGCCCTCTTAATGTTACCACCCTTGCTTTTAATTTCATCGGAAGTTGTTTCGACTTTTCTACATTCTGGGTCAGCCCTTCAGACAATAATTTCTTTTTCGATTTCGTCACATTTTTCATGCATCCATTTCGCCTTAATTTGCTTTCGTTTCAAACGTATTTCATTCATTAGCGTCTTATATTTCTATATTGCTGAATTTACCTTAACATTTTTGTTCTTCCTTCTTTCATCGATCAACAGAAGTATTTCTTCTGTTAGCCTTTGTTCTTTGCAGATACCTTCTTTGTACCAATGTTTTTATTTCCAACTTCCGCGATGCCCTTTTTAGAGAAGTCCATTCATCTTCAACTGAAATGTTTGCTGAACTATTCCTTATCGCAGTATCTATAGCCTCAGAGAACTTCGAGCGTAGCTCTTCAATCCCTAGCACTCCGTATCCTACTTCTGTGCGTGTTGATTCTCCCTCACTAAGCTCTTAAACTTTAGCCTACTCTACGTCACTACTTAATTGTGATCTACTCCTGGGTACGCCTTAGAATCCAGTATCTGATTTAGGAATATCTGCCTGACCATTACGTAATTTGAAGTCTTCCCGTATCTCTCGGTCTTTCTCCAAGTACATCTCCTGTGCTGTAACATCCTGTAATGCCGAAAATAATCTTAACATTTCCCTACAGTATAATGTGAATGATCTTTGTGTTTGTATTTGCATTTTAGTAGAAAAATACAATAGCTTTTGATACATTCGATATTCTTAAGTAGTCTCTCTACCTAACCTACAGACATTGAGTATTGTTACATAACCTACAGACATTGAGTATTGTTACATAGCAGGAATTATTCAGCGTCTGGTACCGCTTAACAGTGAGGCGTCTGATATTTGCCTCCAGAACCTCGCAACTCGGGAATTTCCTTCTTGCCGTGCTCACCGCCCCATCGAACGGTGGACGCGTGTTGGCGCGAGTACAGTACTCCAGTAGCATAACCGCTAATTAGACGTGTGAAGAGGGTTTGTATTGGCGCTATTACCCGGTCAAGCGAAGTGGTTACCTGGCACCGTCGTCGTTACGTCAGATTAGCGGGGAGTGGTGGTAGTAACAGTGACGCTCTGGCGCTCTAAGGCCTTGTACACACCACTGTATAAAGTCGAGGTTTTTTTGTATTAGACACTGTCTACAGACAGTCGAACGATTTTGTTTATAGACAACTGAGAGACAATTCTGGGACAATACTGCGCAACAATTCATAGTGTGAATGTGTTGGTAGACGTGACCTCCAGTTATTCGCTTTGCGACGTGGAAAATGTTTCGTCGATTTTTTTTATTATTTTGTTTTTTCTTATTATTTTGTTTTTTCTTATTGTTAATCGTCACTTGTCAATGTGGCCAACGGATAAAGTGTTACAGCTGACTGAAGATTTTCACGAAGCATCATGTTTGTAGGAAGTTACTAATTCCGAATATAAAAATCGCAACCAGAAGAAGTTGGCTATCTAAGAGCTGGCCAAAAAATGTTAAGTACCAGTCACTGATGTTGAAAAAAACATGCTGTCTTCTACTTTCGAAGTCGAAAGTAAATTACAGACGAAACGAAACCCCTCCACAAACATTCCCCTTTTCCACCAACGACCCCTCTGTCGATTTATTTCTCTAACCATTATTATCACCATTATACAAGCCGCGTCCCGAACAAAGGCAGCCACAATTAGCAAATACCGAAGAACAAGGCACTCAAGTGTGTAAGCGACAGAAAGTATCTATACTGTCTGTATACATTGTCTAGCTGCGTGTCTGTAGACAGTCCCTCTGCAATGTCCGTAGACAGTCGCTCGATTTCGTATACAAGTGTGTACTTATCTTTACCAGTGTTATGTCACAAGCTATTGAATTAAGTGCCCATGTAGAACGAGAAGAGAAACAGGATATACTTTATATTTCACTTTGGCTGATCGTGACACGCTTCACTGGCAGTAAGTGTAAACCCATTTCCCCAGTGATGCTATTTTCCACAGTTGTGCCTGTCGATTCACCGTCTGGTGTTTCAGTTGCGAATTATAATGCCGACTCTTTGCTCGATTCCCGGCGGGGTCAGGGATTTTCACTTGCGTCGAGATGACTGGGTGTTTGTGTTGTTCTTATCGTTTCATCATCGTTCATGAAAGTGGCGAGATTGGACTGAGTAAAGGCTGGGACCTTGTACGGGCGCTGATAACTGCACAGTTGAGCGCCCACAATCCGAAACATGATCATCATCATCTTTGTTTGAATATATGTCGACTGATTTTGTTTTCTGTTCATTTGCCTCATCTGTCAAAGTATCTTCCAACAGTCATCACACAGTTCCAGGCGTGACACACGGCCTTTCTCGTGTTCTCGCGTCACAACACTAAAACCTCAAGTCGGAGCGGTGGTAGGTCAGTGGCCTTGCCTCGTTGAATACACCCGTTGCCGTCAGATCACATAAGTTAAGCAATGCCAGGCGTGGCCAGGTTTTTGATGAGTGACCACCAACCGGGTAAGTCAGGCGCTGTTAGCAATCTTCCCCTTCGCCTGTCCCACGAGGAGGAGTAGTGGCGACCCATTGTTCCTGATCGCCAGCCTTTGGCCCAGAGCCTTGGAATAAATTCCAGATCTCTCTGCAGTGTCTCATGAACACTGCTGGTGTTGATCCGTCCGTCGAAATGGGCGTTAAGCTAGGCGACACGCTTGGTGTTGTTTGAGAGGAGTAGGCTTTGCGGAAGCACCGGGTTTGACCCTCAGCCCTCTCTCATCACCATACTGTGCAAACATGACACGGCACTACACACACACACACACACACACACACACACACACACACACACACACACACCTAAGCGTATCAGATACAGTCATTACACAGGTGTCACACTTTGTGAAGTTTGGTGCCAATATGCGTATCATCATCGCAAGTCTTGTGCTCATTGCTGAGCGTTGTGACCCGTGAAGCAAGCGTCTTCATCTTGGACGGTTTCCAGCTCCTCTTAGAACCTGTAGACCAGAGAACTCCTTGATTTGGTCCATCCACGTGCTCGCTGTTCTTTCCCTCGATCTACCCCTCCATGGTAATTTTCTCTAGTTTTTCTCCATTTCGCCTCACAATATGGCGAAAGGACTGGAAAACTTTTTGAGTGGCACGAGAAGAAAGGCGCATCGAAATACTGAGCACCTCAGTGATGGACAAATTTGTTCTTCTTTCGGTTCATTTTATGCGCAGCATCCAGCCCTTGCACCAAACCTCAGGTACATACGAGGCGTGTTTCTTACGTAAGTACCGTTTTGAAATTAAAAAAAGACGTGCTAAAATATCTCAATTTTATTTTTACATGAAAGCCTGCACCTTAATCTACTTTTCTACATAATTTCCGTCAATATTGAGGCACTTGTCATAACGTTGTACCATTTTTTCAATACTCTCCTCATGGAAGTCTGCCGCCTGACTTGTTAACCACTGTATCACCACTGTTTTGACTTCGTTATCGTCTTGAAGACGCTGACCGCCCAGGTTTTTATTCAAGTGCAGGAACAGACGGTAGTCACTGGGTACAAGATCGGGGCTGTACGGAGGATGATGTAGAGTTTCCCATCGAAAATATGTGACGAGATCTTTGGTCTGATTCGCCACATGGGGACGGCCATTGTCTTGCAGCAAAACGAAGCCCTTGCTCAACTTCCATGGACTGTTGCTTTGATTCTGGTGTGACGTAGGCCACCCATGTTTCATCGCCCGTAACAATTTGGCTTAAGAAATCATCACCGTCGTTGTGGTACCGCTCAAGGAAAGTCAATGCACTGTCTAAACGTTTGGTTTTGTGCACATCCGTCGACATTTTCGGTACCCAACGCGCGCACAATTTTCGGTAATTCAAGTGCTAGGTCACAATGCCATACAAAACACTACAAGAAACATTAGGATAGTCATCGCGCAAGGAGGAAATCGTAAAGCGTCTGTTTTCTCTCACCTTATTGTCCACTTCCTGCACCAAACCTTCATTAACGACCGAAGGACGCCCACTCCGTTGTTCATCATGCACATTTGTGCGGCCATCTTTAAATGCTCTCACCCACTTTCTTACCATTCCATCACTCATAATGTTTTCTTCGTAAACTGCACAGATCTCGATGAATGTCGATCACTTTCAGGCCTTTAGCACTAATAAATATAACAGCCCGTAGTTCACAGTCCGCAGGACTCACGATTATCGGAGGCATCTTAAACACTCGGTACACAACGTAAACAAGGAAAAATCAGACTGTAATGGCGTCAGTGCGTAGATCAAGGTACAGGCTTTCATGTAAAAATAAAATTATTGAGATATCTTAGCACGTCTTTTTTTAAATTTCAAAACGGTACTTACTTAAAAAACACGCCTCGTGGATACGCTGCTTGTCTCTGGCCCTCAAAGAAGAACGAAAACACTAGTGTTTCAACAAGCCGGACCTTTGTGGTGTTCGGTATTGCCTTGTTCTGCCAGACCTTGGTGAGCGGCTTCATAGACATTCGCCCTAGCGTGACTCGTTTTCTCAGCTCATCTACACAGCTTCCTGTGTCGCAGATGGTTCACCCAAGACAGATAAAAGAATGCACGACTTCCGGCTCCTTTAATCGACGTGTGAGTTGAACCTGTGCTTCTCGATCGACGTGTGCGATGGACAGGGCAAACCTATCCAATTAGACGACAAAACCAGCCTCTCCGGTTGTCCCTGCCTGTGATGCCATACAAATTTACTTTATTTTACTTTTGGGCAATGTAACCAAGCTGACACCATGGGCTACTCGTTAGAGTTTTTAGCTTGTGCCGCTGAGGTCTCTGGTTTGATTCCTGGTCACCGCAATTTTTTCGTTAGCGGAAAGGTCTGGAAGTACGTTCACTCAGCCTTGTGAAGCCAGCTGAAAAGCTGAAGGGAAGCTGTCGCGGAAGTAGATGAAGCAGGGTGTTACGTGAAGCCTAGAAGACACACGAGGCGTGTTATTTATTAGCAGCAAGTTGTCAAGAGCTGCTGCCAACATGATTAACTTAGAAGTAGACAGCCTTCGTGTAGCAAAACAGGTTGAATCGCTTAATAAAGGCAAGTCTTTATGTCCAGACTTCATACTATTTAGATTCCTATCAAGAGTATGCTGACATAATAGCTCGGTACTTGACAATAATATACAACCGCTCGCTCGGCGAATAATCCTTGCCTAAGATTGATTCCACATTCCTAGATTTCCAAAAGGCTTTTGATACCGTTCCTTACATGCGGCTTATAACAAAGATGTGTGCCTATCCTTTCAGTTGTGTGCCTGGATTGGCGATTTCTTGTCGGAAAGATCACAGTTCGTTGTAGTTGACGGGAAATTGTCCAGTATAGCAGAAGTGATATTTGACTTTCCCCAGGTCCTCTGTTGTTCTCTATCTATATAAACTATTTACGAGACAGTCTGAGCAATCATGTTAGATTATTGTCAGATGACGCTGTCATTTACCGTAAAGTAAAGTCACCAGAAGATCAAAACCAATTTAAAAATTATCTAAACAAGATATCTGTATGTTGGGTCTGAATTACGAAAAGTGTGAGGTTATACACTTGATTAAATCCTCTAAAATGATATACCACACATTTCTGAAGGCTGTCAGTTTAACTAAATACCTACGTATTGCGATTACGGACAACTTAAATTGGAACGATCACATAGATAATGTTGTGGGGAAGGTAAACCAAAGAATACGTTTTATTGGCAGAACACTTAGAAGATACTATAGGTCTACTAAAGAGACCGCCTACACTATGTTTCTCCGTTCACTGTTAGAGTACTGCTGTGCTGTATGGGTTCCTTACCAGACCGGATCGTCAAAGAACATTGGAAAGGTTCAAAGAAGGGCAGCTCGTTTTGTATTATCGCGAAATAGGGGCGAGAGTGTTACGGTTATGGTAGCCAGTTGGGGTGGCTATCTTTAAAACAAGAGCATTTATCGTTGCGGCAAGATCTTTTCACGAAATTTCAATCTTCAACCTTCTCCTCCGAATGCGAAAATATTTTGTTAGATCCACCTACATAGTTAGACATGATCATTGTAATTAAGTCAGAGGAATCATAGCCCCCACGGAAAGCTTTACGTGTTGGTTTTTGATGCACGCTTTTAGACAATGGAACAGTATGGAATAGTGTGAAAGTGGTTCGATGAATCCTCTGCCAGGCATTAAAGTGTGGTCTGCAGAGAGCCGATGTAGATGTAGGTAATTGTACACTGCTTGGCAGTTGCTAAGGAGCAACTGACAATTGCTAAGAGACATCTGCCAACTCCTAAGGAACGACCGTCAATTACTATGGAACACCCGTCCAGTGGCAGTAAAAGGAAATATAGAGGACGGGGCATGTTCACTGCAGCGAAGACTGTGCACGAATGCTGTGTATCCATCCGACTGTTCATGCATTACGGGTTTGTGATGAAGGCTGTTGTGGCGCCGATTAGTACAACATGTGTGCAAGTCATCATTTGAGTGCTTACGATCGTGGACGAACAGTTGGACACCTCGAAGCTGCTCAAAGTGTCACAGTGATGAGTCAGTCCAAAAGTGTCATCTCGTGATTAAAAAAGGCCACTGGACATGTAACTGCTATGCCAAGGTGAGCTGGTGGCCGTAGACGAACGACCACACTGCAAGAGGATCAATACGAAGGCCTAGCGGCAAAAAGGAACAGACATCTGACTGCAAAGTAGATCGCTGCATACCTTGCAACTGCTACCGCTATAAGAATCTCTGCCAGAACCATTTAGTGGCGATTAAATCAGGCTGGTTCATGTGCTCGGAAGCGTGTTATTTGCACCCCACTTCAACCATGCAATCGTCGAGAAAGGGTACGTTGTTGTAGGGAGCATGTTGGTTGCGTTTCAGAATTAGTGGCCAGAGTAATATTCTCTGACGAATCCCACTTCAGTGTGAAGTGATTCTGACCACTAGTTACTGTGGAGAGATAGAGGGGGAGCACGTTACACCCCCTAGGATGTTCATCAACGTCATCAGTATGGCCTAGGAGTTATGATGTGGGCAGGCGTTACGCACAACGATCGAACGCTGCTGCGTATCTTAGCGCGGGGTACCGTTACAGCAGAGAGGTGTTGCAAAGAGATTATACTGTGCCATGTCCTTTTGTTTAGGGGTGCGATACGTTCCAACGTTCTGTTCATTGAGAGCAATGACCACCCACACAACGTAGCTGAGGTGTCGGAAACACTAGAAAGTAGGAAGGCATGGAATGACCTATGTGGTCCCGGTAATTGAACCCTATAGAGCATGCCTGGGATGCTCTTGGGAGACATGTTTCTGAGCGAACACTCCTTCCCCGAACCGTGCAAGACGTGAAAACGACCTTCAGAGAGGAGTTGGACAATATTCCCCAAGAACTTCGCAACAGTTTGGTAGCCACATGAATAACTTGTGCAAAATGAGCATTAGTGTCCGAGGACGGCATATTCCTTACTGACAGTCCAACATTAACCTTTATGTTGGAAGTATGACTTGCGTCAAACATGAACACTATTTATGTGTATTATCCGGCTTTCCACTGTGCCGAAATCTGTACCATTTTTCGTTGTAAATATACCTCTCCACCTCTGTTGCGTATGTACTGTGTTTCACGTCGTCTTTCGTTGCCTGGAATTATTCCTTTCCAACAGTGCCTCTGTTGCTCACAAATTGTCAAGTAGTGTGTTACATTTATAAGAAACTTCCAGATTGTGTTAAAAACGCTAAGATGAAAAAAAAACATATATCAAGACCAACCTACCTCCTTCAACTCTGTAATCCACGCCCTTAGCCACTAAACTACGCCAAAGTAATGCAACTTCCACTTTCAGTGTTAATCACCCTAGTAACTCCTGAAGGCTTTTTACCACCAAAGTGCCATTACTGGTATTTTATTATAAGAAATTGTACAAAGAATGACGTATTTGTTTAAAATCTCCCATACGGCATCACTTTGAAATGCCCTACAGCAAGGTATAATACCGAATGGCTATATTTGAACTGACGGTCTTTCGAGTGCTGCGCTACAGGCAGTATAAATCGCAGGACGCATAGGTGTGTTCATCAATCGGTGCAGTCGCAGAATAAGTGGAAAAAATAATAATTCCATTTCCTGCCACCAGGACAAAATATGGCGCTGTAAGCAATTAGAATGTACAATGTTCCGTGTTTTGACGTCAGTATGCTGTTTGTCACATGGCGACGAGAGTTACTTTCTTTTGTGACTGTGACTGTTGATGTAAAGATCAAGAAAGTTGAAGTTTTCCGTGCAAAACGCATTGGACGTTGAGAAGAAAGGCCGTGCACTGTTGGTAAACTTGTATTGTCAGAACGGCGCATTGCGGAAAAATCGCCGGCAGACACAGCAGCGAAGAGGCACCATGTCAATAAATGGCCTAAGGAATATGAACAAGAAATCTGAAGAAACAGGTGAATAGAAGGTGCAGCAATGAGAGGGAGGCGGCCCATTCCCATGGCAGTAGGTGATGAAGCTGCTGTAGCTATAGAAGATAGCGCGAAACATACCCCAGAGTCTGCAACCAGTGCTCAAGCTATGTCGCGGGACTTTTCTTTGCCTGACCAAGAGTTTAAGAGATTTCGCGACGCATTTTACGCTGGTATCGCTACAAGATTCGGAATGTGCACCAAGCGAAGGCTCAAGATGGGCTACAACTTTGTGACTTTGCTCTTCGTTCTTTGGCGCGCGTGGAAATGGGGACATACGGCCAGGTAATATTCTTTGGACGGATTGTAACGCCGGAAATGCATATACTCCTATTTCCATCTATTGTACTATTATTTTTTTTCCTTGTTTTGTTACCTCAAGATATGACATTTCTGTCTCTTTATATATTGTAATTGTTTTACTGTTTGTATATATATATTTATGCACTCATGTCGATGTATAATTGGTTTGTTTCGTAAATATTATTTGTATTTTTACGCTGGGTCTTGCCTAGGGAAAACTGCTATCGAACGATTACGTCGATAGGTCGTGTGACGAATCAAAGTGTGTAGGATCTTTGGTAGTATTAACTCTGCCGCGTGGAGCGCGGGCAGAACAGTGAGAGTCTGGCGGGAGTAGCGAGTGGAGCAGGTGTTGTGTGACGCTCCCGCGAGTTGCCGCGCTTTCGGGGTTTGGCAGCATGTAATTGCGCTCGACTCGCGATGATAGTTTCTGACATGGTGTCGCGGACGGGAAGCATTAGCTGGCGCACATCAAGAGCCCGTTTCGCCTGGTGACCGTGTCGAGAAGAAGGCGCGCCAACATCCAGCTTCTGCAACAGCGACGGCCGACAATGAGTGACTGTCGCCACCTCCTCGATCGACGGCTTCAAACCTTCAATCAAGCAACAAGGAAGACTAAAAGCACGTAAAGTTTCAGAACTGTGTGGCAGACCTCAGCTTTTAATCTTGTTCCATTTGCCTCGCAAAATTACAGCAACTTAGCATCAACCTTTGTTGCTCATTGTCCCAATTGCATTACCAAGCAGGGTCCCTTCCTTTTCCGAAATGAACCCGAGTGTCGTTGAAATTCAAACGCCAGCATAATTCCATTTCACTGCTTTAATTTCAAAGTTCAGTTTAAGTCTCAGAGCTGGCTACAATATTCAGATTACACAAGCACGAATTAAGAGTGCGAGCTTTGTTACCGTATTTTAGTTACCTGTGACTGCAGCTCAGCTTGGTACGTACTAAATTTTACTATTGTTAATTGTTCAGAATCATTTAATTCAAGTTCAAAGTTAATTCTCTTATTTCTAAATTGCGTAGATTCAAGTAGCTTTTGAAATGATTGTTGAGGTAGTCCAAGAGTAACTGTCTTTCGATGTGCTTCAGAAAGAAAGCTCACTATTAACTTCAGTCACTAAATTAACTTTCGATTTTCCGGTTTCATTAATTCTTTTGCTAAATTAAGTGTAGCGAAATTTATTACTTCTGACAAACTTTCAGTTTTCACACTACACGTGTCAACCTTCAGTTGCCACGCTTCTAGTGTTAATTATATGTGTAATAACCTTTCTTTTTCAGTTACTATAGTAATTGTCCTTAGGACTGGCGACCGTGATTTCCCCCAAATCTCAAATATCTAATTACCGCTGGTTAATTGTTAACGTAACGGCCGCACATTTACTTTCTTTATTAACTTTACCCCTTTTCAAAATTAATTTCCACCAGTTTCATTTGCATTTTTCCTTTCATTTAGATGTAACCCTTTCCTCCCTCTTTACCGATAGATTAACTTCGGTGACGATTGCTTTTCCCAAATTTCCATTAGGTACATGCGGTTTAATTTTTCACTGTCATTAAGGTCGATAAGTGAGGGGGGAGGTTACACGTGGCGACCTGGTGACAGGACAATCTTCAAATTTGAGGTTGTTCTGGACACGAATTTTGCATTGTGCAAATCTCGTAACAAAGTACTGGTTACGAAATGGTCGATACGTCAGCGAGAATATTCGTGTGAGGAATCCTAATTAGAGTTGAGATTTTGCATTTATATTGAAAATTATTAAAATGAGTGAAGGGAACAATTACCAAAATTTGGTAGACTTAGATACGGAACAATCGGTCGAACAGTGGGAAACGCGCACAGCGGTACCCATTGTTCCGGGGCAGGCGGCTAGCATGAAAGATGCGGCCGCCGAAACGCAACAAAGAGCAGAAATGGAATTCCAGACTTTAGAAAATGTTTCGGAATCGGAAGTGAAAATCAAATCTGAATCCCTTGATGACGAATACGGGGGGACAATGAAAGAGGAAGCCGCTACGGAAGTAAAACCGGTGGTTTCCGGGAATTTAACTGATTTATTGAATGTTTTGATTAACGAAATCAAGAGTCAATCGGCAGAAATTAAAGATCAGGCTGCCAAGCAAGAAGCTCAGGCTGCCGAGCAAGCAGCTCAGGCTGCCAAGCAAGTAGCTCAGTCTGAAAAAATTGAACGAATGCTAGACAATCAGAACAAAGCTATTAATGTTGTTAACAACAATGTTGAAGTTGTTAACACAAAAGTTGATAAAATCAAAGACGATATTGTCGTGATTAATACCGAAATCGGTAACCTTAAACAGGAAATGATAGGCGTTCAGGCGGAAATTGCGAGCATAAATACTCGTTTTGATTCCGAAATTAGCAGAATCGAGAAAAGTGTAGGAGACGCAGTTGCTCCGATCATCGAGAATAAGGTGACTGAACAAATTCAATTAGTGAGAAAAGAGGATCAACAGAAGGTGGAAACTTTAAAGGCTTTAGTATCCGAAGTAGATACCAAAGTGACGAAGCAGGCTAACACCTGCGAAGAGAAAAAGAGGGAATTGGAAACGCTTGCGACAACCACTTGCCAAGTGATTACGAGGGTGTCGGAATTAGAAAGGAAACTTGACGAAAAACAGAGCTGTGTGCCAATCTGTGCACATAGTTCGGAGTTGTTGACGAAAGAGGAGCGGTTCGACCCCTTGAAGAAAGGCGGTATACACCCGACGGATTTCATTAAAAATTGTGAAAGAGTTTTACCCAGATCATGGACTAATGAGAGAAAAATTAATGCGGTTATTGATGTGTTGGCTGGTGATGCCAAGCGTTGGGGCCTAAACCTCAACATTACGAACCTGACTTTTGACGAGTTTAAAAATTTGTTTCTGGCTGAATACTGGTCAGAGCAAAAACAGCAAAGTGTCTGGCGCGAATTTGTCGTATCGAGGCCTTTCGATGCGAATTCGCGCGGCTCGATGAAGGAGTTTTGTGAGGGCTGGATCCGCAAGTTGGAATATTTGCGTGATCGCCGCACGGAATCCGAAATAGTCTGGGAACTCTACAAAAAGCTTCCAGATGATACAAAACGCTACGTAGGAAGCAATTACAGGACAATAAATGATTTCCTGGAAAGAGTGGAGGACGAGGACAATTGGCGCAATAATCGCGACAGTGGTAGAGGCCGTGGTAACAACAATGGGTACCACAGCAACCACACCAACGATAACCATGGGAATAATGCATACCGCAACCATGGCAGCAATAACAATAATGGTTCGGACCGTAATAACAATCGGTACAATGCAAATAATAACCGGAATGACGGAAACCAGTATCATACTAGCGTGATACGGGCTGCGCAGAATAGTAATAACGCCAGAGGGTGTGACCAGCCGCCTCAGCAGTATCCGGGGAGCGTATCTGCTGGGACGAGACAGGGAAACCATTAGCCGCGCCGGCGAGGGGCCGACCGGGCATGGAGAAATTTTGGCGGCCCAATAACAGGAGAAAACCCAGGTGTCGTCGTTATGAAAATTCCGTATGGAATAATCAACGGCGGGAGAGTGTGCCAGTGTTAGGAGAAAGGAGTGCGCCCACAAGTAGTAGATCAGCTGTAGACACGGCAGTAGGAAGTACATTCACTGTCAGTGAGAACAATTTAAGTAGTGTTCCGGAAATCGATTATAAAGTGGCAGCTGTAATACCCACAGCGGAACTGGAGATTGAGTTTAAGAATGATTCGCAAGTGTTGAAAGAAGATCAGATGTCGGATAAAACGTCCGTCATCGAGCGAGGAGATGCAGAGAGGGATGAGGTCTGGTTAAGGCAGTTCGGTCGCTTATACGACGAACTAAGAGATTATAGGGGCCTGTACGGGAGAAGTGTTTATGGGGAGCGCGGGCAGGATTTGCCGCGTCTCGTCCCGCAGGAAGATAGTGATTGTGAAGTGATGGAAAGTTCTGGCCCTAACCGGCAGACTTTACTAGAAATAGGTGATGTTAAGGGGGAGCACGAGCAAGATGCGTCGTGTTTCGTCCCGCAGGAGTTGAATGTTGAAGTAGTAACGGAAAGTTCTGGCCCTAACCGACAGACTTTACCGAAAGTTGTAGTGGTAGAAGTAGCCGACCCATCCGACGCGAACATCCAGTTTAAACATTGCGAGAGTATTAAGGAGAAAGATTACGAAAATTTTAGTGATAGCCGGACACGATTGGTAGAAAAGCACGTAGATTACAGCATGTATGAGGTTAGAGCTGACATTATACGGTCAGAAGATAACAGTGTGGGTTGCGCAGATCTAGAGGAAGTAATTGCAGATACTACTGGGCACATGTCTCCAGGTAGATTGGCAGATGAGATCAATCTGATTAAAGAGGAATCAACGAATGTGACAATTAGTGAATTGATAGCAAAGCAACACTCACTAGTTGACGAGTTACAGGAAAAGGTTTCGGTATTGGAGGCGACGCTACAGACTAAGCCTCAGGACAAACGTGTTGAAATTAAAACTGTATGTGAACAGAGGCTGAAAAAGCCGCCAGATAAACCGGATTTAGGATCAAAGCCGGATGGTTTTTTCTGGAATGACCTGGATATAGACGAGGATTTACTGTGGGAAAATAAAGAAACAGTCGAGGACAAGTGTAGACAGATAGTAGTGTCTGTTAATATGCACGACCTACAACTAAACGTGTTGATTGACACCGGTGCGAATTGAGTGCTGTATCTGGAAAAATATTTCAGTTACTGAAAGACAGACCTGGCATCGTAGTTATGCCAGTAACAGGGGTGAAAATTATCAGTGCTACTGGGAAAGCCAGTAAACCGGTCACAAAACAGACTTTTGTCAACTTCGAGATATGTGGGGCACGATTTGAACAAGAGTTTGTCGTCGTGCCAGACTTAACTGCGGAAGTAATTATCGGGTTAGATTGGCTATTAAAGTACCGTGCAGTGATTAACTGCGAAAGCAAAACTTTGACATGTATGTCACTAGATAAAACAATGATAGTTAGTTTTGACGAGGCAGGAGACGGTGTGCATAGGCAATACCAGCCTATACACATTGTTAACTGGCCGGATGACATTGACGTAGGAATGAGTTTGAACTGCCGTAATGTGAGGAAGTTCGGCATTGACAGAAGTAAAAGTTTAGTGGAAGAGATAATCAAATTCCCTCCACGGATTGACATTAGTATTGGTGTGAAAAAAGATCGTTTGCGAGAAGTAATGAAGCTTAAAGCCGATGCTCGCATACGTCGTCATGACGCTAAAGCGCGTTTTGCTAAGTTTGCGATCGGAGACTTAGTACTTGTAAAAGCTCATGAGAAATCGAGCGAGATAGACAATGAAATCTCTAAATTTAAGTTTGTTTATAACGGACCATTGTAGACCTGAAATTGTACCAACCAAGGATTGATTAGTACCACAGATAGGGTAATTTGTACAGTATGTAGATATAGAGTGTAAGATTTAAGGATGTGCCATGTGGCGATGCTTTTGCCTGACCTAGAGGTCATTAAAGAAGTTGTAATTAATAAGTAATTTATGTTGATTAAATGATTTAAGAGTTACTGAATATTAATCAATTTAAAAATCCAAGCTGCTAGTTGAAGTTTTCAGCTGAGTCACAGTAGATTAAGGAATGTAAATATGATTTTGTAAATAGCTGTAAGATTCCATAAATATGTGATTTACTAGTCATTGCCGATGTACTTAGACGCTGTTTTAAGTTTCAGGCTAGTACATGCGTGTGATGATGGAAAGTGTTGAGTTATCCACTGTGATAGTATTAAGGGACTCCTTGAGATTACTCGGGAGTGAGTTTCTCCTAAAGAATTCAGTGAAACGGACGTTCTAGAAACGCCGTCACAAGGGCGAGTGAGATCAAGCGTGCCGCACACGCGGGAGCAACAATACTGGCGAGGCGAGCCGCTGTCGGCTCTTGTGCCGCTGTTGGCTCTTGTGCCGCTGTCGGCATTCTTTGTACTTGCGAGTACGGAAGGCGGAATTGTTTTCTTCCTGGACAGCTGAAAGAATTCTACTGTCAATATTTATGTTTTTTTCGATCTGATGTGTGTTATTTTCTTGTTTAGCGTTTAATGGACTCCCATGACGAGAATATTAATTATGAAAGGGTTATATAAAATGTGTATTCTATGTAATTAATAATTAATTTGCGTATTTTGATCTACCTGTTTTTATGACCATGTACTCTGATTAATTTTGTAAATAGTACTCCATTTCATGATAGTGTTACGGATTTTGACGATTTTGGAATAGCTAAACCATTTTTTATATTTTCTATGAATTTTGATATGTTGTCAACCTGTTTTATTTTGTGCAAGATGACAGAGTGGAATAAGATTAGGAGTGTCTCCGCTCAGTTATTATGGTCTAAAAATTGATTTATGATTAATTAGAAGAATGCTAAATTTTGTTGATGTTTAGAGCATATGCATTTCCGCTGTTTCTTTTTTGGGACATTTTCTGAGTCTGTTTGCGTTACACGAACATCCTCAGACAATGTGGGGCACGTGTAACGCCGGAAATGCATATACTCCTATTTCCATCTATTGTACTATTATTTTTTTTCCTTGTTTTGTTACCTCAAGATATGACATTTCTGTCTCTTTATATATTGTAATTGTTTTACTGTTTGTATATATATATTTATGCACTCATGTCGATGTATAATTGGTTTGTTTCGTAAATATTATTTGTATTTTTACGCTGGGTCTTGCCTAGGGAAAACTGCTATCGAACGATTACGTCGATAGGTCGTGTGACGAATCAAAGTGTGTAGGATCTTTGGTAGTATTAACTCTGCCGCGTGGAGCGCGGGCAGAACAGTGAGAGTCTGGCGGGAGTAGCGAGTGGAGCAGGTGTTGTGTGACGCTCCCGCGAGTTGCCGCGCTTTCGGGGTTTGGCAGCATGTAATTGCGCTCGACTCGCGATGATAGTTTCTGACATGGTGTCGCGGACGGGAAGCATTAGCTGGCGCACATCAAGAGCCCGTTTCGCCTGGTGACCGTGTCGAGAAGAAGGCGCGCCAACATCCAGCTTCTGCAACAGCGACGGCCGACAATGAGTGACTGTCGCCACCTCCTCGATCGACGGCTTCAAACCTTCAATCAAGCAACAAGGAAGACTAAAAGCACGTAAAGTTTCAGAACTGTATGGCAGACCTCAGCTTTTAATCTTGTTCCATTTGCCTCGCAAAATTACAGCAACTTAGCATCAACCTTTGTTGCTCATTGTCCCAATTGCATTACCAAGCAGGGTCCCTTCCTTTTCCGAAATGAACCCGAGTGTCGTTGAAATTCAAACGCCAGCATAATTCCATTTCACTGCTTTAATTTCAAAGTTCAGTTTAAGTCTCAGAGCTGGCTACAATATTCAGATTACACAAGCACGAATTAAGAGTGCGAGCTTTGTTACCGTATTTTAGTTACCTGTGACTGCAGCTCAGCTTGGTACGTACTAAATTTTACTATTGTTAATTGTTCAGAATCATTTAATTCAAGTTCAAAGTTAATTCTCTTATTTCTAAATTGCGTAGATTCAAGTAGCTTTTGAAATGATTGTTGAGGTAGTCCAAGACTAACTGTCTTTCGATGTGCTTCAGAAAGAAAGCTCACTATTAACTTCAGTCACTAAATTAACTTTCGATTTTCCGGTTTCATTAATTCTTTTGCTAAATTAAGTGTAGCGAAATTTATTACTTCTGACAAACTTTCAGTTTTCACACTACACGTGTCAACCTTCAGTTGCCACGCTTCTAGTGTTAATTATATGTGTAATAACCTTTCTTTTTCAGTTACTATAGTAATTGTCCTTAGGACTGGCGACCGTGATTTCCCCCAAATCTCAAATATCTAATTACCGCTGGTTAATTGTTAACGTAACGGCCGCACATTTACTTTCTTTATTAACTTTACCCCTTTTCAAAATTAATTTCCACCAGTTTCATTTGCATTTTTCCTTTCATTTAGATGTAACCCTTTCCTCCCTCTTTACCGATAGATTAACTTCGGTGACGATTGCTTTTCCCAAATTTCCATTAGGTACATGCGGTTTAATTTTTCACTGTCATTAAGGTCGATAAGTGAGGGGGGAGGTTACAGGATGAAGCACATTTTACCCTACACAGTGCCGTGAGTGCACAGATATGTCACATTGATGTTCTTCTCTGTCACATATGCAGGAACATCCAGTGCACTCACCTTACGTGACTTTGTGGTGTGGTTTCATAAGCTCCTCCATTCTCAGTTTTTCTTCGATGAGGTGACACCTAGTGGTCTTGTTAGGTGTACAGTGGCATCTGTACATTATAAGGACCTCTATATGCAACACGTGATTTCAGCTTTGGAAGATAGCAACTGTGTCCACTCATGCAAGATGGGGCGACACCACATGTCGCTTACCGCATGAAAGGTCTGCTTCGAGAAACCTTCGCTAACGACGGCATCATCTCTAGCCAATTTCAAGATGTGTGGCCTTGAAGATCCCCCGACATAACTTCTGGTTTTGGGAATGTCTGAAAGATCGCGTCTACCAGAGGTGTATCTGGACTCTTCACGATCTGAGGCATAGCGTACTGGAAGCAATATCTAGTGTAAAATATCTAGGAATAACTATCGAGACCAACCTTAAGTGGAGTCACCACATAAAACAAATAACGGGAAAAGCAGATGACAGATCAGAGTCATAGGAAGAATCTTAAGAAAATGCAACTCGTTCACGAAGGAAGTGGCTTCTAAGGCGCTTGTCCGACCGATTCTTGAGTATTCTTCATGTGTCAGCGATCCCTATCCGGTAGGACTGACAGAAGAGAGAAGGAAGATCCAACGAAGAGCGGCGCGTTTAGCCGGCTCGAGAACGCTACGGAGATGTTCAACAAACTCCACTGACAGACGTTACAAGAGGGTCGTTGTGTATCACGGACAGATTTACTATCGAAATTTCGAGAGAGCACTTTCGAGAATGAGTCGGACAACATATTACTTCCTCCCACAAACGTCTCGCGTAAATGATCACGAGGAGAAAATCCGAGAAGTTAGAGCTGATACAGAGGATTACCGACACTCATTCTTCCCACGCGCTGTACGCGCTGTCGGTTACTGGTACGAAAAGTACCCTCCGCCACACACCATTAGGTGGCTTGGGGAGGATGACGTAGATGTAGATGACAAATCACTCTGATTATGCTGTGCATGCTGTGAGCAACTGTCGACCGTGCTGTGGGATGTGTGTGGTATGCTGCTGAGTTGGGACACTATATTGAACACACGTTGTAACTTGTGACCGTATCCTAATAGACTTGCCATGTGTTTGATTGTTCCCCCCTTTTCCAGCACCCACGCCACATTATGGCTGCTTACAGCGCCATATTTTCTCCTGGTGGCCGAAAATGGAACTATTATTTTTTCAACATACTCCGCGAATGTGGCGATTAATGAACGTATCTACGTCGTTTCAACGTCCTGCGGTGTATACAACCCGCACTGCAGCACTCGGGACAGCGCCAGTTTAATTACAACTATCCTGTACAAAAACAGAGAAATGCGGCGAAATGAATATGGCATCTGTCGCAACGAGTGCCGTCAGTTGTATCGACTGAGATTAGATTAGATGTACTTTCATTCTAATTGATCCGTAGTGAGGAGGTCCTCCAGGATGTAGAACATGTCAGAAAAACAACAATACATGACAAATACTTACAACTCAAACAAATAAGCTAATGTACCATTCCACAGGTCCCAAGAGGAATGATCGTCATTTTTTAATGAACGCTATATGAAAGAATCATTTTACAAATACTAATGCACTGAATTTAAAATAAAAAAGTTTTTTTTATTTGTTTAGAAGGCAATAAACGTGTAATACAACTACTATAATACTTCTTTACAATGAACACATTACTGCACTGAAATTGTGCTGAAGCTATATGCTGAGAAGTTCATCAATGGAGTAGAAGGAGTTGGCCACCAATAAGTCCTTTACGCTTCTCTTAAACTGAATTTCATTGGTTGTTAAGCTTTTTATGGCTGCTGGCAAGTTATTGAAAATGTGTGTTCCTGAATAATGCACACCTTTTTGTACAAGACTAAGTGACTTTAAACCCTTGTGAAAATTATTCTTATTTCTAGTATTGATTCCATGAATTGAGCTGTTGGTTTGAAAAAGTGATATATTTTCAATGACAAATTTCATGAAAGAATAAATATATTGGGAAGCAGTAGTTAGTATCCCTAGTTCCCTAAACAGGCTTCTGCAGGATGTTCTTGAGTTCACACCGCATGTAACTCGTACTGCACGGTTTTGTGCCAGGAAAACTTTAGCTTGGCTTTATGAATTACCCCAAAAAATAATCCCATATGACATTATGGAATGAAAGTAAGCATAGTGTGCCATCTTTTTCATTTTTATACCCCCTATGTCTGACGCAATTCGCATTGCAAATAGAGATTTGTTAAGACACTTCAGCAGATGTGTGTTGTGCTTTTCCTAGTTGAATTTATTATCGAGCTGTAATCCCAAGAATTTAACACTGTCCACTTCTGTCTGCTTGTCATCATATGTTAGGCATATACTCGTGGGACACCCCTTACAAGTTCTGAACTGCATGTAGTGTGTTTTTTCAAAGTTTAGCGACAAGGAATTGGCTAGGAACCAGTGATTAATGTCCACAGGTGATTCTGACGTCACTTCCTAGTAAGCCGAGGGTGCGAGCAGCTTCTCCCCGTACGAGCAGCACGTCCAGCCACGCAGTGTCCGCTGAAGGGCCGGTCTCTGACCCTGCTGCTCGAGTGGGCCGCCTCGTAGCGGCGCTGGCCGTATGACGTCAGTCATCCCGCCATCCATCTCTCTCCTGTCCCGCGCGGGAGGGCGTGCTTTGTCGTCGGGCGCGTTATTGCCGCAGGGAGCCCGGCTCGTACGGTCTTTGTGTAAACTCGAGCGCCAGCGCCATAAAGAAGCCCACGCGGCCTTCTGGCGCAGCTCTTTCACGTCGCGGCTAGACGAGAACGTCTAATGATCAGCGCATTGTTCGCCTGCCGCCTGTAATCAAGTGTCCCCTGCTACGCCGCTCTAGTTGTCGCAGGTAGCTGCAAAGCGTGCGCGTCTTGCCACAGCACAATAAGTGAGACAGTCCCCTTAATACTGTCATTACAGCTTCGTCGAAATATCTGCTTGCTGCCATTAACGGCAGCTTGCCTTTAATGTGCTTGACTGTAAGATAACTTGCCAGATGAGGACCATAAATCTAATACCTTTTAAGCACAGTATTGGTGCACTCAGCTACGTCGATTAATTATATGAATCGCTTACTGCAGAAAGGCAACTAGTCCAAAATTCACAAATTTCCGTTTGCGGTGACTCAGTACACCAACTTCACTGACGCAGAGGGGGTGAACTCCAATCGTATACACGATCCCATCAGTGGCCGACATACATGAACTGGCTTCCGTAGAATACTGTAAAAACGCTGTATTGTTTGCAACCATCATCCACCAAGTTGGTGTTTGATATTTTTAAATTTGAAACTTTCTGGCAGATTAAAACTGTGTGCCCGACCGAAACTCTAACTCGGGACCTTTGCCTTTCGCGGGCAAGTGCTCTACCACCTGAGCTACCCAAGCACGACTCACGCCGCGTCCTCACAGCCTTACATCTGCCAGTACCTCGTCTCCAACCCTCCAAACTTCACAGAAGCTCCCTCACAGCCCTAAATCTGCCAGTACCTCGTCTCCTACCTTCCAAACTTCACAGAAGGAGACGAGGTACTGGCAGATGTAGGGCTGTGAGGGAGCTTCTGTGAAGTTTGGAGGGTTGGAGACGAGGTACTGGCAGATGTAAGGCTGTGAGGACGCGGCGTGAGTCGTGCTTGGGTAGCTCAGGTGGTAGAGCACTTGCCCGCGAAAGGCAAAGGTCCCGAGTTCGAGTCTCGGTCGGGCACACAGTTTTAATCTGTCAGGAAGATTCGTATCAGCGCACACTCCGCTGCAGAGTGAAAATCTCTTTCTCGCTTTTTAAATAAAAAAAAATAATGATACCCACAGCAAATGGTGAACGAACAAAGCGATTTCCGTAACAAAGTGTCTTTCGAAAGATTTTTCTGATATGTTGTTAGGTCACCTTTTTGAAAGGCCACAACAGTTCGTTTTGGACGAAAATACTTACTTCAATTTGGCTTCAGAATAAGTCTATCTCCAAAGCACTAGATTTCTGGTGTGGAATCTAAGAACTACCCAAGTGTTGTGAGACTGTTATGAGAAAATACTTTGCTGATGATTAATTTCTCTCTTAATTTTGTCTGTTAAGTTCAATAAGCTAATGAAAATAGCTATAAAAACGTGCGCTGTTCTTACACAAATGAAATACAGCTTATGATAACCTTACGATGATAATTTATTTTACTAAACCAAAAAGCATCTGTTATTCGAGCTTCCCCAAACCTTCACACATTAGTAAGATATTATTCGCTATTTATCTTGATATCGTTTCTGTGTGTATGAAGTCCTGCGTCTTATTAAGTAGCATTTCAGGACTACCACAGAAGTGTAGAAACCCAGCAAAAGGAGTTGACACACCAAGGTACCCTTAACAAATCAATTATTGAAGTGTTGGCAGAAGAGCCAACACCGTGTTGCTAGAGGAGGCCGAAATGCACGCGTTTAATTACACGCAGACTGGCGTGAGGTCTGGAACATTACAAGGAAATGAGAACTTAGAAAAACGGACGCAGTTGCTGTAATACTTAACTTTAATCCATAATTGTAGAACATCGCTCTTGTTGATACATTAATATAAACTGGTAATGGCGCCTTGCTAGGTCGTAGCAAATGAAGTAGCTGAAGGCTATGCTAACTATCGTCTCGGAAAATGAGAGCGTATTTGTCAGTGAACCATTGCTATTAACGTCGGCTGTACAACTGGGGCGAGTGCCAGGAAGTCTCTTTAGACCTGCCGTGTGGCGGCGCTCGATCTGCAATCACTGACAGTGGCGACACGCGGGTCCGACGTATACTAACGGACCGCGACCGATTTAAAGGCTACCACCTAGCAAGTGTGGTGTCTGACGGTGACACCACAATTATCACTACACATCTGTACAAAAAAAATAGTAAAAACTAAGTCGAGAGAAGTAGGAAAATACTGGTATTAACAAGTCTGCGAGGCTGCAATTTCGCAAAGTTTTCACTTTCTGATTCGTGAGGTTGCCGAGGCTTGGAGAAAATTTACGAGACAGAAAATTTCTTAAGATTTCCGTATTGATTTTCGACCTGGCAGTTTGCTCGACCAGAAAATAGATAAAAAGCTTTCGAAATATCAGTATCTTCAGCGAGAGAGCTACCATTTCACAAAGCTTCCTCGTTACCTCTTAGTGCGCCGACGTTGCAAGCATTAACCTCGCGTTGCTATAGTCACTGTTAACACAGGTATTCGCAGCGTAAAAGATTAGGTTAGTTGCAGATTCTGCTAGAACGACCTTCTTGGATTCAGAAAAGTTAAATTAACTAACTCGATGACTCGCCTTAACTGAAACTCTCACGGAACATTTCATTGAAATTACAAGAAAATATGGAGTGAATTTAGCAACCGGACGGGGTGGCCGAGCGGTTCTAGACGCTACAATCTGGAACCGCGCGACCGCTATGGTCGCAGGTTCGAATCCTGCCTCGGTCATGGATGCGTGTGATGTCCTTAGGTTAGTTAGGTTTAAGTAGTTCTAAGTTCTAGGGGACTGATGACCACAGATGTTAAGACCCATAGTGCTCAGAGCCTTTTTTTTTTTTTTTTTTTAATTTAGCAGGATAATTTTATGACACCCCAAGCCGCATTCTTTATTGAAATTCCTTTTTATGTCAGCTCGCAATCGCCTAATAGTATGTTGATTTAACATTTGTTACATTCTGACCTGTCTGACTCATACTTGCTTTTGTCTACTACTTCATACACAATGGTAAGGAGAGGCGGGAGCAGAATGGTGCAGCAGCTGCCGTCACAAGGAAACTGGACAGGAGCAGAAATCGTTAGCGGACACGTAAATACAAGAAACAGAAGTTTTACTTAACATTTAGCTTTCTCCAAGCAATGTGAAGAAACTGTACAAAAGAACATACAGCACTGCAGTGCAGCTATTACAAGAAGCAAACTAAAGAGCGTCGTAAAGTGTGTCACTCACTGCTAATGCAAAAGCGAACAGTCGAAGGCTGACTAGGACTGAAGACTGTCTAAGACTGTGACTGACGAGGGGACCCTCCATACTGTAAACCACAGATTTTGATGCGCTTCAAATATGTTGTAGAGGAACTTACCCTGACTACCTACCTGGCTATCCAGTTTTTTAGCGACGGGCCTAGGTTTTTGAGAAAATAGATTTTGAAGTTCATTGCGTGCTTTGTATATCTGTAACATTACATATCTTCCAAGCAACTCAGCGTAGCGCAACGGTAAGGGTTCACGGCTACCGCGCTAGAGGTACCGTGTTCGAATCCTGCTCCCATGTGTTTTTTTTATGTATGCAAGAAACGTCCGGAAAATTTGGTTCTAACTATCAAAAACGAGTAGGTGAATTAACTGGTAAACACAGAAATGTAATCGTGTCCTGCACGAAATCCGGGAAGTTCACGAAACTGATGTACGAAGA
Organism: Schistocerca piceifrons; assembly: GCF_021461385.2. Lineage (NCBI taxonomy): Eukaryota > Metazoa > Arthropoda > Insecta > Orthoptera > Acrididae > Schistocerca > Schistocerca piceifrons. The sequence goes on from NC_060139.1 coordinate 1,035,174,995, forward strand.
ATTTTTGGGTTCTGTAATTCTTCCGTACGTGAGACAGAAATTTTTTTTCTACATTATCCATTCGTGGAGAGGGCAAACCGCTTAAACTTTATAACATTAATCTATTCAGTGATGAAATCGAGCACCTGCACCCTGAAAGTGGTCCCATCAAAGTGCACTCCTCATTGCCAGCGCTGCGTTGTTTATTTTTACCGACAGGTTAAATAAAATCTTCACGAAAATTATTCAGAATGCTCCCGACTTGATGAAAGACAATGAAGAGATCGCTTCTAGGAAAGATTCAATAAAATTACATTCGCTAATCCTACATCAATTCAGCGCACCTAATTTTGAAAGCATGATTAAATACACATGGTTCGCATCGAAATTAGCAGATTAAAGAGAAATCTTTTTGAATGCAAAATAATTGTGTTTCCCGGTATCGCTCATGAAGAAACCGTGCGCCTGCAAGACGGTTGATTTCATAAAATGCGCGTGGTGCTGTGAAAATTTGTGCTTCGGTTGTTTGTATGTATCACCCAAAATATTGTTCTGCCACATCAAGCAATGCGGACGATGAAAATTGTTGTGGATTGGCAGGAGCCAATTCACGGGGTTTGGAGGAAGCCGAAAGGCACGCGTTTAAGCTCACGCAGGCTGGCGTGAGGTCTGGAACAGGTAAAGTAATTATACTATCAAGAAAAGTACGTAGCTTCAGAAATACTTAAATTTAATTCAAAACTGGTGAACATCGGTCTGACTGTACATGCATCACAATATAAATAGCAATTGATAGTGGCGCCTTGCTAGGTCGTAGCAAATGACGTAGCTGAAGGCTATGCTAACTATCGTCTCGGCAAATGAGAGCGTAATTTGTCAGTGAACCATCGCTAGCAAAGTCGGCTGTACAGCTGGGGCGAGTGCTAGGAAGTCTCTCTAGACCTGTCGTGTGGCGGCGCTCGGTCTGCAATCACTGACAGTGGCGACACGCGGGTCCGACGTATACTAACGGACCGCGCCCGATTTAAAGGCTACCACCTAGCAAGTGTGGTGTCTGGCGGTGACACCACAAAAATAATATTTTGTAATATTCTATGACATAAAAAATTAATAACCGAATATATCTTTGTAATTTCGCTCACCTTACACTGTTCGTTGATATTCTTTGAAATAAAATTGAAAAATTCGGTCGATTTTGGAAGGAAAAAAAAAAACGAAAACACACGAGCAGGATTCTGACACGTTACCTCCAGCGTGGTAGCCGTGAACCTTTACCGCTGCGCTTCGATGACTCGCTCGGAAGATCTGTGATGTTACTGATGTACAAAGCATGCAATGAACTTCTAAATCGATTTTCTCTGAAACCAAAGCCTGTCGCTAAAAAACCGGATATCCAGGTACTCATGGTAATAGCCTCTACAACATATTTGAAGCGCATCAAAATCGCTGATTTACGGTATGGAGGGGTCCCCCTGTGAGACTGATGGCTCAGCGGGCGCGCATCACTGGATCCGCCGGGTCCCCGCGCTGCCACTGTCGGAAATGTGCATTTCTGTTGCCTACTGTGAGACTCCGGCGTGGCTGGTATTGAGGTATGGTACCACATTAGCTACTGCTGTCTACTAGTTTACTGCTTGCAGAGCTTGTCTGCAGCTGAGCATTATCTATTCTGCTTCCAATGTGAGCCTAACTTACCTACACCGGAAGTTACATAATTGTTAGAAAAACAATTTTTCACTTTGAGAAGTCTTTCTCTCACAGTAAATTTTAAATTATGAATATTTTTAATCATATATTTGCATTTTAAGAATTACCTACTTAGTACTCTTATTTAGTTGACTGTAGGTTTCTGTTCCAACAATGCTCCCATTTGGGAGTGCCCTGTGCGCCTATTCAGATGACACGTTACTCTAAAGTGTCTTGAACAGTGTGTAGGTGCGTATGTTACTTTCATTTCTAACTTCATTTGTTGGAATTTTACTACCCCTTCTCTCACTTCAAGTCCTCAGCTCGTGGTCTCGCGGTCGCGTTCTCGCTTCCCGAGGACGGGGTCCCAGGTTCGATTCCCGGCGGGGTCAGTGATTTTCACCTGCCTCGAATGACTGGGTGTTTGTGTTGTCATCATTATTTCATCATCATTCATGAAAGTGGCGAGACTCGACTGAGCAAAGGTTGGGAATTTGATGGGTACTGATAACCGCACAGTAGAGTGCCCCACAAACCAAAAATCATCTCATTTTAAGAGAGTCATCTTGTGATAACTTGCTAAGAATTCGACACTGGTAATGATCTTTTTGTTGACTCTAGACTGAAAAATGCTGTAAATTAAGAGATATATTCTCTGTGGAGAACTTTCTGTTGTGTACAACTTCACACACAACAGTAAGGAGAAGTGGGCTACCGAGTGGTGCGGCAACTGTCGTAGGAAAGCTGAACAACAGCAGAAATGATTATCAAACAAGATATCACAGTAAACAGAAAATTTACTTAACTTGTATATCTCCGAGTGAACGAAGACTCATTGCAAAATAATGCAGCAAGAAACAGGGTCGCTGTCACAAGGGAGAGGCTCCAAGCATGGTAGTGCTGAGCTGCTATGGCCGGCCGTCCTATATTGCAGAGGAAGAGAGTGCTCGCAGTCCGGAAGACGCTGGAGCCGTGGCTCAGCGGGTGCGCAGCATTGGCCCGCCAGATCCAGCGCGCCCGCAGTCTGCGTCAGGCGGAAACGTGCTATTCCGTTACCAGACGTTGAACACCCGTGGGCTGGTACCGGGTTCGTGATACCACACTTTTCTAGAAATCGTACAAGTGGGCATTGCAACCAGTTCTCTCTGTCAACAATACCTAAATCATGTGATCGCATATTACGCCTTAATCAACAAGAGGGTATAATTCATAGTTAATAAAGATTTTAATTTTTTATCTATCCATTGTATTGTTTTGTATTGTTTGTTAACCGGAGGCCTAGAAACGATGGAGAGGCTCCGTCCCCGCCGCAGCCGCAGTGGTCCACAACCCCGCGACGACTACCGCAGTCCACTTCACCCCTCCGCCGCCCCACACTGAACCCAGGGTTATTGTGAGGTTGGACCCCCGGTGGAGCCCCCCCCCCTTCCTCCCTCCTCCCTCCTCCCTCCCCCCTCCCGGGGGGGGGGGGGGAGAACATCTCACACCAGACGAGACTAACCCCTATGTTTGCGTGGTAGAGTAATGGTGGTGTACGCTTACGTGGAGAACTTGTTTGCGCAGCAATCGCCGACGTGGTGTAGCTGAGGCGGAATAGGGGAACAAGCCCGCATTCGCCGTGGCAGATGGAAAACCGCCTAAAAACCATCCGCCAGGCGGATTCGTGCCGGGGACCAGGCGCTCCTTCCCACCCGGAAAGCCGTGCGTTAGACCGCACGACCAACCGGGCGGGCTACTATCCGTTCGTAGGATTTTGTTCCTGAAACGCGTCGTGTGTTTCTGTCAATGTAATTTTTTACTGAAACGGTCACTTTACTGCTAGTCGGAGAATTACATCAAACTTGTTACGATTGGGTAGGGGACAATCACGGATTCTCCCAAACCTTTAAGATCAAAATCGTACACGTTGCAGAGGATACTAAACTGAGTATCTTGAGATGAGTAACTAATCTTCAGAAACGAATTTTTAAATTTTTTATTGAAGTAAAGAACTCATGTATTATAACAAGTAGTAACAACAGTTCGAAGCGATGACAGAGAGTCCCAACCCACGCATTACAACATAATCCAGCGACAGAAGACAGGGCTGAACTGTTGAGTGAAAAATCATATGGTATGATTGCTTGCACACATTGTTCATGATAGTGGTGTAACTGCTGCTCCACCAGTACAGTATTCTTCACACCGTATACTTCGCAGTGTTGATTTCAGTGTCAGGTCAATAGAAGCTCGTTAATGAATCTTGTCTAACTAACATCGTCTCCTTAAATTGTACTCCGCTGACAGTTCCCTATGGAGAACGTAGGCCAGCTCTCTCTGGCTGGGCTGACCCAGTTCCTCTATCCACGGCAATCAGTTCGTTCCAATTAGAGCTAAGTTCTGACAAAAAAGAAAAAGAAACAGCTAACATCCACTTTTAATAAAGCTGTTTAGTAAAAATTAATGGCTTCGTTACCGGTTTCGAACCGCCAGGTTTATCGTCAGGCGGCTGTTAACCATTATAATTACATTGTGTATAAATATCTGATTTTATATTGTACTAGCGAACCCAGCAATGCTCCTTAATTGTCTGTCTCCACCACTTCCACCCAGTGTCTCTCTTTCTCTGACTTTGAGCCTTGTAACTTGTTATCGCTAACGAAACCTGATTGCGAAATGAAGTCTCTTAAAATAAACAGGTAAATCGGTTGGAATAATAAATATAAGGGAGACCTCACCAGAGGCTGGATCTATGAGGATACTAGTTTCAGTAACAGTATTTTACATAATTTTAATCTGTGAATGGGTAGCATTAGAAAGCTTCGGACGACTCAGATTCCGTAATAGTATAAGTCGATAAGCCATAAATATAACTTCCCTGTTCTCTGCGAAACCGGTGGCGAAGAAGAAAACAAAACAGCACATTGTAGTGTACACAGATTTTCTTCAAAATTGTATATAAGGAGAAACAACATACATGAAAAAAAAAACAATTTGTCCAATGGTTTACATGCCCTGTTATCTTCGTTAAAACTGACTGCGAGAAAGGGAACTAAACCACTTATTTTCAATGCCCAGCACGGCAAATCATTTTCATCGCTGTCGGTTTTAACACAAAATCTGACATTGTAGTTTAACAAAATATACAGGATATGTCTGTTTGAATGTTATTTAGTATATCGTGTAAAAAATTTAACGTAAATCGATCGAGAACTTTTCGAGAGTAGTTGGTCCCGCTCTTGCAGGATCTTTCTCTGACTGCAGCGATGTCGAAGATTTGATGTTTTACCGGATTCCTGATATTCACGGTGCACTTGTGTAATGGTCGCACGGGAAAATCCCTGTTTCATCGCTACCTCGGAGATGCTGTGTATCATCGTTCGCGCGCTGACAATACCACCACGTTCAAACTCACTCAAATCTTGATCACCTGCCGTTGTAGCAGCAGTAACCGAACTAACAACTGCGCCAAACACTTGTTGTCATATATAGGCGTAGCCGACCGCAGCGCCGTATTCTGCTTGACGTACCTCAATATTTACGGAGATACATTTCTCTGTATTTGAATACGCATGTCTATACCAGTTTCTTTGGCGCTTCAGTGTATTTCAGCTGTTTCAGTCATGCTGTGTAACCATTGGTTATACGGGGTGTTCAGAAATTCTCGATACAAACTTCTAGGACTTGCAGAGTGGACTGAGTACTTAATACTTTGAATAGGAACCCATGTCCGGAAACATCGTCCAGGGACGCTACAGAGTGTCAAAGTTATAGGCGCCTGTAAATGTATGTACACACAGATGATTCCATGATAATGATACAAACTTTCTAGGATGATGCAGAAGGATAACTGTATCAATTTGAGGTAAGAGTCCCCCCCCATACCGGCAACAAACGCATCGAAATTTGTAAGCGAAAACCGTTCTGATACCTCTAACAGTATATCTGTACTGATTTGCTAAGGTATGTAACTCTCAGGGGCGGTAGTATGAACTAAAACAAGAAAAAAGGTCCAGTAAATATGGGCTCTAAAATGCATACCGTAAGAGCTATGAGTACGTATTCAGTAGAGAAGATGTGTTTCACAGTACCGAAGATGAACAAGTGTTCATACCTCCTCAGTTATAGGTTTTAGAGCCCATATTTACTGAACATTTTCCTTGTTTTGGTACGTACTGCATCTTGAAAGTTACATACGCTAAATTCTTTGCAACAACAGTACCGGTATTCCATTCGACTGTCAGAGGTATCAGAACGATTTCCGGTTGTAACTTTCGACTTGTTCGTCTCCGAACCAGAGCCCCTTCTTCAGACTGATACATTCATCCGTCGCCGTCATCCATGAACGTTTGTAACATCATCCTGGAATCGCCCTGTATATACATACATTTACAGACGCCGGCGCCTATGGCTTCGGAGGTCAGTAACATCGTTGGATGACGTTGCCGGACATGGGTTCCTATTCAAAATATTATGTGCTCATTCCCCTATAAGTCCTAGAAATTTGTAACGGGAACTTCCGAACACTCTGTACACAAATTTTCTGATTAATGTCCTAGTCATTTTTCAAATATTTTGAAGGCACTAACGGCATACTTTGTTTCGCAGGTAAGCAGAGATTTTCCCGATTTAGAATCCAGTCAAGGCGCAGAGGTAAGAAATGCTTTTCTTCTAGTTAATAGATATCATTAGAACCTTCAAAGACAAAAGTTGTAGAGGAATAAAGCAAGCTACTGTCAGTGTAACGAATTTCACTCCCCAAAAGTTGGAAACTTTACACCGACGAAAAGGTCACCGTTAACGAGAGTTGACGGTAGACTTCTAACAGCATCCTTGTAACTTCTTTGGTCGTACTTCCAATACGCGTCAGTTACTCTGTGAACGAAATATACCTCGCTGTTACTAAGTTAATCTATGGGTTATGAATATGAGAGGGAAATAAGAGAGTTACAGTTTTCATGTTAGCCATAGTAGCTATTCCATCTACTGTCTTAATAGCATTTTTATTAGGCTAATGCAATTTACAGCCCTTCATTGCGGATTTGAACCGTCGCCCTCCCGAACGCGAGTCCCGTGTCCCTGATTGGTTCCTTTGAAAGGACACGGCCGACTTCCTTCCCCACCCTTCCCTAGTCCGATGGGACGTATGACCTCGCTGTTTGGTCCCCTTCCCCAAATCAACCAAGCATCCTTGTCCCGCCCACCTCCATTTCCACTACCACCACCACCACCACCACCACCACCACCACCTTCATTGCGATGTCAACACGAGGCTCTTACGCAACAACAGAAAGCCCTGATGACGAACCTGCCACTCTGAAATATGAACTGGTGTGATAAAAATGCTATAAAGACTCTAGACGAGATTAATAATTAAACTCGCCATAAAAAAGTTGCATTTGATGCCTTCCTTTTTCTTGATAGCTCTGACAGATATCCAGTCTTTAAGAACAACACTAGTTTTTTCCGATCGTCATGTTGCCGTTGTATTGATCAGCCAATGTGGTTCTTTTAAGACACTGGACTTTTATGCAGGTGGAGAACAGGGCTAGATTTCGGATTCCGTGGTTACTTAAAATCACTTAAGGCAAATTTTGTCATTGTTCTCGAAACAGGGCACTCGCTTCATTCCTCTACCTTCATTCGAATGATCTAGCTGGTACGCCTTTAACAAGATCGCCAATGAAGAGATGTTAAGCTCCAAGCTACGTTCCTTAAATTACCCTTGCTGGTTACCCATACGCCCGTGTGTCTTGATTATCTGGATATAGTAAAGCAGCAGAAGAGAATTTATTAAGTGAAAAAGAACGAATAGCGACATACTCAGTTTCTCTGGTTTGGTCGAGATAAAAATGTTGCACATCCAGAGCATTTATTTCCAGAAAAACAGCTAGTTAGGTGTGTACCCGCGCGGAAGGTTATTTCTGTCCGAGATCCGCAGTGTAAAATGAGAACGAAGTTTTGCTCGTTGCATATAAAACGACTGTTTTGAGACCGACGACTGTTGCGTAATTCCGAGCGCCAGTAGATGCAGCAAATGCTTTGGCAAGTGCCCATACCCGCCGCACTTGAAACAGAATAGATCGAGCCGTAAACTGCCCTATTTTGTTTAGACAGCGCACAGGTTGTAACGAGTAAAAGTGCAGGTATTTCTGTTGGTGAATAAGAACGGTGTACTCAACAACATTACATCAGTATTTAGGTCATTTGCAGACGTTAGAGGACGTATGTTTTAAGATTCCAGAATGAGATTTTCACTCTGCAGCAGGGTGTGCGCTGATATGAAACTTCCTGCAGATTGGTTAGTACTTGCAAGTACATGTGGCAAGTGCAAGCCGTCAATGCCTGTTTGCCCATGGGGAGCAGGTCAGGTGTTGCAGGGCTGGTGCGTGGACACAAAAAACAGTTAGTACTACACGCGCAAACAAAGTTGACACTCGGCGCGTTGGCTGATGGGATCGACCGTAAAGGCATTTCCCATTTACAGTCGCTCTCATCGGCCAACGCGCCGAGTGTCAACTTCGTTTGTGCGAACATTATACACTGAAAGGCTTAGTCCACTTATTGGTGCAGAACGACCGTGCAGAAAACATCAGTTCATGAAGCTTGTGACCTGATTATGGGAAGACTGTGACGCAGAGAAAAACAACCAACGCATTGATGTGTGTAGATGCTAAAGTACTCCATATTTAATGACTACGTCATTAGAGGGAGAACACAGGTTTAGACTGGGGAAGGATATCGGCTGAGCACTTTCAACGAAATGTTTCTGGCATTCGCCTTAAGCAACTTTGGGAAGCCACAGATATCTTAAATGTGGATGGTCGGTCGGGAACTTGAACTGCCACTTTCCCATATACTAGTCAACCCTACGGCACACCGTTCGGTAGTCACTACTCAGAGTAGTGCGCATAAACTGATTGTTGGTTTGCCGGCCGAAGTGGCCGTGCGGTTCTAGGCACTGCAGTCTGGAACCGCGAGACCGCCTCGGGCATGGATGTGTGTGATGTCCTTAGGTTAGTTAGGTTTAATTAGTTCTAAGTTCTTGGGGACTAATGACCTCAGAAGTCGAGTCCCACAGTGCTCAGAGCCATTTTTTTGATTGTTGGTTTCTAGACAATCAGACAAATCTACAAATTCACTGAAACAGCCGTGATGGGATGTTTACTTTGCTGATTTTTCGATCTGGGCCGTCCTATGGGTAACTGAGAGCATTCAGTGAGGATACACACTCTCAGAAAGAATAGAAAAAGGAACGACGCAACATGAAAGGATTATCTGAATGGGATGGAAATCGGTAGAGATGATGGGCATGTACAAACAAGCGAATGGCTACGAAGTCAGAGAAACTTGTAGATTTATTCAAGAGACTGAGCTTCACAAACTGAGCAAGTCAACAACGCGTTAGTCCACCGCTGGCCCTTATTCAAACAGTCAGTGGGCTTGGTTTTGATTGGGTTGTTGGATGCCCTCCTGAGGGATATCGTGCCAAATTCTGCGCAGTTCACGCGCTAGGTCAACCCGATACGGTTGGAGGGCGCTGCCCACAGTGCTCCAAACGTTATCGATTGGGGAGACATCGGCGACCTTATTGGCGAAGATTTCATTTGGTAAGCATGAAGACAAACAGTAGAAACTCTCGCCGAGTGCGGATGGTTATCATCTTGCCGAAATGTAAACCCAGGATGGATTCCATAAACGACAAGAAAACAGGGCGCAGAATTGGTTGACGTACCACTGTGCTTTAAAACTGCTGCATATGATACCCCCAGTCCATCCGTCTTGGTTGTCGGGCCGCAAGGCGACCGACAATGAGGTTGGTATCCCAACGCTACCTGGGGCGTCTCCAGACAAGTCTCCGCTGGGGCTCATTTGGAAGCGGGACTCATCACTGAATACAGTCTTACTCCACTCGATGTGAGTCCAGGCCGAAGCTCTTTCTCTTGAATAAACCATTTTTTCTGAAAATTAAATGTGCATGTACATCACATACACCGATATCTGTCCTTTCGGATAATTCCGTCTGGTGCGTCACTTATTTTGGCTTTAGTAGATTTTTTTGTCATTGTTGATTCCACCGGTAACGCAAAAGGAACTGCGATTTTCAGTTACATTATGTTACGAAATGTGTTTCCCTCTTACCTGTGTTTGGAGTTGAATGTTCAGATTACATGTACATCCATACTCCGCAAGCCACCCGACGGTGTGTGGCGGAGGGTACCTTGAGTACCTCTATCGGTTCTCCCTTGTATTCCAGTCTCGTATTGTTCGTGGAAAGAAATATTGTCGGTATGCCTCTGTGTGGGCTCTAATCTCTCTGATTTTATCCTCATGGTCTCTTCGCGAGATATACGTTTGAGGCAGCAATATGCTGCTTGACTCCTCAGTGAAGGTATGTTCTCGAAACTTCAACAAAAGCCCGTACCGAGCTACTGAGCGTCTCTCTTGCAGAGTCTTCCACTGTAGTCCATCTATCATCTCCGTAACGCTTTCACGATTACTAAATGATCCTGTAACGAAGCGCGCTGCTCTCCGTTGGATCTTCTCTATCTCTTCTATCAACCCTATCTGGTACGGATCCCACACCGGTGAGCAGTGTTCAAGCAGTGGGCGAACAAATGTACTGTAATCTACTTGCTTTGTTTTCGGATTGCATTTCCTTGGGATTCTTCTCAGTCTGGCATCTGCTTTACCGACGATCAACTTTATATGATCATTCCATTTTAAATCACTCCTAATTCCTACTCCCACATAATTTATGGAATTAACTGCTTCCAGTTGCTGACCTGCTACATTGTAGCTAAATGATAAGGGATCTTTCTTTCTGTGTATTCGCAGCACATTACACCTGTCTACATTGAGATTTAATTGCCATTGCCTGCACCATGCGTCAATTCGTTGCAGATCCTTCTGCATTTCAGTACAATTTTCCATTGTTACAACCTCTCGATATACTACAGCATCATCCGCAAAAAGCCTCAGTGAACTTCCGATGTTATCCACAAGGTCAGTTATATATATTGTGAATAGCAACGGTCCTAAATCACACCCTTGCGGCACACCTGAAATCACTCGTACTTCGGAAGACTTCTCTCCATTTAGAACGACATGCTGCGTTCTGTTATCTAGGAACTGTTCAATCCACACTGCAATCGACTTCGGCACCGTAAGATTTGATCATCATGCGTATGTAGAGGACGCTCTGAATAATCGTGAATCCACAACTTAAACCATCTCCAGAAACTATTTAAGATGGAAGCATCACGGACTGTGGATTGGAAACCTACATTTGTAGTCTGCGAGCCAACTAAAATTCTGTGGCGTAGGGTACTTCTGGTACCACCAACTTCCCAACCATTCGCAAATGGCACGATGGAAGAATGATAGTTGAAAACCTGTGTGTTAAACCCAATTTCTCGAATTTTCTCGTTATGGTCATTTCGTGAGGCGTGTGTCTTGTCCGACTGTTCCTGGAAAGTACGCTTTCGGAATTTCAGTACTAAATCTCTCCGTCATGCACAACGCCTCTCTTGTGGTGTCTACTGCCAACGATCTCATGCCGACGCATCGATCCCGTGACGAAACGCGCCATTTTTTCGCTGGGTCTTATCCGTCACTTCTATTAATCGAGTCCGCAGCTCGTGGTCTCGCGGTCGCGTTCTCGCTTTCCGAGCACGGGGTCCCGGGTTCGATTCCCGGCGAGGTCAGAGATTTCCACCTGCTTCGAGATGACTGGGTGTTTGTGTTGTCCTCATCATTTCATCATCATTCATGCACGTGGCGAGATTGGACTGAGCAAAGGTTGGGAATTTGTACGGGCGCTGGTATCCGCGCAGTTGAGCGCCCACAAACTAAGCATCATCATCATCATCATCATCATCATCTATTAATCGAACCTGGTAGAGGTCCTAGACTCAAAATCAATACTAAAGAATCAGTCGCAGAAGCGTTTTGTGTGCCACATCTTTCGTGAATTAATTACATTCGCTTACGATTCGTCCTCTGAAAGTCAGTCTGGCATCTGCTTTTCCTAGTATTTCTTTTATGTGAGCATTTCACTTAAGGTATCTCCAGATGTTTACTGCTATATATTTTACGGTAGTTACTGTTGCCAGCAAATGGTCATGAATAATGTAAACGTGCAGTAGTGGATTCTCGTATGTATGCGCAGTGTGTTACCTTTATTTACGTTCAGTGTCAACTGCTAGTCTCTGCACCAGTTTCTCTCTGTCTGTCTGTCTCTCTCTCTCTCTCTCGTAATTTTTTTTTTTTTACTAGCGGCTATCTTTCTCCTACTTCGACCCAATGCTGTACCGATGTATGCTCATCTGCTCCTGTCAAAACTACAAAAACTGTCCACCCCATCCCCCGACATCCAGACATTAAAATAACAAAAATGACAGTAATAACACATATTCATCTTCTTGTATAAATTTTGTTCTCCTTGTCATGTAACTATTATAGCGTACTGTAACTTACAAAAAATTTTAATTACACAGTAAATATTCCACTCTGTTTAACTTTTGTATGACGTTTAACCCATATTACATTCATATTGCACCTATGGAAACACTCCTGCAACTAGGAAAATTTACTTATATATAATATCTATACCAGCAAATTTATACTATAATACAATGTATCTCGTGTCAAAGACGATGATGTAGTGAAGTATAATATCTATAATATCCATATTCTTTGTAAAAACATCCAATGTTTACTTTCTGTGAATCGGTGTAAAATCAAATGCAGCTAAATACTTTGTATATTTATGTACATAGCTTGATAATGCACATTATAGGAACAGATTTGATGTGGATAAATTTTGTTCTCCTTGTCATGTAACTATTATAGCGTACTGTAACTTACAAAAAATTTTAATTACACAGTAAATATTCCACTCTGTTTAACTTTTGTATGACGTTTAACCCATATTACATTCATATTGCACCTATGGAAACACTCCTGCAACTAGGAAAATTTACTTATATATAATATCTATACCAGCAAATTTATACTATAATACAATGTATCTCGTGTCAAAGACGATGATGTAGTGAAGTATAATATCTATAATATCCATATTCTTTGTAAAAACATCCAATGTTTACTTTCTGTGAATCGGTGTAAAATCAAATGCAGCTAAATACTTTGTATATTTATGTACATAGCTTGATAATGCACATTATAGGAACAGATTTGATGTGGATACCACAAGGCAGTGCACTGTATGTACCTAAAACATAACAGACCTTCGGTTTCATAATAGTTTCGTCACCGATTACTAAATTTGCGTCATTTCCCCCTGCAGCATGAGAACAGCATCTGACTATATTCGGTCCACAGCATAATATTCTTGTAACATCTCCATCTGATGATGAGCCTGCAGAGGCTTGAATACATGTTTATGGTACAATAAATTGCATCAAAAAACAAAAGAAAGACTGGTTGCGTATTTATTACCAGCTTAATCGTCAATTATTTTATTAATAAGAGGGAAAGAAACTGTGTTCTTCCATTTTTTTTAATCTTTCCCCATTGCCCTGCTGCTGTTTGGTTGGAAAACTCAGTTTCTTCGTTTAGTAAAGAGCTTCTTTTCTGGAAAGCATGTTTCAGATGTTTCAATTCAGCGTGCAAGTGTTCCAGCGTGTAAATTCTTTTGGCTCTGACGAGTAGAGTTTTAATGATATCCCTTGTTTGCTACGGATAGTGGTTGATGTTTTTATGTAAATATCTGTGTGTTTGCACGACTTGCCGAAATGAGAATCCCCCCTCCGACAGTCTGCAAGAAGACCCAGCCTGGAAATTTTAGTACGACGCGAAATGTAGTGTCCATAAACAGAAAGTGAAAGGCGGCTGGAAGAGGTGTGCTGAGCTACTACTATTCGTATTTTGTCTTCATACTGCGTACGATAGGACGGCAAACGCAATTTAAATGTTTTGATGCGATTACTTCACCACACTGTTGGTAAGCCTGTGTGAATCTCCGCGTGATTAGTTCCGCAGTTCAAGCCATCGTGTTGCTCGCACCGCATTCCTCGCCTGTGGGCGCATCTGGCGCAGAAAGGGTTGTTTCTGGCCGATTTAACGAGATCGGCGAATTAGCGGGATCTGGCCTGCAGCCAGGGGGTAATTCGCAGCTTCTTGCAGCTGGCGCACCACTGGAATTGTTCGGCGATACGCTGCATGCCCTGCCAGCCTCGTGGGCACCGGCAACGCTGCGTGTTATCCCTAGCAGGGCACTTGTCGGGTTCGCAGGGCGGTTACAGGCTATGCAGCTGCCGCGGGAAATACAGAAAGCGCGTAAATTGTCGCATTTTTGTTGCAGGACCGTAAAATGCTAATTTGCAATCTGCTGTAGCGGTATGGCGTAAGGACGTGGTATTGATCCCCATCCCGTCCCACATAATGTTGTTTAAAACTACTACCAGAAAAGAGTAGTCTGTACACTCACGTAGGTGACATTTTCCTCCCCTTATAGGAGGCGCGTCTGAAAATTAACTGGCAAACGGCTGGATAAAAATCATAAAGAATGTGAATCAGAAGTTGTTTGTGATGTCAATACTTCGATACAGAATATGTTTTGTATTCAATTCAGAAGTGTACTCTCATCACCAAGCACCAGTTGTGCGTCAAAAATCGAGTGCAGTAAAATACTACAAAGTCTGTCCAGAACTGGAAGATCTCATAAGAAACTCAGCAACAGTGCGGCAAGCGTAACTTTTGAGTACCAGCAGTTTCTGCCTGAAACAAACATCCCCTCCCCCCTTTTTTCTTTTTGTAATGCCAGTGCGTTTCACGTGAAACCGCCGAAACTGTTGCAAGACGGACACATCTAGTGGTACACTGAGGTACTTCTACGATGGTAGTGCATTGTAGCAGTCGCAGCGTTCAAAGCATCAGTCGGAGGTGGAGATTTTGGTACATTATTGTAGCACATTGTGACATGTGGTTTTTTGTAGTGATCATAGTGATTTATAGTGGTTGAAGTGATCGTATGTCCAAAAGAACAGACATCCTCTTTCATGTAATTGAGTGACCTCCACATGCTGTAAATCCACCACCTTCAATGCGAATGCACATTTACGTTCGACCTCCTTCGGGAATCTCAAAGTAGCGAGCATGAAGGACATGCCCAGGGACTGCAGGTAAGCGGCGCGAGGTGGTAATGTGGGTCGGCGGAGAAATTGCAATAAACTCTGTGCCCGGGTGAAGCAGTGGTTGACCCAACTGCATGGTAAGCTGTAGATCCCAGGTTCGAATCCCAGTTACGGCACACATTTTCAATCGGCGCCGCTAACTCCACATGAAGTTTCAATGCAGCTGACATCATGAATGTGTCCCTTTCTTCCTCCACTATTTTCAGTTTACATAACATATCGAAAGTTATTGTAACGTACATTTGAGTATGTACCACTGCTGTTTTGAGTGATTCCGAAATGAAACAACCGGCGCAGTATGTATCTTTGGTAAAAGTTTATTTAAGTTTTGGCCTATTTTTGCTTGTTTTCAGGCATTATGAGTTCATGAAAGTTTAGATATGTTAGTGTGTCCAGCAAAAATGTGAAACTGCTTCCAGATATATCTCATGAAACGATGGAT
Source organism: Schistocerca piceifrons (assembly GCF_021461385.2). Classification (NCBI taxonomy): domain Eukaryota; kingdom Metazoa; phylum Arthropoda; class Insecta; order Orthoptera; family Acrididae; genus Schistocerca; species Schistocerca piceifrons. The sequence continues at coordinate 1,035,190,241 of NC_060139.1, forward strand.
GATTGAAAATTGTGTATCACGGTGGTTCTAAAGTGAAAACTACAACTTTGAAACAATTGATTATTTACTTTTTGCCAATTTGTTCTTGTATTCGTTGCTTACTATGATGATAAATGCTAATTTTGTGAACAATTTTGAAATTAAATTTTTTTAGGGCTAACCCTAAGCTTTTTCTGGGCCTCATCCAGTTGTGGACGAACGCTCGTGATACAATTCGAGTGACACATCCTAGAATATTGATCTAGTGTGTGGAAGCCACAGCGAAAAGGGCGAAAGAAGGATATTTAAGATAATCGAAAAAAAGTGGCGCTGCGAGTGGTAACTGGTATGTTTAACACGCAGGAGATCTTCAGGGAAACGCAATAAAACCGTAACTATCAGATGCCAGCTACTTCGCGAAATCCTACTTACAGAGTTTGAAGAATGAGTGTTATGTGAGGGATTAAAGAATACGCAGCGAACACACGAAGAGATTAATTATAAATTGCATACAGGTATTTAAGCAACCATTTTGCCCGCTATCCATACCCGAATGGAAGGAGGAAAAACCCTAATATCTTGTACGATGGGAGTGATCATGTGCCGTGCGCTCCACAGTGGTGTACATAATGTGGATGTAGATGCTTGTGGAACTGGATTTTTAAGGCACGTCTGCCACCTAACAATGAGAATCGAACATCACACTAAACTGGATTACAGCCGAAGGATAATATTGACAATTCAACAGCTCAAAAATACCCATATTGATGTCAAATCCACAATGGGCAACGAGAGTGAAAAAAAAAAAGCGTAGGATTGTCTCCATACCTTTCATAGAGAACTGGCCGCTAAAGACATGTAGGCTGTATTTTTGACAGTAATGATCACACACTTTGTAGAAAGTGGAAAGTTTCGATATTAAAAGTGGTTCCAGATTACTAACTTAATTACGACTATACATAAGTAATTCAACACTGTGGCACGGATATACGCCTTCACAAAAATTCCAATAGCCACCCCAAGCATAAAAGAGGAGTAATCCGTACATTAGTCGAACAGAGTAAGAGAATCTGTTAACTATTATATTTGGAGGAAGAAGACGAACATTTAAGAACTACTTTGAAAAGTAACGGCTGTTCTGGCAAAGTATAAACGGAGCACTACGCGCTAAAAGATATGCAGCCAAAGGGAATGTTTCTGTACTATGAAGACATGGTACTGACACAGTATTTAAATCAACAAGAAAGGTAAGTAAATATTTGTACACTACAAACAAACTACATCCGCCTCTTTCCGTAGGAGTATATAAAATCCTTTGCATATGCCGCCAAGTATACATCTGAATAGTATTAACATCCGGCTTACGGAACACAAAACCAACATGAATAGATCGGCGGCATCAGGTGGTGCACTGTGAGTGGGAAATCACCAGATTTGTTTCTTGAATACTAGGGTTTATGAAGACCCATTCATTGATGTACTGAGATATACGGAGAGGCCGCAGAAATTCAAAAGCACAAAAACAACTTTAACAGAAAAGGAGGAGGACTGAATTTAGACAAGTTGTTGGCCTCAGTGCTAAATGAAGCAAACCGCCCCAGCACTTCCCCTGTACAAGATCCAACACACACGTCGACGCTGCTACTCGATTTTAGGCAGGGGTCTCATCAACAGTCACGAGACGGTTGCGTGGATACGTGTGAGCAGTTCGGCTTGCTGAAATTGCTTAAATTTGTGTCCGCTGCAGATGCTCTAGTGGTAATTATCGCTGCCTGTAGAGTGTAGGGTCCCGAATTCGATTCCCGAACGGGTCAGAGATTGTCTTCGCTTTGGGACCGGGTGTTTGTGTTGCCCTCAGGTTTACATCCCCTCTTTGTCGACATGCATGTTGCCGACCTGTAGTCAAATAGGAAGACTTGCACTATTGGTCAAACTACTCAGTGATACCATACTAATATGGTTGGGAGCAGGATACAGGGGCTGCTGGAGTCGAAGGCTGAGCAACAAATTGAGGATAGAATATAAATTTTAATTTATTGCGCAAGAAAAGTCATGCAAAGTACCGGTAACAACATATTGACATATAACTTGTTCAATGTAAATGTACATCAGCTGATTTAACAGGAATCATTAACAAGTTACCTAACAACAACAACAACAACCTGAAAATATGAGATTTAAACCTTTCCCAAAACTGTAATGCTCGTAAAATGTTATTACGAAACACAGAAAATTACCAAACTGGTCACTGTATTTAAGTCTTACATAACCTAATGGTCACAATGGCTTACAGGAAATAATATCACAGACGTATAGCAATATCTGCCCACTACAGCACTGTCTTACGTGACCTTTTGTGCCACAATGATTTACAGAACCAACTCATATAGTTAAATGGTAAATGTTACCCACAATGGCGCCTGCGTTATAATCTTACGTAGCATACCGATTTACCAAGACAGTGCAGTTAATGCCAAGTACAGTCTGGTCCAGAATAACGAGTGCTCTACCAGTGATTAAACTACTCAGAATCAGTAATAAACTGTTTTACAAGGCAAGCACATTCAGTTCAGACAAGTTAACAAGACTGCCTCCATTTGAATTTTAGCACAGAAATCGATGAATAGTCGTAGGCCAACAGGTAAACAGTGGTGTCACAGTAGACTTAAACTTTACTTGACTAGCGTGACAGTTTTGGCGTCCCTTAACTGACATAAGTTCAGTAACGAACTGAAATACAATTTAAAGACACTCAAGTAAGGGTATCGTGAAACACTTCATCAACAATTTAAGCAAACACGCCCACATAGACACTCCAATTCATACATAAATCAACCAGGGCACAAGTCAGTATTTCGACACGCGACGTGGGAACACTCGCTGCTCAGCAGCACAAGCCAGAATACGACGGAAAGAAATCGCGCTGTAACTCCACCAGATGGAGATGCACCAAACTAACAGCTCACCTTTAACAATATTAATCCAAATACCGCTAATAAGGTAATGGCCAGAACAACACCAGCCCGTAACCACAGCGTGAGGAAGGTTGAACTCGTAAACAGAACGAACGACAGCGAGTCACTGCAGCACCTCCAGTTCCTCTGCTCGGCCGGCCCCAATGCAACTGCCACACTCACACCACTTGCCGAGGCGACTTCCGCGGTCTTCCGGCGTCGCTCCGCCCAGGCCCGCTCGTCTCTCTCTCTCTCTCTCTCTCTCTCTCTCTCTTTCTCTCTCTCTGCCCGAGACTCCCTTTTGGCTTCCCGCACGGAATCCCACAGGGCGCACCAACCCGCGCACCGCAAAGCGAATCGAAAGAGATCGAACACACTACACCGGAACAATCAAATCGCGGCACACATACCATCATTTTTTAAGATTCCATACCTAAAACAATCAGGATGGAACCTTTATAGGATCAGTTTGTTGTCCATCTCTCTGTATTGTCTGCCTGCCTGCGTATGTGTCTCGGGAACTGGTAGATGTATCAACTTTGAATTTATGTTGTGGTACCATGTGTCAGTACCACCCACGGGCGAACGGCAGTTGGCAACGGGGCTGCAAATTTCTCTCTGACGGCGATACCATGCTGGATCCACCGGTCCCAGTGGTGCATGACCGCTGAGCCATTCCTCCGGTGCCTCATAACGCTGAGCAGCCTCTGCCGTTGCTGCGGTATAAGACGGCCGCACTTTTAATAACTTGACCACACTTTTCTTTTTCATCAGCCTTACGCGTCTCGACTTTCCGACCTTTTCAAAGACATTGCTATGTCAGTCGTATAAGAACAGTAGGTACATCGTATCACGTCAACATTCTCGAGCATGTGCATGTTTTTATATGACTTACAAAGCAAAGTCTTTGAAAACGACGGAAAGTCATAACGCGTACGGTTGATGAAAAACACAAGTGTTGTCACGACTTATGTCAAGTTATTAAAAGCGTATCCAGATGGCCGCGTCGTGTAATAGCATTTTCATGCAAATTGCAGCAAATAAGACTGCCGGCTGCAGCCTCTCAACTCAGTTGCACTTGGAGCGTCTTCGCCACGACCATCGTTCGTGTTCAGTGCAGGAAGCCTGTTCGGCGTTGACATTGTGATAGCTGGGCTCTGTTTCCTGCTGCATTATTTGTAATGAGTGTTCGTTCGCCTAAGTAAATCTTCTGTTTCCTGTGTTAACTTGTTCACCAAACATTTCTGCTCCTGTCCTGCTTTCCTTCGATGACAGTCGCTGCGCTAGTCTGTAGCCCATCTCCCCTTACCGTCACGTGCTAGATTGTACACAATGTATCTCACATACTAAGGTTTGTGGTCCCTTGGCAGTACAAATAAATTTTAACTTCTAAATCAATGCAATCAAAAGATACGGGCATATACGTCTCATATTTAAATACCCACAAACTCTCCCATCGGATCCTATGGAGGTACTTCCCTTTGACCTAGAATAATAGAATTTGTCAATAAGCGAGGTTTTACTGTACAAGTAAAGGAAAAAATCCGAAAATTGTTAATCTGTAATTATATCACTCAAAAAAATATTAGTTTTGTCATTTCTTATCGTCTGCCTGTTAAGATTCCTTTTTGTCAGCAATTGGCAGTCATGTCCAGCTGAGATCCTCGATTCCCAGGACGGATAAACCATCTATTTACGTATCTTAGTTTGGATGGAACCCTCAGTCCTGCTCGCACTTGTTCAGATTTAATTTAAATTTGAAGTTTCTGTCTGTGACGGCTTACCTATACTGACCAGCATGATCCATTTATTAATATTTGGGTATGTCATCTAGTTCCTATGTTTCTCAATAACAAGACTGCTGATAGGTCAGCGAACTACTGGTGTGGGGGATTTTCTGTGTCTTAGAGGCATTAAAATGTGTCAGAGTGTTGTAATTACAAAACCCGCAGTGTCTTCAAAAACAATGCATGAGATTTTAATGTTCTCGCACTATGCACACAGTTTTAGTCCTACAGAAAAAGTGTACAGGAGCTTTTTGTAGGAAACAAATTTTGTACTGGGGTACCTTTTCGCTGGAGGTCACGGTTTTCGAACTATTAAAGAAAAAAGCGTTTGAAGGTCGCTTTTGTGTGTCTTTCTTGAATAACTCGAAAACTACGGTCTCCAGCGAAAAGTATCCCAGTACATAATTTAACTATATTAAATTTCCTACAAGAAGACCTTGTTCATTTTTTCTGTAGGACTATTTGCACATAGTTGCACGCAGTAACTTGGCGCTGTGGGTTACATAAAACCCATTGGTACGAGCAGCTGAATCATCCTTTGTATGACAATAAGAAGAATATATATCTCGACTATTTTACAGCATTTCTCGACTTGTGATTGATGGTTTGACTTTAATGGAAGTGGATTGATTAACGTGCTAGCTTGATTGAAGTTTTTAATTGAGAAGGAACATTCTTCAGCGTGTGTGAAAATATTTATATCAAAGCGACAGTCAGTTTCTTGGTGCATCCAGGTTCGTATGGGCTGTTGGTGAATCAAGTACTCACCACTCAGGACAAATTAGAATCCACCTGTAGATGGTCTGGAACAAAGAGGTCTCGCAAAAAAAGTAATATATCAAAGTTATTACATGCCAATACTGACCTGCGCATCTGCAACATTTGCTAATGAAGAAAAGAGACGTAGAGATGAGGAATGAAAGGGTAAGAGAAACAGTGAAAGACGAACCGTCGCATAGATTGATAGAAACATCGAGGCTAAGATGGTGTGGACACTTAAAAGAGAATGGAAAACTAGAGGATTCCCAAAATGATACATGTAATGGAGACGCTAAGGAAACGACCAAGAGGAAGACCAAGGGGTAGATGGCTGGAAGGTGTGGAGAGTATGTTGAGAAGGTAGTGGAGGACTGTACCAAAGTGAACGAAGAAAGGTGGTGGGAAAACAGGATTGTATGTCGAGGCTTGTGCTCCAAACAGACCCACCCTGGGGCTGGAAACTGTTGATGACGATGATGATAATGACCATGATGACAGATGGGCCCCATATCTGAATATTTGTAGCTTCTGATAATGTCTCCAGCATTGGGAGACGAAACTGTAGGCGCAGAACTATGCACATGATGGTTTGGAACGACGACGTCTCGCAAAAAAGCAAAGAAGTAAAATATGAAAGTTACTACATGCCAGTACTGACCTGTGCGTAGGCAACGTTGTTAATGAAGTAAAGATATGTAAGCAGATTACAGGCTTGTGAAATGAAGTTCCTCAGAAGTAGGATAGGAATAAAAAACAAAATTCGCTAAAGATGCAAGTACGGGCCGTGGAAACATGTACTGCATCTCGCATATAACCGGATACACTGTTGTTCAACATTCCGACTTATTCTTAAGGTCGCGGAATAGTCGTCACAAGCGAATACAATGAGAAATGCCTTGTTTCCAGGCTGATGCGTATCTAAAGATATAGTGCGTAGCCCAAAGGACATAAAACGCTCGTCTCTTAGAAGCCATATGTTTCTCCCAGGAACAGCGCTGTGTTCAGGGCCAGGAGTAAACAAAACTGTTATATAACCGCGGGCCGTTGTTTTCTCCTCGGCGCCCATTGATGTCTCCAGAGACGCAATGTCTCTGCGTGGCGCGCTTGATACAACCCGACGGTCGGAAGAAGTGTCGAGTTACCTCGCAACGAAAGGCGGGCGACGTTCTCCCTGCGGAGGGCACTGACCGATTATCTGTCGCGCTGCAGTGTCGCAAGCAGCGCGGGCGTCTGAACCGCTCGTTACTGTCTGTCGCACGGGAGACAGAGCTGCCTTCCGTAATTGCGGCGACGCGACAGCGAGGCAAGCTGCCGTGTCTACGGTTACACGGGCCGACACAGCGCGAGGCGCCTGGACGTTAGGCTTCTCTGCAGCGCGGCCTGTTTACTGTGCGGCGCTGCTAGGGCCGAAAAATTGCGACTAAATTTTGTACCGTGCACTACGAGTAGCTACCCAGAAAAACCGGAATAATATTGACGTGGGCGGTGCTTGTGTAGTACGCATTTCTGCCACTAGGTGTGTACAGCGCAACTCATTGCCAGATCAGTGCCGCCAGCGTCGTCGACCTGATTTGTTCTGTTCATCTGCAGTGGTTGTTTTTACTAGCGCTGTTTTGATCTTGATTGTTTTTTTTATAATGGGGAGTTTAGATGAACAACGTGCAGCTGTGAAATTTTGTTTTCTACTCGGTAAAAATACTGCTGAAACTGTTCTAATGTTGAAAACAGTTTACCAAGGTGACGCCAGGGGAAAAACTCAAGTGTAAGAGCGGTTTGCTTGATTTAAAAATAGCTACATATCGATTGATGACTAACCTAGCCGGCCGCGGTGGTCTAGCGGTTCTAGGCGCTCTGTCCGGAACCGCGGGACTGCTACGTCGCAGGTTCGAATCCTGCCTCGGGCATGGATGTGTGTGATGTCCTTAGGTTCGTTAGGTTTAAGTAGTTCTAAGTTCTAGGGGACTGATGACCACAGATGTTAAGTCCCATAGTGCTCAGAGCCATTTGAACCATTTTTGACTAACCTAGTCCTGGTCGTCCATCAACTGCCCGGATCGACGAAAATATTGGAAAAATTCGGGAGCGAGTGCTCACAGACAGACAATAGATCAACTGTCAGAGGTTAGTGGGTTACCTTGGAGCGAAGAGCGACATGAAAGGACACCGATTTCACATCATTGAAGAAGTCAAGAATAAACGAGGGAGGAGCTGTCAGCCATTTTTAAACATGACTACAAAAAAGTTTCGAACAGTGGAAGCTCCAAAAAAATTGGCTCTGAGCACTATGGGACTTAACTGATGGGGTCATCAGTCCCCTACAACTTAGAACTACTTAAACCTAACTAACCTAAGGACATTACACACATCCATGCCCGAGGCAGGATTCGAACCTGCGACCATAGATATCGCGCGGTTCCAGACTGTAGCGCCTAGAACCGCTCGGCCATTCCGGCCGGCAGGAAGCACTAGATGTATTTGTTGTAGTGAAGATTGCTTTGAAGGGGGTAAGGTTGTTTTGTAAACAATCTGCAAATATGTATTTTTTTTAAAAATCCGATTTTTTTGGGTACTCCCTCGTATAGGGGTACAACTCCAGACATTTTTATGACTGAGGGCAGTGTACTAAACAAGATTATGTCAGTATTCATTACATTTGCAAAATAATAATTATAGCTGTTAGGAGTGTGTATCTTTTGGTTGGTCAGCATCTCCAAGTACATGTGGCAACAGCAAGCCACTAATGGTTATTTTCTTCTGTGCAGCAGCCACGTCTTGAAGTGTGGAAGCAAAACACTCAGTCTATAGTGAAAGACGAAGTCCAATTAGTGGTGCATTTGCGAGTGTGCAGAAAACACCAGGAAGTAAATTACGTGACGAGTTTGCGGGAAGACTGTTAGACACGAAAAATAAAACTAACAAAATAGCTCTGAGCACTATGGGACTTACCTTCTGAGGTCATCAGTCCCCTAGAACTTAGACCTAATTAAACCTAACTAATCTAAGGACGTCACACACATCCAAGCCCGAGGCAGGATTCGAACCTGCGACCGTAGCGGTTGCGCGGTTCTGGACTGAAGCGCCTAGAACCGCTCGTCCATCCCGGCAGGCTAAAACTAACACACTGAAATGGGTACATATTAAGGTATGAATGATCACAATATCTGCACTTATACCGCTAACACCCTTATGATCAAAAGTGTCGGGACATATCTACGCAGTACAGATTTGACCACTAGATGTCACGACAGGCGGATCCGCCAGTATGAAAGGAGACGGGGAGTTCTGTGTTGTCAGAAGAGGAGCAATAACAGCAGTGTTGGTCGATCGGAGAGGTCATGTCTTCGAACTTGGAGGACTAGACGTTTTTTTAGTCACAGACGTCCTTCCATTAACAAACTGACGATTCCATGGTGTTTCAGGACATTTCATATTGACCGCCCCATTCTTTTAGCCATGGCCTTTTTCTCTTTTGTTCTATTCCGTCCTCCTCCATAGCTCAATGGTCAATTTGTCTGGCTTTCGATTCTTGGTGCTGTCAAGGATTTTTCCTTCGTGGGAGGACTGGTACGCTATGGGGAGCACTCAGCCTCGTGATGCCAACTGAGGACCTACTTGAGTGAGAAGTAGCGGTTCCAAGGACTAGAAAGACAACTGCCGGGAGAGCGGTGTGCTGACACTATGGCCCGTCACGCCGCATCCAAGTGACGCCATTGGCAGAAGATAACACGGCGATTGGTCGACCCCGATTGTCCCTTCTGGGCAAAAACGGAGAGCTTCATTACTCTTACTCATTAGTTATTCGATGTAACCATCGAGTATTCTTGTGTAGCAACACATTCCAAACTCTTCTGTTTTCTTGTCTGAGCTCGTTATCATCCACGATTCACTTGCGTACAAGGATACGCTGCATTCAAATATTTTTGGAATGGGTTTCCAAGCAATTTAATTTTTGTTAAATGTTTTTTCTGTTTTTCAAGAATCCTTTTCTTGCTATTGCCACTCGGCATTTTACATCGTCCCTATTTCAGCCATTATCAATTATTATGTTGCCCAAATAATATTCTTCGTCCACCATCTTAGTGTTTCATTTCCTGGTTTATTTCCCTTAGCACCAAATGATTCAGTTCAACGATACTTATTTCACTTTTGTTGATATTCCTCTTATAACCTATTTTCCACAATCCTTTCCATCAACTGTTCTTCTAAGTCCTTTGCCACCTCTGATAGAAATATAATCTTTACCAAAGAAAAATCATCAAACAGCCGTATGTTTTCAGAAGTTGTTATTTTGTTAACACAAAGAGTTTCGGCATCTCATTAATGCCACCTTCAGGCCACTATGCACACTCCATGAATCGAGAATCGGATACATCGCTACATGCAAATCCGGAGCCATCAATGCCTTGCTGGTTTGCTCAGTTGTTGTCAAGTCTTCGAAGCACACACTCCACAAAAATTTCCCGGAATCCAGGTACTGATGGCTCCAGTTGTGCATACAACGATGAATCTGATTCTCTATACATGGAGTGCATAGAGGCCTGAAATTGGCATTCATGAGATGCCAAAACTGGCCGTATTAATAAAATTACAACTTCTGAAAACATACGGCTGTTCTGTGATTTTTTTTTCTTCGGTAAATATCTGACCGGCCGCTGTCCCGTATCCAGAACGGATCAACAGGAGGTATTAAAATCTTGTCGACAAACCTCAGACCTCCCTGAAGTTTAATCCCCTTTCCAAATTTCTCCTTAATTTCCTTTACTGTCTGCTCATTATACAGACAAAATAATAGGTTTGTTTATAAATAATTGTCCTGCTATCAGTTACGATTTTCAGAATATTCAAATGTGTGTGAGATCTCATGGGACTTAACTGCTAAGCTTACACGCTACTTAACCTAAATTATTCTAAGGACAAACACACACACCCATGCCCGAGGGAGGACTCGGACCTCCGCCGGGACCAGTTACGATTTTATTTCTTCACTTTTCACACGACGCGTTTCGGGAAATGATTCCCATTTTCAAGTGCGTTTTATGTGTATAATGCCACTTTTGTGTGATGTTGTCGATGTGTGAGAGTCTGATTCATTTCACACATCGACAGCATCACATAGAAGTGGCATAATACACACAAAAACGCACTTGAAAATTCCCGAAACGCATCGTGTGAAAAGTGAATAAAGAAAATAGTGACTGGTAGCAGAAGAATTATTTACAATCAAATGGCTCTGAGCACTATGGGACTCAACTTCTGAGGTCATTAGTCCCCCAGAACTTAGAACTACTTAAACCTAACTAACCTAAGGACATCACACACATCCATGCCCGAGGCAGGATTCGAACCTGCGACCGTAGCGGTCTCGCGGTTCCAGACTGCAGCGCCTAGAACCGCACGGCCACTTCGGCCGGCTTACAATCAAATGTATTTTTTTCAAAGTCGCAGGCTTTCAAAAGCATTTATAATGGATTAAATCAGACTGAATAATATAGGGTTTATAACACACAGTACAATTAACCTAAGACATGCCATAAAGATAATACCAAAAGAATTCGATTTTTTGTGGGGGGCTATCGGAAGCTCGAGCATAGCCAGATATTTCGCGGGCTCTAACGTAAACTGCGCGAACCGTTAGTGATGCTCAGACATAGCGCCAGGAATGAGAGCGGGTCGGAGTGCGGCGGTGAAGAGTCGGCGCTCTGCCCCCTGTGTAACTGGCGCTCCCCTCCCCGCGGCGACATAAACAGTCTGCGAGCGGCCGCTGACAGGCCGCACCTGTCTGTTTTAATTAACTCTGCCCCCAGCTAATTCCGGAGCGCTGCGCTGCGCGGCGCTCGTAAAAGAGCAGGAGCCGAGCCGCTTCCTGCCGCAGGTAGCCGCCGGGCCCCGCCACTGTGCTCGAACCCTCCCCGCACTGGAAGCTAATTCCGCCGTCCGAGCAGCTCCCTCTTCTGGGCCCACACTGCAGCAGTGGACCTGCACAGACAGACGGTAGGGCGTAGGGTGTCGTATTGATGCCGAGCGTGCGTAAAGTTTCACCAGCTGTGGAGCAGTATGTTGTACAGTGGGCAGTGCTTTGTTCAACTGGTTGTTATACTGAGGATCATTTGCTTTGTAGTTGGAACACCCGCTAAACGCGCTGGGCAGAATAAGCGATTAGGATTTTGGAAAGGGCCAAATAAGGTTGGGGCCAGTTTCACCTTAAAATTGTAATTTATTGTAATTTAATAACACATTTACAACCAAAACGGCACATAGCCGAACCTTTACAACTACGAGATTCAAAATGCAATTCTTTCTCGGCTGAAGGCCTCCAAACAAAAAATCTTAAAACTCGACCAGATAAAAATGCAGTTAAAATAGCAAATAAAATAATATATATATAATCGCAGCTAGGTGGGAAGCAGATAGATAGACAAACATAAACAAGATGCAATGCAAACGGCTGAAGGCCCACAATAAAATTTTCAAGATTTTAAAATAAATTACCATAAACTTTCAAAGGCAGAAGGCCGCAATTATTTAAGCTTTAATTTTAAGACTAAGGTTCCAAGGCCGAAGGCCCACAATTAATTTTCCAAAATTTAAAAGAAAAATATAACCATAAGCCTTAAGTTTTAAGTAGCTGAACCCGGACTAAAAGAAAAGACAACACAACAGCAGTAACCTTTCAGCAAATATCCTCTTGCCGGAATTCAGACTTACACAGTAAAACCAAGAATTTTTCTTTTATCATTGGCTATGATAGATTATAAACAGACAATTAAACACCGGTGAGAAAAACAGTGAAAAAGTGGCACTCAGAAGCCTCCAGGGAGTCGGTCTGTTCTCCTTCACTTAGGTGAGACAGGTGGTGAGCCCACCTACACTTGATCCGTCGGAAACCCAACCAAGAGACAGTCACAGACCGACCGGGCATAAGACTCGCTCGCCACCAATCGGTACACAAAAACTCAAAGACCAAACTCGTACAGACGTAATTATCCACAATGAAATATGTATTAAGCTGTCAAAACTACACACGATGTTGGACAGCGACAACAGGTGAGGAAAGGACGCTGCCTGAAATTACGTTAGTGGCCAGGGCAGGTAACTGGAACACTAACGGCCACAAGGCAGAAAATTCCGCTGGTGCACTTTAATTGTAGTCAACCAATATAGTTAATTCCACCGCATGATGGCTAAATTTCAGCAGTACGAACACTCGGCATTGGAACTCCCCGACTGGCAGGTCCGGACTGCGCTCCAGACACGTTCCGACTGACTGGCAGACCCGAACTCTTACCCCGAACTGCCTTACGACAGACAACCACCGAGAAGTAATAGCAAAAAAATGGTTCAAATGGCTCTGAGCACTATGAGACTTGACTTCTGAGGTCATCAGTCCCCTAGAACTTAGAACTACTTAAACCTAAGTAACCTAAGGACTTCACGCACAGCCATGCTTGAGGCACGATTCGAACCTGCGACCGTAGCCGTCGCGCGGTTCCAGACTGTAGCGCCTAGAACCGCTCGGCCACTCCGGCCGGCAAGTAATAGCAGTCGAGCAAAGATACTACGAGAGGGGATATATCGATACGCGCTGCTAGCGCCTGTCACGGTCAGGCAAAGCAGCAACTCAGTGACAGTAGTAATTTAAATTAACGTAGTGAGGTGGAAGTGAGTTAAAAACAGGGTGTAAAATATATGATGATGGGAACATGAGCCACGCACGGCTCTGTAGTGACTACCAGGGATACTCATTAAGTCTTAATTATCACCTAGAAAAAATAGAATAGTTAATTTTCTCTTGAGTTAAAAAAAAAGAGATCTGCATAGGCTCTGTCGACGTAAAAAGGAACCGTACCACTGTGTTAAATGCTACAAAATGTGCGAAATTCTCTGACAAAAAGGTGTAAGCATTTGGGAAAGACGTGTTGTGATCAATATGTACATACATCAATAAAAGTGTTGCATCACCCTGATATGTCACCGAAAAGCTTACGTTCACGAACAAGCACCGATTTAGAAAGCTTCGCTCATGTGAAACTGGCTTGCCTTTTCTCACATGATATACCGCGAACTATGGTCAACATGCAGATTCCATATTCCTCGATTTCCGAAAAGCATTTGACACGGTAACTGACTGCAGAGAGCTAACGAAGGTACGAGCATACGGAATAGACGCCCAGGTATGTTCGTGGCTCGAAGACTTCCTAAATAATAGAACCTTGTTTGTTGTTATCGACGGCGAGTGTTTATCAGACACAAGGATATCGTCAGGAGAGCCTCAGGTAAGTTTGATAGGACCGCTGTTCTCTGAGTACGTAAATGATATGGCGGGCAGCAATCTGCGATTGTTGGCCGATGATTCTGTGGTGAACAGGAAGGTGTCGAAGATGACTGACTGTGGGTGATACCAGATGTGCCAGACAAAATTTCTAGTTGGTCTGATGAATGATAGCTGGCCCTAAATGTAGAAAAATGTATGTAGTGAGGCTGAGTAGGAAAAACAGAGCCGTAATGTTCGGATACTGCATTAGTAGTGTCCTGCTTGACATAGTCACGTGGTTTAAATATCTGGACGTAACGCTGCAAAGCGGTATGAAATAGTACGAGCATGTGAGCATTGTGGTAGGCAAGGCGAATGGTCGATTTCGGTTTATGTGGAGAATTTTGGGGAAGAGTGGTTCGTCTGTAAAGGAGAGCGCCTGTAGAACCATAGTGCGACCTGTTCTTGACTGCTGCTCCAGTGTTTGGGATCTGCACCAGGTCGGATTAAAGGAAGACATAGATGCAATTAAGAGGCAGGATGCTAGGTTTGTTACCAGTAGGATCTTACAACACGGAAGTTGTTACGGAGATGCTTCGGAAACTCAAATGCGAATCCCTGGATCGAAGGCGACATTCTTTTTGGGGAACAGTATTGAGAAAATTTTGTGAACCGGTAATTGAAGCTGACTGCAGAGCGGTCCTACTGACGCCAACAGTCATTTCTCTCAAGGACCACGAAGATAAGAGAAATTAGGGCTCGTACGGAAGCATATAATCAGTTATTTCTTCGTCGCTCTATCTGCGAGTGGAACAGGAAAGGGAAAGACTGCTAGTGGTACTGAATACCCTCCGCCAAGCACCGCACGGTGGCTTGCGGAGTATATACGTAGATGTAAATATGTCGTGCAGGTGTGTTGCTATTGTGACTGTTCTGTACCGATCGGAAGTTCATTCCTGACGTTGTTCGTAAATATACACATGGTTACCATGAGCGCTAACTGTGGGTAGAACGGCGCACTCGAATGGATTGCAGAATTTCAGTTGAAAGTAAAGTAGCGGTAAGGACGCGTGAGAGACGTCTGTGGAGAGTTGTTGTTGTTGTTGTTGTGGTCTTCAGTCCTGAGACTGGCTTGATGCAGCCCTCCATGCCACTCTATCCCGTGCAAGCTTTTTCATCTCCCAGTACCTACTGCAACCTACATCCTTCTGAATCTGCTTAGTGTATTCATCTCTTGGTCTCCCTCTACGATTTTTACCCTCCACGCTGCCCTCCAATACTAAATTGGTGATCCCTTGATGCCTCAGAACATGTCCTACCAACCGATCCCTTCTTCTGGTCAAGTTGTGCCACAAACTTCTCTTCTCCCCAATCCTATTCAATACTTCCTCATTAGTTATGTGATCTACCCATCTAATCTTCAGCATTCTTCTGTAGCACCACATTTCGAAAGCTTCTATTCTCTTCTTGTCCAAACTATTTGTCGTCCATGTTTCACTTCCATACATGGCTACACTCCATACGAATACTTTCAGAAATGACTTCCTGACACTTAAATCAATACTGGATGTTAACAAATTTCTCTTCTTCAGAAACGCTTTCCTTGCCATTGCCAGCCTACATTTTATATCCTCTCTACTTCTACCATCATCAGTTATTTTGCTCCCCAAATAGCAAAACTCCTTTACTACTTTAAGTGCCTCATTTCCTAATCTAATTCCCTCAGCATCACCCGACTTAATTAGACTACATTCCATTATCCTTGTTTTGCTTTTGTTGATGTTCATCTTATATCCTCCTTTCAAGACACTGTCCATTCCATTCAATTGCTCTTCCAAGTCCTTTGCTGTCTCTGACAGAATTACAATGTCATCGGCGAACCTCAAGGTTTTTATTTCCTCTCCATGAATTTTAATACCTACTCCGAATTTTTCTTTTGTTTCCTTTACTGCTTGCTCAATATACAGATTGAACAACATCGGGGAGAGGCTACAACCCTGTCTTACTCCCTTCCCAACCACTGCTTCCCTTTCATGTCCCTCGACTCTTATAACTGCCACCTGGTTTCTGTACAAATTGTAAATAGTCTTTCGCTCCCTGTATTTTACCCCTGCCACCTTCAGAATTTGAAAGAGAGTATTCCAGTCAACATTGTCAAAAGCTTTCTCTAAGTCTACAAATGCTAGAAACGTAGGTTTGCCTTTCCTTAATCTTTCTTCTAAGATAAGTCGTAAGGTCAGTATTGCCTCACGTGTTCCAGTGTTTCTACGGAATCCAAACTGATCTTCCCCGAGGTTGGCTTCTACCAGTTTTTCCATTCGTTTGTAAAGAATTCGTGTTAATATTTTGCAGCTGTGACTTATTAAGCTGATAGTTCGGTGATTTTCACATCTGTCAACACCTGCTTTCTTTGGGATTGGAATTATTATATTCTTCTTGAAGTCTGAGGGTATTTCGCCTGTTTCATACATCTTGCTCACCAGATGGTAGAGTTTTGTCAGGACTGGCTCTCCCACGGTTGTCAGTAGTTCCAATGGAATATTGTCTACTCCGGGGGCCTTGTTTCGACTCAGGTCTTTCAGTGCTCTGTCAAACTCTTCACGCAGTATCGTATCTCCCATTTCATCTTCATCTACATCCTCTTCCATTTCCATAATATTGTCCTCAAGTACATCGCCCTTGTATAGACCCTCTATATACTCCTTCCACCTTTCTGCTTTCCCTTCTTTGCTTCGAACTGGGTTTCCATCTGAGCTCTTGATATTCATACCAGTCGTTCTCTTATCTCCAAAGGTCTCTTTAATTTTCCTGTAGGCGGTATCTATCTTACCCCTAGTGAGATAGGCCTCTACATCCTTACATTTGTCCTCTAGCCATTCCTGCTTAGCCATTTTGCACTTCCTGTCGATCTCATTTTTGAGACGTTTGTATTCCTTTTTGCCTGTTTCACTTACTGCATTTTTATATTTTCTCCTTTCATCAATTAAATTCAATATTTCTTCTGTTACCCAAGGATTTCTACTAGCCCTCGTCTTTTTACCTACTTGATCCTCTGCTGCCTTCACTACTTCGTCCCTCAAAGCTACCCATTCTTCTTCTACTGTATTTATTTCCCCCATTCCTGTCAATTGCTCCCTTATGCTCTCCCTGAATCTCTGTACAACCTCTGGTTCTTTCAGTTTATCCAGGTCCCATCTCCTTAAATTCCCATCTTTTTGCAGTTTCTTCAGTTTTAATCTACAGGTCATAACCAATAGATTGTGGTCAGAGTCCACATCTGCCCCTGGAAATGTCTTACAATTTAAAACCTGGTTCCTAAATCTCTGTCTTACCATTATATAATCTATCTGATACCTTTTAGTATCTCCAGGGTTCTTCCATGTATACAACCTTCTTTCATGATTCTTAAACCAAGTGTTAGTTATGATTATGTTGTGCTCTGTGCAAAATTCTACCAGGCGGCTTCCTCTTTCATTTCTGTCCCCCAATCCATATTCACCTACTATGTTTCCTTCTCTCCCTTTTCCTACACTCGAATTCCAGTCACCCATGACTATTAAATTTTCGTCTCCCTTCACAATCTGAATAATTTCTTTTATTTCATCATACATTTCTTCAATTTCTTCGTCATCTGCAGAGCTAGTTGGCATATAAACTTGTACTACTGTAGTAGGTGTGGGCTTCGTATCTATCTTGGCCACAATAATGCGTTCACTATGCTGTTTGTAGTAGCTTACCTGCTGTGGTCAGCAGTCCCCTAGAACTTAGAACTACTTAAACCTAACTAACCTAAGGACATCACACACATCCATGCCCGAGGCAGGATTCGAACCTGCGACCGTAGAGATGCCACGGACAACAGCGACCGATGATCGCATCCGCATCATCACGTTACGCGTAGAAGGCTTGTCAACAAGGAAAATCGCTCAAAGTGTGTACAGGAGTGCAAGTGATGTGCTGCAGACATGGAATCAGCTCTAGTTGACACGTAGTGTTGAGAACCTACCCTACACAGGCCGTCCGTGTTCGAAAGGTGCACAGGATGGCCGGTATCTACGACTTTTAAGTCAAGGGAGCTGATTGATCCAGAACAAAATTCCGCTTTCGAAGAGGGTACAGGGCGTCATGTATCGCTTTACAATGTTAGGAGACGATTGAACGAAGCGAATCCAAATTCCCGATGATCATGGCGAGGACCACGTCGTACACCAGAAGACAATGGACTCTATTATAGGTGGGCATGAAATCGTGCAGAATGGATGCTGCAGGACTGGCGTCGGGTGTTGTTGACGAACGAAACTCGGACCTTTTTGTATCCTGATAGCCCGCCCCTGTGGTCGTGCGGTTCTAGGCACTTCAGTCCGGAACCGCGCTGCTGCTACGGTCGCAGCTTCGAATCCTGCCTCGGACATGGCTGTGTGTGATGTCCTTAGTTAGGTTTAAGTAGTTCTACGTCCAGGGGACTGATGACCTCAGATGTTAAGTCCTATAGTGCTTAGAACCATTTGAACCATTTTAGGATCCTGATAATCGCAGACAACATATTTAGAGACAAGTCGGCATTATCGAAAGCCTCCGACGCTGTACCTCTCATGTGCAATAAGGTGATGGTGGAGTCATGTGCGGGGTGGCATTGCGTGGGTCCACTGCACCACACCTCTCACTGCTCTACGGTACAGGGACGATATTCTGCAGCCAGTAGTGGGACCGTACTGTCAACACTTCGGTGTCGGTTTCCTCTTGAAGAATGATAACTCGCGTGCTCATCTAACTGTTTGCGTGAAGATGTTCTTCACCATGCTAGGATCAGCAGAATGGGGTGACCTGCCTGTTCCCCGTACTTGAATCCAATCGAACGTGGTTGGGGTCGATTGAAACGATCTGTTTTTGGATGTCGACAACCATCACGTACTCTGCGTGACTTACGCAGAATCGCCATGGAAGAATGAGACAATCTGGACAAGGGCTGACTTGATGATCTCATTGATGACGTGCCACGACGCATTCAAGCTTTCAGCCGAGCGAGGTGACTTACGAGTACGTATTGACGTTCCTTAGGACTGAAACTTCCCCCCTCCCTATCTCTCCCCGTTGGAAACAGACCATTTTGCCGTTAGGCAAATTTTATTTATTTGGACATGTTTCAGATGAACGTATGCGCTTGCCTCAGAGCCAATTTTTGTTTCCTATGCCATGAATTCCGAATTAAAAGGGCTACAAAAAACAGTTATGAATGCGGCATTTTTTTTTTTTTTTTTTTTTTTTTTTTTACTGACTGGTTTGATGCGGCCCGCCACGAATTCCTTTCCTGTGCTAACCTCTTCATCTCAGAGTAGCACTTGCAACCTATGTCCTCAATTATTTGCTTGACGTATTCCAATCTCTGTCTTCCTCTACAGTTTTTGCCCTCTACAGCTCCCTCTACTACCATGGAAGTCATTCCCTCATGTCTTAGCAGATGTCCTATCATCCTGTCCCTACTCCTTATCAGTGTTTTCCACATATTCCTTTCCTCTCTGATTTTGCGTAGAACCTCCTAATTCCTTACCTTATCAGTCCACCAAATTTTCAACATTCGTCTATAGCACCACATCTCAAATGCTTCGATTCTCTTCTGTTCCGGTTTTCCCGCAGTCCATGTTTCACTACCGTACAATGCTGTACTCCAGACGTGCATCCTCAGAAATTTCTTCCTCAAATTAAGGCCGGTATTTGATATTAGTAGACTTCTCTTGGCCAGAAATGCCTTTTTTGCCACAGCGAGTCTGCTTTTGATGTCCTCCTTGCTCTGTCCGTCATTGGTTATTTTACTGCCTAGGTAGCAGAATTCCTTAACTTCATTAATTTCGTGACCATCAATCCTGATGTTAAGTTTCTCGCTGTTCTCATTTCTACTACTTCTCATTACCTTCGTCTTTCTCCGATTTACTCTCAAACCATACTGTGTACTCATTAGACTGTTCATTCCGTTCAGCAGATCATTTAATTCTTGCCACATCTACAGTAGCAGAAAAATGTTTCCCTTTCACAGTTCCTTAGCGGTGATAGTTGCATGCTGTCATAAGTAAAGAACTGCTGTGACAGAGCGCCCTATAATGAAGATGTGGCAAATTAATAAGAAAAAAAATAAAACATATGAAGAGTATGTTACAAAATAATACTTAACTTTGCTGCAGTTTGATGCGTGGCACATGATGTCTTAACCCTAATAGAAAGCTATCTAACTAATTTTGCTATCTGTTGGCAGTCTATATTTTGTAAGTACCACAGATAGTTTGTTACTGATCGTAGTTCTTCGCGAATAACGACTGCTGCAGTGGAAAGTAATCAGCAGCGATCGTCTCAGCTAATGCAGGCAGTGAGATTAACTGTGAGGCTAACTGTCTGATTGCTGGTGTGGGACTGACCAGCTGCTAGTGCCAAACTGACTGAGTGTCCACGGAGCGCCGTGTTTTGAGCCTGTCGGTGAAAGAATGTCTGTGTCTGCCAGTACAAGGCGAAGCGAAGTAGTCCACAGTTGAGAGCGTCCCGTGTTGGCCGTCCCCACTATCGGCAGACGTACACGACTTGTTGGAGAAAGTGACACAGGAGGAAGTGGTCCATGTTTGTGAGCGCCATCTGGAGACTGCTGCACGGAGCCTGTGGTTGTGTCTGTCTAGTGGCGATCTCTCGCGGTTTTTGTTGTGTACCTCTTGCTTGGTAGAGAACAAACTAAGAACTCTAGGAATGGAAGAGGAAGAACGAAGTGCTGGGACTAAAAAGGTGCAACACAGGGATGCAGTATATCTCGTCTACTGTTCAATCTGTACATCTAAGAAACAACGACGGGAGTTAAAAATAGGCGCAGAACTAGGATTACAATTCAGGGTGCAGGAATACCAATGGTATGATACGATGATGACACTGCAATCCTCAGCGATGCTGAAAAAAAATACAGAATCTGTTGAATGGAATGAGCAGAATGTGCATTGAAAGTAAACAGGTAAAAGTAGCAGAAATGAGATTATATGTAAACTTAACATCAGAACTGGGACGCCCGCATCTCGTGGTCGTGCGGTAGCGTTCTCGCTTCCCACGCCCGGGTTCCCGGGTTCGATTCCCGGCGGGGTCAGGGATTTTCTCTGCCTCGTGATGGCTGGGTGTTGTGTGCTGTCCTTAGGTTAGTTAGGTTTAAGTAGTTCTAAGTTCTAGGGGACTGATGACCATAGATGTTAAGTCCCATAGTGCTCAGAGCCAGCCAGAACTGTGACTCTGAAGTAGATGGAGTGAAGGAATTCTGCTGCCGTGGGAGCAAAACACACATGACGGGCTTAGCGAGGAGGACATAAAAGTGAGACTTGCACAGGCAAAGGGACGTTCCTGACCAAGAGAAGCGTACTGGTATCAAAAATAGCCCTTAATAAGAGGTAGAAATTTCTGAGGACATATGTTTGAAGCACAACATTGCATTGGATTGAATCATGAACTGTGGGAAAACCAGAAAAGGAGAGAGTATAAGCGTTTGAGATGTATTGCTATAGAAGGATGCTGAAAAGTAGGTGGACTAATAAGATAAGGGATGAGGAGGTTCTCCGCAGAGTGGGGGAGGATACAAATACGTGGAAAATATTGACGAGAAGAGGGGACATTGTGGTAGGATATGTGTTAAGACACCAGGGAATAATGTCCACTATAGAGGGGGTCGTTGAGCGTAAAAACTGTATCTTAAAACTGGGATTGGAATATAGGGAACAAACCTTCGATTTCAGGTCCTCTACCCGCCTTCTCGCGCATGTGTCACCTTGACATTCTCTGGTACATTCCAGGCGTTGCTGTTGCGACTGTATAATAGGAACACCCGCCAGCCCCGGCAGTCAGTCACTGTTACTCCTGATGACATCTACCTCTGCATCTACATCCATACTCCGCAATCCACCATACGGTGCGTGGTGGAGGGTAACTCGTACCACAACTAGCATCTTCTCTCCCTGTTCCACTCCCAAACAGAACGAGGGAAAAATGACTCTGTACGAGCCCTAATCTCTCTTGTCTTCGTGGTCTTTCCGCGAAATATAAGTTATCGGCAGTAAAATTGTGCTGCAGTCAGCCTTAGATGCTGGTTTTCTAAATTTCCTCAGTAGCGATTCACGAAAAGTACGCCTCCTTTCCTCCAGAGACTCCCACCCGAGTTCCTGAAGCAATTCTGTAACACTCGCGTGATGATCAAACGTACCAGTAACAAATCTAGCAGCCCGCCGCTGAATTGCTTCTATGTCCTCCCTCAATCCGACCTATAGGGATCCCAAACGCTCGAACAGTACACAAGAATAGGTCGTATTAGTGTTTTATAAGCGGTCTCCTTTACAGATGAATCACATCCTCCCAAAATTCTACCAATGAACCGAAGACGACTATCCGCCTTCCCCACAACTGCCATTACATGCTTGTCCCACTTCATATCGCTCTGCAATGTTACGCCCAAATATTTAATCGACGTGACTGTGTCAAGCGCTACACTGCTAATGGAGTATTCAAACATTACGGGATTCTTTTTCCTATTCATCTGCATTAATTTACATTTATCTATCTATGACTATGGCGGAGACAGCTGTCGTAAGTTGGATTGGTTTTATTCGAAGTGACGCGGCTTGAAAACCGATAAGATTTTGTAGGAATGCGACAGCGAGAGACTCTGAAGGCTCAAAGAGGAATAAAGCTGTGTTCCAGCGAGTCACGTGGAATAGCAGCTGAAAATGGACGCAGAATACAAACTGCGGAGTTTAAGGCCTGATGAAGAAACATCAAGGAACATACCAATCAAACAAGAATTGGAATTTCGAAGCACTAAGCCGAGTTAGTCCTGTAGTCAGGAACTAGGCCTTGGGGCTGACGTGGATAGGGTCCTAGTGGGGATGGTTTGCTTTGCTGTTTCTTTACTTCTATCTGCTATGACCTGTCACCTGTGTGTCTGTGAACAGTGCTTTCACTGTGCAGTGTTGTGTTATAAATGAAGGGCAGTGAAACCTGGTTCCAGCATACAGCCTACTCCACCCGAATATCACTAGGGGATTCACCAAGCTTAAGGTCCCCATTCTACGGACGAGTACTATCTACGGCATCACATGCCCTCGCTCTAGAGGACACAGCGGAGAGGTTTCCAGTTTAATCGAGGACATTGGCGTGAAGTCTGTTGATCAGGAACTCTTCCCCCAATGCTGGCTAATACGAGTGATAAAAATTCAAGCTGGCCACTTCAGTGTTGAGCGCCACAGCACTAACGTGTCTAACGACTGCGGCTACGAAGGCAGCTTAAAGGTCATCAGAAACAAGTTAAGGAATGTATAAATATATGTAGACACCGTTAGACAATTATGAAACGAAGTAAAATACCCAAATTAATAGTGAATTATCAGGCAAAGGCTTGAAAAAGCAATCAGGTTTAAATGAATGTAGGTTGCAGTAGTTATTAGGAGATGAAGGAGCTTGCAAAGGACAGTGTAACGTTGAGAGCAACATCAAACCAGTCCTCGGACTGAAGACAACAACAACAACAACAACAACAACAACAACAACGTTATCCTTGTCGTTTAAAGGAAGTGTTTTTCACTTACATGTGTTCGAATTGTTACAATAAAAAGTTTTTTACTTTTCTTGTGTGTATGTTATCGATTTCTGAGTTACATATTCCGTCGTCAGACATCCATATGACTGTCCAGTTAATCGACTATAAAAATGGCTCTGAGCACTATGGGACTTAACATCTGGGGTCATCAGTCCCCTAGAACTTAGAACTACTCAAACCTAACTAACGTAAGGACATCACACACATCCATGCCCGAGGCAGGATTCGAACCTGCGACCGTAGCAGTCGCTCGGTTCCGGACTGAAGCACATAGAACCGCTCGGCTACCGCGGCCGGCTCAATCGACTACAGAACACATCGATGGAATCAAGTGACGTACACGTTGAAGATGCACTGATACGTCAAAACATTGTGACCGCTGCCCACTGCGAGGTTGGATGTCGTCTGATGGCATTGCGGGAATGTAACGCAGTGGTGGTGGTTAGTGTTTAACGTCCCGTCGACAACGAGGTCATTAGAGACGGAGCGGAAGCTCGGGTTATGGAAGGATTGGGAAGGAAATCGGCCGTGCCCTTTCAAAGGAACCATCCCGGCATTTGCCTGAACCGATTCAGGGAAATCACGGAAAACCTAAATCAGGATGGCCGGAGACGGGATTGAACCGTCGTCCTCCCGAATGCGAGTCCAGTGTGCTAACCACTGCGCCACCTCGCTCGGTATGTAACGCAGTAAGGAAAGTATAGAAGCGGAGCAGAGACGGGTGGGGGCAATCATTCTAGCGACGATACGGGCCGAAAATGGAGAAATCCACTAACATAAGCGTCTTTGACAAAGGCCAGAATACTATTACCCGGAGCCTCTGAACGAGTATCTCGAAAATGGCGAATCTGGTCGAATGTTCACGTGCTACTGTCGTGAGCGTCTACGGAAGGTGGTACAAGGCCATTGAAACTACTACTAGGTGCTAAATGGTTGGACGTTCACGACTCTACACAGAACGCTGGTGCAGGCACAAGTGTTTCGGAACACAACATGTAGCGCACATTGTGTTCTGACGTTGACCAAATTTGTCGTCAATTATGGTTGCAGTGGGCACGGGATCAGCAGGACTGGACTGCGGATTAATGGAAACTTGCCACTTGTTGCACCTGATCGATGGTCATTTCCAAAAACACTGTGATCGAGGTGAAGGGCGGCTGGAAATGTGTAGCGCGCCACGGACGCAGGCTGACGAAGACAGTATTATGCTACCATAGACATTGTTCTGCGCTTGCATGGGGCCTGTAGTAGGAATCGAAGACAGTGACAGCTGCGGACCACGTGCGCGCCCTTGATTCTTGATGTTTTCCCTTACAGTGTAATTGTCCGTAACTCAAAACCACCAGATATGCCCGATGTGAACCCGATGGCACCCATCGGGGTCGCTATAAGGTGCCATCACTGCGTACACAAATCATCGGCCCGTTATTTATGTGAAATACATGACTAGTGCTTAGACGTCTGCTGCCACAAGCCCCCTAACGAACTGTAGAACAGACGATATGCAGAATCGATGATGTATTGCGTCCCAGAGATGGCCCAATAAGCTATTAAGCAGGTGGTTATAATGTTTTGGCTCGTCAGTGCATATTGGGCAAGCTCATATTATGTGAAAGTAGGTAAAGAAGGCGTACTGACCCTGACAACCTAACGGTGTTATGATGTATGTAAGCCAAGAAGTCAGTACCTTAAACTATACTAAAGTCGAGATACATACGTCGGTCCGCCATAAACTGACCCAGTGTCATACATTTTTCACAAGTTGGTAATGCTATTTGGTACATGAGGCGTAAAGCATCTCTCTCTCTTCCCCTCTCTCTCTTTCTCTCCGTCTCACCTCCCCTGTCCCCCTCCCACCACCCATCTCTCCTTCTTCCCCCCCCCCCCCCCCCCACCACACACACACTTTCTTTCTTCACACGTTTATTCCTGCTCTTATCATAAATACAAAGCTACATCTTAGGTGTGGCGTTGTTGTGGTCTTCAGTCCTGAGACTGGTTTGATGCAGCTCTCCATGCTACTGTATCCTGTGTAAGCTTCTTCAGCTCCCAACACCTACTGCAACGTACATCCTTCTGAATCTTATTACTGTATTCATGTCTTGGTCTCCCTCTACGATTTTTAGCCTCCACACTGCCCTCCAATACTAAATTCGTGATCCCTTGATTCCTCAGAACATGTCTTACCAACCGATCCCTTTTTCTAGTCAAGTTGTACCATAAACTCCTCTTCTTCCCAATTCTACTCAATATCTCCTCATTAGTTATGTGACTACCCATCTAATCTTCAGCATTCTTCTGTAGCACACATTTCGAAAGCTTCTATTCTCTTCTTGTCTAAACTATTTATCGTCCATGTTTCACTTCCATACATGGCTACACTCGGTACAAATACTCTCAGAAATGACTTGCTGACACTTAAATCTATAATCGATGTTAACAAATTCCTCTTCTTCAGAAACGATTTCCTTGCCATTGCCAGTCTACATTTTATATCCTCTCTACTTCGACCATCATCAGTTATTTTTCTCCCCAAATAGCAAAACTCATTTACTACTTTAAGTGTCTCATTTCCTAATCTAATTCTCTCAGCATCACGCGACTTAATTCGACTACATTCCATTATCCTCGTTTTGCTTTTGTTGTTCATCTTATATCCTCCTTTCAAGACACTGTCCATTCCGTTCAACTCTTCCAAGTCCTCTGCTGTCTCTGACAGAATTACAATGTCATTAGCGAACCTCAAAGTTTTTATTCTTCTCCATGCATTTTAATACCTACTCCGAATTTTTCTTTTGTTTCCTTTACTGCGTGCTCAATATACAGATTGAACAACATCGGGGCCGGCCGCGGTGGTCTAGCGGTTCAGGCGCTCAGTCCGGAACCGCGCGACTGCTACGGTCGCAGGTTCGAATCCTGCCTCGGGCATGGATGTGTGTGATGTCCTTAGGTTAGTTAGGTTTAAGTAGTTCTAAGTTCTAGGGGACTGATGACCACAGATGTTAAGTCCCATAGTGCTCAGAGCCATTTTTGAACAACATCGAGGAGAGGCTCAAGTGTAATAATAATTTTTGTTCAAATTATTACTCTGCTGTAGTTCATAAACTTAAACATTGTTCTAAATGAAGTACGATAGTACTGTAACTGTAGACTTGGGTCGCGGAATTAATAACACACTTAATAACCTATTCGTCCACCTTGTCGCAGGTGACGTGTTTCTGCCCAAGTTGGGGAAGGACTGAAGCCTTTCATCACAGAGTTCCTCGGACAAATTGTCGCGTGTGCACCTTTCTACGGCTTCTGCCGTCTTACGACACCGAGGCACTTTAGGCAGGCGTGAATATGTAGCAGAAAATAGCCGTTCAGCCATCTGGGTATTTCAGCCTTCGTGGCATCTGAGAGAGTCTGGTGGAACGGTCTCCGAGGTAGTCGTATGTTTCATGATTGCGCCATTTGACAATTAGGAAATGTATCACAATGTGTCTACAGTAATTCACAGCTTGTGTGCCATTTTGTTGCGGAACTTGGAACGATATTGTAGTGTCAACCGAAAACTTAATCTTGTTGACGAGATCCAAACTAAACCGCTACTGTAGCACATTGGCCTGCTGGAGGAAAGCTGCATCATCCAATGTCTGATGCGACATTGAACGGGAATGTCGACAGTACAGCATTTTCGTGACTGTCAGTGCCGGCTCTCGAAACCAGAAATACTACTTTTTAGACCGAGCGAGGTGACGCATTGATAAGGACACTGGACTCGCATTCGGTCATCCTGATTTAGGTTTTCTGTGATTTCCATAAATAGCTCCAGGCAAATGCCGGTATGGTTCCTCTGAAAGGGCACGGCCGACTTCCTTCCCCGTCCTTCCCTAATCCGATGAGACCGCTGACCCCGATGTTTGGTCTCCTCCCCCAAACAACCCAACAGGAAGCTTCCTGTACAGGCCCAGTCTCAGAGCTACTCTCTAATAGCTAATGAGTTTCACACACACACACACACACACACACACACACACACACACGCCTCGGAGCGACACAGAGGCTGAACTACCCAACGAAATAAATGTTGCTTTCTAAGACGTTTACTACTCCGGACCGTAGCTACTCGTCCGTTACATCACTTATTAACTTTGTCGCCACAACACCTCACATGTGTTGGAAGGTCTGACAACCAAGCGGTGACTACTTCTGTTGAGTCGATGCAGGCGGAATAATCGCATTGCACAGGCTTTGAAGATTTTGCATTTGCATATAGCTTACATGTGTTTAACTGATGGGATAGCTCTGTCGATTTAACAGACAGGAATTTCTTGTGAAACCCAGAGCGCTAAATGTTATTTATTTCACGATTACAGATTTCGTCAGAAGCTTACTGTCATCATCTGATGATCGAAAATTTGAAGTGCATTCATATGCATGCACTTCAAATTTCCGAAGCAAACTTCTGTTGAAACGGGTCATCGTAAAATAAATAAAATTTAGCGATCCAGAATGAGATTTTCACTCTGCAGCGGAGTGTGCGCTGATATGAAACTTCCTGGCAGATTAAAACTGTGTGCAGGACCGAGACTCGAACTCGGGACCTTTGCCTTTCGCGGGCAAGTGCTCTACCAACTGAGCTACCCAAGCACGACTCACGCCCCGTCCTCACAGCTTTAATTCCGCCAGTACCTCGTCTCCTACCTTCCAAACTTCACAGAAGCTCTCCTGCGAACCTTGCAGAACTGACACTTCCCAGGCTGTGGCTAAGCCATGTCTCCGCAATATCCTTTCCTCCAGGAGTGCTAGTTCTGCAAGGCACGCAGAAGAACTTCTGTAAAGTTTGGAAGGTAGGAGACAAGGTACTGGCAGAAGTAAAGCTGTGAGGACGGGGCGTGAGTCGTGCTTGGGTAACTCAGTCGGTAGAGCACTTGCCCGCGAAAGGCAAAGGTCCCGAGTTCGAGTCTCGGTCCGGCTCACAGTTTTAATCTGTCAGGAAGTTTCAAAATTTAGCGATCTTCGCATGAGAATAAATTTCTATCCATTCTGTGTTTTGTTCGTGCCACATGATGGTCGAGACGTCTCTTGAATGATGCACTTGAAATGTTCTTCCTTTCTCGTTGCTCATAAACTTTCCGTTGCTTCTCTCTCACGTGGCCTGGGCGGCTATGATGTTACGCAATTTGATTATGTTGCTGAATATTTCCGCGGTCGGCAGAGAAATTAATTTGTTAACGAACCGGCGAGTTTCATAGATATTCAAACATATTATAAAAGTGGAAGTAAATATTATATGAATGAATGTATGTATGTATGTTCCACATCTCCTCCTAAACCACTGGACCGATTTAAAAACAGCTTTGTAGACATATTAGTTTCTGTCTCGAAATCGTCGCTAGAGGGGTAAGAACCACCTGCCTATCAAAGAGGTGGGGGTGAGAAAGCAATGTTGCCCACGACGGGCGAATATCCTTACTTTACTGATCCAGTATCTGAAAATTCGGACGCTTAGAGACTTGCAACAAACTTGACACACAGTTTCAAGCCTTTACGAAACTACTTCTCGCTGACGAACTCCACAAAATGATGAAAGAAAAAAAAAACATTTATCGCTAGCTCTATTTTCGCTGTTCATACAGTAAAACTGCCACATGACGTATGATGTTTTAATCTGTTACTTCGTTACTACGGACTGTATTCGCGACACGTTTTTCAGACAGTATTCGCATATGTCACTGAATGTACCAGAAAAATTATGTCATTGTGTGACACACAGTTCAGGAGATATGACGTCGTAGACACTGACATGCTTGAAAAACTGCCGCATTTTACAAGACAGTTTCGTACCAGTGGATGTACATGCAAAATTATGTCATTGTACAACACGTAGTGCAGGAGATACGTCATAAACATTGAGCTGCGTGAAAATGAAATCGCAGGGCGAAGTTAGCTAGAGATCGATTTCAACCAATTTTGCTGCATATATTATTTAAGGTCTGGAAAGAAATTCTGTGGTGGTGAGAACCGACATCCTCGTATGGGGGAATGCGTGATAATGTGGAGAGAGAAGGGGGGAAGAGGAGATGGACACAGAGGGGCGAAGGAGCAGATGGAAAGAGAGAGGAAGGAGGAGGATGTGGAATAATAGACTGGAATAATTACATACCTGGGCAGAATTGAATACTCTGCTAGCTATGCTCATAAAATTGTTTTGTCGTACTTCAACTTGAAATTCATCGTCAATTAGTCTGTGCTCTTGTTTGCTTTCAGAAAACAGGTTATCCGACCACTTGGTTATCCGCATGTTAGTCGCACTTCCATTTTCCGCTTAACAGCACACTGGTCGTTACCACCTTCTCCAGACACCTACACACAGAGGAAAACTCACGATTACCAAGTAGATTGTTTCATCAGTGTATAAAATTATATCATTGTTGAAGCCGTAGCACATTTGAGTATCTTTACAAGCTGCGATATAATCGCCAATGAAAGCAGTGACCCAGTAAGTATGGGATTGGTTTCTTTAATTCCAGTCTTTAGTAAAAAGATAATTTTGTTTATATAACGAAGTAATAAGCAACCAGTTCCATAAAAGATATTTTAATTTCTTTACCGGTTTCGGGCGCTTAGTGACCTTCTTCAGAAGGTTATACCTATCGCATTACTTGCAGTAAGATGCATACAGCAAAATGCCATGGTCCTAAAAATATATAGGAGCAATAGGTAATACAATACTGAGTCCATTAATACAGTAAGAAAAACCTCAACGGTCGTCACTCGAGACCTGTTGCATGTTGCGCCATCCTGTTGGTACCAGTTCTTCATCGTCAAACTGGTTCACAAATTCCCGAAACATTTCGATTTAAACTGCCCTTGTCACAGTAGACACGAAAAAAAATTGCTCTGATGATGCGACGCTGTGAACACGGTAATCTTTTGTAAATTCAGGCGTTGCTCGACCATTGCATGTGGGTCTTCATTACAGCAGAAACGTGCATTTTGAGAGTTTACATAGCCAGAGAGGTGGAACCGTGCCGCATCACTGAACTTCTAGATCTACATCTACACTCCGCAAGCCACCTGACGGTGTGTGGCGCAGGGTACCTTGAGTGCCTCTATCGGTTCTCCCTTGTATTCCAGTCTCGTATTGTTCGTGGAAAGAAATATTGTCGGTATGCATCTGTGTGGGCTCTAATCTCTCTGATTTTATCCTCGTGGTCTCTTCGCGAGATATACGTAGGAGGCGGCAATATACTGCTTGACTTCTCGGTGAAGGTATGATGCCGAAACTTCAACAAAAGCCCGTACCGAGCTACTGAGCGTCTCTCTTGCAGAGTCTTCCACTGTAGTCTATCTATCATCTCCGTAACGCTTTCGCGATTACTAAATGATCCTGTAACGAAGCGCGCTGCTCTCCGTTGCATCTTCTCTATCTCTTCTATCAACTCCGGTGAGCAGTATTCGAGCAGTGGGCGAACAAGTGTACTGTAACCTACTTACTTTGTTTTCGGACTGCATTTCCTTAGGATTCTTCCAATGAATCTCAGTCTGGCATCTGCTTTACCGTCGATTAATTTTATATCGTCATTTCATTTTAGATCACTCCTAATGCCTACTCCCAGATAATTTATGGAATTAACTGCTTCCAGTTGCCGACCTGCTATATTGTAACTAAATGATAAAGGATCTTTCTTTCTGTGTATTCGCAGCACGTTACACTTGTCTACATTGAGATTCAATTGCCATTCCCTGCACCATGCGACAATTCGTTGCAGATCCTCCTGCATTTCAGTACAATTTTCCATTGTGACAACCTCTCGATATACTACAGCATCATCCGCAAATAGCCTCAGTGAACTTCCGATGTTATCCACAAGGTCATTCATGTATATTGTGAATAGCAACGGTCCTACGACACTCCCCTGCGGCGCATCTGAAATCATTCTTAGTTCGGAAGACTTTTCTCTATTTAGAATGACATGCTGCGTTCTGTTATGTAGGAACTCTTCAATCCAATCACACAATTTGTACTGCAGCATTCCTGGCCTCTGCGCGATAAAATGCTGAAACCAACGGCAAAATTCAATGTGTTTATCTTTGTCGTTGACGTTCAATTCCTGAAGAACTGCCTAAACGTGTATGGATATATGCCGGCGTTATTCGCAGATCTGTAACACGTACTCCGTGACATTCCACGTTCCTGAGATAAGCATCAGACTGACTTTGCAGGAGAGGCCAACAATCGTTTCACGTCAGTTACTTTTTCTTCCGATAATGGCAGCCTTCCGCCGCCTTGAAGATGAAATACTATTCCAGTGCTCTCCATCTTGTTCACTAAAAATTGTATGCACCATTTAGACGGTATATGCTTGTCACCAAACCTTTCAACAAACATTCGCTGACATGTCGTAATGGAACCAGTAATCGGATATTGTTTCAAAGGAAACAAGCGCTCTTCGACAGAATAGCGACACATTCTCACTAATCACTGAACACTGAGCTCCAGACAAAGTGAAGCGCGGAAACACACGGTTGCCATGTCAAATGTCACAAATTACAGGGAGCAATTTCAGTGGAATTGCTACATACGTTTGTGGGGCCTGTTTTGAGTGGACACCGTATATAGGGTTTCCTGTTATTTATTTATTTTTGTCGAACCTGAAGATGGTCACCACGGGCAGAAATCGATAGTCTGACGACAGCTTTGTGTGTGATAGTAGACTGAAATTTAAGAAACAAATTCTACATCTGAATAGAATCTCAAATTGCCGAAGCTCAGCACAATATTCATCAGGAAGTGACAGAATGTTGGACTAGATGTGTGCGTCTGGCGTTCAGAAGTACTGTGGTTCATTTCATCTTAGCTAACCAAATTAATCCCCACTGTTCGTGTTTGGGAAAAAGAATGATACTAACCTTATCGTCTCTGGCTGCACTAGTCAGTGTGAATCCACAAATGCTGTACTGCGAGATTTGCTAAAACTGAACTGTCTCCTGTCGACTGTAATTATGCCGTTATTATCGGAAACAAGACACAAGAAATAAACATACAAAGTAATGGGCGTCCCCATACTACTTTACGGAAGCGAGTCGTGAGTCAATTTCAGACGACAAGATAATTTGATCCAGGCAGCTGAAACGAGATTTCTTAGACGTGAGAAAGGCCGTACCAGAGGAGACAGGTTAAGAAACGGCAACATTAGGAAAGAATTTCACATATTTAAAGTTAGAAACAAAATTGAAAATAGCAGAAACAATGGAGTGAACATCTCGACAGAATTAACAGTGGCAGCATAAATTTAAATTGCGTGATTAGGGTTTCGCTGTAGTAAAGAATTGCTCATGACGCAGAGGTAGACCAATTTGCTTAATATCGTCACCTATGTGTATAATTAGGAATCATTTATTTGCAGATTCGTGCATTGAACAATTTCCTCTGCTGCGCTGCCATTGTTTGGCTGTATCTCAAAGTCTAGCATTCCGTAATGGTATTCAGATATGGGCGTTACGATCAATGGTTATCTATACAACGCATATACTGGCACTAAAACGCATCGCACGGGATCCCACTGACGCATATCGTAATCTGTTCTAGCATGTTTCTTGCTGCTGCGTATTGCAGCCTGGCTAAACATTTGATTGCTTATTCTACGGGCATGTAAACAGCGCAGTTGTTTGTCTGATGGAGTTTACTGGAGAGCCTTTACATCTGTATATGTAAGAGTCGTCCTCTCTCCTTTCACGAACTGCTGCTTGAATGGAAAAAAGTTCAAATGGCTCTGAGTACTATGGGACTTAACATCGGAGGTCATCAGTCCCCTAGAACTTAGAACTACTTAAACCTAACTAACCTAAGGACATCACACACATCCATGCCCGAGGCAGGATTCGAACCTGGGACCGTAGTGGTCGCGCGGTTCCAGACTGAAGCGCCTAGAACCGTTCGGCCACTCCTGCCGGCTCTTGAATGGAACGGTACTCTTGTTTGTGCAAACTGCAGCACGGAAAAAAAGCGGAAATTTTCACAGGGATGTGCTCTGCACAAAGGTCGTGTAGCAATTGCGTTTACGTATGTCGCCCTACTTATCTTGACTGCCGCCCATTCACAACACATATATAAAGACTCAATTACAAAACACTTGTCACCTATGTAATTTTACCAAAGGCGCTCGTTTATTGATTGTTAACCACAAGGAATTAGTCGTACTAGTCTCTCACTATTTGTACAGATGACTTACCAATTCTAACGTTCTTTCTCTGTATAAGAAGCCCTTTAACAGTAACTTATCAACATTACAAATCGACTCCCGACAGTCTGTTCTCACTCCACGTTCCACACCAATGTTTTAATTCTTAGTACCCTTTAATATAACTTACTGTGTTTCTCGTGCATCGTACCGTCAACTAGCCCAACGGAAACCATTACTTGTCTCTCTGCATTTAACTGCTCTTCAGTTGTCTTCGTATCCCTTTCCTTCTGATTTCACATTCATTTCAATTATTCTGGGCATAGTACTTGTACAATAGAAAATATATATGTACAATTTTTGTATATAATCGTACATATCTTATATAACATTAACACCATAAATGAAAGAAAGAAAAAATGATAAATAACAAGAGCAAATGCCGTGACAGCTTGTTAAGTTGTAGTATGCCACCTCGTGGACAGTAGGCCGGCCGGGGTGGCCGAGCGGTTCTAGG
The DNA here is from genome assembly GCF_021461385.2 of Schistocerca piceifrons. Taxonomy (NCBI): domain Eukaryota; kingdom Metazoa; phylum Arthropoda; class Insecta; order Orthoptera; family Acrididae; genus Schistocerca; species Schistocerca piceifrons. The sequence goes on from NC_060139.1 coordinate 1,035,224,258, forward strand.
CGCTACAGTCTGGAGCCGAGCGACCGCTACGGTCGCAGGTTCGAATCCTGCCTCGGGTATGGATGTGTGTGATGTCCTTAGGTTAGTTAGGTTTAATTAGTTCTAAGTTCTAGGCGACTGATGACCTCAGAAGTTAAGTCGCATAGTGCTCAGAGCCATTTGAACCATTTCGTGGACAGTGGACAACTGTAACCGAGAAAATCTGATAGTGCTAAGACCAACTTTTTGCAAAAATAAGTTTTACTTTTCACAGAGAGGTATAAGCCGTGCCGAATGCATGACTGAAGAGTTACGCGCCACCATCGCTTCAAAATAACCTGTCAGTCACCAATAGACTGCGTTGAGAGTATAGCGCAAGGACTTGGACGTTAGAAGCAGCTTTCCATATTTCAGCACTTACCTCAGGTATATATTCTCGCCTATAATTTTCAGTCCTTGAACGTATGTGGATGGGACATCGTCAGCAGTTACTGTGTCGCAAATAAGGACGAGTGATCGGATCACTTCACCTTTCTTCATAATTTCCACCATACTGCATCTCTTCAGTCGCCTATTCACTCATCGAAATGTTTTTACGAGTGTGTCGTCTGGTAGCTGGCTGTGTTCAGCGCCCTAGCCCTACAAGGGACATCGCCAATAGAAAATTGCGGCCTCTTTGGTATCAATGGTCGAAGTCATCAACGCTGCACTGGGACTTGTTTTCGTCACCCCATTTGTTTGCGACCATTGTCACTAGCACGTTATCAGTCTTCAACTTTCGTCTAGCCCATCGACGATCTTTATTCTCAATTGCATTTACTGCACTGTATATCTTCGCTGTTGGCTTTGGATTTGAAAATCAAACAGAAACGTAAGTTTTACCCATTGTTCTGCGATATTCGTTGTCTTTCTCTGAAATGAATTAGGAGACAACTCATTGGTTTTCTTATGGTGCTTCTATTAAGAAGGTTCTTTTTTACTAAGCCACAAACTGCTTTTAAATAAAACTTTATTTGAATGAAATCCACTTGAGTGTTACCGTGCGCCATTATGAAACACTACAAGAACTATAAATTGGACGTTTCGATCGTTTGTCCAATGACACACCAGAATGTCGAGTGTCATCTGATAAACGAAATGAAACAATATATACAGGGTGGTCAGAAGCAGTCTGAAAAGCTTGTATGGGTGTTAGCAGGATAGGCAGTGCTGAGAAATAATTGAATTTACTGATTTTGAGAGTACTGAAGACAGGATCTGTTTTATTTGCTAAAAACATTCAACAGTCTAGATCGCATAAAATGTTTCTTTGTTTAAGACGACCGGTTTCGGCAGACTTTGCTGTCATTTAATATCTTAAAAATCTTAGTGTTGTAAAACGTGTTCATCTTACGCTGAATCTCAAGCCAGGTTGTCAAGTAGTTAAAAATCAGCACATTATAAAAGGTTTGTCATAATTAAAATATTTAAAAGCATTTAGTGCCTTGTGCATAAGGCGCTTTATGATAAATCTTTTATTATGTGCTGATTTTTATCTACGTGACAACTTGGCATGAGGTTCAACGTGAAATGAACACGTTTTACAACAAAAACATTTTTAAGATCTGAATTGACAGCAAAGTCTGTCGAAACCGGTCGTCTTAAATAGAGAAATATTTTATGCGGTCTAAACTGTTACTGAGAAATAACTGTTAAAAAAAAGTCAGTATGTTTCACCGTTTACGAGTTAATTGGCATTGAAGTTAGCCAATCCGAGCGCTGCGCGTGCAAATGCAAGCGTCGTACCAGAGACGTTGTCGCCAAACATTTCTTCGGCTCCTAAAACCGAAAAGGAGAGCGATACGAATATTGGACGTGGGACGGTAGTAAAGATCGAACCCGAGCAAAAGCCTGGTAGTCGCATGCGCTATCATACACTCTATGAGAACAACTGAAACTAATTGTGTCTGGAGGGCCTCTTGAATTTGCATGCATAACGGCCTAATAGGCTAACTTAAGTGCTAATTAACTCGGAAACGGAGTGATCTATGCAATTTTTTGCTAACAGTTCTGTCTCAGCATGACTTATCTGCTGCAGTCGTACAAGCTTTTCAGATTGTTTCCGACCATCCTGTACAGAGAAGCCCACACTCACATCCCAGCAGTTTGGTGTACTGAAGAGTACGTCTGCAAACACTGCCGAAACGTTGGTTGTATGGTTGTTTTACTGGTTCGTAATGTCTGCCTCCGTAGATGAGTGAACGGTAGTAGGATCCGGTACAACAGTAAGTAAATAAATTTGTTCAAATAAAGCTCTCTTGATGATTTAGACCCCTTTACTTACTTGGCTCCGGGAGTGTGGGATCGGGACATTGGGGCCAGGCCTCGGAAGGCGACCCCTGGCCAAGCGTGGCTGCCATATGAAGTACCCGGGTTCGATCCCTACACTACCAGTGATTTTTTTTTCCTTTGTGGGAGGACTGGTACGGTGTGCAATCAGCCTCGTGAGACCAACTGAGGAGCTCATCCTGCGATTCAAATCTGGCATGACCGGAACGCCGGTTTGCTGACCACATGTCCCTCAACTCCGCGATCACGCCATTGACAGATGATGACACGGCTGTGGGTTGAGTCTTATGGGAATGTCTAAGGTCAGAATGCAGGGCTTTACGTTACTTACTTCATTGTGTCATAATGACGTGGCCTAACGCCCCAAGGGATTTTATTCAAATTGACACTGCTCGTGAAAGACTGGGGTCTTACACGAAATTTTATTTTGTTGCAACTGTGTTAGGTCTACAACTTTGTATCCGCCGTTTTCTCCCGAAGTTCAAGGCATTATTGTGAAAAATAAAAAATACTTTTACGATTCAAAGTATTGGCCAACACTGGTCCCTAGTTTTTCCCATCTTTCGGACAGCATACGAATCCCGCAGCGGAAGAACTGGGCGTCTTTTCAGGAGATCCATGAACCGACCCAATTTTGCTCTTGTTCACATGACCGGAGGTGCTGGTCAGCCAGGCCGCGTACCATTCATCTAAGAAGGCGGTAGTCAAAGCGAGCCGGCCGAAGTGGCCGTGCGGTTAAAGGCGCTACAGTCTGGAACCGCTAGACAGCAAGACCGCTACGGTCGCAGGTTCGAATCCTGCTTCGGGCATGGATGTTTGTGATGTCCTTAGGTTAGTTAGGTTTAACTAGTTCTAAGTTCTAGGGGACTAATGACCTCAGCAGTTGAGTCCCATAGTGCTCAGAGCCATTTGAACCATTTTTTTAGTCAAAGCGAGCAATGTCTGGGTCTGGAGAACACGGCTGGTGGGGAAGTACTTCCCATTTAAACGTTTCCAAGTACGTTTTGATTGGTTTTGGGACATGGGCTCGAGCAGTGTCATGCTGCAAAATCATTTTTTCATTTCTATCGCTGTACTGTGACTGTTTGTCTTTCAGTGCTCGGCTCAAATGCGTCAGATGTCTTCACAAACGATTCCCTGTGATTGTTTCCGCCGGTTTTATTAGCTCCGAAAACTTTCTCTCCTCCACCGCCCTGCCAGTCTCTGACGTCAAAATCACCGTTCTTGAAATGTTGAAACCATTATCTGCACGTTCTTTCGCTAATAGGTGCCTCAACATAGGTCCTACCCCGCGTTTTAATAACCCGGCGGCAGATTTCGGCAGATTTCTTCACGCTAAAGCAGAAAATTAAAACTTCCCACAAATTACGAGAACTGAGCTAGTAAGCTGACATGTTAAACCGAGAGTAGCTTTATGGTGCAATAACAAATAGACTAATAATCTGATGGCGTTATGTTTACAAATTCCTCAGCTTATTATATGGCACTTATGATTTACCACAGGGACAACCACTTACCGTAACAGCCATCTGCTACAAAATAGTGGAAGCGGTGGCCGAGCGGTTCTAGGCGCGAAGTCCGGAACCGCGCGACTGCTACGGTCGCAGGTTCGAATCCTGCCTCGGGCATGGATGTGTATGATGTCCTTAGGTTAGTTAGGTTTAAGTAGTTCTAAGTTTATGGGACTGATAACCTCAGATGTTAAGTTCCATAGTGCTTGGAGCCATTTTTTAAAAAAGTTGTAGTCATAGTTTCGATTTTTGGTCGTCATCTAGGAGACTTAACAGCTTAAGGCGGTGTAAATCACGTGTCCATGATTGCAGTGTGTGTTAAACAAAGTTAATACTGTGCCAGATGTTGGGCCATGTCGTACAGCTTCACGTGCAGCGCGCTAGGTTGCCAGGCGAATAAGCCGGTTCCGAATCTGGTCAGCGGTACGGTTCGTAATGGTAGAGCTGCATTACGCATGTATCGAGAACGTTTCCCAGACCGCCTCTGTCCGTCACATACCATTTATGACCGACTTAGAAAAACTCAGTCGTTCGCACTTCGCAACAAGGTTTGTCGAGCGCGCGTGTGAAATCATGCGTCACAGATACACCTTGTGCAACGAACAGCAGACTTGCCACGCGGAGCAGCTCGTGTACAGAACATATTACAAGAGCTCACTATCTCCGCTGTGAGCCTACTTTGAAATGGGAGATCTAAAACTGATCCGATCTTGAATCTTACACAACTGGCCATTAAAATTGCTACACCAAGAAGAAATGAAAATGATAAACGGGTATTCATTGGACGAATATATTATACTAGAACTGAAATGTGACTACATTTTCACGGAATTTGGGTGCATAGATCCTGAGAAACCAGTAACCAGAACAACCACCTCTGGCCGTAATAACAGCCCTGATACGCCTGGGCATTGAGTCAAACAGAGCTTGGATGGCGTGTGCAGGTACAGCTGCCCATGCAGCTTCAACGCGATACCATAGTTCATCAAGATTAGTGACTGGCGTATTGTGACGAGCCAGTTGCTCGCCCACCATTGACCAGACGTTTTCAATTGTTGAGAGATCTGGAGAATGTGCTGGCCAGGGCAGCAGTCGGACATTTTCTGTATCCAGAAAGGCCCGTACAGGACCTGCAACATGCGGTCGTGCATTACTCTGCTGAAATGTAAGGTTTCACAGGGATCGAATGAAGGATAGAGCCACGGGCCGTAACACATCTGAAATGTAATGTCCACTGTTGAAAGTGCCGTCAGTGCGAACAAGAGGTGACCGAGACGTGTAACCAGTGGCACCCCATACCATCACGCCGGGTGATACGCCAGTATGGCGATGACGAATACACGCTTCCAATGTGCGTTCACCGCGATGTCGCCAAACACGGATGCGACCATTATGATGCTGTAAACAGAACCTAGATTCATCCGAAAAAATTACGTTTTGCCATTCGTGCACCCAGGTTCGTCGTTGAGTACACCATCAGAGGCGCTCCTGTCTGTGATGCAGCGTCAAGGGTAACCGCAGCCGTGGTCTCCGAGCTGATAGTCCATGCTGCTGCAAACGTCGTCGAACTGTTCGTGCAGATGGTTGTTGTCTTGTTGTCTGGTGACTCAGGGATCGAGACGTGGCTGCACGATCCGTTACAGCCATGCGGATAAGATGCGTGTCATCTCGACTGCTTGTGATACGAGGCCGTCGGGATCCAGCACGGCGTTCCGTATTACCCTCCTGAACTTTATCAAAGTTGGAAACGTGATGGTGCGCATTTCTCCTCCTTACCCGGGGCACCACAACAACGTTTCACCAGGCAACGCCGGTCAACTGCTGTTTGTGTATGAGAAATCGGTTGGTAACTTTCCTCATGTCAGCACGTTGCAGGTGTCGCCACCGGCGCCAACCTTGTGTGAATGCTCTGAGAAGCTAATCACTTGAATATCACAGCATCTTCTTCCTGTCGGTTAAATTTCGCGTCTGTAGCACGTCATCTTCGTGGTGTAGCAATTTTAATGGCCAGTAGTGTATTAAGGCAAAGCGTTCTCCATTGCTATGAACAGTTGCTTGTAAACGGGTCGGTCTTCCGGTATCTCTCGAGAATAGATTGCGCTGCATCCTGCGGAAATGCGGCGAATGACTGCACCTGTGGTCCGTAACTGCCGGCAACGATATGGACGCGCAGTGGGATGTGAGGAGTAGCTGGACCGCAGAGGCCTTCTCTAAGCCACGACAGAAAACCTCGGCGCTCGCATCAGTTCCGCCGCCGTCGCAATTTAGCTGGCGCGGCCTTCCGCGGACTGTTTTGTTCCCTTTACGCCCGTGTCCCCAGAAATCCCGATGCGCTGTCAGCCCGTCGCCACGCCGCGCCGTTTCGTATTTTCGCGCGCAATCGATCGCGGAAACCGGCGGTTGAGCCGGCGATTGACTTTCATGAGATCCGATTCGAGACGGAGGGACGTGACGATATGGCGGGCGCAGTGGCCCGGAATAATCCGCTGCCCAGCCGAGACCCGGCCGAGCCGAGCCGAGACTGCGGTTATACAGGCGGGCCGAGGAGCGCTGGCCCGCGGTGAAGCCTGCCGCCGCACACAGGGGATGACGTCCCGGTTCCTTCCCCGCCGCTGCCTGTGCTACGCGAGGTGACCTGCGTCTCGCTGCTGCCAGACAATCGGTTGCTGATTGGCCAACGTTCGTGGCGTCAGAAGAATGGCAGTTTCGTCGGTAACAGCGCCGCACGGTGACTTGGCGTGTCAGGAGCTCTGTTGACATTTAAGCTACCCCCTTAGGTTCCTGCGTAACCAAACCCTCGGATATCGCGACATTTTTGGAAAAATCATCCAAATATATGCGACAAGCCCAGAATACACCGAGGCGGCAAAAGTATTGCGACAACGATTTGCTTATACAGAGTGGTCGGAAATTTCCGTTACAAACTTCTAGGACATGTAGAGGGTAGTGAGTACATAACATATTGAATAGGAACCTGTGTCTGGAAACGTATCGTTTCCGTTCTACGACAGTTTCAATGCAGATGATTATCTCATCCACACCCACGCGAGGAATGTACCGGGTGATCAAAAAGCCAGTATAAATTTGAAAACTTAATAAACCACGGAATAATGTAGATAGTGAGGTAAAAATTGACACACATGCTTGGAATGACATGGGGTTTTATTAGAACCAAAAAGAACAAAGTTCACAAAATGTCCGACACATGCCGCTGGACAGCAAAACGTCAGTGACTGCGCATGACAATCGTGTATAAAGGGAACTGGAGAGAATCAGATGCGCCAGCAGTCGCAGCATGTTGACGTTACCTGAAAAGGCGCTTTTAGTGAAGCTGTATTATCAGAATGGGGAATGCGCTAGTTCAGCGTTACGATCCTATCGCCATAGGAAGAGGATTCGAGCGGGTAAAGGTCCGTTGACAAATGCAGCTGTGGCGAGAATGATTTCGAAGTTCGAAGCCGCGGGTTGTTTCGACGATAGACCCCGTAGTGGCCGACCGAGCACAAGGCGTAATGCTGCTGAGACAGTTCAGGAAGAAGTGGAGACTGTAGCGGGTTCGTCTAAGCACGGTGAAGTCAGCGCTCGTGCAGTCGCACGTCGCACCGGCATTCCATACACTACTATTTGGTTGGCACTTAGGCGTACCCTCCGATGCTGTCTGTGCAAAATCCATCGGCATCGTGAACTGTTACCTGGCGATATAGTGAAGCGTAGGGCATTTGCGGTGTGGGCGTTTCAAAACGTGTTGTGGACCGACGAAGCTCATTTCACGCTCCGAGGGTCTGTGAACGCCCACAACTGTAGAATTTGGGCTACCGAAAATCCTAGAACTGTCGCGGAAACTCCATTGCGCGACGAGAAAGTCACGGTATGGGTTGGATTTACCACATCTACCGTTATCGGGGCTTCTTTCTTCGAGGAAATGCGTGATTCTGAACTGCTACCGTGATGGGCGAGAGGTACGCCGATGTTTACAGAATCGCACCATCCCCATCCTGGCTGATAAATACCTGCTGGGACGTACGATGTTTATGCAGGATGGTGCTCCACCCCATATTGCTAGACGCGTGAAAGATCTCTTGCGCGCGTCGTTTGGTGATGATCGTGTGCTCAGCCGCCACTTTCGTCATGCTTGGCCTCCCAGGTCCCCAGATCTCAGTCCGTGCGATTATTGACTGAAGTCGCAAGTGTATCGTGATCGGGCCGGCCGTGGTGGCCGTGCGGTTCTAGGCGCTACAGTCCGGAACCGCGGGACTGCTACGGTCGCAGGTTCGAATCCTGCCTCGGGCATGGATGTGTTTGATGTCCTTAGGTTGGTTAGGTTTAAGTAGTTCTAAGTTAAAGGGGACTGATGACCACGGCATTTAAGTCCCATAGTGCTCAGAGCCATTTGTATCGTGATCGACCGACGTCTCTAGGGATGCTGAAAGACAACATCCGACGCCAATGCCTCACCATAGCTCCGGACATGCTTTACAGTGCTGTTCACAATTATTACTCGACTACAGCTGTTGTTGAGGAATGATGGTGGACATATTGAGTATTTCCTGCAAAGATCATCATCTTTGCTTTGTCTTACTTTGTTATGCTAATTATTGCTATTCTGATCAGATGAAGCGCCATCTGTCGGACATTTTTTGATCTTTTGTATTTTTTTGGTTCTAATAAAACCTCATGTCATTCCAAGCATGTGTGTCAATTTTTACCCCTCTATCTACATTATTCCGCGGTTTATTAAGTTTTCAAATTTATACTGACTTTTTGATGACCCGGTACTTAGGGGTGACCCAGTACTTAGGGGTGACCCAGTACAATTGTTGCAATCCATTTAAAACTAATACTGACTCGTTCCGTTATTACTTACGCATTTGCATTACAACTTATACCTTATGGTTTACGTTAGTCGACAACAACAAGAATCCAGCATCTACGGCACCAGCCGCAACGTACCGATGCATTACAAGAGCGGCCCGATGTGGCGACCACCGACGTCGTTACACACATTGTATCTCCGAAGCATGTTGTGGTACACTCTCTCCATCCCACCTGGTGTCTCTCCAGTGTCTTGTGCAGCGGCCAGAACTCGTGCCAGCAGATCTTCCTCTGTCTCTACAGGTGTCTCAAAAATTAGGATCTTCATACGACCTCACAAGAAGTAGTCCATAGGGGTTAAATCCGGCGATAGCGGCGACCACGCGATTGGACCACCACGGCCTATCCATCTTTCACCATACTGTGTGTTGAGCTGTCTCCGGACAGCCAGTGAAAAGTAAGGTGGTGCTCCATCATGCTGAAGCCACATTTCCTGACGGACATTCAATGGCACAGCTTCCAAGAACGAGTCCATTACGTGTTGTAGGAAGACTAAGTATGGCCGGCCGGGATGGCCTAGCGGTTCTAGGCGCTAAAGGGTTCTAGGCGCTACAGTCTGGAACCGCGAGACCGCTACGGTAGCAGGTTAGAATCCTGCCTAGGGCATGGGTGTGTCTGATGTCCTTAGGTTGGTTAGGTTTCAGTAATTCTCAGTTCTAGGGGACTGATGACCTCAGAAGTTAAGTCCCATCGTGCTCAGAGCCATTTGAACAATTTGAACTAAGTATGTGGGACCCGTGAGCTTGGATGGAAGGAGGTATGATCCAATCACATGACCGTCCAGAATACCTACCCACACGTTAATTCCAAACCTGTTTTGAAATTCCTGAACATGCGTGGCATGAGGACTTTCGTCCGCCTAGACATGGCTTTTTCGAGCATTCAGAACACAATCCTTTGTGAACCTACATTCATCTGTGAAGAGAACTCGACATGGAAACAGGGGCACGTCGATGCAACGGTGCAGGAACCATGTGCAGAAGGCGACGCGTTGTGGAAAGTCTGCTGGACCCATAGCGTGTACCCTTTGTAAGTGGTACGGATGTAACTGTTGCTCTTGCAGGACGTCCAAGAAGGTACTATGACACAGCCATGGAACGCGCAATTCTTCGCGAACTCGTTGACGGGCTATCTTCAATGCGACGCAGTACACCTTCTTCAAATTCGTGAGTGCGGCGTCGCCGTGGAGTACCACAGTCCTGCCTCCTCACAGTGAAGATACGAGTTTCTCGTAGCCCTTGTGTAACTTTGGCAAATGGTTTGTACGATGGAGGGTGACGGTGTGGAAAACGGTCGTGATACAGAAGACTAGCAGCTCTTCCGTTTCCTCCAGCTTCGCCATACACAAGGAGTAAGTCTGTGTGTTCCGCAGACGTGTAGTGCACCGTGTTTACTCTATCGGTGCTGCGCAGGTATTGACTCGGTCTCACAACAAAGCGGAAGATAAGTGACATCTGGGAATCGTTTGACGTAGTACACGTCATCGTGTCTACCCTGTTGCATACTAGGAAAGAGAACTTTGAGACGTTTCTCTTGCCCTAAGCAGACGTTGACGAGGTACACATCTGAATTGAAACTGTCGTAGAACGGGAACAGTACGATTCCGGACACGGGTTCCTATTCAAAATGTTCTGTACTCACTACCATCTATGTGTCCTAGAAGTTTGTAACGGGAATTTGCGACCACTCTGTATACAGATGGCGGTAGTGTCGCGTACACAAGGTATAAAAGGGCAGTGCATTGGCGGAGCTGTCATTTGTACTCCGGTGACTCAAATGAAAAAATTGACGGCGTTATTATAGCCCCATGATGGGAATTAGCAGAGTACGAATGCGGAATGGCATTTCGAGCTACACGCATGAAACATTCCATTTCGGAAATCATTAGGGAATTGAATATTCCGAGATCCACAGTTTCAAGAGTGTGCCGAGTATACCATATTTCAGGCATTAGCTTTCATCATGACAATGCAGTAGTGGACGACCTTCACTTAACGACCAAGGACAGCGATATTTACGTAGAGTTATCAGCGCTAACAGACAACCAACAGTGGCTGAAGTAACTGCAGAAATAAGTGTGGGACGTCCGCCCTGGTAGCTGAGTGGTCAGCGTGACAGACTGTCAATCCTAAGGGCCCGGGTTCGATTCCCGGCTGGGTCGGAAATTTTCTCCGCTCAGGGACTGGGTGTTGGGTTGTCCTAATCGTCATCATTTCATCCCCATCGACGCGCAGGTCGCCGAAGTGGCGTCAAATCGAAACACCTGCACCAGGCGAACGGTCTACCCGACGGGAGGCCCTAGCCACACGACATTTCCATTTCCAATTCAATGTGGGACGACAACGATCTTATCCGTTAGGGCAGTGCGGCGAAATTTGGCGTTAATGCGCTATGGCAGCAGACGACGGACGCGGGTGGCTTTGCTGACAGCACGGCGTCGCCTGCAGCGCCTCTCCTGTCTCGTGACCATATCAGGTGGACCATAGAGGACTGGAAAACCGTGGCCTGGTCACAAGAGTTCGGCTCTCAGTTGTTAAGAGGTGATTTTAGCGTTCGAGTGTGGCACAGACACCAAGTTGTCAACAGGGCACTGTGCAAGCCGGTGATGTGAAGTAGTGTGGGCTATGTTTACCTGGAATGGACTGCGTCCTGTGGTCCAACTGAACCGATCATCGACTGGAAATTGTTATGTTCGGCAACTTGAAGACCATTTGCAACCATTCATGTTCCCAAACGACAACGTCGTGTCACTGGGCCACAGTTGTTCGTGATCGGTGTGAAGAACACTCTAGAAAATTCGAGCGAATGATTTGGCCACCCGGATCGCCCGACATGAATCCCTTGGAACATTTATGGGACGTAGTCGAGAGGTCAGTTCGTGCACAAAATCCTGCACCGGCAACACTTTCGCAATTATGGTTGGCTGTAGAGATAGCATGGTTCAGTGTTTCTGCAGGGGACATTCAAAGCCTTGTTGAGCCCATACTACGCCGGACAAAAGGAGGTCCGACACGATGTTAGTAGATACTCCATATTTTTCACTTCACTGCGTAAATGCCACTGCTGGTCGTTTCAGTTGCAGCAATTTCATTTGTCGTTTTTGTAACAACAAGCAGTCGTTTGGCGTGAATGGCTGGGAAACCCCGAAGCGCAGTTTTAGGCGCCTAATTGGAAAAGTTTTACCTATGCGTCGTTCCAACAGGCGCCATTCACTCACGAAGTATGAGTGTTGTGTGCGTATGTACAGGGCTATTACAAATGATTGAAGCGATTTCATAAATTCACTATAGCTTCATTCATTGACATGTGGTCACGACACACTACAGATATGTAGAAAAAGTCATAAAGTTTTGTTCGGCTGAAGCCGCACTTCAGGTTTCTGCCCCCAGAGCGCTCGAGAGCGCAGTGAGACAAAATGGCGACAGGAGCCGAGAAAGCGTATGTCGTGCTTGAAATGCACTCACATCAGTCAGTCATAACGGTGCAACGACACTTCAGGACGAAGTTCAACAAAGATCCACCAAATGCTAACTCCATTCGGCGATGGTATGCGCAGATTAAAGCTTCTGGATGCCTCTGTAGGGGGAAATCAACGGGTCGGCCTGCAGTGAGCGAAGAAACGGTTGAACGCGTGCGGGAAAGTTTCACGCGTAGCCCGCGGAAGTCGACGAATAAAGCAAGCAGGGAGCTAAACGTACCATAGCAGACGGTTTGGAAAATCTTACGGAAAAGGCTAAAGCAGAAGATCTACCGTTTACAATTGCTACAAGCCCTGACACCCGATGACAAAGTCAAACGCTTTGAATTTTCGGCGGGGTTCCAACAGCTCATGGAAGAGGATGCGTTCAGTGCGAAACTTGTTTTCAGTGATGAAGCAACTTTTTTTTTAATGGTGAAGTGAACAGACACAATGTGCGAATCTGGGCGGTAGAGAATCCTCACACATTCGTGCAGCAAATTCGCAATTCACCAAAAGTTAACGTGTTTTGTGCAATCTCACGGTTTAAAGTTTACGGCACCTTTTTCTTCTGCAAAAAAGACGTTACAGGACACGTGTATCTGGACATGCTGGAAAATTGGCTCATGCCACAACTGGAGACCGACAGCGTCGACTTCATCTTTCAACAGGATGGTGCTCCACCGCACTTCCATCATGACGTTCGGCATTTCTTAAACAGGAGATTGGAAAACCGATGGATCGGTCGTGGTGGAGATCATGATCAGCAATTCATGTCACGACCTCCACGCTCTACCGACTTAACCCCATGCGATTTCTTTCTGTGGGGTTATGTGAAAGATTCAGTGTTTTAAACCTCCTCTACCAAGAAACGTGCCAGAACTGCGAGCTCGCATCAACGATGCTTTCGAACTCATCGATGGGGACATGCTGCGCCGAGTGTGGGAGGAACTTGATTATCGGCTTGATGTCTGCCGAATCAGTAAAGGGGTACACATCGAACATTTGTGAATGCCTAAAAAAACTCTTTGAGTTTTTGTATGTGTGTGCAAAGCATTGTGAAAATATCTCAAATAATAAAGTTATTGTAGAGCTGTGAAATCGCTTCAATCATTTGTAATAACCCTGTATATCTGTTAAAGTGTAAGTGAGCGTAATGTGCCAGGTTCGCGTTGGAGATACTGCCGCCAACTCGGCCTCCCCATCCGACGAATGTATCATCAACAGTGTCGCATGCTCTCACTTCATGGGACACTGTGGAGAGGTTTGGAATTTAATTCAGAACATTGGCGAAAGACTGGTGATCAGGGACTTTACGCCACCGGCCCCGTAAAGGCAAACGGAAAATTGTCAATAGCGCACTTCATACTCGGACTGTCACTCATCCAGGTACTGGCCGTACCTGACGGTGCAAAACTTGGGCTCTACGACGGTAACCGGTGCATCCACCTCTGCGCAGTCATCGACAATTTTGTAATCGGACCGAAGTTACAAAATCGAAAAAAAAACCTCATTCCTGGGAGAGAGCGCTAGTATATGTAAATAACATGAATAAATAAAAATTTAGTTGCTACAGGAAATACTTCAACTTCATACTGTCCCAGTAATACCCTTAAGATGGTCACTATAAAAAATCCGGATATCAGAACCTCCTGCAACCACGTACCACAGTCTCTGCGCCGACGATTGTTGCTTTGAACGCTATAAGTGACTCCTAGAGTGCACTACTTTCGCAGAAGTACGCAGTGTACCACTAGATGTCTCTGTCTTGCAACAGCATCGGTAGCTTCATGTGAAAGGCGCTGGTACGAGTACACAAATAGAAATTGATAAAAATGTGGTTTCAGGCAGAAACCACTGGGGTTCAAAAGGCTAAGAAATTACACACCATACGTGGCGTTTACTAAGAGAATTCTTCATTTGTTAAATGGATAAAGCGCGTCTCAGATGAGGTGATCATCTCTAATTTACAAAATAGTAGGCGGCAGGAGTATTTATTTAGATAGGTAATCGTAAGAAACGTTACTCTTTCTGCGGAGTTACGAACATAGTTTATTTAGTAGTTTTCCAGAGAGTTACAGCAACGAGTTGCAGCTTTTGAAATAGAAAGCTATTTTTTCTATTATATTGCTAACATATTTAAACCAGCTGTGTACAAAGCAATTTAATTCAGATTTGTACCAATTTTAGTTAGGAAGCTAGAAAGGTTCAGTGTTTTAGAGGGTGCGCCCCCCCCCCTCCCCTTCCGGTCCTTAAGTTAGACTAAGTAGTGTGTAGGCTTCGGGACCGATGACCTCAGCAGTTTGGTCCCATAAGACCTTACCACAGAAATTGTTTTATAGGTGCAGGCCAGATATCGTCCGAGATGCTTTCCATCAATTTCACCTCAGTCGGATTTGGTGGCTAAGGCATCAAAGTGAATTAACTATCGTGCTCCTTAAACCTGTGTAGCAAGATTCTGCACTTGTGACATGAACAGTTATCTTGCTGGAAGATGCAGTCGCCGTCGGGGAAGACACCAAACACGAAGAATTGCGCGTGGTTCATAATAGTATCGACGTAGTTCACACCCGGCATTGTGCCTTTGATCACTACCACATGTCGCACGGAAGCCTAAATGAACGTCTCGCCTTACCATTATACTGCACCCACCAGCCAGCAATGGTGGCGCGGTGCATGTCGGGAACAGCCATTCGTCTGGATGACGTCGTAACCACACACATAAACGATAACTTACTGACCATTTCAGTGGATAAGGCGCCTACACAATTTTTTTTTCAATAATCGGTAACAGTGTATGTGACAATGTGCAATTTGTTTGTTTACGTGAAAATAAGTATAATCTATGTCTATACAGCATATAACCCATGTCATTCTACTGACTGTCATAATTCCCAGATTACCCGGATTTTCGACATTCCCAATTAATTGCGGTTCCACCTATAGTTGGAGTCACAAGAGATGGAGGTCAAATGTAGCCTTGTTGTGCGCACGTCACCCATGCTCCGACAGCCAGTGAGCGTTCGCTACTGTTCTGAGTGTGAATATTGCAGCCAATGTGAGCATTGAACTTGATCGTATGAATTTTTATTCCATTTTTCGCTAGTAGTCACCGCTGATGATAGTGGTAAGCGACAAATTCTGCGTAAAGAAAAGAGGGACACAATTTGCAAAATAATGGTCCAAATGGCTCTGAGCACTATGGGACTTAACTTCGGAGGTCATCAGTCCCCTAGAACTTAGAACTACTTAAACCTAACTAACCTAAGGACATCACACACATCCATGCCCGAGGCAGGATTCGAACCTGCGACCGTAGCAGTCGCGCGGTTCCAAACTGTAGCGCCTTGAACCGCTCGGCCACTGCGGCCGGCCAAAATTTGCAAGACATGCGCTTTCTTCAGATGCACGTACCGCAACTGTCATTTGGAACCGACAACAATGGGGAAACCGTCCGTTCCTCGACTTGAGCGAACCGCCATCGTTCGTGAATCGGACTGAAGTCGGGGCGAAGTAGGTTCCACTGTAGTACAGCCGAGCGGTCTGAGGCGCTGCAGTCATGGACTGTGCGGCTGGTCCCGGCGGAGGTTCGAGTCCTCCCTCGGGCATGTGTGTGTGTGTGTGTGTGTGTGTGTGTGTGTGTGTGTGTGTGTGTGTGTGTGTGTGTGTGTGTGTGTGTCCCTAGGATAATTTAGGTTAAGTAGTGTGTAAGCTTATGGACCTTAGCAGTTAACTCCCATAAGGTTTCACACACATTTGAACATTTTGAACTGTAGTACAGGCGTGACCTCTGACCGTATCTTACGCAACCATAGTCCAAAAACAGTTATGCCGTCAAGTCAGTACGCACACTCCGAATATTTACTGCAGTACACACTGGACTCGCATCAGTTCATTTACTGCAGTAATCACAATGTACCGTGACGTTTCCTCCAGGCGAAGCGAATGCCCTGTGACATTGTGTATAGCGCACCAACTACGAGTCAGAGACCTAGCAGTCCATAAAAATTCTGTACGTATTGTTGAAACACCCAGTATTTTCGATCAGTTATGTAGTACCGTTTCAACATTTCTGCTTGGATTTGAACATTAGATCGGAACTTTCTCACAGAGATGGGAACTTGTGATGGCGGCACCCACGTTGTAAAAGTGAGTGCCTCATATCAGGTCTGTAAAGTAAAAGATTTATACTTCTTACATGTGATAACGTCGCTGCCGTAAAAGTTCGACATTCTAGTGTGTAAATCTCCTCAAAGACATTTTCACTCCATCGTTTGACAAACTGTGCTGCAAGATACAGGTTTTCGCCGAAATCTATTCTTCGCTGTTATCTCGAGGACTTGTCCGTTGTTCAAGGCTTACCTGCCGAAGTGCGTGGCTTGCCTGCAAGGGCGGCCGCGCTGCGCTGATAAGGCGCCTGCCCGTGCGCGTGGCGTGAGAGGCGGCAGTTTGCGTCCAGACCAGATGCTGCGAAGCGATAATAATGTGAACCGGCCAGCGACGCGAAGGGCGGCCATGCGCGTGACGTCACACCATGGAGCGCGTCGGTCGCCCAGCATCGGACACGCGTTGCCGAAGCCCCAGTGCGAGAAAGTTTTACTGCGCGGAGACAGAGACTATGGTCTGATGTTTAAAGTCCCAAGTTGCAACGTCGTCTGCAGGCAGCCGATACGGCGCTCCGATTTCCAGGGAGACAGAAAATCACCTTAGTCTCCTACAAAAGACTCGTAATGAAATCTGAATTTCGCGTTTGTTCTTCATTAGTATCAATAAGCATGTCAAATCCCTGCAGTTAATTTTAATTAGGACCTTGTTAGGTAATGTTTTTGAAATAAGTTGATATTCCCTTCTGAGAAAGAGCTTCTATTTGGCCTCCAGAGTTCGCACTCTATTTTCTTCTTCTTTCGGTGACTATCCGGTTAGGGTGCTGACTATCATGATGGTTATTCTTCTCTTGTTGGTAGCAACACGGAATAGTTCCGTTGAAGACATTTTGAACTAGCATGTACGGTAGTCAAACCAAGATGTTCGTCTTCTTCCAGGACCTCTTTTGCTCTTGATGTTTCCTTGAAGTATTTTTTTGTAGCAAATCATATCTACAGGGTTAGCCAGTGAAACGGGCAGATTGGAGATGGCCTTGACAGCTGGAATGTGAGTGGTGGGGGTAATGGTGGCCGGCTACGTTCTACCTGCATGTCCTGCCATTTAGTTGCGATGGATCGTTGGACGGGTGAACATCACGGCTACGCGATTAAAGCGTATTATACGAATGGTGAGAGTTAAATGAAAACGTGACGTGCTTTTCGACACCGTTTCAACATACCGCGCAACAGGCCTGTTCCCTCGGATAACGCAATTCGTTCGTGGATAAACAACCTTGAATAAACTGGATCAACGTCTAAAAAACGAGGTGGGAGTGCAAAAACCGTTCGAACCCTTAAAACATCGCTGCTGTTCAACAGGCAATGCTCAGAAGTCCACGCCGATTTGCCAAACAACATGCTCTACGTCTTGGAATAAGTAACACCTCGGTGAGAATGATTCTTCGTCGAGATTTACATTTTCACCCATACAAAATACAGATTGTACAATCTCTCAAACCAAGTGACTATCAGAAACGATCACAATTTTGTGACGAAATGGCCAGAAGACTTGAAGGAAATGACGACCAAGTAAACCACTTGTGGATGAGCGATGAGGCGTATTTCCACCTCTCTGGTTTTGTTAATAAACAAAACTTCAGATACCGGTCGAAGGAAAACCCTGGTGCACTTCATGAAACGCCTCTTCATGCTAAAAAAGTGACTGTTTGGTGCGCAATGTCGGCAAGAGGAATCGTAGGCCCATTTTTCTTCGAGGATATCAATGGAAGTGCTGTGACTGTTAAGTCTCTGCGTTACGTTGCAATGATCCAGAACTTTCTTACGCCAGAACTCGCTCGTTTTCCAGTGAATGAACACACAATGTTCCAACAAGATGGGGCAACAAGCCACACTGCAAGAGTTGCCACGAATGCTGTGAATGCTTTGTTTCCAGGCGCGTCATTTCCCGAAACGGGGATATCCCTTGGCCCCCTCGCTCTCCAGACTTGACAACCTGCGACTTTTTTCTGTGGGATTACTTAAAAACAAGTGTTTTTCAGAACGATCCACCCAGAACTATCCCCGCCCTAAAACAACGAATTCGGGATGAAATTGAAGGAATACCATTCAATATGTTGCAAAATATCATGGGAAATTTCCAGGCCCGGCTGCAGAAGTTCATAGATTCGAATGGAGGATATTTGTCAGATGCTAGGGGTAGCGTCTTTGATTCATAATCAAAACGTCTTCGGTCCCGGGTTTGATCCCCGCCACTGCCTAAATTTTGATAAATAATCAGCATTGGCGGCCGAAGACTTACGGCACAAGAAGTCAGCCTCATTCTGCCAACGGCCTTGTCAAAGAGGGCGGAGGAGCGGATAGAGGTTCAGGGCACTCTCTTGTCCTAGGGGTGGGAAATTGCCCCTAAAGGCGGAAGAATCAGCAATGATCAACGACATGAGGATGCAGAAGGCAATGGAAACCACTGCATTAAAGACACGTAACGTGTATCCACAGGACATGTGGCCTGTAATTGAAGAAGTATCATGATGATCTCTCCATTGGCAAGAGATTCCGGAATAGCCCCCCATTCGGATCTCCGGGAGGGGACTGCCAAGGGGGAGATTACCATGAGAAAAAGATTGAATAATCAACGAAAGGATAACGTTCTACGAGTCGGGGCGTGGAATGTCAGAAGCTTGAACGTGGTAGGGAAACTAGAAAATCTGAAAAAGGAAATGCAAAGGCCAGTACGTGTATGTTAGAAGTATTGACCCTGGCTGTTGAAACACTTGTCCCACTGTGACGCAAGGCGCTGAATGGCTGTCTCATAAAATTCCCGGGGCTGCGATGTTAACCAGTTCCGCACGGACAGCTGGACGTCGTCGTCCGAGGTGAATCGTTTGACCTTCAGAGCCTTTTTAAGGGGACCAGAAATGGCGTAATCACAGGGAGAGAGTCCGGACTGTATGGAGGGTGGCGACTGTGTCGGCCATATGAGGCTTTGCATTGTCGTGGAACAGAACGACCCCACGGGTGAGATTGCGTGGTAGCTTTGATGTGATCGCTTGGCGAAGGGTGGTCCAGGTTTGTGAGTAACGCTGGGCCTTCGCTGTTGTCCCGATGCAGGAAGTGAAACAGAAGGGAGCCATCTTGGTCAAAGAAGAACGGCAGCATAGGGGCAAAGGCTTAACCTCAGACGACGAGGTCCAGCTGTACGTGCTGAACTGGTTAACATCGCAGTCCTGGGAATTTTATGAGACAGTCATTCACCGCGTTTTGTCACAGGGGGACGAGTGTCTCAACAGCCAGGGTCAATACTTGTAACATACAGTTACTGGTTTCTGTAATTATGCCTCCGGCTCGGTTCTTTTTCGGCGCCCCTTATATATACTAGTGCAAAAGCCTAATTTTTGTTCTTAGAGTTTGTACGGCTTTTGAAGACAGTACTCATTTTCCGAAACACACTTCTTGCTTTCCCGATGCGAGTCTTGATTTCTTGCCAGTTATCCCAATTTTCATTTACTATGGTTCCAAGGTATGTATACTGTTCTACCCTTTCTTTGGTTTATGACTAAGTTTACTTCTGTAATATTATTACTTACAGCCATGAGTTTTGTCGTTGTGGTGTTTATTTAAAGTCCATACTGACTGCTAACTCTTACAATTCAATCTATTAATTATTGTAACGCTTGGATAGTGTTAGCAAATACAATAGTATCACGAGCATATCGAATGTTGTTTAATCTTATTTCATTTATCAAAATTCCTTCTTCTACTTCTTCCAGGGATTCTCTAAATATAAATTCTGAGTATATATTAAATAATATGGGTGACAAGATACATCCCTGTCTTACTCCCCTGAGAATTTTGACTGCTATAGTGTGTCCTCCATCAATACGCAACACCGCTGTTTGATTCCAGTAAAGATTCTTGATGATTCGCAGATCTCTTTCCTCCATTCCAATATTTCTCAAAATCTCCATCAATTTCTCGTGTTGTACTCTATCAAAAGCCTTCTGGTAATCTATTATATAAGCAAATACAAATGTATTTACATCTCTGAAACAATACTTGTACACTGAACATGGATTCTCTCGTACCCATGGCATTTAGTCACCTAAAACACATATTTACATGGTATACTTAGTTGTACAAAGAGGAAACATAAATGCGTCTTCACAAATACAGGGTCCAGCTAAAAGACGTTAATTAAAAAAGCAATTACAAACAATGATAGAGACAAAACACTTATTTTTGAAGAATAAACACTGCGCTATTTTACACTAGCTGGTTTTTAAAATTACGTCCGGTTGATGGCGTCCTCTGTTGAAGACACACAGACGACGCCATTCCCGAGAGTTATTCATAGTTCTTCGTGCCATTTGCTGTGAAATGGCAGCCACTTACTGGGTGATTGCCTCATCAAGTGGTTGCAGGTTTGTGGGTCGATGTTTGTGCACTTGAGCCTTTAAGTGTCTCCAAAGAAAAAAAGAAATTACGAGGGGATAAATCTTGTGACTCTGGGGGGCCAGGCGATATCACTTCGCGAAGAGAAAAGACGTCTAGAGAACAACTCTCTAAAAATTTCTAGAGAACGGCGAGAAGTGTCAACTGCAGCACAGTCTTGTTGGAACCAGACTTCTCCCTCTTCGTGGCCCCCTAACAAATTGGTTCAACGCAGGTCGGAAGGAGGTCTCTATCACGTAACAGTAGCGATTTGAAATAACCTCGAAAAAATACGGATCACATCAGCAAATGCGGCAACGACGAACCACACTGTGGCACGATGGCTGAGAAGTGGTCGCTGATGAAATTCCTGCGGGTTTTCTGCTACCCAGTAGCGGAAATTTTGTTTGTCGAAACAGCGCCATGGGAATGCTCTGAAGAATTTACTCACACACAGCTCTGCGAGTTTCAGAATCTGTCTCCCTTAATTCTTGGATAACCATAATTTAGTATGGACGCATGTGAAGATCTCTGTGCAGGATTCTTCTTTCACTCAGGGCAGCTGCTCCGAACGCTTTGGAGATTGCTGTACGGACGCTCTCACACGCATCACGTTTTCCAGCGTTGTTACAGTCCGATGTGGATCAGTATATTTACATTTCAGTGCACAACTTGATGCTCTAAAATCTGATACGCAAACTCGAATAGTTTTTCTATTAGGAACAGAATCATGTAGGTCAGGTTCGCGATTGCGAAATGCTCGCTTGGTAGTAATGACAGCGCCACCCTTACTAATACACTCCCCACAACAAAAGCACGATGCTCAACTAGCCAAGTCATTGCTAAGTTGAAAATGATGGGTACGCCGCTATCTATCAATACCCCTCCACATTAGTATTCCCACCATAGCTCACATAGCGGCCTTTCCAAATACGGAAGGTCGTTTTGCCGGACCTTAAATAAAAGATCAAGCTGCCACAATTTTTTCCTTGGTAATATTTAAAGAAGAAGCATTAGCAGAGAATTACACATTTTTCTACAGACATCAAAAACAGTTTTTCATCACCCCGGTTCCCAGAACTACTGAAGATAGAATTTGAATGGAATATTGCACCACAGACGCAGTCCATTTGACTGTTCAGAGATGTCACTAAAGCCGCCCAAAGATGTAAACAACCATGCATGAGGAGCGCCTATTAGACAGAGGGGGTCCGACAGCCGATCAGTTCCAGTCATTCCACCAGGAAGGAGGTACACGGCTCGTGTTGTCTGTAGTTCAACGATGCCTAGACAATCAATACCGCGATTCGATCGCGTCCGCATTGTTACTTTGTGCTAGGAAGGGCTCTCAACAAGGGAAGTGTCCAGGCGTCTCAGAGTGAACCAAAGCGAAGTTGTTCGGACATGGAGGAGATACAGAGAGACAGGAACTGTCTTTAACATGCCTCACTCAGGCACCCAAGGGCTACTACTGCTGTGGATGAACGCTACCTACGGGTTATGGCTCGGAGGAACCCTGTCAGCAACGCCATCATGTTGAATAACAGCCACAGAACGTCTTGTTACGACTCAAATTGTGCGCAATAGGTTGCGTGATGCTCAACTTCACTCCCGACGTCCATGGCGAGGTCCATCTTTGCAACCACGACACCATGAAGCGCGGCGCAGATGGGCCCAACAACATGCCGAATGGACCTCTCAGGATTGGCATCACTTTCTCTTCACCGATTGTCGCATATGCCTTCAACAAGACAATCGTTAGAGACGTGTTTGGAGTAAACCCTGTGAGGCTGAACGCCATAGACACACCGTCCAGCGAGTGCAGAAATATTGAGGTTCCCTGTGGTTTTGGGGCGGCATTCAGTGGGGCTGACGTACGCCGCTGGTGGTCATGGAAGGCGCCATAACGACTGTAGTATACGTGAATGCCATCCTCCGACCGATAGTGCAACCATATCGGTAGCATATTGGCGATACATTCGTCTTCATGGATGACAATTCGCGCCCCCCATCACACACATCTTGTGAATGACTTCCTTCAGGATAACGACATCGCTTGACTAGAGTGGCCAGCATATTCTCGAGACATGAACCCTATCGAACATGGCTGGGGTAGATTGAAAAGGGGTGTTTATGGACGACGGGACCCACCAACCAGTATGAGAGATCTACGACGAATCGCCATCGAGGATTGGGACAATCTGGACCAACAGCGCCTTGATGAACATGTGGATAGTATGCCACGACGAATAAAGGCATGCATCAATGCAAGAGGATGTGCTACTGGGTATTAGAGGTACCGTTGTGTACAGCAATCTGGACCACCACTGAAGGCTGTATGGTTGTACAACATGCAATGTGTGGGTTTCATGAGCAATAAAAAGGCGGAAATGATGTTCATGTTGATCTCTCTTCCAATTTTCTGTACAGGTTCCTGGGCTCTCGGAACAGAGGTGATGCAAAACCTTTTTTGATGTGTGTGTGTGTGTTAGAAACTCACACTATTTCTTAAGTTCAGCCATAAACGATACAGAAAAATGAAAATATTAAAACCTACATATTTTTACCTGTATTCGTAAGGAAATTGACAGTCACTTTATAAAGGCGCAAGGCTTTAGTAACCAGAGTAAGGAGCTGATGATGATGATAATGATGATGATGATGATGGTATCATATAATCAATGACTTAAAGAACTCCGTCCTTTCCCATTCAAATTTGAGACATGAAGATAAGATGTGGTTCACATCAGCTTCCAACTCAAAATCACACACACATGCAGGAGAACAGTAAATATTGAATCTGTGTAGAAGTAGAGAAAAAAAGACGAAGTTAACAGCGGAATCGTTTTTCGATCTCCCGTCACAAGTGCGTAAACAAGAGTAAACTCTAGGCCCACATCGTTCCAGCAGGGACCATATTCTACAAACTAATTACTGTACCTTAAGCGATCAGGCCTAAAAGTCTGCGCGCAGTCACATTGTAATCTATTGTAATCCAATTTTTGCTTTCTGCCGCCAATCACATACTATGCCGACCTGCAGCAAGACCTCCATCCCACAACCTGTTATTTTGTCTACCTCCGCAACGAACAAATTAATGAATTTCAAAGGCCATCGATGTTTGTTCATCCGAGCTACATAATCTTCCGATGGAGGTCGTTTGGTTGTCATGAAGCCTACAGTATTTAGGCTGCTGTAGATCTCATCTAGCTCACAATTATACCGTATCCCCCATTCCTCAGTGATATTGCAGCGGACTAAGCATCTTCCCTAAGATTTTCCGCTGTAGAAGTTAGTTTTTTTTTCCGAACACTCCAAGTTTAGCGCTACATGTTCGATCAATGTTTTGTACAAAATTGGTTCAAATGGCTCTGAGCACTATGGGACTTAACATCTATGGTCATCAGTCCCCTAGAACTTAGAACTACTTAAAGCTAACTAACCTAAGGACATCACACAACACCCAGTGATCACGAGGCAGAGAAAATCCCTGACCCCGCCGGGAATCGAACCCGGGCGTGGGAAGCGAGAACGCTACCGCACGACCACGAGCTGCGGACAATGTTTTGCACAGATGGAGTATGAAATGAATATGGGATATAAAAAGCCGACAGTCTGCAGTACGACCTATTTGCGGCTTGGTTGCTCGCTTTGATCCCTGCCTCACGTGGTATGCCCTCGGTAAAGATCACCACAGATATTTACATTCATGAACCGTTTTGTACGTCACGGTTTCGACTACTATTGGTTGGAGTGCGTCTCCTAAATAGGCATGAGTCCTGTTCATCAAAACTGTAAAATATGCTCTTTACTCCAGTTACAAGGAAGGTTTTCAGAGGTTTACCGTGACTAAGGCAAATGTCAGAGCTACAGAGCTAGAAATCCCAATTGGGACTCCATTTGTCCTATTCCCCCCCCCCCTCGCACTCCCCGCGATTTGGATCAATAGAACCTAGCTATCTAAAATTGGCTGCCGTTCCTTCTTGAGAGCGAATGAAATTTGAAAGAACTGTAAAACTGCGCTGTTATTTCTTTTGTTTCGAGTTGAAACGCGCGTTAAAACTGAAACGCTGAGAATCATAAAGGCATAAAGCAGACGGCCATCGATTTTGAGACCACAACATATATGGATGCCCCTAAGATTTGCTGATCTTTTTGTCAACTAGCTTTATGTGAGCTGTAGGACCACACTGTATTCATGAATATTGACGAACAGCTGCCTCACTGATTTCTCTGATATTCACTTCCATATTGACTCAAAGTATAAAGCATAATTCTATTGCTCTCCGCTACTCAATTGTTATCTAGGGTTTCCAACATAACTTAGTGTCTGCTTCACGTATGTAGCACTACTTCGTAATCCTAAACCTTTTACAGTCTGTAAAATGGACGCCGAGTATTTCAGAACTTTTGTGTCACCGATCTCCTACCCAAACCAAAAGTTGCTGTACATGGTAACACTGTACATTTCAGAAATTTTACAATCACGAAATTTTCAACAGGTTGCCAGGAACTGTTGTTTAATGTGACATATCCTTCAGTGGAGTGTCGGGAGGCCAATATTTTCTGCAAAACACGTCGAGGGAGACAACAGTTTGCCATTTCCTCACAATTTGCAGATGCCTTGCAAAATGTAGTGCCCAAATACGTAGGTGAAAGGCAAATATCTTAAAACACGATGATCTAAGAAAACTATTCGATTCCATGCCTGAAGTGGACAGAGAGTTTTATCTGAATGTCAAGGCACAGAATGTGCTTCATGAAAATGATGGTAACGTGGAGCATGAAGTGTGCGAACAGATCATACGTGTGTGTGTGTGTGTGTGTGTATTGCATTTAGTATCTGTTCTTTATGTTCAGGTTCTACTTCCACACTCATTATAAACTTTACAACTATCAATAAGACTGTTGTTACTAACTTATAAATAATTTGTCAGTTAACATTAAGTACAACGACCCTAAATATTAATTACAATTTCATAACATAAAATGGGTGCATTATTTTTTTCTAGAAAATACATGTTATTGAGACATAGTTAAGTATCAAATCAAACCTATGACACTGGTGATTTGCCTGATAAATTTTAATTTGACGAACATCTACTTTCCTCAAAGCTTTGGGTATGGGCTTTGTGCCCTTATGGCTGTCAGTGCCACTATGAGGACGCAAACCAGGTTTGATTCAAATACACGCTGTGACGGTCGTAAGCGTTAGTTACCTTGAAACATCCCCTTAGAAAAATTTATAAATGCCAGTGCTGGAAAGCCTCTTTCGTTATTTGATTTTCAAAGAGCTGAGCAAAACTGAACGTAGTCAGACATATCTCTCTTTACTTATTCTGATCAACAATAAACTGACACACAATATTTTATTCTAGCACAACGCAATCTGACTTTCAATAATCCCTACCATAGAATGGCCCCGACTAACAGTAACCTATACCTTTCACGAATCACTTACCTCACAAAAATCTCCGTTACTCAAACTACTGCAATACAGCGAGCGCCAGTACTGCCAGCTAAATAAAGGGTTCTAACTACTGAAGGCACTAACTAAAAAAATGGCTCTGAACACTATGGGACTTAACTGCTGTGGTCATCAGTTCTCTAGAACTTAGAACTACTTAAACCTAACCAAGCTAAGGACATCACGCACATCCATACCCGTGGCAAGATTCGAACCTGCGACCGTAGCGGTCGCGCGGTTCCAGACTGCAGCGCCTAGAACCGCTCGGCCACCACGGCCGGCTGAACAGCATTCCTGTGGGATTTTTGCAGCTGGATAACGCTCGATCACATGTCGCTGTTGTAACCCAACACGCTTTCCAGAGTGAGGATATGTTTCCTGGGCCTGCTCGATCGCCAGATCTGTCTCCGTTCGAGCACATATGGGGCATCATCGAACGATAACCGCAGCGTCATTCTCGCAGGCAGCATCAACCGTCCCTATATTGATCTACCAAGTGTAACAAGAAGGGATCTCCATCCCACAAACTGACATCCGGCACCTGTACAACACAAAGCGTTCACATTTGCCTACTTGCACTCAACGTTCTGGCGATTACACCTGTTATTAATGGCTCTGAGCACTATGGGACTCAACTTCTAAGGTCATCAGTCCCCTAGAACTTAGAACTACTTAAACCTAACCAACCTAAGGACATCACACACATCCATGCCCGAGGCAGGATTCGAACCTGCGACCGTAGCGGTCGCGCGGTTACAGACTGTAGCGCCTTTAACAGCTTGGCCACCCCGGCCGGCCCTGTTATTAATGTACCAGCGTTTCACATTTGCAATGCCTTATCTCGCGCTTACATTAACCTGTGATATTGCATTGTTAATTACGTAAATACGAGGGTCACTCCAAAAGAAATGCACACTATTTTTTTAAATTCATCTTTTATTCTACATGTTTGAAAGTTTTACAGTGTGTAGATACATCCTTTAGGAACAATATTTTCATTTCTCCACATAATTTCCATCCCTCTCAACTGCCTTACGCCATCTTCGAACCAGCGCCTGTATATCCACACCGTAAAATTATGGGCCAACCTGTTGGAGCCACTGTTTGGCAGCGTGCACAAGGGAGTCATCATCTTCAAACCTTGTTCCATGAAGAGTGTATTTCAGTTTCCCAAAAAGATGATAGTCACATGGTGCCAGGTCAGGACGGTAAGGCGGGTGTTTCAGTGTTGTCCATCCGAGTTTTGTGATCGCTTCCATGGTTTTTTGACTGACATGTGGTCGTGCATTGTCGTGCAACAGCAAAGCATCCTGCTTTTGTTGATGTGGTCGAACACGACTCAATCGAGTTTGAAGTTTCTTCAGTGTCGTCACATATGCATCAGAATTTATGGTGGTTCCACTTGGCACGATGTCCACAAGCAAGAGTCCTTCGGAATCGAAAAACACCGTAGCCATAACTTTTCCAGCAGAAGGTGTGGTTTTGAATTTTTTTTTTTCCTTGGGTGAATTTGCATGATGCCACTCCATTGATTGCCTCTTCGTCTCTGGTGAAAAAGTGATGGACCCATGTTTCATCACCTGTCACAATTCTTCCAGGAAATTCATCTCTACCATTCACGTACTGTTCCAAAAGTTCGCTGCATACCGTTTTTCTTGTTTCATCGTGAGCCACTGTCAACATCCTAGGAACCCACCTGGCACAACGCCAACACTTTCAGTATTCTGCAAACACTTCCTTCCCCTATCCCAACGTAGCGTGACAATTGGTTCACTGTGATGCGTCTGTCAGCAGTCACCAATTCGTTAACTCTTTGCACATTGTCTGGAGTGTGTGCAGTAAGAGTCCTGCTGCTGCGACGACAATCTTCAATATTGCCGTGCCCGCTTTCATCACGTAACCTGCTTGCCCACCGACTAACTGTACTGCGATCGACAGCAGCATCTCCATACACCTTTTTCAACCTCTTGTGGATGTTTCCCATTGTCTCGTTTTCACATCACAGGAATTCTATGACAGCACGTTGCTTCTGACGAACGTCAAGTGTAGCAGCCATCTTGAATACATGTTGTGAAGGTGCCACTCACGGGAACATGTTGAACTAAGTTTTAAAACAAGCGTGAAGGATGTATCTACACACTAAAACTTTCACACATGCAGAATGAAAACTGTAGTTTTACAAAAATAGTGCGCATTTCTTTTGGAGTGACCCTCGTATATTACCTAGACAAATGTATTCCGGAACTTTCATTACTCTACAGTATTTTTTGTTATTGCGACTTTTTCCGTCAGCGTATTTCTACAGAGGTGGTAGCGCATGAAGGCCAGCAGTTCCTTACCCTTTAGCGGGCGTAGCCGCGCTGCGGTTTGGTACCGCCGCACCGACGCTAGCTAGCCAGAGCTTCCGGTTTCCGCGGGTGACCGCCGGGTTCCACGAACGTTCCGCTACGGCTGTAAACACCGGCCCCTGCGAGGCACCGGTGTTGATTATTGCGGCACACAGGGTTTACTTTAGAAGAGGCAACGTCCGAATAACTCACCGTTCTCAGCACCACTTTTCCGGTACCTCAAAGCGTACGAGATCCGCCCTGCAAAAGCAGGCTGATGCCCTGCCCGAATCTCGTGGTCGTGCGGTAGCGTTCTTGCTTCCCACGCCCGGGTTCCCGGGTTAGATTCCCGGCGGGGTCAGGGATTTTCTCTGCCTCGTGATGGCTGGGTGTTGTGTGATGTCCTTAGGTTAGTTAGGTTTAAGTAGTTCTAAGTTCTAGGGGACTGATGACCATAGATGTTAAGTCCCATAATGCTCAGAGCCATTTTAGGCTGATGCCCTGCCACCGAAGACGTCACTGGCGACGAGGTGATGTGTCAAATACACTGCCAGTTAAAGGTTCGCAGGAGAGCTTCTGTGAAGTTTGGAAGGTAGGAGACGAGGTACTGGTGGAATTAAAGCTGTGAGGACGGGGTGTGAGTCGTGCTTAAATAGCTCAGTTGGTAGAGCACTTGCCTGCGAAAGGCAAAGGTCCCGAGTTCGGGTCTCGGTCCGCACACAGTTTTATTCTGCCAGGAAGTTTCATATCGGCGCACACTCCGCTGTAGATTGAAAATTTCATTCTATAAACACTGCCAGTTACTTATAAATGTATTTTAGACCAGAGCTACATTTTGATATTTTTACCGTATATACGTCAATAAGCTATTGACGATTTTTGGGTTATCCTGCTTTCTGTTTAACATAGTCTTGGGAAACGTAGTAAGAGATTCGGCCAATACAGGGGAGACCATCGTACTTACGGTGGTGGAATATACAGATGATGTTATTATTGCGAGGACGTCAGGAACAATGGAAGAAAAACCTTTACAGTCTTGAAATAGCTGCTAGAAAAATCAACCTACAGATATACGAAGTACTGAGCGCTTCTAGGCGCTTCAGTGTGGAACCGCGCGACCGCTACGGTCGCTGGTTCGAATCCTGCCTGGGGCATGGGTGTGTGTGACGTCCTTACGTTAGTTAGGTTTAAGTACAGTTCTAAGTTCTAGGGGTCTGATGACCTCAGATGTTAGGTCCCATAGTGCTCAGAGCCATTTGAACCATTTGAAACGAAGTACGCGCATGTTACTAAGGAAGATTGTCCCGATGGACCCCCGTTGTGCGTAGTTTCACTTACCTTGCATCGCCGACCTCTGTGACCGAGCGGTTCTAGGCGCTTCCGTCCGGAACCGCGCGCCTACTATGGTAGCAGGTTCGAATCTTGCCTCGGGCATGGATGTGTGTGCTGTCCTTGGGTTAGTTAAGTTTAAGTACTTCTAAGTCTAGGGGACTGATGATCTCAGATGTTAAGTCCCATAGTGTTTAGAGACATTTGAATTTTACCTTGCATCACAAGTAAACTGTAGGAACAAGATCACCAAAACGAATGTTGTCCGCCACCAAGTTCTACGGTGGCCTCGGAAACTATATGGAATGTAAGCTGCTGTTCACGAAAACTGAGATTACGGTGTATAAACGTTTAGTGTGGCTGGAGCTAACGTACTATGCTGAAACATGGTCACTAACGACATTTGATGAAAAGCATCTTAACATAGTCGAAAGAAAGCTCTAGTGGGAGAAAATTGGTGTCTGTAGGAAGAGATTCAATTACGAATTATAAGGGACGTTCAAAAAGATTCAGTTTGAGTACATTTGCTGCAGCGTATATGCAACGTAGCGTGACTCCGTCCGATGCGGGTGTGAAAGCGCCAACACGTGGCCAAGGAATTGGCGTGACATTCGCGTCTTTCCTTCGTGCGTGCAGTAAATGCGGAAACGTGAACTATGGCGACGTTATTACAAAAAGAGTCCAAATGGGACGAACGTGCTTTCATTCTTTTCCTGGCTGCCGAATGACATCAACCGGTAGACACCCCTTGGGAAATTAAGATGTCTATAACCGTCGTTGTGGAATGGTGCGCCAATATCCATGCTGATCGCGATTCGACGCAAGACGCCCGCAGATCTTGGAGGCCAGCCTAATTCATTACGGTCAGCGAGTTGGACACACTCGAGCCCCCGCCATATACTGCTGATTCCTGTCCATGCGATTTCACAGGTCTGCGATTTAAAAATTGTTTCAAATTTATTAAGTGATTTTTTATGGTGTTTTAAACGCTGATTTCGGATAAATAGTGAAAAAATTCCATCACGTACAGTTATTTTACAAACTGCTAGTTTTAGCTTTTTTCGATATTTCAGCAATTTAGTGAGTTTGAATTTTGGCTTTTAGGATCTCCTTAAACTGTTATTTAGCCGTTTTTATACTAGATATAATTAAAATAAAGAGTAATTAGGAGAAACCAGCAGTATTTTCATGTCAGTGCCTGTCTGTCGCGCTGCCTGCCCTTCCCCCGCCATCACCGAGCAGTGAGCTCCTGCTATTGTCCTTCAGCTCACAGCTCCTCGTCACTCTGTGCTGTTCAAGTGTTGTTGCTACTGGTGCTTTAAGGCAGTGACTGTTTTCTTGTGTTGTGAAGTTGTTTTATGGACAATGGCTACCAGAGAATGTTTAAACTCACCAGAATGTTACGAAAATCATGAACTGGTTTTAAGCAAACTCTGCTATTCAGACCACAAATGGACACTATGTAGTGATTTGGTCAACAAAGTAGCTATACAGCGTTCCCTTGCTTTCTCTGTGAATGGGACAGTAGAGACAGAAAGCAACACTACATAAAAAAAGCTTGGCCCTTGAGAAAAATCTTACAGGTGGGAGTTAAAAATGTTGAGAGAAAAAGCCTTGTGGATCCCAAAAAGGTATTACTTCCACCACTTCACAAGAAGTTGGGGCTGATAAAACGATTTCTTAAGGCATTGCCAAAAGAAGGGGAGTATTTCAGATATCTTTGTGGACAGTTTCCTTCTTTATCCGAGGCAAAGCTAAAGGAGTGAATCTTTGTCGGACCAGACATCAGAAAACTCATGCCAGATCCCAACTTTGTGGACAAAATGGAAACAAAAGAAAAGGCAGCATGGACATCTTTTAAATTAGTTGTTGCCGGTTTCCTAGGAAACAAAAGAGATCCAAACTACAAGACATTCGTCGCAGACGTGCTCAACAACTTAAAAAAGCTGGGCTGTAACATGAGCATTAAAGTTCATTTTCTCCACTCACATCTTCACTACTTCCCTACAAACCTTGGGGATGTAAGTGAAGAGCAGGGCGAAAGATTCCACCAAGACATCAAAGAAATGGAAAGAAGATATCAAGGAAGATGGAACGTCAACATGATAGCGGACTACTGCTGGATGGTAAAAAGAGCGGTCGCAGGTTCGAATCCTGCCTCGGGCATGGATATGTGTGATGTCCTTAGGTTGGTTAGGTTTAAGTAGTTCTAAGTTCTAGGGGACTGATGACCTCAGAAGTTAAGTCCCATAGTGCTCAGAGCCATTTGAACCATTTTTTTGATAAAAAGAGATGATCCTCAACGAGTCCACAGCTGGAAAAGCAATGAAAGAAGCTTCGACAGAAAGCGAAAGCGTTATTATAAGTACTTATGAGCGTAAAGAGAAATGGAAGTGTACTGGAAATGTACTTTAGAACATCATTTATAAGTAAAATAAAATTTTATAACGTTCAAAAAAAATGCTTAAATTTTGTTGTTATACACAAAAATACTCGTTTTTTGTGGGAAAACCTGACATGATAGAAAAAATGGATTGCATTTTTGAAATCAGCGCTGGAAAGTACATAAAAGTCAGTTATCAAATTTCAAAAAACTTTCAAAAAATACTTTTTTGCCGACCTGTGTTATCACGCCATCGGGCCCATAAAATACGCGTCGAAGGATCGACGATGTGCAGCAGGCAGCTGGACACACAGTATTTCATCAAAACAGGTATCTTCAACCTTGTGCGTCATGGAATGATTACCTCAATGCTCAAGGCGATTTTGCCTGATTGGCATACCTATTCTGGTCTCTACGGCCTTCGGACGGAAACGTTTTGATCGCGCCCTTATTCATAATCTGCTAGCGACCGGTTCCGGCTTCCCACGGGTAGTACTATCTTTGTCCAGACGTCTTCTCAGGCGTAGCGATAATGTATCACACCCTTCCTGGCGAATCAGTCTATTTGTTAGTGTAACCGCATCAAAATCCCTACATTATTTCCTGATATTGGCCTGAACATACAGACACAAGCTACGGTGGATCATTTAGATTTATAATATAAGCGGCAGACAAATGAAAACGAGACTGATGGAAAAAAATAAATAAGCTGTTTATTATTTCAAAAGTAATCCCCGTAGCTGTTAATACATTTGTGCCACTGTGAGGCAAAACAGTCAATGCCTTCGTGGAAAAACGTTTGCGGTTGCCTTCAGAACCATGATTGATTGTACACAGGCGTACACCTCTTCGTCTGGAGCAAATCGATGCTCACGAATGTGTTTCTTCAGAGTTCCAAAAATATGAAAATCGCATGGGGAGAGATCGGGACTGTGTGGAGTATGTGGAAGGGTGGAAGGGCTTCCCACCGAAACTTATGCGCCCTAGTCGAAACAACCTCGGCAACATGTGGGCGGGCATGATCTTGCAACAGAAGGATGCCTTCCGTCAATCCCGCTGCTCATTGAGCTTCTGGAACACGGC
The DNA here is from genome assembly GCF_021461385.2 of Schistocerca piceifrons. Taxonomy (NCBI): domain Eukaryota; kingdom Metazoa; phylum Arthropoda; class Insecta; order Orthoptera; family Acrididae; genus Schistocerca; species Schistocerca piceifrons. The sequence goes on from NC_060139.1 coordinate 1,035,257,525, forward strand.
GCCACGGTTAACGCGCGTGGACACATGGCAAAAATTGAAACGCACCATAAAGTGCAAAATCCCAGGACACCATCATAATGCACCCCTACATGTTGCCTAGATTGTTTCGACTATACAACAGAAGTTTCGCTGGGAACTCCTTACACGTACACCACACAGTCCCTAACTCTCGCTTTTGTATCCCGCTTGGAAGACGGCGTATGGGTCTGGTCCTGAGATCTGCAAATGAGGCCGAATGAAGGAAGCGAGTAGGAGCAGGTGAGGTAAAGCACTTCGGTACTGCAAGTAAAGTTAGAGCACCTTTACTGGTGTGTAAACATATACAAACACATTACGTAACTTTTGGTAAAGATGAGCACGTAGGTGTGATGCTGTTCATGTATCAAAGCTAACAGTTACTAGAAGTTACAAAGGCATAGTCTATAATGGCTAGCCCCCCTACAAGTAGAAGCTAAGTTGTTGATCAACTGGGGCAGACAGTAGAGCGGCGCTCGTTGAGCTCCACAGCGTAGGCTAGAGAGCGCTGTGGTCGGCGTGGTTCGTCCGCTCTCGTAGTGACAACCTACGAGACCACACCTACTCTGTGGCATCAGAACTATCGATACCACACTCCCCATGCGATTTCCATATTTTTGGAACTCTGGAGAAAGACATTGGTCGCCATCGATTTCCTTCGGACGAAGGGGTCACGCCAGGGTTCAATCATTGTTCCGTAGGCAACCGCAAACATTTTTTCATTAAAGCATTGAGGGTCTTGTCTCTCAGTGGGGTAAATGTATGTGGGGTGTTCGAAAGAAAATGCACGAAACTACACTGTGGGTATAGTTGAAGAACTGAGTGACCAGAGGTCTCAGACCATCTATCCACTGTCACGAGCCGGATTCGCTGTTTCTTGACCAGTCCTCCATTGTGTCCAGTTCGTCGTCTTAGTTGAAGCACTTCCCTTTGAGATGCTTTTCCCTTTGTGGTGCTCGTTAAGTGAGCCAGACATACGGAAGTCGCAGGACGACATGTCCGGGCTGTAGGGTGGATGCTCAAACCGCCCCCACTTGAACATGGCCATTACTCTCTGTGGGACCTTGGAGACGTGTGGTTGCGCGTTCTCGTGGAGCAGAATCATTCCCTCTGTGAGCAGCCCAGGTCACTTGCTCTTGATGAACTTGAGTAGGCTACGGTTTCTCACAGTACCGGGTTAGTGGTTTCTCCGCGCTGGAGGAATTCGATGAATATCGATCTAGGACGGGGAAAAAGAGGGTGAGAATCGCCTGCAGACGGCACAGCTTTGACTTTCTTTGGGGGAGTTGAGGCACGTGTACAACCTCGCTACGTTATTCCCAAGTGGCATCCGGGAAGAGCAGCAGCGGTATTGTTGTTGTTTTGATAAAAAAAATGTTTCATGAATAAAGTCCTGCTCACATTGTCCAGACCAATTTTGACTATGTGCACCTGTGATGCGCACTGATACCTGTGTTCGAACCCCTTCGCCATACCAGTACCAGCGCCCAACGGCAAGTCATGATCCGACTAACAACGCAAATCGAGCAGCGCACAATTTGAACACCATTACTATAAAGTTGAGTGCGCATACGGCACATATACTGTCCTGTCACATCAATCTGTACCGCGCGGAATGGCCGCGCGGTTGGAGGCGCCATGTCGGCCCCTCCCGCCAAAGGTTCGAGTCCTCCCTCGGACATGGGTTAGCGTGTTGTTCTCAGCATAGGTTAAGTTAGTGTAAGTAGTGTGTAAGTCTAGGTGCCGATGACCTCAGCAGTTTGGTCCCTTAGGAATACACACACACACACACACACACACACACACACACACACACACACACACACACATTATATATATATATATATTAATGTGACCACCTGTCAAAAGCCTGAATATCCACCTTTTGCAGTGCGAGACATGCACGAAGAGAGTCGTCGAACTTCTGGAAGATATGGACAGTGCCGTGTTCACCTGTGCTAGATTTCTCGGTTGAGTATCCATGGCGCGAGCAGCACGATCAAGGTGGTCCCGCACACTCTCGATTGGGTTTTAATCCGGGGAGATTGGTGGCCAGAGGAGCGCGGTAAACTCATCGTAGTCTTCTTCCAACCAAGCATGTGCACTGCGCTCCCTGTGATACGTTAAATTGTCCCAATAGTAGTGAAACCAGGTTGGTAGGTACTCAGAGAGCGCACAGGTTAAGGTTATGATTGTGCATGGGACCGTAAACAGTTACTGTGAGTTGCACAATCAAACACACAACTTTATTTTTCTAAGAACCACTCATTTACACAATGTTTTAAAAGATCACAATTGCCCGCATCTCGTGGTCGTGCGGTAGCGTTCTCGCTTCCCACGCCCGGGTTCCCGGGTTCGATTCCCGGCGGGGTCAGGGATTTTCTCTGCCTCGTGATGGCTGGGTGTTGTGTGCTGTCCTTAGGTTAGTTAGGTTTAAGTAGTTCTAAGTTCTAGGGGACTGATGACCATAGATGTTGAGTCCCATAGTGCTCAGAGCCATTTGAACCAAAAGATCACAATTAGACAATACGGCTGAAGGCCTAGTTAAAGGACTTGATATGCTTTCTGGGCTGAAGGCCCAAACCCACGCCAAAAACAAGAATGGCTGAAGGCCTGGCTTAGAAATCAAAAGCAATTAAAAATAGAAGGTAATATTTTTCCTTTTAAAAAAAAAAGTGCAATGTGAAAACAATTAGCGGCTGAAGGCCTACATTACACGTCTGAAGGACAACTATAATTATAACACATTAATAAACAATTTTTCCAACCAACAAATTTCTCTTTATACACACAACAGAACGGTCGAAAGCCTAATTAAAGAAATATTAGCTTATTGCATGGCTGAAGGCCACAACAAACTTGAAACAACGGCTGAGGGCCTGAACAAGAAATCAGACAAACAATTTAAAATAAACCGCTTCCTTCGTTTAAAAAATTTTCCTTTAAATAATACACACGGCTGAAGGCCTTATTAAAAGTGGCTCACGTAAATCCTTGGCTGAAGGCCACACATAACACATCGAACAACTAACGGCTTAGGGCCTGCATTACAAACAGTTTCAGATAAATAAATTTTTTTCCTTAAAATTGGTTCTAAGTAAAATCAATCTTCACAATTTTAATTTACCACGGCTGAAGGTCTTTTTATGTAAAATTTAAAAAGAACTGAATTAATAAACGGCCGAAGGCCTCGCACAATACTTCAAACAAAAATGAAAATCACAATCTAAAACAAACATAACAAGTGGTGCCCAAAAGTGTTCCAAGGGTCGGCCTGAGAAGGTAGTTCAAACGTAAGGTGAGGTGAGACAGGCAGCCAAGAGTTGAAGTTAAATAATCGGATGGCAACCCAAACTAAGGACAGCCCAAGGATCTACCCACAATTTTACCGATTCCCTTCCGTCCGACCAACGGCACAACGATGGAAAACATCGACCTAGGACGAGGATACGGACAGCACTAGGTCTTCAGAAATTGGCGTTTAAAAACAGTCAAGGGAATAATAACCACTCTAAGCAAATATGAACCAAATAACTTAAAAGGCTGTCGAACTACACGCCGTGCCGAAGAGCATCGACACAACGAGGAAAGGCACACTGCTGGAAAAGTACGCTAATGACTGGGGCAGTTAACTGGGGCGTCAGTGGCCACAGGGCAGAAAATACCTCTGGTGTACTTCACTGGTAAGTAACAGTCAATTTAATAATTAATCACAATATTGGAAGACGTCTGCAAGATTGCGCCGACCCCAACACATCATACATTGCTGCTAGCCCGAACGGCCCAGGGACCAACAACCCGCAAATGAATGAAGAGATGTCACAATAGTTGAGGCTTCATAACAGGTTAACTGATCACTCAGCTTCAGCGTCCAGGTGCGGTGGACAACGAACTTTGTCGCTCTCGCAGCTACCGCCTCACGATCCGACAGCGCGTGCGCGCCGCCAGCGCTCCCGGCCTGGCTCCGCGCCGCGGTAAGCTCCACACTGCTGCGTCCCAACCGACTGACCACCACACACACCACAACCACCCGGAAATACTAGTGGTCACACGAAAGATAGTACGACAGTACTAGTATCGATAAGCGCTGCTGCTTCCACTCAAGGAGGCAAGCCATCAACTTCGTTACGCCAGTGAGTAAGTAAGAAAGAAACAAGACGCCACTCGATGTGACAAAATGCCAAAGAACAAACGGCATGAACGCGAGCCGCACACGGCTCAAGTAAATCCCATCGTGCCAAGGAGAAAGAAACTGATAGTAGAGGTGTCCTTGGTCCTCGACAATGGACGCAAACTTCTGTTGATCCATTGTACCTTCCAGAACGAAGAGATCACCCAGGGCCTGCCACGAAAAAAAAAGGCGTGAATTTGTAAGGGACCAAACTGCTGAGGTCATCGGTCGTTGGACTTACATACTACTTAAACTAAAGCTAACTTATGCTAAGTACAACACACACACACCCATGGCCGAGGGAAGACTCCAACCTCCGACGGGAGAGGACGCGCAGTCCGTGACATGGCGCTTCAAACCACCTGGCCACTCCGCGCGGCGGCACGAAAACACGCCCGAGACCATAACGCTCCCTCCTTCGGCCTGGACGTTCCCGACGATTATTGCAGATTCGTACACGCCAACGGCCACCTGTCGAATGCAGCATAAAACGTGATTCTTCTGAAAGGACAAGATGTCGCCACTCAGTGGAGGAGCAGGTGCGGTACTGGCGTGCAAATTCCAGTCTGCGTCTCCGATGAACAGCAGTTAGCACGGGTGCATGGAACAGGCGCCTGCTGCAGAGGCCCATACACAGTACTGGTCGTTCACACAGTTGGTAGCCCCTTGGTTTTTTTTTATCAAAACAACAATAATACCGCTGCTGCTCTTCCCGGATGCCACTTGGGAATAACGTAGCGAGTTTGTACACATGCCTCAACTCCCCCTAAAAAAAAAAAAAGTCAAAGCTGTGCCGTGTGCAGGTGATTCCACCCCCTTTTTGACCTCCTAGATCGATATTCATCAAATTCCTCCAGCACGGAGAAACCACTAGCCATGTACTGTGAGAAACTCCGTAGCCTACGCAATCACGAAGACAAGTGGCAGAAATTCTCTCCGTGTGCAGGTGAGCGCTATGTTACTGAAATGTGAGCTCGGGATGGCTTCCCGTGAAGCAAAACGGGTTATACTGCTGTGCTATAACCGTGCGGCGAATGACAAGCAAAGGGGTCCTGCTAGGAACAGAAATGCTACTCCAGACCATCACTCCAGGCTGATGTCCCACCACTGTCCGGTTCTTCTCCAGACACATCTTCGTTGCTCATCCGGGCTCAGTTCGAAGCGGTAATAATCACTGAAGACAATTCTACTTCAGTCAATGAGATTCCAGCCGAAGACGTGTACCTTTCAGGAAGATAATGCCCGGCCTCAGGCGACGATAGTTCCCACTGCTTGTCTTCATGCTTGCCAAATCCTACATTGGCCAGCAAAGTCGTAAAACTGAGAGAACATTTTGAACATTGTGGTTACGGCCCTCCAATCAGGTTGGGATTTTCACGATTTAACGCGCCAGTTGGACCCATTTTTCGCCCGATACCGCTCACGGGGGCCACCAACAACTGTATAAATCAATGCCAAGCTGAATAACTGCATGCATAAGTGCCTCATCGGGACCAATTTGCTCAGTTTGTGAACTTCTTTCTCTTTAATAAATCATCCAATCTTTCTGATATTGTAATAATTTTTTTACCTGTACATGTACATCACATCCACCGATTTTCGTCCCAATCGGGTAATTCCTTCGTGCTGCGTCTTTTTTAAAATTTTTTAGTGTGTATAAAAAAAATTGAAGTTCACACCTTGCCTCCATTTGTATGTTGAGCCTAATTTCAAAGTGCTGTAAGGTTTTTCAGCCACGGTCAGTTGCTTAACAGTTGACAAGTCTCTTCGCCCGTACACATCTCCGCAGCCGTCGTTCACGCCTGCCATGTATGGCTCGTGAAGCACCACAGTTGCCTCGGCGCCGGTACTGGATAGCGCCGGTTTGCCATGCACAGTGTACTCTGAGTAACGGCGGCACACAAACAGTGTGCGAACTTGTCCTTTTCGGATATGCTATCCTTGAACCGAAAAAAATCGCCCCGTTTCCGCATGACTGCACTGTTTTCCTCATCCCTCTGACACGCTTTATACGAGGGCTGTCTAAAAAGTATCGTACCTTTGGCCAGAAAAAATATTGAAATAATTATAAAAAATCCGCCTCGATTGCACAAAGTACCTGGTGTTTACCTAGGTTTCAGCGCGGGTAACCACGCCTTCTTCAGAACAATTTTATAAAACAGCTTGCCTAAATGGTCGTAGTCGAAGGGTAAAATAAACACCTACAGGGGCAAGACCCTATAATTTTTTTTTTTTACAAATACACGGTACATATGTACCAAGTGAACAATATTAGTTATCTCTGTGTGTGCTGCCTCGCCCCAGCCTACGTACAATGGTCACAGGCTCTCCACCAAATTATTTCGATACTTAAGATTGCTCACGCGCTGCAATGCTGAAAGTTCTTAGAAAAAATATTTCTAATACCTGACGGAGTTGGGACCCTAATCTCCTTTAAAGTTGGCGCCTTGCACTTGCACACACATAGCCCACCGATCCTTTCACTGCCGGAAACATCTCTGGAAGTCTTCTTTTGGAATGGTGTTCAGCTCCGTCGTCGTGTTCCACATTGTCTCTTCTCAACTCTAAAATGGGATCCTTTCAGTGGCGTCTTCAATTTTGGAAACAACCAGAAGTCGCAAGGAGCCATTTCTGGAGAGTAGGGAGGTTAGCGAACGGCTGTAATTCCATGTTTGGCCAAGAAATTTTGGATCAAGTGGGATGAATGTGCGGGGGCGTTGGGATGCAGTTGCCAGTTTTTCGCCAGACACATGTCTGATCTTTTGCGCCGAACTGCGTCACGGAGTCGCCGGAGAACATCTTGATAGTACTCCTTCGTCACTGTTTGTCCTTCCGGTGCGTATTCGTGATGCAGAATTCCACGGACGACAAAGAAGACAGTCAGGATCACCTTGATTTTGCTTCGCACCTGCTGCACTTTCTTCGGCCATGGAGACTCGGGGCGCTTCCATTGCGACGACTGTCTTTTTGTTTCTGGGTCGTGCCCGTACACACATGACTCATCTCCAGTTATGTGAGTGTTCAGAAACCCAAGATCAGTGTTGGTGGTGTCCAGAAGGTCCTGTGCAACGTCAAAACGGAGGTCTCTTTGTTCCGACGACAACAACTTGGGCACGAATTTCGCAGCCACTCGGTGCATGTTCAAATCGTCACACAAAATTGCATGTGCAGAATCTTTACTCAATCTCCCGCACGGTCAAACGACGCTGGTCCCGGCGGAGGTTCGAGTCGTCCCTCGGGCATGGGTGTGTGTGTTTGTCCTTAGGATAATTTAGGTTAAGTAGTGTCTAAGCTTAGGGACTGATGACCTTAGCAGTTAAGTCCCATAAGATTTCACACACATTTGAACATTTTGGTCAAACGACGATCTCGGATCACCAGATTTTGCATCCTCTGAACAACAGCTGCACTCCGAGAAGTTTGGGGCCTGCCAGAACGCTGACCACTCTCCGCTGAATCGCTCGAACCACCCCTTAATTTGTGTTACACCCATCGCATCTTCTCCAAACACCTGCTGAATCTTACGAATTGTTTCGCTTTGAGAATCACCAAGCTTTTGACAAAATTTGATGCAGTATCTTTGCTCAGCACGTTCAGACATCTTGAGAGAATCGGTAATCCGACAACGACGTTGCGTAGCACCTCACTCAGCGACAGACAGGCAGCGACTGACGCGCTGGAAGGCAGGGACAAATTTCACGCATGCGCATAAAGGTCTCTTCATTTACTGTGTACAGTGCCGCCGCGCTATCGTCTCTATTTTGCGCCGGAAAATCAAGGGTCGGATACTTTTCACACAGACCTCGTATACCCTCCACTGCTAGTGCTGCCACGTGCCGTTTGTGGGTGGTTATGGCACGTTGACGTCGAACATAGGCGGTGGTCACATTAATGTGATTGGAGCGTGCCCTCTGCTTCATCTTTTGTGTGTGTGTGTGTGTGTGTGTGTGTGTGTGTGTGTGTGTGTGCGTGCGTGCGTGTGTCGCTGTGGCGGCCGGCATGCGGAACGCGCCTTGCAGTGATAGGTAGGGAGCGGCGGGTCGCCGTTAATTCCATTTGCTACGTGGCGTGACGCGGCCCACGGCGGTGCGCGCGTTACATTTACGAGCGTCGGGTTAACGCGCGGCAGTAATTGGCCGCAGTCACTGGCCGCAGTTACACCTTTACGGCCTCCTGCCGACTGCCGGCTGTTGTCCCGAGGCGGCCAGTCCATCACGGCGCTGCAGCTAGGCCTACCATACACCTCCGGCACTCTCTGCCTGCCGCGCCCGTCACTGCGAAATGATAGCAACCGGGCTGTCGTAAATGCACTCCATGGAGCCGTGGCCCTTGGCAAACAGCAGGTATTTAATTATGACAAGACAGCACCATGACGTGATCTATGTATGTGTCTTCTACCTACCTACTTACGATAAGCCAAAATTTCACGGGTTTCAAAGGATTCCAAACCAGCTCTACCTGCACTGTTACAGGCAACGAAAGCAACAGTTATCCATCCGTTACCTAAACTGGAGGAAGTTGAAGTTTTCATTAAAGAAAAATTAAACCTCGCGCCACAAAACAATGTAGGGCCATGTATAAGAACAAATTGAGCAGTTTTGCCTACTCCCCTTACTTCGTTCTTTTTACCCTATCCGTTTATCTACACCTACATCTACATTTATACTCGGCAAGCCACCCAACGGTGTGTGGCGGAGGGCACTTTACGTGCCACTGTCATTACCTCCCTTTCCTGTTCCAGTCGCGTATGGTTCGCGGGAAGAACGACTGCCGGAAAGCCTCTGTGCGCGCTCGAATCTCTCTAATTTTACATTCGTGATCTCCTCGGAAGGTATAAGTAGGGGGAAGGAATATATTCGACACCTCATCCAAAAACGCACCCTCTCGAAACCTGGACAGCAAGCTACACCGCGATGCAGAGCGCCTCTCTTGCAGAGTCTGCCACTTGAGTTTGCTAACCATCTCCGTAACGCTGTCACGCTTACCAAATAAACCTGTGACGAAACGCGCCGCTCTTCTTTGGATCTTCTCTATCTACTCTGTCAACCCGACCTGGTACGGATCTTTCTATCCTGGTACGGATTTACATACATATCTACCTTCCTTCCCTTCCCTTCCCTTCCCTTCCCTTCTCTTCTCTTCTCTTCTCTTCTCTTCTCTTCTCGGTATATGTGTGTTGTCTCGGTATACACAGGGTGGTCGGAAATTCCCGTTACAGACTTCTAGGGCTTGTATAGGAAAGTGAGTACATCGTATTTTGAATAGGAACCCATTTCCTGAAACGTCATCCAGCGAGACTACAGAACGTCAGCGTCATAGGCGCGGGCGTCTGTAAATGTACGTATACACGGGGTGATTCCGTGATGATGTTACAGACTTTCTAGGATGATGGAGAACGATAAATGTACTATTTTGAAGTAAGGATCCCTGTACCGGAAACGAACGAGTCGAAAGTTACAAACGAAAACCGTTCTGATATCTCTGACAGTTGAATATATGTACCGGTTCTTGTGTTGCGGAGAGTGTAGGACTGGTAACTTTCAGTGGTGGTAGTGTGGACAGAAACGAGAAAAGATGTCCAATAAACGTGGGCCATGAATTGCATACCTGAGGAGCTGTGACCATTCGTTCATCTTCGCTAATGTGAAACATATCTTCTCTACTGAGCAAGGGTTCATAGCTGTTAAGGTACCCACGTTTATTGGACATTTTTTCTCGTTTTTGTCCACACCACCACCTCTAAAAGTTACCAACCGTACACTCTTCGCAACACAAGAACCGGTACATGTATTCAACGGTTATCGTTTATAAGTTTCGACTCGTTCGTTTCCGGTACAGGGATCCTTACTTCAAATTAACACATTTATCGTTCTCCATCATCCTAGAAAGTCTGTAACATCATCACAGAATCACCCCGTGTATACGTACATTTACAGACGCCCGCGCCTATGACGCTGACGCTCTGTAGTCTCGCTGGATGACGTTTCCGGACATGGGTTCCTATTCAAAGTATGACGTACTCACTCCCGTATACAAGTCGTAGAAGTCTGTAACGGGAATTTCCGACCACCCTGTACGTGTACTCAGAGGAAAAAGAAATGGCGCACCACGATGGAATTATCCGAATCGGACGAGAATCAGTAGCTGTGAAATACATGTACAGACAAACAAATCAGTGCGATTTCAGAAAAACTCGACGAGTTCTTCAAGAGAAAGGGCTTCACAAATATAGGAAATCAGTAACACGTTGGTCCACCTCTGGCCCTTATGGAAGCAGCTATACGGCCTTGCACCGATCTGTAAAGTTGGTGAACTCCCTCCTGAGGGATGTCATGCCAAATGCTTTCCAATTAGCTGGTTAGATCGTCAAAATTCCGATCTGTTTGGAGGGTCCTGCCAATAATGGTCCAAACGTTCTCAATTGTGGAGAGATTCGGTGACCTTGTTGGCCAAGGTCGGACTTGGCAATCACGAAGACAAGTGGCAGAAATTCTCTCCGTGTGCGGGTGGGCGCTATGTTGCTGAAATGTGAGTTCGGGATGGCTTCCCGTGAAGGTCAACAAAACGGGGTGTACTGCTGTGCCGTCACCGTGCCGCGAATGTCAAGCAAAGTGATCCTGCTAGGAACAGAAATGCTACTCCAGACCATCACTCCAGGCTCTGATGTCCCACCACTGTCCGGTTCTTCTCCAGACATATCTTCGCTGCTCATCAGGGCGCAGTTCGAAGCGGTAATAATCACTGAAGACAATTCTACTCCAGTCAGTGAGATTCTAAGCTGAAGATGTGTCTGGTGACAGCAGGAGCCCTTTCATTGCCATACGCGGCACCCTTACAGCACAGCGATACGTCGGCGATATTCTACGACCAGTTTTCTCTCCCTTCACGGCAAGCCGCCCTGGACTTACCTTTCATGGCGATAACGCCCGCCCTCAGACGGCGATTGCTCCTACTGCTTAGTGCTTGTCTTCGCGCTTGCCAAACCCTACATAGGCCAGCAAGGTCGTAAACCTGAGAGAACATTTTGGGCATCCAACCAGGTTGCGATTTTCACGATCTAACGCAACAGTTGGATCCATTCTCTCACGATACCCCTCACGGGGGCCACGAACAACTGTATAAATCAATGCCAAGCTGAATAACTGCATGAGTAAGTGCCTCATCGGGACCAATTTGCTCAGTTTGTGAACTTCTTTTTCTTTCGAATAAATCATCCAATCTTCCTGAAATTGTAATCACTTTTTTATCTGTACATGTACATCACATCTACCGATTTTCGTCCCAGTCGGGTAGTTCCTCCGTGCTGTGTTGTTTTTTGTGAGTGTGTAAAAAAATTGAAGTTCACACCTTGCCTCCGTTTGTGTAGACACCCTAATCTCAAACTGCTGTAAGGTTTTTCAGCTAGTTTTGAGTAATAGAAGGAGTGATTCACGAGAGGAAGCTTTGTGTGTATAATTTGTTAATAATTTATGGAAATTGGGTGACCAATGATAAATTAGTCAGGAGCCGCGTTCTTCTGTATGCATATGAAGGTTACTTGTAGGGATTTTGATGTGCAGTATCCCAGACAAGTTGTCTGGCCGTAGACACTTACCTTGTTACTCGTGCGAAGCTGGGAAGTGTTGCTCGTTCAAACATAAAGTCCTCCGCTGCGTTTTCTGTCTGTATGTTCGAGTTAATCTGAGGAACCACTGTAGGGATTTTGTTACGGTTGTCACTAATATACAGACCAGTGGTTCCCATTCTGGGTATAATTAAAATGAAACTTTCTAAGGGGGGGAAAAAAGGGTTTAGTAGTGTATGAGTCTCGAAAGTCAAATATTTTCAAAATATTTTTATCATCACTGTTTCGTACAACTGTAATACTTATTGCATAAGTTACCAGTAATTATATATTTTTATTTCAAATACAGGCATTAACGCATGAGACAATGTGGCAGAGATTACAGCTTGTGGACCGGGTGGCAGAGATTACAGCTTGTGGACCGGGCGCTGGGACCGAGCAGTTCTAGACGCTTCAGTCTGGAACCGCGCTGCTGCTACGGTCTCAGGTTCGAATCCTGCCTCGGGCATGGATGTGTGTGATGTCTTTGTTAAGTAGTTCTAAGTTTTAGGGGACTGATGATCTCAGATGTCCCATAGTGCTCAGAGCCATTTTGAACTATTTGAACAGCTTATGAAGTTAATGTATGAACATCATCTTCCTTGTTCCTCACATAGTCCACCTACTGCACATACGTACATTACCGTGCGGCAGTGGTCAGACACAAAGTACTGGCAGCCATAAGTCTTAGAGCTTCTACTATTTCAGAAGTAAGGTGGACTCTTTAATAGTGTCACACAAGCAGGAGGCATAATGCACACCCTTTGATATGGTTGATTTTAAAACCGGTTTTGCAAGGTGTGATTGAAGCAGATGTGACTGGGGAGTGGAGTGCTGCAGAGGAAGCACGTTTTTCAGTTTGTGTCTGGCATCGTCGTGGATAATTAGCTTTCTTTCCTGAGGTGGAGTTTTAGGTAGCACTCGTGATGCACTGAGAATTGCTTCATCTTTCTGTAAATATAAATAAAAAAAATTGTGGTAAGTTCGTATGGGACCAAACTACTGAGGTTGTCGGTCTGTAGGCTTACGTACTACTTAATCTAACCTACGCTAAGGACAACACACACACACACACACACACACACACACACACACACACACACACACACACACACACAGATGCCCGAGGGAGGACTCTAACCTCCGATGGGTATAATTAAAGTGTTGTTAGAATTAAGCGATACCAATTGTCTCATTGACTCGTTATTTCGGGGTTTAATAAGACACGTACGAAAAGTAGCTACGATTTATCTTCCATTGTTTAAAAAATGAAAACGTCCAAAGAAATTTCTTTTTAATTCTAAAGTTTAGTTAAGTTGCTAATGTTGTTGTTGGTGAGAGGTGGGTACTAGCCGGTATCTGAGTGCACACGGGAGTAATAGTCTCAGAAAGGTTGGGAACCCCTGAGATAGACTGACTGACGAGGAAGTTTTCTGGGCACAGGAGACAGGTGTAAGGCCGTCCGACTGCAGCGCCAGGCCAGCGCGAGCTACTGGGGGGATGGTGCGTGCTTCCGCCAACTCCCTAAACTACCCGCGATGCGGGATGGATCAGATATAAGCTGTATTGTAAGATCTTTATTTATTTATTTATTTATTTAAAAAATTGACGTTAACGAAAATGCTAGAAAAAGTCACACAAAAAAATGTAGCTACCTCGCTCCATACTGAAAGTGCAGTCGGGCGTCTAGCAAATGGTCGTACCTTGCACGCTGTTCACGTCATTGCCACGAGATGTCAATCCAGAGACCAGTAAAGTATAGAACAGATTACGTTCGTGCCACCTGAGAAGCTTCCTGGCGTACGCTGCTTAAATCGTTTAAGTTATATCAAAGTGACGATATTGAGTATCTAATATTATTCTCTGAATTATAAAGGGCTCTGAGCACTATGGGACTTAACATATGAGGTCATCTGTCCCCTACAACTCAAAACGACTTAAACCTAACTAACCTAAGGACATCACACACATTCATGCCCGAGGCAGGATTCGAACCTGCGACTGTAGCGGTCCCGCGGTTCCAGACTGAAGCGCCTAGAACCGCTCGGCCACATCGGCCGGAAATTTTAATCATAAGTCTGTGCAGTAGCCCATAAAAAACTACCCACTATACTAGTCGCCCAGCCGTAGATACGTACATGTGCGAGGCCGCAAGTTCAGTTTTTAGTAAGGCTCATTTGAAAGTGTTGCGACAACAATTACGACAGGAAAAATATTAGATGCTAATGAGTCGCTATGCGCATCAGGAGGGCGACAGAAAAGATTGTGCGGGAGGCGCAGAGATCATCCTTCTCTGTGGTGTACGTGTTACACGTCACAAAATGGACATCGTCGACATTCAAGAATTGTCATAACAAACTGTTAACTTGCATCATGGACACCGAATGAAAAATGGCGCGCCACAGTGATCACAAACGTTCCCACCACTAAGATCGAAAGCGTGCAGGACGTTCAGCTAGCTATTTGTTCTTCAAGAGTGCATATAGAATCATATTGGAGTAACAGGCTGATGAGAACTGATGGATTATGATGGCATCCAACCGAAAGTGAAACGGGCTGTCGTGAGGCTCATCGTGAAACTGGCTCTCCTTTTATAGAGGTGTTTCATGTAGGGCGATAACATGATTTATAGGCACAGAAGGAACAAATATCCAGAGGCCGAATTTTGTGCTATGGTTCCAGGTAGTATGAATCGCAATATCCCACACTTTCCAAGAGGGATACCTAGTTATAAAGGAGTATGATTTTCGTGCGCAGACCAGCAATCAAGCAAAATCGGGTTATTTTGACCAGCTATTGGCCAAAAGCAGTGCTCGTACCATAGTTGTCTCACACCCATTGTCCCACTCTTGTTTGTCGTGACAAAATATTTCCTACTGCCCTTGCAAGATCACGCACAGGAGAACGAATCGAAGGGGGCAGAGCACCTCCAACATCTTGCAGCAAAATAAATAACTTGCCAGCCAATTTACTACACATGTAATCAGTCGGCATAATTGTACAAGAATGCGTGAAGGCATTTATGTTAGCTGGTGTTGACAAAACACTCTTGGTATCTCTTATTTTCAGGGTTCCTTTCATATGCATTTCCTATTCAAATCCTGTTTGGTTGAAGTTGAAAACAAATTCTTCGTTGGCTGTGGGTTAAGTTTATTAATCACCACGCAAAATTTTTGGGCCCATTCCCCAGTTTGCTGCGCGGCGTGAAGTTGGCACTTCGTTTGAAATTTAGTTACGTTGACGTCTTCCATTTCTGAAACACTGTGTGTAGCTATGCAACCATCTTCTGCCTCCCTTGAAATCACTGTAATCTGTGTCGCGTTCAATTTGATGTGGATAACTTAGTATGCCACTATCTTGCACATCTTGTAAATTGTATGGACCATCCCTGAAAGCGCAAACACTAGATTTTGTAACATCTACATCTACATCCATACTCCGCAAGCCACCTGACGGTGTGTGGCGAAGGGTACCTTGAGTACCTCTGTCGCTTCTCGCTTCTATTCCAGTCTCGTATTGTTCGTGGAAAGAAAGATTGTCGGTATGCCTCTGTGTGGGCTCTAATCTCTCTGATTTTATCCTCATGGTCTCCTCGCGAGGTATACGTAGGAGGAAGCACTATACTGCTTGACTCCTCCGTGAAGGTATGTTCTCGAAACTTTAACAAAAGCCCGTACCGAGCTACTGAGCGTCTCTCCTGCAGAGTCTTCCACTGGAGTTTATCTATCATCTCCGTAACGCTTTCGCGATTACTAAATGATCCTGTAACGAAGCGCGCTGCTCTCCGTTGGATCTTCTCTCTCTCTTCTACCAACCCTATCTGGTACGGATCCCACACCGGTGAGTAGTATTCAAGCTGTGGGCGAACAAGTGTACTGTAACCTACTTCCTTTGTTTTCGGACTGCATTTCCTTAGGATTCTTCCAGTGAATCTCAGTCTGGCATCTGCTTTACCGACGATTAATTTTGTATGGTCATTCCATTTTAGATCACTCCTAATGCGTACTCCCAGGTAATTTATGGAATTAACTGCTTCCAGTTGCTGACCTGCTGTATTGTAGCTATATGGTAGAGGATCATTCTTTCTATGTATTCCCAACACATTACACCTGTCTACATTGAGATTCAGTTGCCATTCCCTGCACCATGCGTCAATTCGTTGCAGATCCTCTTGCATTTCAGTACAATTTTCCATTGTTACAACCTCTCGATATACTACAGCATCATCCGAAAAAAGCCTCAGTGAACTTCCGATGCTATCCACAAGGTCATTTATGTATATTGTGAATGGCAACGGGTCCTACGACACTCCCCTGCGGCACACCTGAAATCACTCTTACCGGTACTTCGGAAGACTTCTCTCCATTGAGAATGACATGCTGCGTTCTGTTATCTAGGAACTCTTCAATCCAATCATACAATTGGTCTGATAGTCCATATGCTCTTACTTTGTTAATTAAACGACTGTGGGGAACTGTATCGAACGCCTTGCGGAAGTCAAGAAACACGGCATCTACCTGGGAACCCGTGTCTATGGCCCCCTGAGTCTCGTGGACGAACAGCGCGAGCTGGGTTTCACACGATCGTCTTTTTCGAAACGCATGCTGATTCCTACAGAGTAGATTTCTAGTGCGCGTTGGCCTCTCTTGAGTACACGATCATATTGCCACTGTCTTATCTGTTCTTTTTTTGTTTTTTCTTTGCTGCGCACGATGTTTCGTGTACGTAATTATGTTTAGTTCAGCTCCTAGGACAATGATTTTCCTTTACTATGTTTCGCTGCAGACTGGATTTGTGGCTCCCTGTCCGACAAGGATGATGAACTACACGGCTCGACACCTGTTTTAGTATCACTTCTACTTGTTAAGTACGTATCATCATTGTACTGCTCATGTAGATCGCCTGCACAGTCGAGGGTATACAACACAACACATTCCACTGACTCATCTTGCAGAAATGCTATATTTCATTTGCAACTTCTTTCTCAGTCTGCTAAATTTCTTGGCTTTCTTTCTGACGAAATGTCAGCTTCGGCAGCTGTTGTCCTAGATATAATGCAATGTTTGCTTTGTTTATCGTTGCCATTGCTCTGCTTTGTATCAACACCACGAGCACTGTAATACTGTTGTGAGTTACTAGTCGACAAAGGAGTATAACTGCGCTCCGTTGCCTCATACTGTGTTCATCATTGGATACGTCCAGTCACAGCCCCTGCTGCCATTAGCAGCCAATGTTGTGGTTGCAGGTTGCATAGTAGGCAATATGTAGCGCGTCGAATGCGTAAACATCATTAGCATTTTGCAACCTCGCAGTCAAGAGTTTCCTTCTGAGTGCTACCCTTATGAACCCAGTGTGGGTTCTACGTTACATATTCAGAGCGTTATAAAAATTTGCAAACATTACGAATCAAAAGACATGGGACAATATTAGAATCGAAACAAGACCAAGTGTTCGGGAGAACGTATGTTTCATATTCCGTTGGTAGTGAGGGACATACTTCTCCAGAACGTGGTACTATGTATTACTCACCAGAGTTCTGTCATTTTACAATTAATGAGGAGATGGCTGCAGTAAGAACTGAGATATGGACTCCCTCCCCCCCCCCCCCTCTCTCTCTCTCTCTCTCTCTCTCTCTCTCTCTCTCTCTCTCTCTCTCTCTCTCTGTGTGTGTGTGTGTGTGTGTGTGTGTGTGTGTGTGTGTGTGTGTGTGTGTGTGTGTGTGTGTGGGGGGGGGGGGCAGGTTTGACCTGGGTAATGGCATCCTACACTGACGACTCTAATGGATCATTGTACTTTATGTTCTTGAGTGATGTCCTGCTTGTAACATTTGAAGACATTGTATGATTACACGATTTCTGAATAGTCCCTGGAAGCAGTCACATTCGTTAAAGATCAGGGGTATGCATACGGTGCGATTTCAGGTGGAACGACAACAAAACGTATCACAGGTAAGGCAGATTCCAACCTGAGTTTTATTGAAAAAAACATCAGGAAGTATAATACACTCATGAAACATCCCTCGTTTGACCGATACTTGCGTCAATCTGGGATCCTTTCCAGATAGGACAGTGAGGGGAAATAGAAAAGATCCAAAGAAGATATTAGCGTTTCTTTACAAGCGCGAAAGCGCAACGAAGGTACCTAATTCCAGTGACAGATGTGTTGTGTACCACGGTATGGTTCACTGTTAAAATTCCGAGACCGTACATTCGTAGAAGAGTCAATCAGTTACGTCCTCTTACGTACACCTCGCGGTAAGACCATGAAGGTGAAGTTAGAGACGTTGGAGCTCTCACGGAAACTTTCCCCAACAGTCGTTATTCCTGCGCCCTATTCGCGACCGTAACGTGGAAGGGTGGAAGTGCTAATGGTGCTCGAAGTATGCTGCGCTACATACTAGAAACTGTCGTGTGGAGTATATATGTGAATTCAGAAGTGTCTGCAGCAACTCGCCGCGCCATATGGTACATGCAAGAATGCAAGACAGTGCTCCAGCGCACTTTTGGTCTGATGTTCAGGGAAATCGTTTGAGATGTCAGAAGAGTATAGCGTTGTACATGTTGACTTAATGTACTTTTGAGCAATTTTCTGTAATCCACGTGAAAATGATGGGAGTTAACAATGACTGACCTTACTCTGGGAGCCAAGCCAACACCTCGTAGTTCACAGCGCAAACAGCAGACGTCAGAAAAATATTGTACAGATTGAAATGATCGATCAGTATGTGGCCCCTCGATTACAGCAAGCGGGCACACTGGACGCCATTATCTGTCAACAGGACGGCATTCCATCACATTGGCGTCTCTTAGTGGGGGAGCAATTAAACCAGATATTAAACGATCGCTGGGGCGGCCGTGGTGTCTATCCTATGGCCACGTAATAGCCCCATGACCTCGATGTCGACGGCACGCTAAACCCAATCTTTCTTCCTACCTTCCTTCCTAATAGCCCCGACCTAGCGCCTACAGATTTTTTTGTTTGGGTCTACGTCAAGTCAACAGTGTGTGCATAAAGCCCACAGAATCTGGCCGACTTACGGAGGCATTACATCGGCGTTTCAGCAAATCACTGCAAAAATGCACATGGACGCAAGGTCTGATGTTCCGCAACGGCGCACATGTTGAGTGCTAATGTGCTGTAACACAAACTTCAGGCACAAACCCCTTAGTAACCTACACGTGTATGTACCGTTAACAAGCAATAAATTTGCATAGTTTCTTGTATTCTGTGCTTTACTTTTATGACATCTCAAACGGATCACACTGTATGTCGCTTTTGGGACAACAGCTTTCCAAGAGTATGGTGCATGCGGTGAGTTCCAATGTGTTGACCTGCCCGGCTATCTAATCTTAATACCTTTTACCTTCAGTGGTGTTGACACACGAAACGTGTGGTGTACAATAACTCATAATGCCTCTGCAGCTGTTCAGCATGACTGCGGTTTAAACGCCCGCTAAACCTGCTGGGAAGAACAGATAATAGGATTGTGGAAAGGGCCAAGGGTTGAGGTCAGTTTCTGCTTATAATTGTCATTTATTGTAATTTAATAACCTATACGAGCGAAGCGGCACATAGCCGAATCTTTACCGAATGCAACTCTTTCACGGCTGAAGGCCTCCCACGAGAAGTCTTAACAAGATAAAAATCCAGTTAAGATAGCAATAAAATAATTCAAAAAACAACATACGCAAGGTGCAATACAAATGGCTGAGGGGCCCAATGAAATTCGAAAATTTTAGAATATATTACCATAGACCTTTAAAGGCGGAAGCCCAACAAGAATCTTAAAAAATCAAAAATTCAATTAAGATAGCAATAAAATAATTTAAAACTCAAAAAGGCAAGATATGTAAGGTGCAACATAAATCGCTGAGGGCCACAATTAAGTTTCAGCACTTCAGAATATATTACCATAGACCTTTAAAGGCAGAAGGCCAGCATGTTTAACAACAACAAATCTTAAAATCCGCCGGCCGAAGTGGCTGAGCGGTTCTAGGCGCTACAGTCTGGAACCGCGCGACCGCTACGGTCGCAGGTTCGAATTCTGCCTCGGGCATGGATGTGTGTGATGTCCTTAGGTTAGTTAGGTTTAAGTAGTTCTAAGTTCTAGGGGACTGATGACCTTCGAAGTTAAGTCCCATAGTGCTCAGAGCCGTTTCAACCATTTTGAATCTTAAAATCCAAGTAAGATAACAATAAAATAATTTAAAGAGGCAACATATGCAAGGTGTAATACCAATGGCTGAGGGCCACAATTAAACTTCAAAATCTTTAAAATATGTTACCATAATCTTTAAAGGCAGGAGGCTGCAGGGTTTAAGCTTGAAAGATAAATTTAAAAATTAATTTTGCAAAATTTTAAGAAAAGAAAACAACCATAAGCCTAAAAGTTAAAATAGCTGACAACAGATCAACACCGGCGGCACTCAGAAAGCCTCCAGGGAGGTTGGTCTGGCCGGCCTCGGTGGCCGTGCGGTTCTAGGCGCTGCAGTCCGGAACCGCGGGACTGCTACGGTCACAGGTTTGAATCCTGCCTCGGGCATGGATGTGTGTGATGTCCTTAGGTTGGTTAGGTTTAAGTAGTTCTAAGTTCTAGGGGACTGATGACCTAAGATGTTAAGTCCCATAGTGCTCAGAGCCATTTGAACCATTTTTGAGGTTGGTCTGCCCTCGCTCACTTAGGTGAGACAGGTGGTGAGCCCAACTATACTTCAACCGTCGGAACCCAACCAGGGGACAGCCGTGGACAGACCGACACAACGACTTGCTTCCCGTCAATCAGTACATGAGAACTCAAACCGGCAGTGTTACAAATATGATAATCCACAATGGACTATGTATTAGCTATCAAATTACGCACCATGTTGGACAGCGACAACAGATGAGGAAAGGACGCTGCGTGAAATTACGTTCGTGCCCAGGGCAGGTAACCAGAACACTAACGGCAACAAGACAGAAAATTCCACTGGTGCCCTCAAATCGTAGTCGACCAGAAAGTTAATTGGACCGCATGGCGGCTAAATCTCAGCAGTGGAACCACTCGATGTTGCTCAATGGAAAACCTCCCCAACGGCAAACCACCTAAACGAACCACAACATGAATAGACGTGGCTTGTGTAGTTCAAACCAACCTTGGTCGGCGAACCACGAAGCTCGTAGCGATAGGACAGCTCCACACACATTCCGACACTGCGCAGGGGCTGCCAGCGGCCCCAGCCGACTGCACCACGCGGAGAACTTCCCTCGTCCGCAACAGCCGACCGACTACCTCCAGACCCCGTTGCCGGAAACTATATGCACCAAACCAAAGATGGCACACGGCGCAAATATGGATACACATCACTGCTGCCACATGTAGAAGGAAGAAGAACCACGACGTAACGACGATAAGGGCGGGAAACCAAACACAGGTAGACAACGAAGTTCACGAAAACGCGTAGTTGGGAGAGAGCACGGTTCACCGGTGTTACCACATGATTTCGCTGGACCATGGAGGCGTTCACACACCTGCAGTACTGTTCATGCAGACGAGTTGATCACCTGGTATCATGCGGCCTCCGTACTCTGTGTTGCGCTTGTGAGATTTCTGACATAAGGCATCGAAATAAGTGACCATGGAATAGAACAGCAACGGAAATCTCTCAACAGGGGAATGGCCGGATACCTGTACGATGCTACATAAACTACACAAAATAACTTGCTCCTGTTGTAGAAGCATTGTACTGTAACCTTTGGAGGAGCGAAGCGTTCCTAATGATTGGAAAATGGTGCAGGTCATTCGCGTTTTCAAGAAGGGACTATTTCAGTAGCCGTCTTAGATTGTTTGCAGATGATGCTGTCATTTACAGTCTTGTAAAGTCATCAGATGATCAAAACAATTTGCAAAATGATTTAAATAAGATATCTGTATGGTGCGAAAAGTGGCAATTGACCCTGAATAAGGAAAAGTGTGAAGTCATTGACATGAGTACTAAAAGAAATCAGCTAAATTTCGATTACGCGATAAGTCACACAAATCTGAAGGCTGTAAATTCGACTAATTACTTATGGATTACAATTACAAATAACCTAAATTGGAACGATCACATAGATAATATTGTGGGTAGAGCAAACCAAAGACTGCGATTCATTGGCAGAACAGTTAGAAGGTGCAACAGGTCTACTAAAGAGACTGCTTTCACCACGCTTGTCCACCCTATTCTGGAGTATAGCTGTGGGGTGTGGGATCCGAATCAGGTGGGACTGACGGATGGCATCGAAAAAGTACAAAGAAGGGCAGCTCGTTTTGTATTATCGCGAAGTAGGGGAGATAGTGTCACAGACAAGATAAGTCAATAGGAGTGGCAATCATTAAAACAAAGGCGTTTTTCGTTGCGATGGGATCTTCTCATGAAATTCCAATCACTAGTTTTCTCCTCCGATTGCGAAAACATTCTGTCAGCACCCACCTACACAGGGAGAAATGATCATCACGATAAAATAAGAGAAATCAGGGCTCGCACAGAAAAATTTAAGTGCTCGTTTTTCACGCGCCCCGTTCGAGAGTGGAACGGTAGAGAGACAGCTTGAAGGTGGTTCATTCAACCCTCTGCCAGGCACTTTATTGTGAATAGCAGAGTAATCACGTAGACGTAGAAGGGTCGTCAAACAGAGGCACAAAATTATAGGCTTATCTCTCTGACGTCGGTATGTTGTAGAATTCTGCAGGATGTTTTATGTCCACATATTAAGACTTTTCTGGAGACCGGGAATCTCCACTGCACGAATCAACATTGGATGTTTTGTGGTGTGGGTACCATAGTTGTGCGGAACATACCTTCATTACTGGGCTGGTACTGTTCGCCGTCAAGGCGATCACCCAAGAAAAGCTTTGTGTTGCGTATTTTAATTGAAATCGACCGTTTCTGTTTCAGGTGAGTGCGGAGCTGGGCGCTCGCGGGAATCCATATGGGTGAGTTGAACTGTGTGGCTTTTCGAGCATGCAAATAAACAGCGATCTGAAATTGTGTGAAGCTGCCGATTCCCTGCACCGAGACTGGTGCCGTGTTGCTCGACTTCCGCAAGGCGTTCTGTACAGCTCGGCGCTGCCCCGTAATGAACTACCTTGTTGTAGCTGGGATTCAGTCATAAAATATCATCTTCGCGCCAGAGACTGTTAGAAGTTTTTATTGCAGTATTGTAGTTTCGGCGTTGCGCCATTATCAATTGCTACTGAAAAATACAGAATCTTTAAAAAATTGTTTTACAGATTCATTATGTATATCGACGTTGTGCATATTATACAAGATATTTTAACTATATAGTCATGTTACTTAAATATTATGGCTTTAACCCATGTCAACGTAATGTAAGTTGAAACTTTTGTACGCTGTTGTCAATAGTGTTAAATACATTCGCGACGTTGTTAAACAATGCGAGCACACGTATTCAAACATCGT
Organism: Schistocerca piceifrons; assembly: GCF_021461385.2. NCBI lineage: Eukaryota > Metazoa > Arthropoda > Insecta > Orthoptera > Acrididae > Schistocerca > Schistocerca piceifrons. Next base: position 1,035,280,752 of record NC_060139.1, read on the forward strand.
AAAACAACATAATCTGTAAGTGCACATGTTCTTCAACCCATCACTAGTCACAAATGCATTAGACCACAGCTGCAGATTACTGTTTGCAGGCTACTAATAACCGTTTTGGCGCGTAAACGGATTACAGATATTGTTTTGCTATGTGTAGAGCGCCATTGCAGTCCAGCGACTGTACTAGGAAGGAAAGAGTATGCCCTCGTTGCACAATTATGAAGTCTGCTATAAAATCTTACGTGACTTATTCTTAAACTACCATAGATAAACGTGAGGATTACCCATCGAATTACAGACACAGGGTTACACATCGTTACACATAAAATCTTACGTCACTTCTTTTTAAAACATCATGAATAAACGGAATAAACGTGAAGATTATACGTCGAATTACACACATAAGGGTTAAATATCGTTATACATAACTGTAGGTATTCTTTTTTGCCCATTCTTGCTGTTACACTTGTACAGGATGTGTATTACTACGTCGCAGGCTCATTGCATCAACACCACATAACAAAACTGACACAGACAGTGAGATGTCACGGCCGGCCAGAGTGGCCGTGCGGTTCTAGGCGCTACAGTCTGGAACCGAGCGACCGCTACGGTCGCAGGTTCGAATCCTGCCTCGGGCATGGATGTGTGTGATGTCCTTAGGTTAGTTATGTTTAATTAGTTCAAAGTTCTAGGCGACTGGTGACCTCAGAAGTTAAGTCGCATAGTGCTCAGAGCCATTTAAACCATTTTTTGAGATGTCACGCAGTATCTCATGTGGTACCAAATGAGTAGCACGCTCCCATGGAACCACCCCTCGCTCAAATCCAACACAGCTGTCATTGTATGTCTGTTAGTTATTGTTCATTGCTGTATTGAGTAGAAATTTGTGTCGGACAGTTTGCTAATTTCGAGATGGCAGAATTAGAGGAGCAACGCGTCTGCATTAAATTTTGCGTGAATCTTAAGAAAACCCTTACAGTGACACACCAAATGATGCAGGAGGCTACAGCGATGAGTGCTTAAGCCGTACTCCGTGTTATGAATGGTTGACACGGTTTAAAAATGGCCGAACGGGAGTCAAAGATGACCTTTGTTCAGGACGTCCTTCGACATCTACGGACGACCGTCATGTCAGGAACCTCAACGAAATTGTGCGTCCTAATCGAAGACTGACTGTCCGAGAGACTGCAGAAGTGTGTAACATTACAGTTGGATCACGTCATGAAATCCTGGCACATCATCGAGGAATGCATCGTATTGCCTCTCAGTTCGTCCCACGGCTCATGAGATAAGACCAAAAAGACCTTCGCTTGCAATCTGTAAAGAGCTTTTGTTTCGCGCAAATGAGAACGAGACATTCCTTAAGATAAACATAACTGGTTACGAGACCTGGGTCTGCGGTTATGAGACCAAGGTTCAGTCTTCGCAATGGGTCGGGAAAGGTTTTGCAAGACCAAAAAAAAGCTCGCCAGGTGATGTCAAATCTCAAAACCATGCTGTTTTATTTGACTTTGAAGGGTTACTTCGTTTTGAATTCGTGCCACGGGGACAAACATTTAATAGATGGCACTACCTGAAGCTTCCGAAGACACCACTGACATCCTTTGGAACACATGCCACGTTTAAAAACTGTTTTTCACTTAGGCAGAAATTTCCGCTGCCGAGGCTGACACACCATCTGTCGGGCGTACTCTGGGGAGATATGAAGAGCAAATACTGTCGGCTCCCGTGTTACGTGCCTCGGGGGACGCGAATCAGGCTTCGTGTGGGCGGTAGGGGAGCTGGTTTGACTGTCGCTTTTACGACGCCGTCGGCTGCGGCCTGTCGTGGGCGAAGTACTGCCCCTGCCGCCCCCGTCTCTTCTCCTGCCATCCCGTCACGTCCCCTGATGACCGCCATCGCGCACGCTGACGGGAGCCACGGGCCGGCTTTACGACGGCGGGGCATGGATGGTATTGCGTGGGCCGCGGCTGTTGACCTTGGCTCCCGGGGGCCGAGCCAGCTCTGCGCTCCCCGCTCTTTACCCCTCCCTCTGTCGCGTTTATAGCGCTGCTTCTCGTCTCGTCTCCACAGCTGCCGTCATCCGTGTTTACCAATTAAACAGCTACAGGGAGAAACCACACTCTGCTGCCCAGTGATATCGACCTGTTTTATGGAGGCCACTCAAAAGAAGCTGCAGTAAAAGGCTTTAGGTCCAAACAAAAATAATTAGTTCAAAATTAAATTTTAGGCGGGAGTCGGGCAAAGTGGCCATTGGGATCCTGGAGGATATAAGGGGATGTCACCGCGCGGGGTTGCCTTAACTTATTCTCTATGGAGAGCGTTATAATAATTTTTGTGGATTTTAGTTATCCTGATGTAAAGTAAGTCGTCATGAGCGGCAATACTGAAATTCTAATAACTAAAGTTTAAGTGCTTCAAATGGCTCTAAGCACTATGGGACTTAACATCTGACGTCATCAGTCCCCTAGACTTAGAACTACTTAAACCTAACTGACATAAAGACATCACACACATCCACGCCCAAGGACCGACCGTAGCAGCAGCGCGGTTCTGGACTGAAGCGCCTCGAACCGCTCGGCCACAGCGGCCGGCCGTTGTTTATCGTTCGGCGTCAGGTTTTGCACAATTTGCACTTTGTAAGCACACGTACGAAGACGCTGGTGAACTACACGATGCAATGTTGATCGAGGTACCAAGTTGCCTAGATGCTTGATGGTCAGCATGTGCGATAGTTTGCCGATGATTCTGTGGTGAACAGGAAGATGATGATTGACTTTAGGGTGATACCAGATGTCTCAGACAAAATATCTAGTTGGTCTGATTTGCCGGCCGCGGTGGCCGAGTGGTTCTAGGCGCTTCAGTCTGGAACCGTGCGACTGCGACGGTCGCAGGTTCTAATCCTGCCTTCGGCATGTATGTGTGTGGTGTCGTTATGTTGGTTAGGTTTAAGTACTTCTAAGTCTAGAGGACTGATGACTTCAGATGTTAAGTCACATAGTTCTTAGAACCATTTGAACTTTAGATATTAGAATTTCGGTATTGCCGTTTAGAGAGTCTATAGTTTTTGCGTAATGGCGTCAGCGCGGGCAAAGTGGGCACTTTGTGTAGGAGAAAAACTTAACAGGCGAAAGACTCCGCGGTGATATTTTCAGCAATCCCTTACGACGATGACCTAGAGGAGGCAAATAAACAAAGAGAAGAAAAAGCAAGTAAAAAGAAGGAAAACGTAAAGCAGCGGAGAACAGAGTGCGAAGAATAGAAAATCCTACTCTAGAAGAGCTGTTTTTGACAACAATGATAAAGACAACAGAGCCCATGTACTGCGAAGAAAAATTTTCAAAATTCAAGGCCAGAAGCGCAGTGGATTTGCTGCCATTGTGCTCCCTCTGGGACCACGAACTCGGTACAGTGTTGAGGAACACAAATTGGCTTTTTATGAAAAAAGTTTAAATAATTTAATTCGAATCATGCTTTGTAATAAAATTTATTTAGTTTTTTATTGAATCAGTTTTTGTCCCTTATTTTAGATTTAAAAACTAGTGGTCACTTTGCCCGCTAATGTCGGGCAAGGCGGCCACTTTGACACTTCGTGAAAACTGAATTGTTACGTACTTGATTTGATCTGAAGGTAATTAAACTACTCCATATTTTATTTCGATAGTTGCACGTTATAATCACTCATTTCTGTGCATTTCCGTCTATTGCTACTCAGCTTAAAAAAATTGGAATATCGTTGCCTGGCCACTTTGCCCAGCTCTCCCCCATTTCGAATCGACAAATGCAGTAGGTTGTTAAAACTTTTGTAAATTATCACTTCCTGACCACCCATATTTCGCCTCAACCAGTTTACATTACACGGTGAACTCATTCCAAAACTACGTGAGTCGGCCGGTGTGGCCGTGCGGTTAAAGGCGCTTCAGTCTGGAACCGCGTGACCGCTACGGTCGCAGGTTCGAATCCTGCTTCGGGCATGGCTGTGTGTGATGTCCTTAGGCTAGTTAGGTTTAAGTAGTTCTAAGTTCTAGGGGACTGATGACCACAGAAGTTAAGTCCCATAGTGCTCAGAGCCATTTGAACCAAAACTACGTGAAAAACAACACTTACAGTTTTGTTTCCAAATAATGTTCTCTTCTAGCACCACAAATAGCTAACGTAATACATCTTTATAGTTCAAGGAAAGAGAAATTGTTTACTAGAATGCTCGATGAATAATGATATAAAGTACTCACCTTTTTATTTGTGCTTAATACAGTGCTCGTCGTTTTGGTAGGACATGATCTCAGGCCTCAGGTTTTTTTAGTGACAAAGTGAAACCACTTTTTCCCGACATCGCAGCAGATGTTTTATTTCACATTTTAACTTGATACAACAGTAAAAATACACCATTCAGTATTTTAGCACTGAGGAGAGCTTTTTACTCGGTTTTTTTTTATGAGAGAAAAGACGTGCTGTAGGCGCACTGAAACAAACACTAGTGCGCATACCGACTGCCGGCAACTGACTGATAATGTGGCGCGTATTCAGCGTTATATGTTAAAACATGAACTTGTAGGATGTTCTAGCACCTGTATTGTTCAAATTAATGGTTATAATGACATCTGGTTTTTGTAGTATTAAAGATTTTATGCAGACTTATCTTTTTCACTCTTTTTAAACCCAAGAGAATAAAATAGTGGTAGAAGTTTTTGTACAAAGTTGGAAAAGAGGAATTTTGAGATTCTAAAAACGCCACGTGTAAAGGACGATGTACAGTGTTTGTTTTGATCCGAGACAACTAAATAACTGGAAAAGACGCATCGTACGAAGAATAAAATGTTTCTAAGAGAGAAGTTAATTTATTAAAGGGGACATATGTTTGTGCTACAACGGGTCAACTCCTAACAACCCCTCCTTCGTGGACGGGGTAAACTTTGTATTTTCGAATGGGAACACCCATTTTTATTGCATATTCGGATTCTGCATAAAAAAGACGTACAGTTTACTCAAATCATTGTTTCCCATTCGTGGTAGACGGCGCTGGAGCCTATAAATATCAGATGTATCTTTTTTTCTGAAATTAAGAAAGGACGCATTTGCTTCTACATTTCATTTACGATGTAAATGTAAACCTCTATGGCGCGTTGCAACGGTTCGCGCGGCTCCCCTCGTCAGAGGTTCGAGTCCTCCCTTGAGCAAGGATGTGTGTATTATCCTTAGCGTAAGTTAATTTAAGTTAGATTAAGTAGTGTGTAAGTCTAGGGACCGATGACCTCAGCAGTTTCGCCCCATAGAACTTATCCAGAAATTTCCAGATTTTCCTAAACCTGTGTGTTCTAACAGTCGTACCGTCTTGCTTGACTTCCGGAAGGCATTCGACAGCTCCGCACTGCCGCTTAATGAATAAAATTTGAGCGTATGGAATGTCAGAGCAATTTTGTGACTGGATTAAGGCGTTTCTAGCAAACAGAACACAGGATTATTATGAAGAAAATCCAGCTACACTGCTATGTAAATTGTTTATATTTTACCTAATTATCGATGAGCCCATTTCGGCAAATTGCAATCGTCAGGTGCTATGTAACGTCGTTGCTGTCATGTCCTGACTGTTTTAGAATTATTGCTTTCTCCAAGGTGTACAGTGGAGTTGTATGTCGGATAGTACTTGTTTTCCATGTATGCTTTTTTTCTGACAGCTTGGATGACAGTCATCAGAGCTCTTCAGACGTTAAAGTAACTTCTGGCGTGCCCCAGGGGAGAATTTTAGGACCATTTCGTTTTACAGTGTATATAAATTACCTAATTGATATCGTCGGAAGTCCGATGAGGCTTTTCGCGGATGATGCTGTTGTATATAGAGAAGTCGCGACGTTCGGAAATTGTAGTGAATTGCAGGAAGACGTGCAGAGTATCGGCGCATTGTGCAGGGTGTGGCAATAACGCTCAACATAAACATGTGTAACGTATAGAGAATACACAGAAAGACCATTTATTGTATTATTACACGACTGTAGAACAATCAAATGAAACAGTTACTTCCATAATATGTCTAAGAGTACGCGTGCAGATCGATTTGAAATGGAAGGACCACATGACGTTAATCGCGAGTAAGGCAGATGCCAAACTGAGATTCATTGGAAGAGTGCTCAGGAAACACAGTCTCTCATTTTTTTTTTTTTTTTTTTTTTTTTTTTTTCAGTCTTCTGTTTTGATGCGGCCCGCCACGAATTTCTCTTTTGAGCTGACCTCTTCATATCAGAGCAACGTACGTCCTCAGTGATTTTCTGGATGTGTTCCAGTCTGTATATTCCTCTGCAGTTTTTCACTCTACAGCTCCCTCTAGTACCATGAGAGTAATTCCCAGATGTCTTAACAGATGACCTATCATCCTCTCCCTTCTACTTCTCAGGGTTTTCCACATATTCCTTTCCTCACTGATTCTGCGCTGAACCACCTCATTCCTTATCTCCGTCCGTCAGTGGTCATCTTGCTCGCTAGGTAGCAGAATTCCTTAACTTGATCTACTTCATGATCATCAGTCCTGATGATAACTTTCTCGCTGTTCTCATTTCTGCTACTTTCATTACTTTCGTCTTTCTTCGATTTACTCTCAGTTCATACTCTGTACTCATTCCACTGAGCAAATCGTGTAATTCTTCTTCACTGTCACTCAGCGTAGCAATGTCATCAGCGAATCGTATCACTGATATCCTTTCACCTTGAATTTTAATTCCACTTCTGAACCTTTTCTTTATTTCCATCATTGCTTCTTCGATATACAGATTGAACAGTAGGAGCGAAAGACTACATCACTGTCTTATACCCTTTTTAATCCGAGCATTTCGTTCGTGGTCGTCCACTCTTATTATTCCTTGTTGGCTCTTGTACGTATTGTATATTACCTGTCTCTCCTATAGCTTTTTTCTCAGAATTTCGAACATCTTGCACCATTTTTACACGGTCGAACGCTTTTTCCAGATCGACAAATCCTATGAACGTGTCAGATTCATTTAGTAAGCTCGAAAGCGTGTCAGAGATGATCGACGAAGTCCAGTGGGAGGCGTTCTGCATTACGGTGTGGTTTATTGTTAAAATTCTGACAGCGTACGTTCTTAACACACTCAACAAATATATTGCTTCCCCCTACGTATATCTCGCGAAAAGACCATGGTAATAAAATCAGATAGACGATTACCAACGATATTCCCGCGAACTTTTCCCAACTGGAACAGGGAAGGAGGGAAGTCATAGTGATACACGATGTACCCTCCTCCACACACCGCAAGATGGCTTGAAGAGTATAGACAGAGATTCAAAATTTTTGGTAACATTTTTGGGAATAGCAGTCTTGTAATCTATATGAAATCAGTGAAAAGACAGTCTAGATCGCAATGGGTATTTTATTAAAAAGACGGGTTTCGGCCTAGGCTTAGGCAATCCTCAGACAGCACAATAAGCAGGAGGTGACGATGTATGGAACAGTGACTTGAACTCAGTCGCTGAAACTGAGCATACACGGAGATGTAGATACAGCTGTTCCTTCTGGAAGTACGAGCATCCGAGACAGAACAACGTTATCGCATTGCGCACAGAGTACCGTATTACTTTTTTTTCCGGTCATCAGTCTACTGAGTGGTTTGATGCGGCCCGCCACGAATTCCTTTTCTGTGCTAACCTCTTCATCTCAGAGTAGCACTTGCAACCTACGTCCTCAATTATTTGCTTGACGTATTCCAATCTCTGGCTTCCTCTACAGTTTTTGCCCTCTACAGCTCCCTCTAGTACCATGGAAGTCATTCCCTCATGTCTTAGCAGATGTCCAATTCCTGTCCCTTCTCCTTATCAGTGTTTTCCACATATTCCTTTCCTCTCCGATTCTGCATAGAACTTCCTCATTCCTTACCTTATCAGTCATTTTCAACATTCGTCTATAGCACCACATCTCAAATGCTTCGATTCTCTTCTGTTCCGGTTTTCCCACGGTCCAAGTTTCACTACCATACAATGCTGTACTCCAGACGTACATCCTCAGAAATTTCTTCCTCAAATTAAGGCCGGTATTTGATATTAGTAGACTTGTCTTGGCCAAAAATGCCTTTTATGCAATAGCGAGTCTGCTTTTGATGTGCTCCTTGCTCCGTCCGTCATTGGTTATTTTACTGCCTAGGTAGCAGAATTCCTTAACTTCATTGACTTCGTGACCATCAATCCTGATGTTAAGTTTCTCGCTGTTCTCATTTCTACTACTTCTCATTACCTTCGTCTTTCTCCAATTTAATCTCAATCCATACTGTGTACTCATTAGGCTGTTCATTCCGTTCGGCAGATCATTTAATTCTTCTTCACTTTCACTCAAGATAGCAATGTCATCAACGAATCGTATAATTGATATCCTTTCACCTTGTATTTTAATTCCACTCCTGAACCTTTCTTTTATTTCCATCATTGCTTCCTCGATGTACAGATTGAAGAGTAAGGGCGAAAGGCTACATCCTTGTATTACACCCTTCTTAATACGAGCACTTCGTTCTTGATCGTCCACTCTTATTATTCCCTCTTGGTTGTTGCACATATTGTATATGACCCGTCTCTCCCTATAGCTTACCCCTACTTTTTTCAGAATCTCGAACAGCTTGCACCATTTTATATTGTCGAACGCTTTTTCCAGGTCGACAAATCCTATGAAAGTGTCTTGATTTTTCTTTAGCCTTGCTTCCATTATTAGCCGTAACGTCAGAATTGCCACTCTCGTCCCTTTACTTTTCCTAAAGCCAAACTGATCGTCACCTAGCGCATTCTCAATTTTCTTTATTGCTGAGAAATGTCGAGGCTGCGAATTCCGGCCGTTAAGTTCAACAGCCCAGATGGGCTTGGAAGGCGCAAACCTAGTTTCATCAGATTAAGAGTGCGCGCCGAACCGGAACTCGAATGCGGAACCTTGCGTTTTGCGGGCAGCGCTGTTTCTCAGCGCGGTTTCTTGCAACGGCCCACAGCCGTGCCACAGTTGTGTGCCAGTATCTCTCCGGTGCGTTGCAAACGCTTTCCGAGGGTGTCCTGCGTACCTCACTGCACTAGCGGCCCCAGGGAGAATGAATGTGGCGGAAAGAGGCTTAGCCGAAACGTATAACAGGGACTATCCCGGAATGAATCTTCCGCTCTGCAGCCGAGTGTGTGCTTTTACGAAACTTCCTGACGGATAAAAACTGCTCACGGGACTGGGACGTGAACACGGAACTTTACTTTTCGCGGACACGCTGAGCAGCATAGCTTCGGTGCAGTTTGCAGAGTGGGGGAGATGTACGGGCAAACTGAAGCTATGAACAAAGATGACTGTCGTGCCTGGCGAGAAGGAAAATTTGAGTTTAGCATCAGGGCGAGATGAGATTTGTTTTGTTTGTTTATTGATATTCGGTTCCTTTACCATAATGCTACCTTCTTGTGTACCCACGTATGTTACTAGATGGCTAAGAATGTCACATAATTCCAGTTGCACGTTGCCTATGTAACGGTTTGCAGGGGCAAAAAAATTTTATATTCAGTATTTCATATAACTAGTATCGCTTGCGCCAAAATTCGATCAATTGAGTCAGTGGGCCTGATCTGTGATTAAAAAACAGTCATGTATCTTAAAGTGATATACTCCATGTAAAACTGTATCTGAAATTTTAGACTCAGAAATGACCGATGACAAATGCTGCAGTTTAGCTACGAGTATTCTTGAAATAATACATTTAGTTCTCTTAAATTGTTCAATTATTTGAAGTGAGTCCTTGATACAGTGCGTTGGAAAATAAATCCTCGTGTTAACGGAAGCAAATTAATTTTACCGCGTGAAACCACCTCAGATGCGAAATGAACTGCATTACAAAATTTTCACTGTAAATTCATAAAACCGCAATTGTAACTCTCACAGCACTAGTTAACACATTTAAACTTTTTTTCTGCATCTGGTTCGTAAATGGGTGGATTTACCTGATTTTGGGATGATGAATACGCTGGTAAAATCAATTTTTCTCTATGATGTCATATTTCCTAGATACACAGCAGAATAAAAAATTGAAATAGAGAAAATTGACACAATTAAGCCAAACAAAAGTACACATTCAGAACGTTTAAAATCAATACTATTTTGCATGTATATATGAGCATGATGCCAATAAAAGTCCAAATATGACTTCCTTATAGGCCATTCCTGACTGTATAGTGGTTCTTGGTGTCACGGCTGTCCCAAAGGCACAAGAAGCAGCATTATTTTGTGAATCCAGCCTGTAAACCTGTAAGGAGTGCAACAACTTCAAAATCACAGCAAAGCTGCCAGTCATGATCCTTGTATTTGATTGCCTCTAGCAGCAAAGCCATGGTTTCATAAATTTTTTCATGTCTACTGCGTAAGCCAAATGTACCGATGGAAATGCATTGCCATTATGCAGTAGTACTGCTTTCAATCTAGTTTTACTGGAGTCAATACATAGTCGCCACTCCTGTGGATTATGGTGTACACCTAGCTGCATCATCGGACCATTGACATCTCTACATACACACACTGAATTCTGCATATCGAAATATTGAGCGAAGGAAACACCTCTTGATCTGAAACAGGAAATTTTTGTCCCTGGAGGTAGAAGGTTCCGTTGTTGCAGTCTCGACCCCAAGAGTTCAGCTTGTTGTTTCGAAGGTTTTAGGCCGCGAACCAAATAGTTCAGTTCCTTTGATTAAAGAGCTGAGGTGAAGTGTCATGATATTGAGGGCAGTACTCTTCTGCATGTTCAGTACTTTCTGATTCACTTGACATGGTGTCCGGTTCCGTGGATTTCAACTTACGGACAGGAACAGGCAACCCCTCGTCATGGGGCACAGGCAAATACACTGAAGATACATTTGGATACTTTAATTTATGTCTAGTTTTGCTTGAATGTCCGGAAATATTTGTAAGACATAAGTTACAGTCTGAATAATGATCTTTAGGCTCACACCATCGAAACAGCGAATGGCATGGCTCGGCCTTTTCCTTTAAACCACTCGGTTAAGGTTGTAGTACCGGTTATGCAGGCAATATGAGCTGCGAAACTTTCATCTTGATCACCAACAGGACAATAAAAATACAATTTATATGCCTTCGTATCCAAATCAGTGATTGGTTTTTTTCGGACTTTTGGAATGAATTTCCCACAAACGTAACAAAAGTTGTCGGGGTGGCTTAGACAGCAACGAGATTCACTAGTTGGCATTTTTCTTTGTGTAAGTTTTAAAAACAAAAAGTTTGCTGTATCTTTCACAGGAAACACTCGCTGAGAATCTCTTTCACACCACTGGATTACCACGCCAACCATTTACTGACGATTTGTAGATCTTCTAGCACTCCTCTGCAAATCAAAAACAAACAATTAAACATCAAAAGACAAGAACAGCAAAAAGCGAAATACTGAATACGAAAAATAAAAAAAAATTTTTAAACTCAGAAGTGGTACGTGCTAGAACATTTTGAAAGGTATATTCGAATTCTACACACAAAAATACATACTAGTTGATGTATCACGTCCCAGAAAATAATTATTTGGAATTACGTTCAGTGCACATTTAAATGTATCTTTCAAAACAGCGATAGGATTGTCGTTATCACCCTCCATACTATTCCTACTATTTTTTCTACAAAAAATTTTCTCTCTCCTGCTCTTCGTCTTTGTCTGATCCTTCTGTGTTCTTCTTTGAGGCATACCCTAAAACAATAGTTTCCGTATAATAAAGGAAGCCGTAGCTATTCAGAATTAAGAAACTGAAAATTTGGAACACTTCAAATTTTGTGGTGACGGCGGCAAACGAATACAAAAGTTGGGTCCGTTTACTCTTAGACGAAAGAAAGTGAAAAAATATATGAAAAAAACGATTGTTGGCCTTGACGGGTTCGTTACTCCGTTTCGCTTTCCACTGCTGATAACATCAACGACGTAGAAGTTGTGGCGTTGTAGCTGCCAGGCAAGCGTGTGTTACTGCAAAATGTACTATCGGCAACATTTAAACTTTAAAATACTTAGAACGTGATTTCACGAAAAGTTGCTACTTCGTGTGTCATTTCTACCATAGCACGTGATCGGTACACAGGGCAGAAGTTGGTAATACAATAATTTACACAGCCGGCCGGGGTGGCCGTGCGGTTCTAGGCGCTACAGTCTGGAACCGCAGGACCGCTACGGTCGCAGGTTCGAATCCTGCCTCGGGCATGGATGTGTGTGATGTCCATAGGTTAGTTAGGTTTAAGTAGTACTAAGTTCTAGGGGACTGATGACCTCAGAAGTTAAGTCCCATAGTGGTCAGAGCCATTTGAACCATTTAAGCAATTTACACATGGCAGAAGTTGGTAGCACATCAACAATTTTCGATATTCAAGTACTGGAGATTTTAATGTGCGATAGAGAAAGTATCATCAGTAATCTGAATATGAAAGCATCTTATTCCTTTTACCACTCTTAATGGCAACATACACACATGATTTTTTCTTCGTTCACATCAGTGGCGAAGTACCTTTCTAATTATATAAGTTTCATTGTTGTATAACTAATATTAAAAATAATTACTTCAAATTTCGTGTTCACGTATTAATATTATTGTACTTCACCGAATTTGAGAAGGTCTCATAATCTACTCATTAAGATATTCGAGACAAGAAGTCAGTTATTAAAGTTAGAAACTGTGGATATGTTACGAGGCAGCGTAACTCTGGGCGTGCAATTTACCCTGACTATATTCATCTAGTATTTGAGAATGAGAGTACTTTAGCGACTTGCAGCAAACATCACAGATAAGTTCAAATCTTTTCGGAACTGTTTCTCTCTGACACCCCTGACAAAATAATAAAAGGAAAAAAGTTTGCCTCTCTCTAGATTTTCGCTTACCACATCTTCCTTCCATCTTCCTTGATTATTCTTTCGCAGTCGGCCAATCATAATTAAGTAAGTGTTTATTTTCTTAGTCCACAAACGGTTGACGAATGCTTTAAGAAGCAGATCACAAAATTTATTGCTTAGTGGTACAACTCTATTTCTCCAAAATGGTGAGACTGCAATTTGGTACAGAAAACTGTCGTATACCCAAGAGATAACGTAAAAGGGATGCAAATGATCAAACCGAACGTAATGATGAGAGAGCCGCAATTGTATTTCAATTATTCCGAGACACACATAGTGATGTGTGGTTGGACAAGCTTTTGGTCCCTGTCATCCTTGAGACCATTCTGATAGATTGTACGTATACTGCACAGCCGAAACTGTACAGTAACAGAGGGAAGAGGATTTTACTTCTAAAACTGACAGTCAGCATTCGTAGTAGAATGTTGGCACTGAGAGTGCAAAAATGAACTACACTTAGTAAACGGGCTGATGACGCATTTTTGTTGGGAAGGGCAAGTGGTGCACTAGGTACCCACCAAGGGTTGAAGGCTATGCCCTTTGCCATTCGTCGTCTTGTTCCGGAAAATAAAAAAAGAGGTGTATGCGAGGTATCGATTGCCATCCATGTGCTGATACAACCACCAGGTGCATAACCAAAGCAGAAAAGAAAAATATCACCCAGATGAACTTGTGAAGCAATTTGCGTGAAATGCAAGGGTTCGCGTTTGAATCCCGGTAGATAGTATTTTAATTTATTTAATTTAAATTATATTTGCTTTGAGATGTGTACACATCGCCCGTCGCTGTCATTATTGGTCAATCTACCAAAAATTTTCGAGAATAGGAAGCGAGACACTTAAGCAGTAGTTGAGATTTGCTATTTGGGGAGCTAAAGAACTGATGACGGTGGAAGTAAAGAGTGTATAAAATGTAGACTGGGAATAGCAAGAAAGGCGTTTCTGACTAAGAGAACTTTGTTATCGTCAAGTATAGACTTAAGTTTTAGGAAGTATTTTCTGAAGCTGTTTGTCTGGAGTGCAGCTATGTACGGAAGTGAAACATGGACGATAAACAATCGAGACAAGAAGCGAACAGAAGCTTTTGAAATGTGGTGCTACAGAAGATTGCTGAAGATTAGATGGGTAGATCACGTAACTAATGAGGCGATACCGAACAGAATTGGTTAGAAAAGAAATTTACGACACAACTTGACTAAAAGGAGGAGTCCGTTGATACGCCGCGTTCTGAGACATCAAGGAACCACGAATTTACTATTGGAAGGAAGTGTGTATGTGGGGGAGGGGGGATAAAAATCGTAGAGGGAGACCAAGAGATGAATAAAGTAAGCGGATTCAAAAGGATGTAGTTTGCAGGAGTTATTTGGAGATGAAGAGGCTTGCACGCAGGATAGAGTAGATGGAGAGCTGCATAAAACTAGTCTTCAGACTGAAGACCACAACAACAACAGCTTCACTTTAGGTGAGATAAATCGGAACATGGTGCTGTCATTCCAAGTTTAGTAACAACGGAGGTTCCGATGAAGAGTGAAACATTTAGTGTGCTCAGGCTCCCAAGTTTTTCTTTACTTGTTTACTCGAACTAGACTGGATAGCTCTCCCCGCTGTAGGAAATTGAGAGTGGCGGAGTGGATTCGTTTGTTAGTAGAGAAACGTTAACTATAGAAGCATTTTTTTTAGTGAAATGCGCCTGTGAACGACGATACAAGAGGTATCTCTAACGCAGCTTGTCGAAAATGGGCAAATGAATCGGCTGAAGTGGTTCACGAAAATCGCGGAAAGCATCAACCGGAGTCAGAATGAATTCCCAATATTTCCGTAGCGAGAACCATCGAAATGTTTTTGCGCCGACGAACGGTCTTCCACATATTTCCGCATCCGTACTCAATTATTTGCAGCACACGCGCTATCACACCCGAGTTAGTGCGCGATAGGAGATGTAGTACAACCGGCAACGGATCTATGGGGCTGGCGAGGTGCCAACCCGATCGGCTGTTATCTCGCCGTTGGGTTGCGAGTGGACGGATCACGCCCGCTGAAATGCTCTTATTGTCACATTTGTCTCTCGTTTCCACACGTCATTGCGGAACGGATCTGGGCGAGTGTTTTTTTTTGTGCTTTTATCTGAATTCCAAACTCGCCGATATTAGCGGAATAAACACCTTTTCTCGCTAGCTTACGTCTGACGCATTCTTGATGTTAGAGGAATGCATCGATTTCGATTTTTTTTTTTATCCTCCACATGCAACTGGCGGTTTTTATATATGGGCACTGTAGCAATTTCCTAATACTCTTCTACTGGCTGCTGTTGCGAATGTGACTCGCAGGGCGCATATCGCAACAACGAATGGATATAAACAGATAGAAAGAAGAAGGTTTTAAGGTCCCGTCGAAAAACCAGTCAGAAACGCAGTTTGAACTTGATTAGTCAAGAATGGAAGCTGCACTAGGCCAGGTGCGTTTCAAGTGGAGCATCTCGGAATTTGCCACAGTGGATTCAGCGATACGACGGAAAACCTAATTGTGAGTGGGTGGACGGGGATTTGGTCCTTCACCACCCGAATCCAAGTGCAATGTGCCACATTCGTCCAACAGTTGCTGTTAAGGAAGGATAGGAATAGAGCAATCAGTCGCAATGCCACTGGTGTTATACTTGTATATCCAGATTTCAGCTAAAAATAGCCATCTTCAGTGCTTAAATACAAGGATATTACAGAATCAAACTTGGCTTATGTACACAATAAGTAAAACACCACGTTGTCGAATAGCAGTGATCCATTCTAGTCAATATACCATTTGGGTGTGTTACGATCCAACAAACTCGCAGCACTACATTTCACCATATGACTTTACGGGCGTGTACGCAGAAGGAAACAACTTGTTGTTTACATAAGTCCAGCAGCCTCAGTGTGCAACATTAGTAAAAAGTAACGACTTCTATACTACAAAAATAGCTAACCCAGTTTAAATAAGACAGTAGCTTACACCCCTGGTTTTAATAATTAAAATCAGCAAGTAAATTTGCATGTCATGTTTAAAATGCATCAACAAATTTTTTTTTACAGTGTCTTTATTCATTTATTAGTGGTGAAGGGATTCACCAAATGTTATGCAAAAGATCATTAATAGGTTCATACAACTGTCATATACAGAACTGTTACACCACATTAGAACTAAAAAATTAAAAAATTTTTGAAGATAATCTTGATAAAATGTATTTCCGTACCAATCTGAAATTCGAAGAAAGCTAAAATCTAGCGTAGTCACCCTTATCATAGTGGTAAAATGGTCCACTAAATAGTTAATATAAAAGAAACATAAAACAGAAAACCGTTTTTATGAAGATTTGTTAACATCGTAATAAAATACTGAAGATCCACATGACAAGGCTAATTTAATTAGATACTTTTAATAAAACCATACAAACGTCCTCTAGTGAAGTACATTTCTTACATAGCGTATGGTGTAGGTCCAGTTACGGTACGCTGCTTGCATAGAACAATATAACTATTCGCCTTATATCTAGACACTAATAGTTGAATGGTGTTTTACTCCTTTGGTGGTAAAATCGATATAACGTTGGATACTACCAAAATGCCGCGCGGAGTGGACGCGCGGTTTGAGGCGCAATGTGACGGATTGCGCAACCCCTCCTGTCGGAGGTTCGAGTCCTTCCGTCGGGCATGGGCGTGTGTGTTGTTCTTAGCATAAGTTAGTTTAAGTTGTGTGTAAGTCTAAGAACCGATGACCTCAGCAGTTTGGTCCCTTAAGAATTCACACATTTGAACAGTACCAAAAAATATGCTCTCACATACTATAATGCCTAATGTCATCGTATTAAAGGCAGACCAAAATTTCCGTATTGTTTCCCTCCGGGACCACGACGTCTTCTGTCTCGAAGCAGGAGACTGTCAAAGAGCTCCCGCTCATAGAGCGGGTGAACATCAGATGTTGTCAGGCGGCAGTATATCTCCATCTCCTCCAAGAGGTCCACGAATCTGCCATTCTCTGCTTTGTGTAACAATCTGACACGACATCACAATGGGAAGGTTGTGTCCATTTTCAATCAGGTGGGCAGCGAAGTTGGATTTCTCAACTTTATCGTGCCTAACCAAAGCTGCATGCTCACCAAACCTGATCTGAAGTCTTGAAACTGATTACTGTGTTCCTATCCTTCCTTAATTAGCGTGCAATCGCTGTGCACATCGGCTCCTTACGGAATCAAAATTGGTTCGGTTGTTGTCAGTCTGAAGCCTGGTTTGATGCGGCTCTCCGTGCTAAGTTATCCTGTGCAAGTTTCTTCCATCTCCGAAGAACTACTACAGCTATCCATTTCGGCCTGCTTAAGTGTAGCCAAGCTTTGGCCTCCCTCTACAATTTTTAACCCTTAAATTTACTCCCATCACCAAACCGACGGTTCCTTCATGCCTCTGCTTGTGTCCAATCAATTGATCCATCCATTTAATGGAGTTCCCCATAAATTTCTTTCTTCCCCATTGCGGTTTACTAGCTCCTCACTATGTTATTTGATCAACTTACCTAACTTCCAAGATTATTCTGTAGCACCAAATTTGGGAAGCTTTTATTCTTTTCTTGTCAGAACTGCTAATCATCCATGTTTCACTTCCGTAAAAAGCTACACCTCAGACGAACACCTTCAAAAAACACTTCCTAACACTTAATTTCGTATTCGATTTTAACAAATTTCCCTGTGTCATAAATGCTTTTCTTCGCTATTCCCATCCTGCATTTTGTATCAGCCATCGTTAGTTATTTTTCTGCCGCACAGAAAAGCCCATCAACTGCTTTTAGTGTCTCATTTCCTAATGTAATTCTGTCAGTCTCTCCTGATTTAATTGGACTACATTCCAGTACTCTTATTTTACTTTAGTTTACAACCTCCTTTTAACACACAATCTATTCCGTTCATCTGCTCTTCCAAATCTTCTGCATCTCTGACAATTGTATTATGGTCAGCAAACCACAAAGCTTTTATTTGTTCTACCTGAACTTTAATTGCCTTTCTAAACTTCTCTTTGGCTTCCTTTAGTGGTTGCTTGTTTCTGTTGTTGATGCAATTGTGTGTTCACAACGCCCTGCTGTGAACAGAGGAAGCAAGTTCCGTCTACTGACTCACAGCACCGACCGGCGAGAGGCGCTACCGAAGGAACAAGCCGCGCTTTCGTTTCGCAGTGCTGGTTGGCACTGCACGTGTATTTAATATACTCTGATTATAATTACTTGTCGGTTGACGCTTCACAGTTTGGAACTGGGTTCCTTCAACCAGAGCGCTCAACGTCACAACCGAACTTCTCGCCGTTGCCAAACTGCCACAACAGTTGCATCGTTCACTTCCAATTGCTTCCCGGCTTCCTTTCTTGATATGTTTGGAATTTTAGATCCCGGTTCGTGGGCCTACCACTTTGATTTTGCATTTTATCAGACATGATAACACACACACACAAAATGGTTCAAATGGCCCTGAGCACTATGGGACTTAACATCTGAGGTCATCAGTCCCCTAGAACGTAGAACTACTTAAACCTAACCAACCTAAGGACATCACACACATCCATGCCCGAGGCAGGATTCGAACTTGAGACCGTAGCAGTCGCGCGGTTCCGGACTAAAGCGCCTAGAACCGCTCGGCTACAGCGGCCCACCCACCCACACACACACACACACACACACACACACACACACACACACACACACACACAAAACGATGTTCACAAAATACGCACCTGTCATAAACAACACTGATCAAACGCTACTGGATTCTTTGGCACAAGACGCGATTCAGCGTCAGATGTACATCATCACAGAGATCGACCTACTTGAGGCAAGCTTCGTGCGTGACGACAAACTTATAGAGCCGAGGCCTACGAGAAAGACAGGTAGTCCTGAATTCGCTCGCCCGTTCAGCTCAGAAGACAAAATGCGTTTCTAAACGTGTTAACTCGCACCTGGGCGTGTAAATACTAACGAGAATTGCATCTTCCACAGGAATCTGCTATTATGAAGCCTTACTGATTAACAGTACTGCAGCAGAATTTAATTTACTATCAATACTCGATAAAAATGGCATAACGGATTGTTTATAGCATTTAGTCTCTTCTACTTAACAGTACTCATTACATGCTGGAAGTGGTGCCTTATGCAACCGATGATAATTTTAGTATGATTTGATTTTATTGTACGCCAGTACAGCCGTAACAAATTATAAGTAGACCCATGGACTTCTCAACATTGTAGGATTATTAACAGTAAGATTCCATAATAGCAGATTCCAGTAGAAGATTTAGTGTTCGTTTGTACGGACACGCCTAGTTACGAGTTAACAGGTATCGAAACGTAGTTTGCCTGCTGATTTGAGCGAGCGAGCGATCGCAGGACTGCCTCTGTGACGTACGCGCCTTGTTTAGAGAGCAGCAAATCATTGTTGTCCGGATAGACATAAATATAACGGACGGAGGTGTGGTGTAACGGTTACGATACGTTCTTCATACTGCTCGAATCCCGTTACATGCACTGAAATTTTTTGTTTGTAACTCTCATCAAAATGGTTTTGATTATTATTTTTGTGCAATAAATTCACCTACTTGGTATGAAATGTAATTTTTTATTTGTAATACTTTGCTGCGTCATTTTCATCATCGTATTGACAGTTTTATTTGCTCTTACTTGTTTCTTTCGGTCATTCTTCTTTCGTTTGGAATCTGCATCTGTCGTATTATAACCTGTGACCAGGACTGCTCTCGATTGGTAACGCAGGAGCTCGTGTAGCCAGTGTGAGGATAGTTTCAGGTAGCCAGTGCAAACGAGAAACTACAGTTTGCTTTTAGCACTCAAACTGAATTTTTTCTATCTTCAATTCGCTCAACAGTAGACTGGCTGGGTGAGATGAAGATATGTGAACACAAAATAAGCAGTCTTGCATATGCGGATGACTTAGTTGTCATGGCAGATTCGATTGAAAGTTTGCAGAGTAATATTTCAGAGCTAGATCAGAAATGTAAGGACTATGGTATGAAGATTAGCATCTCCAAAACGAAAGTAATGCCAGTGGGAAAGAAATATAAACGGATTGAGTGCCAAATAGGAAGAACAAAGTTAGAACAGGTGGACGGTTTCAAGTACTTAGGATGCATATTCCCACAGGATGGCAACATAGTGAAAGAACTGGAAGCGAGGTGTAGCAAGGCTAATGCAGTGAGCGCTCAGCTACGATCTACTCTCTTCTGCAAGAAGGAAGTCAGTACCAAGACTAAGTTATCTGTGCACCGTTCGATCTTTCGACCAACTTTGTTGTATGGGAGCGAAAGGTGGGTGGATTCAGGTTACCTTATCAATAAGGTTGAGGTTACGGATATGAAAGTAGCTAGGATGATTGCAGGTACTAGTAGATGGGAACAATGGCAGGAGGGTGTCCACAATGAGGAAATCAAAGAAAAACTGGAAATGAACTCTATAAATGTAGCAGTCAGGGCGAACAGGCTTAGATGGTGGGGTCATGTTACACGCATGGGAGAAGCAAGGTTACCCAAGAGACTCATGGGTTCAGCAGTAGAGGGTAGGAGGAGTCGGGGCAGACCAAGGAGAAGGTACCTGGATTCGGTTAAGAATGATTTTGAAGTAATAGGTTTAACATCAGAAGAGGCACCAATGTTAGCACTGAATAGGGGATCATGGAGGAATTTTATAAGGGGGGCTATGCTCCAGACTGAACGCTGAAAGGCATAATCAGTCTTAAATGATGATGATGATGATTCAATTCGCTCCTAGAGGTTAGCTTTAATCGCAGTGAACAAATCGAGCGTGATTAATAGTTTTGCAGCAGATTATTAACCGCAGTTTTGTCGGATAAATTGCGCATCACGACGTTAGAGTCAGAGTAGGACATAAGTTTAAATTGGAGGCTACAAAACGCGTCGTCTATTGCACTTCAGCCATTGGTAGCTTAAAATCAGCTGTCGACAGGACCTGTCGCTTCCCGTCGTACTAGGGCTGTTGATAAAATATCGGTATATAGATATTTTTCCAAAAAAACGATATGGACCGGCGATACTTTTTTCGCGATATATCGACGTCTCATTGGCAATATCGAGACCCGATTTTTTTTTATCCCGCCTGGATAGGCGGCGCGTGGGTCTGCTCCTGAAAAGTGAAGGGTAGGCCGAATGTAGGAAGCTAGGAGGAGCAGGTGAGGTAGAACACTTGGTACTGGAATTAAAAGTGGCCGCACAGGCTATTAGTAGTTGGACAAGTATCTTTGAAGCAACAAAGTCTGTAAGGCTAGCCCCCTACGAAGTTGCTTGGTCGTCGGCTCGGAATCAAACGGGCTGACAAGGGGAGGCCGCCAATAGTGAAATTCAGATTCGATTCATACTGCGCATAATAAAAGCTCATGGCCAGAGGTGTAATGTGGCAAAGCACCAAGATGCACTTCTCAGCCGTTGTCGAGAAAATAGACAGTTAAAAGAAACCGTTGCGGTGAAATACGCTCTACGATTAGTAGTTTTCCACAGCGTCGTGGCACAGCGGTAAGCGCTCGGGTTCGTAATCCGAAGGTCGCCGGATCGAATCTCGCGCATGCAACATTTTTTTTTAGTATTTGTTTTTTGTAATTCAAATATATATATATATATATATATATATATATATATATACACTCCTGGAAATTGAAATAAGAACACCGTGAATTCATTGTCCCAGGAAGGGGGAACTTTATTGACACATTCCTGGGGTCAGGTCCATCACATGATCACACTGACAGAACCACAGGCACATAGACACAGGCAACAGAGCATGCACAATGTCGGCACTAGTACAGTGTATATCCACCTTTCGCAGCAATGCACGCTGCTATTCTCCCATGGAGACGATCGTAGAGATGCTGGATGTAGTCCTGTGGAACGGCTTGCCATGCCATTTCCACCTGGCGCCTCAGTTGGACCAGCGTTCGTGCTGGACGTGCAGACCGCGTGAGACGACGCTTCATCCAGTCCCAAACATGCTCAATGGGGGACAGATCCGGAGATCTTGCTGGCCAGGGTAGTTGACTTACACCTTCTAGAGCACGTTGGGTGGCACGGGATACATGCGGACGTGCATTGTCCTGTTGGAACAGCAAGTTCCCTTGCCGGTCTAGGAATGGTAGAACGATAGGTTCGATGACGGTTTGGATGTACCGTGCACTATTCAGTGTCCCCTCGACGATCACCAGTGGTGTACGGCCAGTGTAGGAGGTCGCTCCCCACACCATGATGCCGGGTGTTGGCCCTGTGTGCCTCGGTCGTATGCAGTCCTGATTGTGGCGCTCACCTGCACGGCGCCAAACACGCATACGACCATCATTGGCACCAAGGCAGAAGCGACTCTCATCGCTGAAGACGACACGTCTCCATTCGTCCCTCCATTCGTCCCTCCATTCACGCCTGTCGCGACACCATTGGAGGCGGGCTGCACGATGTTGGGGCGTGAGCGGAAGACGGCCTAACGGTGTGCGGGACCGTAGCCCAGCTTCATGGAGACGGTTGCGAATGGTCCTCGCCGATACCCCAGGAGCAACAGTGTCCCTAATTGGCTGGGAAGTGGCGGTGCGGTCCCCTACGGCACTGCGTAGGATCCTACGGTCTTGGCGTGCATCCGTGCGTCGCTGCGGTCCGGTCCCAGGTCGACGGGCACGTGCACCTTCCGCCGACCACTGGCGACAACATCGATGTACTGTGGAGACCTCACGCCCCACGTGTTGAGCAATTCGGCGGTACGTC
The DNA here is from genome assembly GCF_021461385.2 of Schistocerca piceifrons. Classification (NCBI taxonomy): domain Eukaryota; kingdom Metazoa; phylum Arthropoda; class Insecta; order Orthoptera; family Acrididae; genus Schistocerca; species Schistocerca piceifrons. The sequence goes on from NC_060139.1 coordinate 1,035,303,396, forward strand.
CACCCGGCCTCCCGCATGCCCACTATACGCCCTCGCTCAAAGTCCGTCAGCTGCACATACGGTTCACGTCCACGCTGTCGCGGCATGCTACCAGTGTTAAAGACTGCGATGGAGCTCCGTATGCCACGGCAAACTGGCTGACACTGACGGCGGCGGTGCACAAATGCTGCGCAGCTAGCGCCATTCGACGGCCAACACCGCGGTTCCTGGTGTGTCCGCTGTGCCGTGCGTGTGATCATTGCTTGTACAGCCCTCTCGCAGTGTCCGGAGCAAATATGGTGGGTCTGACACACCGGTGTCAATGTGTTCTTTTTTCCATTTCCAGGAGTGTATATATACATTATTACATATATAAAATTTCCGGCAATCAGTTGCAACAATTATGCATATAATAAGTTGTTGAAAGTTGTCTGTCGTGGAAAAACTGGCGACTTCGAACATGATTATGTTTTCCACAAAGTTGTATTTCACAAATGTTATTGTCTTATTGTCTTCGTAATGTTTACCACGTATAGTTAACGGAAGACGTAGAAACGATATTCCGAAACGAATACCTATAGTGTAAGTCAAACGTTCGAATTAGAATAGAGACCCCACGATATATATATACATATATATTTGAATATGTATATATTTGAATTACAAAAAACAAATACTAAAAAAAAAGGGTTGCATGGCGCGAGATTCGATCCGGCGACCTTCGGATTACGAACCCGAGCGCTTACCGCTGCGCCCCGACGCTGTGGAAAATTATTAATCGTAGAGAGTATTTCACCGCAACGGTTTCTTTTAACTGTCGATTTTCTCGACAACGGCTGAGAAGTGCATCTTGGTGCTGTGCCACATTACACCTCTGGCCATGAGCTTTTATTATGCGCAGTATGAATCGAATCTGAATTTCACAATTGGCGGCCTCCCCTTGTGAGTCTGGAGAGGCGCTCGTAAAGCTGCACAGCGCCGGCTAGAGGGCGCTGTCGCCCGTGTTTGTGTCGCAGTGCCAACCTAAGAACTTGCACCTACGCCGTGGCATCGTAGCTATCGATACCACATTTTTATTTTATATTATATTTTTTCGCAATTTTCGATAAATCTTTTAAATTGTAGTAGACATAATTTCACTTTCACTGTGTGAAGGAGTCTTTCTACCTTTTGAGCTTTGATCACGTCCAGTCTTTCTCTTTGACTCTGCGAAGCAAGTGCAGGTGGCACTAACAAGGGAACCTCCCCATCACATCCCCCTCAGATTTAGTTATAAGTTGGCACAGTGGATAGGCCTTGAAAAACTGAACACAGATCAATCGAGAAAACAGGAAGAAGTTGTGTGAAACTATGAAAAAAAAAGCAAAATATACAAACTGAGTAGTCCATGTGTACGATAACCAACATATAGGATACAGCGAGCAAAGGAGCGCCGTGGTCCCGTGGTTAGCGTGAGTAGCTGCGGATCCAGGGGTCCTTGGTTCAAGTCTTCTCTCGAGTGAAAATTTTACTTTCTTTATTTTCCCAAAGTTATGATCTGTCCGTTCGTTCATTGACATCTCTGTTCACTGTAATAAGTTTAGTGTCTGTGTTTTGCGACCGCACCGCAAAACCGTGCGATTAGTAGACGAAAGGACGTGCCTCTTCAATGGGAACCGAAAACATTTGATCGCAAGGTCATAGGTCAACGGATTCCTCACGGGAAAAGAGTCTGATATATTCTATACGCCACTGGTGACGGCATGTGCGTCACATGACAGGAATATGTTGTCGACCCACCTAATTTGTACACTTGGCGAATGGGTAAAAGGATTCTTCTACGTAGCCCGATTTAGGTTTTCTTGTGGATGTGATAATCACTCCCAAAAAAGTGATAAAAATATAAGAGTTTGTCACGTAAACTGAAAATAAAAAATTAAAATTTTCACTTGAGGAAAGGCTTCAACCCACGACCTCTCGTCCCACAGCTGCTAACGCTAACCATGGGACCAAGGCGCTCCTTTGCTTACGCTTTCCTAGATGTTGCCTATACTGTGCATGGACTACTCAGTTTGTGTATTTTGCTTATTTTTTTCATAGTTCCACACAACTTCTTCCTGTTTTCTCGATTGATCTGTGTTCAGTTTTTCAAGGCCTATCCACTGTGCCAACTTATAACTAAATCTGAGGGGGGTGCGATGGGGAGGTTCCCTTGTAATAGTAGTCCGACTGTCCGACTGCACAGTGGGGGGGGGGGGGGGGGGTGAATGTAATGTAATGACAAGATTTCCGATGTGAAGAAACAGCACACCAGTTGCGTTTGCAGAAATGAACAAGCAGGGAAGTCGGCATGAAGTTTTCCCGACAAATCCGATGTGTGACAAAACCGAACGACGGACCCATCGGACATCTTTTGTTGTGCCACTTACATGCAGTTACCTGTTCTTAGGGAAGTGGTTATCGCGAAGCGTGGTCTTGCGTCGTTTTCATTTCAATTCTTCCTCTAAGGGGCGGTAATTAGACTGCTAGCTCGTTGATGTACAGTATATCTAATAATAAATCAATACGGAAATATACAGCTCTAAAACCGGCCGTGTATTTACAATGTGCAGCCGATATATCTATAGGCAGGTAAGTCTATATTTCTACGTCTATGTATCGATATCTTTCCAGACCTATCGGGGATCGATAATTATGTTTTTCTAACGATATATCAGATTCTCTATATTTTCAAAAACATCAACAGTCCTAACTTCGCATCTCACGGCGGCCGCTTCGAACAATGCTCCGAGTTAGCACTTCTTAAGTGACCTGCCGTGTCATCTTCAATTAATGGCGTCTTCTGGTTGCAGTATGGGAGAGCGTGGAGTCAGCGCACAGCTCTCTCGGCCGTTACCGGCTTTGCAAACCATGGAGCCGCTGCTTCTCACTCAGGCAGCTCCTGAGCTGGCATCATCAGGCTGAGTGCACCCCGTCCCAGTACTCCCGACAAAGAAAAATCCCAGGAAGTAGCAGGAACCGAACCCTGGTCACTTGATGAAATGACACCAAGCGCTGCTATACGCCTCTCAAATTTAAACATTAACCGGTAATTCACGGAGGTATGTTCCGTGTATACAACTAAATCAAAGGCAGTTTGTTTATTGCTATACCAGTTTCGTTTCTGTGTGTTTGTGAAGCATCTTCAGTGGCGTTTCACACATGTTTCTTTTTATACATATAAGTAATGTATTATGAAGTAGTTACAATATGTTACATTTTGTGATTTTTTTTCCCTGTGTTTTCCAGATTAGAATCAACATTTGTAGCACACATTTCGTGATGTGAAATTATCGATCCGTGTTACTTACGTTTTCCAATGCTGAAGAAGAGAATAGCGTGTGGCAATAAACCAACTGCCTTCCATTAAGCTGCATAGACGGAACATACCTCCATAAATTTTGAAGCAAGTAGGGATCGACGAAATACAGAAAAAATGGCGATTAACCGGTAAATACAATGTGTGTGTGTACACGTAATAGTACGTTACATCACACAATGATAATACAATAATGACAATAATAACAGTAGTAGTGATCACCAAAAAAACCAAACCAAGTTGGTTTAAGGAAACGCAGAAGGGCTTAAAAGAGCTCGAAATCACAGAAAATATATTCGCAAAAAGATTTACAAGGAAAAGATGTTCCGAATCAAAACCAAACGAACGACCTAAATGTCCGAAGAAGAAAGGAAAACAATATCACAAAGAATGATATAATACTGGGGTAATACATAGGCACAGAAAATTAGAAGATGATTGATCTAACATAGCCCAAAGTTGAGTGAAACCAAAAATGATTATATCAATTATAGTGAGTACTCAATCTCATCTAGACCAAAAGAAATTTACAGCATAACACAAGGGATCTGTTGATAGGACATTAGGTGAGCCATCAACATATAGTTAATTTATAAAAGGTCCACCTGTTGCCAAGGTTGTTTCGACTATGCTGTAGAAATTTTGCTGGGAAGTCCTTACACATCCTGCATAATGTCCTGATCTATCTCCGTGCGATTTCCATATTTTTGGAGCCCTGAAGAAAGACATTCGTGGCTGGCGATTCGCTTCGGCCTAACAGGTGCGCGCCTGGGTACAATTATGCTTCCGTAGGAAACTGGAAACATTTATCCATGAAAGCGCTGATCTTGTCTCACACTGGGATAAATGTATTAGTTGTTTTGACGATTACTTTTTAAATAATAAATAATTTACTTACTTTTATTACCACTTGTCTCTATTATCATTTGACTGCCCCTTGTAGTTATAGAGGGGTGTGAGGGGTAAAAATTGTAGAGGAAGTTCGAGGCTTGACAGCAAGAGTTATGCAGAGATAAAGAGGCTTGCACAGGGTACACCAGCGTGGGGTGTTGCATCAAAGAAGTTTTCCGAAGGAAGATCGCAACATTAACAATAACATCATTTCCATGAGGCGTCTGTTCGCGTTCTTCGGCCGACGGGTGTACGAAGAAGAATCGGACAGTTTGGCAGCACTAGTGGCTGGCATTGTCAACCATTTAAGCCCCATTTGAAACTTCCTGGCAGATTAAAACTGTGTGCCGGACCGAGACTCGAACTCGGGACCTTTGAAGCTGTGAGGACGGGGCGTGAGTCGTGCTTGGGTAGCTCAGATGGTAGAGCATTTGCTCGCGAAAGGCAAAGGTCCCGAGTTCGAGTCTCGGTCCGGCACACAGTTTTAATCTGCCAGGAAGTTTCATATCAGCGCACGCTCCGCTGCAGAGTGGAAATCTCATTCTGGAAATATCCTCCATTTGTTAAGAACGCTTCCCCCAGCCCGAATTTCGCTCTCACTAATGCAAAGTATCTGCACGAAAATGCAACGGCGACCACATCGCCGGCGACCTCGGCACGCTAGATGAGCAGACGCGAAGTTATAAAAATTCCGTGGTAACAGAAAGTGGAAACAGGTTGATTTTTCTTTCGTCTGTCGGCAGTGCAGCGGAAAGAGTGTACTCCGTCATTTCCATCCCGTAATTGGGAGGTGCATCCAGTGTCTTTGCTGATAATAGTGTAGGGCCGTACGCATCTCGCATCGCGAGTGCAATTAAAACTTAATTAAATTTAACGAACGCCGGCGCGACGCTCTAATTGCATCGCGAGCACAGCCGGCAGCCGCGGAACTCAGGTTCCTTCCGAAAAGAAAAGCGAAGGATTTGCGAATCGAGAGCAATTAGAGCCGAGGCAGGAAACGAGCACGCCTAGTGGGTGTGCTCAAATTCATGCGTAACGAGTCTAGTCTCAACCATAGGCAAGGGAGAAAAATCATAGTTTGCTGACATCCATTGTCAGAACGCCGTCGTTGTTGCCTCTAGTTTTTGCCGCCGGTGGCGACACCTACAACATGCTGACATGAGGAAAGTTTCCAACCGATTTCTCATACACAAGCAGCAGTTGACAGGCGTTGCCTGGTGAAACGTTGTTGTGATGCCTAGTGTAAGGAGGAGAAATGCGTACCATCACGTTTCCGACTGTCGGATTGTAGGCTATCGCGATTGCGGTTTATCGTATCGCGACACTGCTGCTCGCGTTGGTCGAGATCCAATGACTGTTAGCAGAATATGGAATCGGTGGGTTCTGTAGGGTAATACGGAACGCCGTGATGGATCCCAACGGCGTCGTATCACTAGCAGTCGAGATGACAGGCATCTTATTCGCATGGCTGTAACGGATAGTGCAGCCACGTCTCGATCCCGGAGTGAACTGATGGGGACGTTTGCAAGACAACAACCATCTGTACGAACAGTTCGACGACGTTTGCAGCAGCATGGACTATCAGTTCGGAGACCATCGCTGCGGTTACCCTTGACGCTGCATCACAGACAGGAGCGCCTGCGATGGTGTACTCAACGACGAACCTGGGTGCACGAATGGCAAAACGTCATTTTTTCGGATGAATCCAGGTTCTGTTTACAGCATCATGATGGTCGCATCCGTGTTTGGCGACATCGCGGTAAACGCACATTGGAAGCGTGTAATCGTCGTCGGCGTGATGGTATGGGGAGCCATTGGTTACACGTCTTGTTCACATTGTCGGCACTTTGAACAGTGGACGTAAATTTCAGATGAGTTACGACCCGTGGCTCTACCCTTCCTTCGATCCCTGCGAAACCCAAGATTTCAGCAGGATAATGCACGACCGCATTTTTCAGGTCCTGTACGGGCCTTTCTGGATACATAAAATGTTCGACTGCTGTCCTGGCCAGCACATTCCCCAGATATCTCACCAATTGAAAACGTCTGGTCAGTGGTGACCAAGCAACTGGCTCGTCATAATACGCCAGTCACTACTCTTGATCAACTTTGGTATCGTGTTGAAGCTGCATGCGTAGCTGTACCTGTACACGCCATCCAAGCTCTGTTTGACTCAATGCCCAGTCGTATCAAGGCCGTTATTACGGCCAGAGGTGGTTGTTCTGGGTATTGATTTCTCAGGATCTATGCACCCAAATTGCGTGAAAATGTAATCACATGTCAGTTCTAGTATAATATATTTGTGCAATGAATACCCGTTTATCATCTGCATTTCTTCTTGGTGTAGCAATTTTAATGGCCAGTAGTGTATGTAGCTTTCAAGATGGCGGCTGTAACGTATGGGCGTTCCGGTGAGTCGCTGGGCAAGGCGGGGGGTCATCTTCGCAAGAAGGTCGCGGAAACCTGTCCGATTCCTCGCGTGCCGGGCGGCCGCACACAGCTGTGATTCCTGCAATGTCCGAACGTGCGGACCCTCTCATTCGAGGTTATCGACGGATCACATTCAGACTCCTCGCTGCTCACCTGCTCGTCTCTTATGGTAGTCCTGACACACTCGTCCACCAGTTGGCGTACTTCAAGGTTTGTGCCTGCTGGGTTTCTCGCCGCCTAACAGAGGATCATAAACAGCGCATTGTTTGCGCTTTATGACGCTGATCGTGACAATTTTTTTGTCTAAAATCGTCGCAGGCGATGAAACATAAGTTCATCACTTCGAACCGGAAACAAATCGGCATTCCATGTAATGGCGCCACACCAGCTCTCCACCGAAGTTGAAAGCCGCAATCTCAGCTGGTAAAGTCGTGGCGACGGTGTTCTGGGACTCTGAAGCGGTTACTCTGTTTGATGACATCCCTCATGGTGCAACGATCAACTCTGACATGTATTGTTTTTAACCTCAGGAAATTGATGAAACGACTTCAGTGTGCTTGTTGCCACAAAAATGCAAACTAACTTCTCCTGCTGCAGGACAAGGCTAGGCCTCACACAAGTCCGCGGACTCGAGAGCAGCTCACAAAACTCCTTTTGTAGTATCACTGCCACAGATATTATACTACTACTACAGCGCCGCACCAACACAAGGCTGGCAGCCCGTCGTCTGCCGAGCACAGAGCACTCTAGCGGGCTGTGCAGCTCGACGGAACTGGAGTGCGCCTCGTTCACTTCTTAGCTAGCTTTCAACCTAGGCAGACGCACTTTCATAATCGGCCCTCAGCCAGTTCTGTAATGTTTGCATCGATTCTTTGAGGATGGCCCATCAGCCTTAGTCCCTGAGAATATGTTGTATTAGTTCATGGTATTCCATGTTACGGGATTTTAAGTTCATAGCTGCAGTCCTACAAACTACTGAAGATAAGTAATTTCATTGTACTCTGTGTTTCTTGAATAACAATCCTTCTCTCTAACAGTGTGCCGTACCGCTTATTGTTGCAACCTGGACTCCTTCAGCTCCTATCAACTCAGCCTCCTAGTTATTTGCATTTAGTAACGAGCTGAAAACACCCATGCGTTTTGTGCCTCTAAACAGTGAGACACAATACCTTTAGACTATTCTTTCTCATCCTCACCCACCCCATTCATCCATCCACCCCAGCTCACACCATCCAGCTTCCAATGTTCGGCCCAGTAAAGGATGCATTCTGCGGGAAGCAGTAGGTGAATGATGGGGAGGTTATTGATGCAGCAGGACATTGGGTTCGACATCGACTAGCTCGTAGAGTGTTACCATGCAAGGGGGAATAAGGGCGTCGCATTGATCGGAGATTATGTTCAAAAAAAGGTCTTTGTAGCTAAAAGAGTGGGGAATAATATGGCTCGCAGAAATCCTGAATAAAACCAACGTGCTTTAAGAAACGTATTGAACGCCCCTCGTATGCAAATGATGATGTGTTTCTAGGTTGGTATGTGGATCTAAATGAGCAGTTCGTAGAAAAAGCAAAATTTCATTTCGATAAGATAATAATCAGGTTCCATTCTAAAGTTTTTCAGACTTTTCTTTTCATTGATGCAGTACCATGGGGGATAGTCCACAATCTCCTTCGTACACCCATATTTAAAGTGGACGACGGTGGAACATCAGCTAGTATAATTTTTAATTAAAAATGAAACTCCTCCAGCTGTACTTAGGATTTCATGTTCATTTGGCCACTAGTTTCGATGTTGCGTCAACGCCACCTTCAGGCCCGTACACTTTGATGATATATGTATTGTGGATCCATGTGGAGCACGTACTGGTCTCACCGCGGACTTCTAGTACTCACAAGGGCACCTCCCCATCGCACCCCCCCCTCAGATTTAGTTATAAGTTGGCACAGTGGATAGGCCTTGAAAAACTGAACACAGATCAATCGAGAATACAGGAAGAAGTTGTGTGGAACTATGAAAAAAATAAGCAAAATATACAAACTGAGTAGTCCATGCGCAAGATAGGCAACATCAAGGATAGTGTGAGCTCAGGAGCGCCGTGGTCCCGTGGTGCCGGCACGGTAACTCAGCGTGTTCGGTCAGAGGGTTCGCTGCCCTCTGTAATAAACAAACTGAGTTAATAGATCAACGACGAACTGAAACGGGTGTCTTGCGACGTCCGCCACGAGCAGATGCAACGAACTAAGACGAACAAAATGAGATTTAAAAAAAAAATGGTTAGCGTGAGCAGCTGCGGAACGAGAGGTCCTTGGTTCAAGTCTTCCCTCGAGTGAAAAGTTTAATTTTTTATTTTCAGACAATTATTATCTGTCAGTCCGTTCGTCCGTCCGTGATTACCATTCCTCCAGGTTGTACACCTCTTGTGCAACATTAGATGTGTTTGGTTTTCGGCAAGTGAAATACTTTGTGAAAAGATTCTATTATTTTGCGAAGCTGCACAGGTACACAGAGCAGTATTGTTTACGTGATAGTGTGTCAATTATCAAAGTTCAGGCACGCATAATCAACTTCGCTCTCCAAAATTCCAGGACATGTTCAGATTTGCTTGGACATATGCAGGATTTGACGGTCTACTCACGGAAAAATTTGAAAACGTTAAAAACATATGTTTTGAACGAGCACAGGGAAAACTGTGCGACTGTGAAACTGTTGCATTCATTTGTTGCAGTTTATGTGACAAACTCTTATGCTTTCATCACTTTTTTGGGACTGATTATCACACCCACAAGAAAACTTAAATCGGGCAAGGTAGAAGAATCTTTTTACCCATTCGCCAAGTGTACAAGTTAGGTGGGTCGACAACATATTCCCGTCATGTGACGCACATGCCGTCACCAGTGTCGTATAGAATATATCAGACTTGTTTTCCTGTGGAGGAATCGGTTGACCTATGACATTGCGATCAAATGTTTTCGGTTCCCATTGGAGAGGCACGTCCCTTCGTCTAGTAATCGCACGGTTTTGCGGTGCGGTCGTAAAACACAGACACTAAACTTATTACTGTGAACAGATACGTCAATGAACGAACTGACAGATCATAACTTTGCGAAAATAAAGAAAGTAAACTTTTCACTCGAGGGAAGACTTGAACCAAGGACATCTCATTCCGCAGCTGCTCACGCTAACCACGGGACCACGGCGCTCCTGAGCTCACACATTCCTTGATGTTGCCTATCTTGCGCATGGACTACTCAGTTTGTATATTTTGCTTATTTTTTTCATAGTTCCGCACAACTTCTTCCTGTTTTCTCGATTTATCTGTGTTCAGTTTTTCAAGGCTTATCCACTGTGCCAACTTATAACTTAATGTGAGTGGGGTGCGATGGGGAGGTTCCCTTGTCAGCCACAGACAACTGATATCATCAAAGTGTACGGGCCTGAAGATGGCGTTGACGCATGCAACCACCACTACCTATCCACCGTTCGGGATACACATTATTGAAATATTCCCTAACCCCTGTACAATAATGGGGTGGTGCACCATCGTGCTGAAACCAGTGCTCACAGCTAACTGAAGTATGATGTCTTCTAGGAGACGTTCAACATTCGGCTACTTCTGTAGGAATTCCAAGTACAGCCAAATAAACTGGTCCAGTGATATGGTCTCCTAGTGATGAGCCTAGCAACGTAGATTGTGGTTATTGACAATGGCGTCATTGCCGGAATAGCATTCATCTTCCCATAAAATCTATCTGATGAAATCCGGCTTCACGGCTATTTTATTTACGAGACGTCTGCAGAACGATACTCGATTTTGGAAATCGTTTGCATATAGTTATTAGTGTAGGTGCAGCTAAAGAGATGCCATTTTCGTTCCTGCAGAATCCTTTGTACCGAAGACTCGATATCTCCAGGTCCGCTGCAGTTTTTCTTTGTCCTAATAACGATGAGAAATAGGCATTACTGGGCAATGGTTCAAAATGGCTCTGAGCACTATGGGACTTAACATCTGTGGTCATCAGTCCCCTAGAACTTAGAACTACTTAAACCTAACCAACCTAAGGACATCACACACATCCATGCCCGAGGCAGGATTCGAACCTGTGGCCGTAGCAGTCGCGCGGTTCCGGACTGAAGCACCTAGAACCGCTAGACCACCGCGGCCGGCATTACTGGGCGACTTCTAATGACTTTCATAATATTAATAATAATGACCATAATAGTATTATTATTATTACTACTATCATAGGTACAAATAATACCTCAGCCTAAATGCAATGGCACGATAAGACTTTCATTTATACTAGACTGTACGTACGCGTTATTTTCATTTAAGCTATGCTTGCCGCGCGTGGTATGTGTCTCAGAATAATGAATAACGTTCCAGGCAACATCGGGTGCATCGCGGATTGGTCTTTCTACGACATGTTGTACCTGAAAAGCTCCTTCGGTTCTTAAACGGAGCTCTGTATGTCTGAAATCATACACAGAAGGTAGGCGCAGCGTTGGAAAACGTTGTGAGTATTGCCTTTGGGCCTCAGCTGCCTTGTGGTGCGTCTCCTCGTGGATCAGTATCATATCGGTGTAGTCTTCGCTGGAGTACATTGCAGTTGTTACCTGTTTGACTGTACGTCATTCGAACTACAAACAGACGCAACCTTATCAGAGCGGAAAACGCAACCAGACGGCGGCACAGCTCGGGGGAGGCTCGCACGTACTGCACTTCCCCTTGTACAGCAGTGTCGTATGCGGGAAACGTAAAACTACAGGTCGTCTTGCATGGACCACCTGGCAAGTGCGCGGCTGGCGTTGCTTTATTCCATCTGCTATTTGTTCACAACATCCTGTATCCGGGGTCCATAGTTCTGTATCAGCAGAACCAGAACTATGGAGCCCGGGATCAGGTTGTTGTGAACAAACAGCAGATAGAATAAAGCAATGCAAGCTAACGTTTTGTGTCCGGTGACTGCCAACAGTGACGATCTAACAACTTACTGTGCCCGTTGTAGTCGTTACGAAGTGATTGTCATGTCAAACTATAGTCCGACTAAAATTATTTGTTTGTTGACGTTAGTCACGTGCTGCTGAAGTGTTGTCACATCACTTTCCGACTAACGTTCGTCTGTTGGCAACATACAAACACTGGCCAGAGCAGCGAATCCTTGCTTTGCAATGAAAGATTGACAAAACGTACCCTGTGTCACTCCTTTGTTAAGTTTTTTTTGTTTTGGTCATCAGTCTACTGACTGGTTTGATGCGGCCCGCCACGAATTCCTTTCCTGTGCTAACCTCTTCATCTCAGAGTAGCACTTGCAACCTACGTCCTCAATTATTTGCTTGACGTATTCCAATCTCTGTCTTCCTCTACAGTTTTTGCCCTCTACAGCTCCCTCTAGTACCATGGAAGTCATTCCCTCATGTCTTAGCAGATGTCCTATCATCCTGTCCCTTCTCCTTATCAGTGTTTCCCACATATTCCTTTCCTCTCCGATTCTGCATAGAACCTCCTCATTCCTTACCTTATCAGTCCACCTGATTTTCAACATTCGTCTATAGCACCACATCTCAAATGCTTCGATTCTCTTCTGTTCCGGTTTTCCCACAGTCCATGTTTCACTACCATACAATGCTGTATTCCAGACGTACATCCTCAGAAATTTCTTCCTCAAATTAAGGCCGGTATTTGATATTAGTAGACTTCTCTTGGCCAGAAATGCCTTTTTTGCCATAGCGAGTCTGCTTTTGATGTCCTCCTTTTCCGTCCGTCATTGGTTATTTTACTGCCTAGGTAGCAGAATTCCTTAACTTCATTGACTTCGTGACCATCAATCCTGATGTTAAGTTTCTCGCTGTTCTCATTTCTACTACTTCTCATTACCTTCGTCTTTCTCCGATTTACTCTCAAACCATACTGTGTACTCATTAGACTGTTCATTCCGTTCAGCAGATCATTTAATTCTTCTTCACATTCACTCAGGATAGCAATGTCATCAGCGAATCGTATCATTGATATCCTGTCACCTTGTATTTTAATTCCACTCCTGAACCTTTCTTTTATTTCCATCATTGCTTCCTCGATGTACAGGTTGAAGAGTAGGGGCGAAAGGCTACAGCCTTGCCTTACACCCTTCTTAATACGAGCACTTCGTTCTTGATCGTCCACTCTTATTATTCCCTCTTGGTTGTTGTACGTATTGTATATGACCCGTCTCTCCCTATAGCTTACCCCTACTGTACTGTACTGTTCCCCTTTGATGTTCTTCAACACATTAATACAGTCTGGTTACTATACAAGTTGTAGATATATTTTCCAAAGTGCTACATGCACAAATATGATTGATTGCTTCAATAGAACCGCAGACTCACCAAGTTTGCATTTTTACTAGAAATGTTCTATGAGTGGCCCTCTGGTCACTCGCCCAAGCGATAGTCAAGTTCGTTCGATACTTTACGTAGCAACAATAGTAATCAGAGCAGCATCGACGCGTTGTCTGAGCTGTTCCAGTGTTTTTGGCAATGGTGGTACGTAAACACGATCCTACGTGTAATCCCAAAGGAGAAAGTCACACGGCGTTATACCAGGCGACCTGGGGGCCAAGGGAACGGAGCCAAGTGACGTTCACCACTACATTCAGTTCAGTGATGCGGAAGTTCTTCGTGTAGGAAACGACGAACATCGATGCTCCAATAAAGGGGTGCCTCGTCTTGGTGGAAGATGAAATTCTCATAATCAGCGCTCAGCTGTGGAAATAACGACAGCTGCAACATACCAAGGTCAGAGTGTTCTCACAGAAGAATCTCGTTCGAGCGCCACAACGGCGTGAGAATGTTCAGTGCCCCGCACTCTTCCACTGGGGTGATTAACCTTTCCAGATAAATGGAAGGTTGTTTCGTCGCTGAATATGAGCTTGGAGGGAGATGGTCATCCTCAAGTGCTTCCTGCATAGAAAATTAAAGGCGCTCGCCGTAATCTTCTTGTTTTATAAGGGAAGCCAGAAAGTAAGTTCCGATCGGTCGCTAAATGGAAACCACAGTGAAAATCAGAAACATTTTATTTTGCAAAAGTTAGCTACAGTTTCCAGATGTTTCCCTCCATAGTCGCCGCTCTGACTTAGACATTTGTCGGAGCGTTATACCAAATTTCCAACACCGTCGTCATAGAAGGCAGCCGCCTGTGCTTTCCGATAATTCTCTACGCTGGTCTGTAGCTCGTAGCCTGCGCCCAAGAGTTGTCTTCGTATCCAGCGTTTCATGTGAACAGAGGTGATACTCGGGACGAGCCAATTAGGGCTGTGTTGTGGGTGATCGAACACTTCCCATCGAAAATGCTGCAGGAGCGTCTTCACTGCCCCTGCAGAGTGCAGCTCAGAATTGCCATGAAGAAGGAAGTGCGTGGCAGTTGTGTCAGGTGGGCTGCATTCATGAAGCCTCTCAGCAGGCCCTCCTACCTGGCGGGAGACATCGTTGTTCTAGGCACCTTTACTCGCTCACAGTGCGCTCACAACTGAAAAGAGCGTCTTGATGTGATCGACAGTCATACTGGAGACAATACCCAACACATCTGTGCAAAGCTTCATAGGGTTTTCACTGTGATGTCCATTTCGCGACCGATCGGAACTTATTTTCTGGACAACCCTCGTAATTTTTGCACGAGCTGTAGATGGTGCGGTTTGAAATGTAACCGCCGTTACAAAATTTACCACACAATTTCCTGCGATGTTGCAAGTTCGTGGCTTGGGAAGACCGTTGATTGCTTTTGGAATGCGTTCGGAACTGCCCCCCACCCTCCCCACTGTTCCATCTGGCACACTTGGTGCACCTGCACTTTTCTGTTCACAGAAACAACCAGTGGCTCTAAATTGTCGATGCCACCGCATAGCGCTCTGTTTCTTTTCCGTAATTTTTTCTGAATGCACGATGCACTGTTGTAACAGATAAACATCTTGCATATTTTAACACACAAAAACTCTTGTTTTGTCCCCATTTTAAAATACAGTTTTCCATGTCATCTCAGGTGCTGGAGGATACGTCCCCAACACACATGTAAAGACACCTTTTTGGCCAACCCATCATCTGCACACTTGTTCAGGACAAATCCACGAAATTTTACAAACTACACAAACCTCTCCCCACATTATCATTCAAAATTTAAGACAAGAACCAGCTGAAGCTTCTGCATCTACGGTTACAGCTGTACTCCGCAAACTTCCGTGAGGTGCGTGGCAGAGGGTACGTCCCATTGTATCAGTTAGCAGGATTTCGTGCTGTTCCATTCACGTATGAAGCGTGGAAAGAATGATTCCTCTGTACGTGCAGTAATTATTCTAATCCTATCCTCACGAACCCTATGTTAACCATAAAGCAGGTCGTTGTAGTATATTCCTAGAGTAATCGCTTAAGGCTGGTTCTCAAAACTTTGTTAATAGATTTTATCGGGATGGTTTACGGCTATCTTCAAGAGTCTTCCAGTTCAGTTCCTTCATGACACTCTCCCATGGATTAAACAAACCTGTGTCCATTCGTGCTCCTCTCCTGTGCATACGCTCAATATCCCTTGTTAGTCCTATCTTGTGTGGTTCCGACACACTTGAGCAATATTCTAGAACCGGTCGCACGAGTTATTTGTAAGCAGTCTCCTTTGTAGACTGATTGCACTTCCCCAATATTCTACCGATAAACCGAAGTCTACCACTCGCTTCACCCATGACTGAACCTATGTGATCATTCCATCTTGTATCCCTACAAAATGATACACCCAACTATTTATATGAGTTGACCGATTCCAACAGCGTTTTTAGCGTTTTCCGAATTGCACAATTTTTCATTTGTGAACATTAAGACCAAGTTGTCGATCTGTTCACCACGTAGAAATCTTATCGAGATCTGACTTAATATTTATGCAGCTCCTCACTGTTAGTACTTCATTACAGATAACTGCATCATCTGCAGAAAAGCCTGATTTTACTAGTCATATTTCCTGCAACGTCATTAATATACAATATGAACAGCGAGGGTCCCTACACACTTCCGTGGGGCGTACCCGAAGTTACTTCTACATCTGACGATAACTCTCCATTCAAAATAACGTGCTGCGTCCTTGGTCCCAAAAAGTCCTCAATCCAGTCACAAATTTCACTTGATACTTTATACGAACGTACTTTTGACAATAAGCGTAGGTGAGAAACTGATTAAAGCTTCTCACAAACGCCCAGAATTAACCCTTATCCGCCACTTTAGGGACCAATAACACACACACCAAGCACAAGCTTACACATGGAAAACACGCACACAACTCCAATCCCTCTTCGTCACGAAATCCCCTAGTTCATTCTGAAGTGAGACGGGCACAGCGCAATGGTACTTCATATACACCGAAGCGCCAAAGAAACTGGTATAGGCATGCGTATTCAAATACAGAGATATGTAAACAGAATACGGCGCTGAGGTCGGCAACGCCTATCTAAGGGAACAAGTGTCTGGCGCAGTTGTTAAATCCGTTACTGCTGCTACAGTAGCAGGTTATCAAGATTTAAGTGAGTTTCAAAGTGGTGTTACAGTCAGCGCACGAGCAGTGGGACAGAGCATCTCCGACGCAGCGATGAAGTGGGGATTTTACGAGTGTACCGTGAATGTCAGGAATGCGGTGAAACATCAAGTCTCCGACATCTTTTCAGCCGGAAGAAGATCCTGTAAGAACTGGACCAGCGACGACTGAAGAGAATCGTTCAACGTGACACAAGTGCGCCGGCCGGAGTGGCCGAACGGTTCTAGGCGATACAGTCTGGAATCGCGCGACCGCTGCGGTCGCAGGTTCGAATCCTGCCTCGGGCATGGATGTGTGTGATGTCCTTAGGTTAGTTTGGTTTAAGTAGTTCTAAGTTTTAGGGGACTGATGACCTCAGCAGTTATGTCCCATAGTGCTCAGAGCCATTTTTTGACACAAGTGCAACACTTCCGCAAATTGCTGCAGATTTCAATGCTGGACCATCAACAAGTGTCAGCGTGCGAACAATTCAACGAAACATCACCAATATGGGCTTTCGGAGCCAAAGGCCCATTCGTGTACCGTCGATGACTGCACGACACACAGCTTTACGCCTCGCCTGGGCCCGTCAACACCGACAGTCGACTGTTAATGACTGGAAACATGTTGCATGGTCGGACGAGTCTCGTTTCAAATTGTCCCAAGCTGTTGGATGTTTACGGGTATGGAGACAACCTCATGAATCCATAGACCCAGCATGTTAGCAAGGGACTGTTCAAGCTGGTGGAGGCTCTGTAATGATGTGGGGCATGTGCAGTTGGAGTGATGTGGGATCCCTGATACGTCTAGATACGACTCTGACAGGTGACACATGCGTAAGCATCCTGCCTGATTGCCTGCATCCATTCATGTATATTGAGCATTCAGACGGACTTCGTAATTTCATCAGGAAAATGCGACACCCCACACGTACAGAATTGCAACATAGTGGCTCCTGGAACACTCTTCTGAGTATAAACACTTCCGCTGGCCAGGAAACTCGCCAGACATTAACAGTATTGAGCATATCTGGGATGCCTTGAAAGTGCTGTTCAGAAAAGATCTCCACCCTGTCTTACTCTTAGGGATTTATGCACAGCCCTGTGGGGATGATGTCAGTTCCCTCCGGCACTACTTCAGACGTTAGTTGAGTCCATGCCACGTCGTGTTGCGACAATTCTGCGTGTTCGCAGGGCCCCTACACGACGTTAGCCACGTGACCCAGTTTCTCTGGCTCTTAAAATGTACGTCACAGCACAACCATAGCCTTCGTCGTCGTCGCCGTTTTGACGAGATTCTGTCCCTTTATTGCCACGTGGTGGGAACATTGCAAACTCGGTGAATTTACTGTTCTATTCATGCATCAATCACATTTATCCGCGTAATACCTTTGTGGTATCGATAGCTACGATGCCACGACGTAGGTAAAAGTTCTTAGGTTGGCACTACGACACCGACACCGACGACAGCGCCCTCTAGCCGGCGCTGTGCAGCTCTACGAGCGCCGCTCCAGATTATACCCATTTGATGTCGAGCAGACGACCAAGCAACATTGTTTCTATTTCATAGCGGGCGAGCCACTATAAATTTTGCCTGTGTAACTTCTGTGACCTTGAGACACCCGGCTTCGCATCTACGTGCTCCTCAGTGTAAAGTTACGTATTCATCTTCTTGCTAAATTAAAAATATTTTAAATTCACACTGCAGTGCCGAGTGTTGTACGTCACCTGCTCCTCCTAGCTTCCTACATTCGGCCTACCCTTCAGTTTTCACTAGCAGACCCACGCGCCGCCTTCCAGGCGGGATGCAAAAACCATGGTAACCATAGAACTTTGGGAATGAATGAGTACATTAGACTTGTATTTTATCCCTGCTACACAGTTGCCATTTTACTTTGCATTTACCCTGTATACAGCATTGACTCCTTGTGTACTTTTCTGATGCGGACGACACGACGCGGTGTTACCTTCGTCGCCGGGAACTGGCTTCACTGGTGGGTGTACACAGTGGCGGAGCCAGCGGGATTCGGTTCCTCAGCTTGTGCTGGAGCAGAGCCTAGGGCTGCAACCGCAGCGGCGCCTCGCCGCCCCCGCAGCGCACACAAAGGCGGCCTTTGTGCATGCGGTAGAGGAGGGTGAGGGCTTCCGGACACCACTGCAAACCTCGCCTCGCAGCCCTTCCCACGCTGCGCCGCTTCGGACCACCGCAGACGTCGCGCCCTGCGCCTAGCCTAAATTCCTAACCGGCTTAAGGGAAGCACAGTTTAGACAACTACTTCTTCAGTGATTTCTACAGCTGCCCATTAAAACTGGAGCTCCAGGAAAGGCAGCAAGTAACAAACATTTACACCACTGGCCATTAAAATTGTTACACCAAGAAGAAATGCAGATGATAAACGGGTATTCATTGGACAAATATATTATACTAGAACTACCATGTGATTACATTTTCACGCAATTTGGGTGCATAGATCCTGAGAAATCAATACCCAGAACAACCACCTCTGGCCGTAATAACGGCCTTCATACGCCTAGGCATTGAGTCAAACAGAGCTTGGATGGCGTGTACAGGTACAGCTGCACATGCAGCTTCAACACGATACCACAGTTCATCAAGAGTAGTGACTGGCGTATTGTGACGAGCCAGTTCCTCGATCACCACTGACCAGACGTTTTCAGTTGGTGTGATATCTGGAGAATGTGCTGGCCAGGGCAGCAGTCGAACATTTTCTGTATCCAGAAAGGCCCGTAAAGGACCTGCAAAATGCGGTCGTGCATTATCCTGCTGAAATGTTGGCTTTCGCAGGGATCGAAGGAAGGGTAGAGCCACGGGTCGTAACACATCTGAAATGTTACGTCCACTGTTCAAAATGCCGTAAATGCGAACAAGAGGTGACTGAGACGTGTAACTAATGGCACCCCATACCATCACTCCGGGTGATACGCCAGTATGGCGATAACGAATACACGCTTCCAATGTGCGTTCACCGCGATGTCGCCAAACACGAATGCGATCAACATGATGCTGTACACAGAACCTGGATTCATTCGAAAAAATGACGTTCTGCCATTCGTGCACCCAGGTTCGTCGTTGAGTACACCATCGCAGGCGCTCCTGTCTGTGATGCAGCGTCGAGGGTAACAACAGCCACGGTCTCCGAGCTGACAATCCATGCTGCTGCAAACGTCGTCTAACTCTTCGTGCAGATGGTTGTTGTCTTGCAAACGTCCCCATCTGTTGCCTCAGGGATGGAGACGTGGCTGCACGATCCGTTACAGCCATGCGGATAAGATGCCTGTCATCTCGACTGCTAGTGATACGAGGCCGCTGGCATCCAGCACGGTGTTCCGTGAACCCACCGATTCCATATGCTGCTAAGAGTCATTGGATCTCGACCAACGCGAGCAGCAATGTCGCGATACGATAAACTGCAATCGAGATAGGCTACAATCCGACCTTTATCAAAGTCGCAAACGTGATGGTACGTATTTCTCGTCCTTACACGAGGCATCACAACAACGTTTCACCAGGCAACGCCGCCGGTCAACTGCTGTTTGTGTATGAGAAATTAGTTGTGTATGAGAAATCGGTGCGTACACTGATGAAATGCGGTTTCGCAGGACAGAGCGGATCGGATTGTGGAAAGGGTCCACGGTCAATTACTGTTAGCACGTTATAGGTGTCGCCACCGGCGCCAACCTTGTGTGAATGCTCTGAAAAGCTAATCATTTGCATATCACAGCATCTTCTTCCTGTCGGTTAAATCTCGCGTCAGTAGCACGTCATCTTCGTGGTGTAGTAATTTTAATGGCCAGTAGTGAACTTATTGTGCGTACACTGATGAAATGCGGTTTCGCAGGACAGAGCGGATCGGATTGTGGAAAAGGTCCACGGTCAATTACTGTTAGTTATGCAAGAACACACACATCTTTACTTTTCGAAACAAATACACAGTTTTCTCTTTAAAACAACCAAGATCAATACACGGCTGAGGACCCAAGTAACTTCTCCGAGTAAGTTCAAATAATTCCTCCTGAAACACCAGGATTTAGAGAAACGGCTCAAAGTCTTACTTGAGTGAAATTGCAATATCTTCCCGGCTGAAGGCCGAAGTAATATTTCAGATCATCTAAGGAAATTCCTTTAAAGCCAAGCGTTTACAATTTTTGGCTAAAGGCCATATTAAGGAAAATTCAAATTAATTCTTGGGCTTTTTAACGTAATACACTCCTGGAAATTGAAATAAGAACACCGTGAATTCATTGTCCCAGGAAGGGGAAACTTTATTGACACATTCCTGGGGTCAGATACATCACATGATCACACTGACAGAACCACAGGCACATAGACACAGGCAACAGAGCATGCACAATGTCGGCACTAGTACAGTGTATATCCACCTTTCGCAGCAATGCAGGCTGCTATTCTCCCATGGAGACGATCGTAGAGATGCTGGATGTAGTCCTGTGGAACGGCTTGCCATGCCATTTCCACCTGGCGCCTCAGTTGGACCAGCGTTCGTGCTGGACGTGCAGACCGCGTGAGACGACGCTTCATCCAGTCCCAAACATGCTCAATGGGGGACAGATCCGGAGATCTTGCTGGCCAGGGTAGTTGACTTACACCTTCTAGAGCACGTTGGGTGGCACGGGATACATGCGGACGTGCATTGTCCTGTTGGAACAGCAAGTTCCCTTGCCGGTCTAGGAATGGTAGAACGATGGGTTCGATGACGGTTTGGATGTACCGTGCACTATTCAGTGTCCCCTCGACGATCACCAGTGGTGTACGGCCAGTGTAGGAGATCGCTCCCCACACCATGATGCCGGGTGTTGGCCCTGTGTGCCTCGGTCGTATGCAGTCCTGATTGTGGCGCTCACCTGCACGGCGCCAAACACGCATACGACCATCATTGGCACCAAGGCAGAAGCGACTCTCATCGCTGAAGACGACACGTCTCCATTCGTGCCTCCATTCACTCCTGTCGCGACACCACTGGAGGCGGGCTGCACGATGTTGGGGCGTGAGCGGAAGACGGCCTAACGGTGTGCGGGACCGTAGCCCAGCTTCATGGAGACGGTTGCGAATGGTCCTCGCCGATACCCCAGGAGAAACAGTGTCCCTAATTTGCTGGGAAGTGGCGGTGCGGTCCCCTACGGCACTGCGTAGGATCCTACGGTCTTGGCGTGCATCCGTGCGTCGCTGCGGTCCGGTCCCAGGTCGACGGGCACGTGCACCTTCCGCCGACCACTGGCGACAACATCGATGTACTGTGGAGACCTCACGCCCCACGTGTTGAGCAATTCGGCGGTACGTCCACCCGGCCTCCCGCATGCCCACTATACGCCCTCGCTCAAAGTCCGTCAACTGCACATACGGTTCACGTCCACGCTGTCGCGGCATGCTACCAGTGTTAAAGACTGCGATGGAGCTCCGTATGCCACGGCAAACTGGCTGACACTGACGGCGGCGGTGCACAAATGCTGCGCAGCTAGCGCCATTCGACGGCCAACACCGCGGTTCCTGGTGTGTCCGCTGTGCCGTGCGTGTGATCATTGCTTGTACAGCCCTCTCGCAGTGTCCGGAGCAAGTATGGTGGGTCTGACACACCGGTGTCAATGTGTTCTTTTTTCCATTTCCAGGAGTGTAAAAGAGAGGCTTTAAGGATAAACTTTTACGCAGTACAACAGAAAAATATCTTCAGAAAACTTGAAGTATCTTGTCGGTTGAACGCCCAAACAATTACTCAAAAATGATTAAAGATAGCCAGCCGCGGTGGCCGAGTGGTTCTAGGCGTTTCAGTCCGGAACCGCGCGACTGTTACGGTCGCAGGTTCGAATCCTGCCTCGGGTATGGATGTGTGTTAAGTCCTTAGGTTGGTTAGATTTAAGTAGTTCTAAGTTCTAGGGGACTGATGACCTCAGATGTTGTCCCAAAGCGCTGAGAGCCATTTGAACCAATTAAAGACGACCTTAAGATAAACATTTACAGAACACGGCTGAAGGCCGTTTCAAGAATTCAGGATAATTAAAGAGAAGGCTTACAGACTAGGATTTATATATTAAAGCCACAGATTCTGAAACAAACGTGGCTGAAGGCGTAAATACAGAGCAAGAAAAATTTTAAATAAACCACGGCTGAAGGCCTAATCTTAAATAGTTGACATGAAGTTCGGCTGAAGGCCATATACTGCACATAAAACAGACAATATTAATACACGGCTGAAGGGGTGGCACAGTACCTACGACCAAACAAAACGACAATTACAAACAACAAACAGTG
Source organism: Schistocerca piceifrons (assembly GCF_021461385.2). Classification (NCBI taxonomy): domain Eukaryota; kingdom Metazoa; phylum Arthropoda; class Insecta; order Orthoptera; family Acrididae; genus Schistocerca; species Schistocerca piceifrons. The sequence goes on from NC_060139.1 coordinate 1,035,325,832, forward strand.
GCGCTCAGAAGTGTTCCAAGGATCGGCCTGGGGAGCAAACTCTAACAACAGTTTATGTGAGACAGGCAGCCAAGCGTAACACTAAACAATCGGGTGGCAACACGACCTAGAGACGGCTGAAGAACCAGCCAACAGCCTAATCATTTCCATCAATTCCCTTCCACCCGACACACTTGCTGCTCTGTTTGAACCGACCGACTGACTACTCCAGTACGCAGACAGCATTCGTCTGCTCAGTGAAAGTCACAGAGGATACACACGGTTCCACGTAAACACACTTGCACAAGAACTCGAACAATCGTAAAAGTAATCACTGTGGGACAACAAGGACGAATCAGTTCGACACACAGAGAGTTTCCACAAGCGGTCGGCAACCAAATACACGTCGTCCGATGAGACGACCGACCGAACGACCAACCCAGGTCGTTCCCACTGAAGTTACATGTGTCGGCAACGGTCGGGCGAGTCTAGGCTGTCCGAAGGTGACAGCAGCTCCAACGCGACTCAACTCGATGTCCGCTCGGAGTTCCGAGACACGGCGACCCGGGCACACTGGCTCGGACCCAACCGTGCAGAGGGAACACTTGCCCATTGGGCACCCAACATCTCCGCACATGGAAGGAACCGACCAACGTCCGGCAAGATGACCAAGTGACGAGGCCCAGAAACGGTCAAAAGACCAAATACACGTCGCCCGATGAGAGACCAACCGAACGACCAAACAACGGTCGCCCCGCTCAAATCTCCTTCCGTTGGACAGTTCATGTGTGTCGCCAGCGGACGGCGAGAACGGGCTATCCGCACCTCACTGGCGATCCGTCCCGACTGGTGCTCGGTCCCCGACTTCACTGCTGCTGCGTCCCGACTGAACTCTCAACTCGACTCCACTGCTGGTCCGTCCGCAACTGAACTCCCGACACACGACGACCCGGAAATACTATCGGTCGCTCCTGAGTTGGTACGACAGTGCACTTACCGATAAGCGCTGCTGTTGCCACTCACGGGCAGGTAAGGAAGTTAGTGACGCCGGTAAATGGAATAAGAAAACGAGGCGGCAGTACCGTAAGAGAAGATGACAAACAATAAACGGCATTAACACGAACCGCGCACGGCTCAACTGAGGTGACAACAGTTATGGGGTACCTCTTAATATCGTTTCGGATCTCCTTTTGCCCGGCGTTGTGCAGCAGCTGGACGTGACGTGGCCTCAACAATTCGTGGTAAATATTGAGCCATGCTGCCTCTGTAGCCGTCCATGATTGAGGTGTTGCCGGTGCAGGATTTTGTGCACCAACTGACCTCTCTAGCATGTCCCATAAATGTTCGATGAGATGCATGTCGGACGATCTAGGTGGCCAAATCATTCGCTCGGAATGTCCAGAATGTCCTTCAAACCAGTAAAGAACAATTCTGGCCTGATGAATGAGGCATTGTCATCCGTAAAATTTCCGTCTTTGTTTGGGAACATGAAGTCCGTGAACGGCTGAAAATGGTCTCCAAGAAGCCGAACATAACCGGGAGACAGTCCATTCCAGGTAAACACAGCCCACATCATTACGGAACCACCACCAACTTTGACAGTACGTCTTGCCAACTTGGGTCCATTGCTTCGTGGGGTCTGCGCCTCACTCGAATCTTACCGTCGGCTCTTAATAACTGCAGTTGGGACCTACCTGACAAGGCACCGGTTTTCCAGTCCTCTATGGTCCACCTGATATGGTCACGAGCTCAAGAGAGGCGCTGCAGGCGATGTCGTGCTGTTACCAAAAGCACTCGTGACGGTAGTCTGCTGCCATAACTCATTAACGCCAGATTTCGCCGCACTGTCGTACGCTGCATATTGATTTCTGCGGTTACCACAAGCAGTGTTGCTTGTCTGATAGCACTGACAACACTACTCTCGGCCGTTAAATGAAGGCCATGGGCTACTGCATTGTCATGATGAGAGATAATGGCGGAAATTTGGTATTATCGGCTCACTCTTGACACTGTAGATGTCAAAATATTGAATTCCCTAACGATTTCCGAAATGGAATGCCCCTTGCGTCTAGCTCCGTCTGCTATTCCAGAATGAGATTTTCACTCTGCAGCGGAGTGTGCACTGATATGAAACTTTCTGGCAATTTAAAACGGTAGGAGACGAGGTACTGGCAGAGGGAAAGCTGTGAGGACGGGGCGTGAGTCGTGCTTGCGTAGCTCAGATGGTAGAGCACTTGCCCGAGAAAGGCAAACGTCGCGAGTTCGAGTCTCGGTCCGGCACACAGTTGTAATCTGCCATGATGATGTTTCCATCTGCTATTCCGCGTGCAGTCTAATTCCCGTCATGCGGCTGTAATCAAGTCGGAAATCTTTTCTCAAGGATTACCTGAATGCACATGACATCCTCGCTAATGCTCATATCTTGTATATGCATAACTACTGCCATCCGTATATGTCCGTATCACTATCCCACGACTTTTTTTTACCACAGTGTATACAATAGTGTAGAAAGAATAACGTAAACGGATCAGTAGATTATTAGGGCATGTACAGGGTGAGCCAGGAGGAAAGACACGTGCTTTGAGAGGTGACAGTGTTAGTGCTTTTGAACAGAGATCTCCAAGCAAACTTTCGCCATCTTCTTAGCCGTATCCGACCTACAGCTGTTTGAAAATCACGGTCGTCAGCCGATGTCCTTCTTCGCCAACTATCTCATACGAATACCGCAAGTGGCATCAGGCTAAATACTGCTGTCTTTACTGACCATCTCAATACGACTTCTCTTGCGCGATATTATCGATGACCAACTCATCGGTCCAGTTATTTTAGATAACGGTATCTTAATTTCCTTCAAAATTTTGTTACCAAAACACTTGGAGGATTTTCCTTTGGAAGCACTACGGAGCTCCTGCACATTTTGTACGGTCAGCGACATAGTACCTCACTGGAACATATCCTGGGCGTCGGATCGGTTGCCTTGGAGTTACTTCTTCGCCACCGAGATCACCCGATATAACTCAGTCAGACTACTGCTTGTGGGGTTCTGCAGGGGCAGAGTTCACACAAAGGAGGAAATCCTCGGTCGTGTTTTTACAAGTTTGTGCTCAAGGCAAGCACAGTACGAATGTGCTCAGTTCAGCAACACAGCAGCGGTCTGTAAGTGCTGCAGAATGCACGGCGGTCGATGGTGGGCGTTTTCGATAAAGTTCACGACGAAACATAAACAATTAAAGAAAACATCAGATCACAGTGTTTCATTGACTATCACCTGCATATGTCCCGTTCCTCATTGTTTTCATTAGCTTACTCGGACACTGTTAAGAACATGACATATGGTTCAAATGGCTCTGAGCGATATGGGACTTAACTTCTGAGGTCATCAGTCCCCTAGAACTTAGAACCACTTAAACCTAACTAACCTAAGGACATCACACACATCCATGCCCGAGGAAGGATTCGAACCTGCGACCGTAGCGGTCGCGCTGTTCCAGACTGTAGCGCCTAGACCCACTCGGCCACTCCGGCCGGCGATATGAACACATTTTGCTGCATTGTGTACTGTGTACAGTAGAGGAACAGTTCAGATTGTTTGTATCAGCATGACAGAACACTTAGTCCGAAAGCAGCATCTGTGAGACAGTGGTTTGTGGACAATAACATTCGTTAAATGGACTGGTCTACGCAGAGTTCCGACGTCAACCGAATGTAACACTTTTGGGATTAGCTGGAATGTGGGCTTCGCCCCAGACACCAGTATATAACACCACTGCCTTTTGTGGTTTCGGCTCTTGGGGAAGGACGGGCTGCCATTCCTCTATATACATTGAGACACGTTAAAACTGTCCCCACCAGATTTCAAGCCGTCATAAAGACGAAGGATGGACTCCTCTTTATTAATATCCACTAACAGGTCTCGAGATACTTTTGATCAAATAGTGTAGATGCCATCTCTGACAGGAACAACAGGTTGAGATATTCAGAAGTCCTGTCACGGTCGCCAGTTTAACTCTCCAAAGGACTGAGAGTTAAACTGATGAGTAATTGAAAATTCTAAGCTTACACGAAATATTAAGTGTTACTGGAATAACTGGCTTGATTTACCGTGAGAACTTTTGAATCTCGCAAGTGTCAGTAAATTCCACAATGGTAAATCAGACTTCACAAATTAAATAACAAATGGGTTCTGCATAATTGCTACAGTTCGTAGCTATCTCAATAAGATGGCCGGAATGGCGGCCAAGCAAACTTCTCCCAAGACGGTTATTTCATTATGTACAATACAAGACCCACCGTGTTTGCACTAAAAAAAAGTGTGTTTACACACGAGTGCTATTATTAGTACGAAATAATAAAGTATTACGCAATGTTGGGAAATCAATTTTGTGGTCATTATTGATCAGGCACAAGTACATGAACATACGCGTCGTAACAGTTCAAGCCCTGGAAGAGGAAAGGTAAAGAAGGAAGTGAAAGGTGAAGAATGATGTCAGACAAAAGACGAATATTAATTTTACAAAGATGGTCCTGCTACTCATTCGATTCCACCGAAGTTTTGCTGATAGCAATTTTATGATTTTTATGTTTTAAATATATAAATTCTTTTCTCATTGTAGATAACGTGTTTAGTCAATTATATCTGCTCTTTAAAAAATAATATATCTTGTAAACAAGAAAATAAATAAAAGATGCTATTGTATGTCTATAGAGTGACCATTTTTTTGAGTCGTCAAAACTACTGACTGCTTTTATCTGGCCCACTGCGAATTTCTTTCCGTTGCCACCGTTTAATGTAATTCAGTCTCTGTCTTTTCCTGTAGTTTTTACCCTTTGCAGCTCCCGCTAGTAAGATGGAAGTTATTTCCTGATGCTTTAACACATCCCTCCTTCTTGTCACTGTCTTATGTTCCTTCTTGCCACTGCGCCATTTCGCTTGGTATTAGCGCTCGAGCCCTTGCATGACGCTATAGCTAGCGTGCTGGCCCGTGTGTTGGCTGACCTTAAGTCACTTGTCACGTCAAATGTGATATTCTGTAAGGTAAACGAACACGCACTGGCGCGCTCGCACACACACACACACACACACACACACACACACACACACACACAGGCTTGTTTTTTCTGCCTTTTTTTTTCAACTTCCCACATGGTTTTACACACACCTCCTGCTTTTTTTTCCCTTGATTACCTTTCTGCTTATTCATGTCAGCTGTTTTTTGACGTTTCGTGCTTCCTCTCTCATTCCGCTGTATCGTACCTTTCTTTTAACAGTCTGCCCTTTTAATTGCATATTGCGCGAGGGGTTTGTGGGGAAGAATAAACAGTGAAACATTGAATCGTAATTTTTTAAACGCTAGGTAATATTTACGGAACTGTGCCAATACACAGCGAATGAGATAACTGCGTCCAGGACGAAGTTTCACCCTGCAACGGTGTGCACGCTGATTTGAAACTTCCTGGCATGCCGTACTGGGAGTCGAGCCTGCGGTCTCTGCCTTTCACAAGCAAGGGGTCCGCTGACTGAGTTACCCAAGTGCGACTCACGAGGCGTACTCATAGCTCTTCTTCTGCCAGTACCTCTCTGTCCTACCTTCCAAACTTCACAGAGCGATGGCCCACACAAGCAAAAGGTCCCAGTTTCGAGTCTGGGATAGGCACATTTTCAAATAACCCTGACACATATTTCTAGGTGTATGTCATCTGTCAGTCTGTTGAAAACCTATACTGTAAGGTATATGTACTTAATTATTTTTTGTGTAGTATTTCCACTAGGCCTGGGATGATAATTGAGCTCCATACTGAAGAGTGCATGTGTTGTGTCTATGTTCAGTGTTGCTGTGTAGGCAAGACCGTAGGTCATAACGCCAGCACACGTGGTAAGTGATACGTAGAGAGGCAGTAGGCGTAGACAGCATTGCCGCCCGCCTGAGTGTGGAGCTAAAACGCTAGTACAGACAGAACATTCGCACTCACCTGGTGCGTTCTCATGCGTACTTTCAGACATTGAAACCTACACTGCCCGTGGAACACATTTCTGGCCGTAGAAGGGACAGCATGGACGTTACAGACCAACTGCGGTCTGTTGCTTGGTTGGTTGGTTGATTGGTTGGTTGGTTGATTGGTTGGTTGATTGGGAGAGGACACCAAACAGCGAGGTTATCGGTCCCGTCGGATTAAGGAAGGGTGGGGAAGGAAGCCGCCGTGCCCTTTCAAAGCAACCATCCCGGCATTTTCATGAAGGGACAGCAGGGACGCTACAGACCAACTGAACTCAGTTGCTTGCTTGCTTGGTTACTTGGGGGGAGGGGCCCAAACTGCGAAGTCATCAGTCCCGTCGGATTAGGGAAGGATGAGGAAGGAAGTCAGTCGTGCCCTTTCAAAGCAACCATCCCGGCATTTTCCTGAAGCGATTTAGGCCCGTTTCACAATGGGACACTGGTGATGGTCGCCGGTGATTGTCACTGATTAGTTAGTGAAATGGACTCGTACAGGAGTAGCAACTAAATTTCGCTAGCCTTTTATGGCCCGAAAAATTAGGTATTAAAATTGAAAAAAGAACATACAACTAAACAATTTTGTTTTTCTTATCGATGCTCTTCTCATTGAAATCAGGCACAAACTTCGATATAATTTCTTGCCTAGCAACGGCCTCGTATCACTAGCAGTCGAGATGACAGGCATCTTATCCGCATGGCTGTAACGGATGGTGCAGCCACGTCTCGATCCCTGAGTCATCAGATGGGGACGTCTGGAACACAACAACCATCTGCGCGAACAGTTCGACGACTTTTTAGCACCACGGACTATCAGCTCGGAGACCATGGCTGCGGTTATCCTTGACGCTGTATCACAGACAGAAGCGCCTGCAATGGTGTACTCAGCGACGAACCTGGGTGCTTTCGGATGAATCCAGGTTCTGTTTATTGCATCATGATGGTCGCATCCGTGTTTGGCGACATCGCGGTCAATGCACATTGGAAGCGTGTATTCGTCATCGCCATACTGGCGTATCACCCGGCGTGATGGTATGGGGTGCCATTGGTTACACGTCTCGGTCACCTCTTGTTCGCATTGACGGCACTTTGAACAGTGGACGGTACATTTCAGATGTATTAAGACCCGTGGCTCTACCCTTTATTTGAGCCCTGCGAAACCCTCCATTTCAGCAGGATAATGCACGACCGCATATTGCAGGTCCTGTACGGGCCTTTCTGAATACAGAAAATGTTCGACTGCTGCCCTGGCCAGCACATTCCCCATATCTCTCACCAATTGAAAACGTCTGGTCAATGGTGGTCGAGCCACTGGCTCGTCACAATACGCCAGTCACTACTCGTGATGAAGTGTGGTATCGTTGCCGAAGCTGCATGGGCAGATGTACCTGTACACGCCATCCAAGCTCTGTTTGACTCAATGCCCAGGCGTATCAAGGCCGTTATTACGGCCAGAGGTGGTTGTTCTGGATACTGATTTCTCAGGATCTATGCACCCAAATTGCGTGAAAATGTAATCGCATGTCAGTTCCAGTATAATATATTTGTCCAATGAATACCCGTTTATCATCTGCATTTCTTCTTGGTGTAGCAATTTTAATGGCCAGTAGTGTAGTAACTGCAACGGAATGGACTGGAGAGCTGCTCTCAGGACTACTTAAAGCGGCGAATTACAAAGCACTTCCGCGGTATACGAACAAGTAATTGTAGCCAAACTAATGGTGGCTGGAAGTGTTACCGTTTCCGCTGTTCTGGCCTAATGGAGCGGCCAAGTTCCCGCCTTCAAGTTAGGTGGCCCGAATTGACGCGCATTCCCAGAACGCGGGAGACGTTGTATGTCCCCACAACCACTTGGCTTCAACGACGATTCGAAATGCCGGCCAGGAAACCAAGCTAGATTTTGCCATCTTGGACGTTTTCTGTACTATGTAAACAGGGAATGTCAAAATTATTGTACGCCCCCCGAATCGATGATGCTCTATGTAGAAATGGCTCTGAGCACTATGGGACGTAACATCTGAGGTCATCAGTCCCCTAGAACTTAGAACTACTGAAACCTAACTAACCTAAAGACATCACCCACATCCATGCCCGAGGGAGGATTCGAACCTGCGACCGTAGCGATCGCGCGGTCCCAGACTGAAGCGCCTAGAAGCGCTCGGTCACACCGGCCGGCTCTATGCAGACAATACGTCAGTAGTTTCTGCGTGCCTGGGAAAATTAGTTTAGTGGTATTAGATGAGTAATTGAAACTGATGACTTGCAAATTAATTAACGGACCCGTCTGGATTGGTATCAGTTTTCTCTGAATTTTGTTGGCAGTTCGCGTCTGTGACCGGAATTAAAGGATTGATTTTACTACTTTCTCTTCCTCCGTGGTGGGGACTGGTCTGGACAGACGCCGTGACCTCGCTTGGCGAAGTCAGTCAAAATGCTTGTGAGCCCCTTGTGTCCACTTCGCTGTGCAATAAAACTGTTCTCCGCAAATTATTATCTGCCTCCGTAGCGTAGGGGTGGCGTTACCGCCTACCATGCAAGGGGACCCCGGTTCCATTCTCGTGAACTGGGTGTTGTGTGTTCATCATCAATTTCATCATCGCTGACACGCATGTCGCCGAAGTGGCGTCAGCTAAAAAGACTTGCATTACGGCGGCCGAACCGTGAAGGGGATATCCCGACCAATAAATGCCATACGATCATTTCATTTTACCGCAACTTATTGTATGTAAGGAACTTACTGTCAAGTGTTCCTTCGATCTTTAATGGTTTTATATGCTTCTTTTTCTCACTCTATATGGATCAGTCTCTTTCATACCTATGAAGAGCGTTTATTTTTATGATGCACTTTTTATGTTCAACGCAAATGGAACTCGAAAATAAGAATGCAAAAAATCTGAAGGGTTTTCATATCCTTGAAAATATTATATTTCGTTGGGGATTTACTGTTGGCACATTTTTTAATTAATTTTATTTTATCTTTATTTACTTTTGCAATGCTGTTTTGCAAGGCTTTCAGAAGCAGAATCTTTTGTAACTCGTACGACTGGATTCTGCCGACACCGTGACTGGAACCACACATCCTTTGTAACGAAATAATTGGCCATAATTGTTGTTTCCTCCGTGTCCCTCGGGCTGTGAAGGACGTGCCGCCATGAGACATAACTGCACGGGCAAACTCCAGCGGCCAATCCTACAACACTCTTGCGCGTCTCTCTTCGCTTGTTCATTACCTTTGGGGGGGGATGCTGAGCTACGGACAGACCAAAGGCCCTTTCGTCCACTTCCCGTATTGGGACTCCATCATTAAAGAATCAGTCAAAATACGTACAAGTAACGACGACTAGTAGAGACACCGGATTTCAACTCAGGAAGGCATTGGAACCAGCACTGGCGGTTGTAAGGCAACGTCGGCCGCAGGCGAACGAGTCCACGTCAACACAGACAGGGGGAAACAGTCCGCACACTTAAACTGGGCGCCTACAGACTGCCCGCGCGCGCTTGGCCGCGCTTTTCCGACGTGGCGCATGTGAAGCCCGTGGCCCGTTTCTTCAGCAGGGGCTGTGGATGTCGACATCCTCTATGATTTGTCTACAGTGACGTTATAGCCCCACGCCATGGCGCCTGCGTTTTTCTGTAGAGCCAGCACATATATTGCCGAACCACAAAAGCACTGCGCTAGTAACCACTTGAAGCAGCTGTCTCGCTGAAATATTGTGCAGCCTTCATGTTTTTTGGTGGTAAGGGGAGGGAGGGGGGTTATGTCATCAGTCCTCAGACTGGTTTGATACGGTCCGCCAGGAATTCCTCCCCTATGCCCAGCTCTTCGCATCAGGGTAGTACTATCATAACGTGTTCAATTATTTGTTGGACACCTTCGAATGTCTGCCTTCCCCTGCAGCTTTCCCTCTGTACGTCCCTGTAGTACCTGCGAAGATATTCCCTTATGTCTTAACACGTGTTCAGTCATCCTGTCCTCCTTCTTGTCAGTTTTTCCATATGCTTCTTTCGTTCCAGATTCTGCGGAGAACCTCCTCATTCTTTATTTCATCTGTCCATCAAATTTTCAACGTTCATCTGTAGCACTACATCTTCAACCCTTCCACTGTGTTCCAGTTTTCCCACAAAGATTCGCTCCCAGACAATGCCGTGCTCCCAAAGTACATTGTCAGGCAGTTATTCCTCAAATGAAGGCCAACATTTATGACTAGTAGACGTCTTGCAGCCAGGAATGCCCTCTTTGCCTGTGTTAATCCACTTTTCATGTACACCTTGTTTCATCTGTCACGTATTATTTTGCTTCCGTGCAGTAGCAAAATCTCTTAAATTCAACTATTTCGTGATCGGCAATTTTGATGTTAAGTTCCTAGCTATTCTCATTTTTACTAATTCTCATTACTTTCGTCTTTATTCGGTTTCCTCTCACTTGATATTCTGTACTCATTAGACTTTTCATTTCATTCAACAAGTCTTGTAATTCCCCCTTACTTTCAATGACGATAGCAATGCCATCAGCGAATCTCGTCACATACGCTTTCATCTTGAATTTTAATCCCACACTTCAACCTTAATCTACACTGAAGAGCCAAAGAAACTTTACACCTGCCTAATATCGTGTAGGGTCCCCACGAAAGCACAGAAGTGCCGCAACACGACGTGGCATGCATGCACTCGACTAATGTCTGAAGTAGTGCTGGAGGGGACTGACACCATGAATCCTGCAACGCTGTCCATAAATCCATAAGAGTAGGAGGGAATGGAGATCTCTTCTGAACAGCACGTTGCAAGGCATGCCAGATACGCTCAATAATATTCACTTTTGTGGGGTTTGGTGGCCAGCAGGAGTGATTAAACTCAGAAGAGTGCTCTTGACCCGTACATGTCCATACGCAATTCTGGACGTGTCGGGGTGTCGCATTGTCCTGCTGGAATTGCCCAGTGATGAGACGCTTACGTACGTGTCACCTGTCAGAGTCGTATCTAGACGTATCAGGGATCCCATATCACTCCAGTTGCACACGCCCCAAACCATTACAGAGCCTCCACCAGCTTGAACAGTCCCATGCTGACATGCAGGGTCCACGGATTCATGAGGTTGTCTTCATACCCGTACACGTCCATCCGCTCGATACAGTTTGAAACAAGACTCGTCCGACCGGGCAGCATGTTTCGTCATCAACTGTCCAAGTCGGTGTTGACGGGGTCAGGCGAGGCGTAAAGCTTAGTGTCGTGCAATCGTCAAGGGTACTCGAGTAGGCCTTCGGCTCTGGAAGCCCGTATTGATGATGTTTCGTTGAATAGTTCACACGCTGACACTTGTTGATGGCCCAGCATTGAAACCTGCAGCAATCTGGAGAATGGTTGCACTTCTGTCACGCTGAACGATTCTCTTATTTGGTCGTTGGTCCCGTTCTTGCAGGATCTTTTCCCTGCCGCAGCGATGTCGGCGATTTGATGTTTTACCGGAATCCTGATATTCACGGTATACTCGTGAAACGGTCATACAGGAAAATCCCCACTTCATCGCTACCTCGGAAATGCTGTGTCCCATCGGTCGTGCGCCGACTACAACTAAGCCATACACTTGTTGTCTCACATAGGCGTTGCCGACCGCAGCGCCGTATTCTGCCTGTTTACATATCTCTGTATTTGAATACGCCTGCCTATACCAGTTTCTTTGGACCTTCAGTGTATTTCCGTTATTGCTCCTTCAGTGGACAGGTAGAACAGCAGGGGCGAAAGATTATATCCTTGTCTTACAGCTTTCTAATTCGAGCAATTTTTTCTTGTTCCTCCATTCCTATGTGCATATTATATATTACTAGTATCGGTCGACATATACTCGATTATTTGATTTTTCGTAAATCTTGCTCCCATTACGAAGCGCAAAATCAGAAATGCTTCTCTGGTACCTTTACCTATGCCAAACCCAAACTGGTAGTCATATAATGGATACTCGAAGTTGTTCTCCATTCTGTAAGAAGTAAAGAAAAACTAAAATTATTCCCTTCCCAAAGTGACTTGCAATGTTTATCTGGAGCGCTTTTTTTTTAAGACGTCATTGACAGTCATAGGGGGTCTAGTTCACTACCATGTGAACTACCATGTGATTAACTCTCTCTCTAGAATGAGATTTTCACTCTGCAGCGGAGTGCGCGCTGATATGAAACTTCCTGGCAGATTAAAACTGTGTGCCCGACCGAGACTCGAACTTGGGACCTTTGCCTTTCGCGGGCAAGTGCTCTACCAACTGAGCTACCGAAGCACGACTCACGCCCGGTACTCACAGCTTTACTTCTGCCAGTAGAGCACTTGCCCGCGAAAGGCAAAGGTCCCGAGTTCGAGTCTCGGTCGGGCACACAGTTTTAATCTGCCAGGAAGTTTCAACTCTCTCTCTCTGTTTCCCTCCCCCCCCCCCCCCTCTCTCTCTCTCTCTCTCTCTCTCTCTCTCTCTCTCTCTCTCTTTTTCTCTCTCTCTCTCTTTCTCTCTCTCTCTCTTTCTCTCTCTCTCTCTCTCTCTCTCTCTCTCTCTCTCTCTCTCTCGAGCTAAGCATATTCCTTGCTCACTAGGTTGTCTAACCACAGAAGAAAATAATATCGACCGGACAGTTTCTCCGTGACTTGAATTGACTCCCACACCGTCGGTATCACCCACATCAACATAGATACTCCGGAAACCACCGTACGCTGCATGGTGGACGATACCCTGTATCACTATTTGTCATTTCCTTTCCTGTTCCACTTGCAAATAGAGACAGTAAAGAACGTATGCCTTCGTATGAGCCCTAATTTCTCGTTTCTTATCTTCGTCGTCCTTAACCGCTATGTATGCTGGCGGCAGTAGAATCGTTCGTCTGTCAGTTTCAAATACTGGTTCTTTAATGTTTCTCAATAGTGTTTGTCGAGAAGTTCGTCACCTTTCCTCCAGGGGTTCCCACTTGAGTTCACGAAGCATGTCTGTAACACTCACGTGATGTTCAAACCTACCGCCTCTGAATTGCTTCGATGTCTTCCTTCAATTCGACCTGGTACAGATCCCAAACATTCGAGCAGTACTGAAGAACAGGGCACACCAGCGTCCTATACACAATCACCTTTACAGGTGAACCAGTCTATCCTAAAATTCTCTCAATAAAGCGAAGTCGACCATTTGGCTCCCCTACCGCAGTTCTCACATGCTAGATCCATTTCGTATCACCTTGCAACTTTGCTGTTGTTGTTGTTGTTGCTGTTGTGGTCTTCAGTCCCAGAGGCTTGTTTGATGCAGCTCTCCATGCTACTATATCCTGTGCAAGCTTCATCATCTCCCAGTACCTACTGCAATCTACATCCTTTTGAATCTGCTTAGTGTATTCATCTCTTGGTCTCCCTCTACGATTTCCCCTCCACGCTGCCCTCCAATACTAAATTGGTGATCCTTTGATGCCTCAGAACATGTCCTACCAACCGATCCCTTCTTCTAGTTAAGTTGTGCCCCAAATTTCCCTTCTCCCCAATTCTATTCATTACTTCGTTATTAGTTATGTGATTTACGCATCTGATCTAGAGCATTCTGATGTAGCACCACATTTCTTCTTGTCTAAACTGTTTATTGTCCATGTTCCACTTCCATACATGGCTACACTCCATACAAATACTTTCAGAAAGGACTTCCTCACACTTAAATCTATACTCGATGTTAACAAATTTCTCTTCTTCAGAATCGCTTCTCTTGCTACTGCCAGTGTGCATTTTATATCCTCTCTACTTCGACCATCGTCAGTTATTTTGCTGTCCTGTCTCATTTCCAAATCTAATTCTCTCAACATCAGCTGATCTGATTCGACTGCATTCCATTATCCTCGTTTTGCTTTTGTTGATGTTCATCTTATATCCTCCTTTCAAGACACTGTCCATTCCGTTCAACTGCTCTTCCAAGTCCTTTGCTGTTTCTGATAAAATTACAATGTCATCGGCAAACTCAAAGTTTTTATTTTTTCTCCATGGTCTTTAATACCTACTCCAATTTTTTCTTTCGTTTCCTTTACTGCATGCCCAATATACAGCTTGAATAACATCGAGGATGCCAACCACTGCTTCCTTTTCATGCCCCTCGACTCTTATAACTGCCATCTGGTTTCTGTACAAATTGTAAATAGCCTTTCCCTCCATGTATTTTACCCCTGCCACCTTTAGAATTTAAAAGTGAGCATTCGAGTCAACATTGTCAAAAGCTTTATCTAAGTCTACAAATGCTAGAAATGTAGGTTTGCCTCTCCTTAATGTATCTTCTAACACAAGTCGTAGGGTCAGTATTGCCACACGTGTTCCAACACTTCTACGGCATCCAAACTGATCTTCCCCGAGGCGGCTTCTACTAGTTTTTTCATTCGTATGTAAAGAATTCGTGTTAGTATTTTGCAGCCGTGGCTTATCAAACTGATAGTTCGGTAATTTTCACATCTGTCAACACGTGTTTTTTTTGGGGTTGGAATCATTATATTCTTCTTGAAGTCTGAGGGTATTTCGCCTGTCTCGTACATCTTGCTTACCAGATGGTAGACTTTTGTCAGGACTGGCTCTTCCAAGGCTATCAGTAGTTCTAATGGACTGTTGTATACTCCCACGACCTTGTTTCTACTTACGTCGTTCAGTGCTCTGTCAAACTCTTCACGCAGTATCATATCTCCGATTTCATCTTCATCTACACCCTATTCCATTTCCATAATATTGTCCTCAAGTACATCGCCCTCGTATAGACCCTCTATATACTCCTTCCACGTTTCTGCTTTCCCTTCTTTGCTTAGAACTGGGTTTCCATCTGAGCTCTTGATATTTATACAAGTGGTTCTCTTTTCTCCAAAGGTCTCTTTAATTTTCCTGTAGGCAGTATCTATCTTGGCCCTAGTGAGATAACATTACGCCCAGATATTTACATGACTTCGCTGTGTGAAACAGGACACTAGCAATAGTGTGTCCGAAGATTACATGTTTGAGCTTTCTGCTCATCCGCATTAACTTACACTTTTCCACATTTATAGTTAGCTGCCATTCATCACACCAATTGGACTATCTGTATGTTACATTAATAACATGCAGTATGGTGGAGAAGTGCTGCTTCGCGCTTTCGCCCACGGTATAGGGTTCACGCTGGACTTGATTCTGGGTTACTGGTGCTCAAATTGTGTAACATCTACCCTAGAGGAAATGTCGCCCGACGGCTGGAGCGAGTGAAGCAAGCGTGTGTTTATCAGCCAGGGGGACGGCCCACGCACCTTGGATGTCAGCAGGACACGTCAGAGACAGGCAAGCGCCGGGTGTCGGGTAGCGTCGTACGGCGACGCTCTGATTTCGCTGACAGGCCGCGTAGAGCGGGTCCTGGCTGTGGCTACAATTCCTGCGCCTACCATGTGTCATACTTCCGCATTCCCTGCACAGTAACGCTACATGCCAGGGGTGGCCGCTAACCTTATCTCGACGACCAGCAAACGGAGGAACTGATTCGAAGACAGCTGCATGTGCTCGTATTCACACTGTCCTGTCACATCAAAACCACAACACATTACGGTGTCTGATACTGTGTAGCAAACTCGTTGAGATTCAAAACAGCTTCATTCGTCCCGCAACGGATGATACAGGTCCTGTATGATTTTCGATTTAATCTTACCTCATTCTTCCTACAAAATAGAGGCAAGTTCAGGTAACGATGAAGCAGATGGATAGCGATCAAGCGCATTTCTCTCTAAACTAGACGACACAGGCTCAATGATACTGAGATGTTGTGGACGTGGTGACCAAGGAAGATGAGACAGTTCATCCACGTCCTCTGCTCCGATTCTCTTAGTGCCTTACAATCATTGCAGAATCTGTACCCAGCTGAGGAGATGGTCCAGCTGATATATGACCAACTGATCTGGCTCCAACGGCGGGGTAAGGAGGTGTCCTTCTGCTGGGTGCCTGGTCATGTAGGAATATGGGGCAATGAACAGGCCGATCGGGCTGCCAAGGAGGGGTGCAGAGAGCAGGATGTGGTCCAGTGTCCTATCCGCTTGCAGTCTGTCATTTCTGCACTCCACAAGAAGTGCACCGGAGTTTTGGGAGGAAGAATGGCTGGCGGTGATGGCCAATAAACTGCGGTTGGTGAAGTCAACAAGCCGGCCGTGGCGTACCACCTGCCGGTCGCTCAGGCGGGAAGAAGTGACCTTCATGCGTCTTCGGATAGGGCACTGTCCTCTCTCACATAGCTTTTTACTACGGCGGGAGGATCCCCCGTTTTGTGATGCTTGTAGAGTGCACATCTCTGTCCGGCACATTTTAACAGACTGCATTTCATACCGTGATGCAAGGGCAGAAGTTGATGGGGATCTGCCCTGTGTTTTAGCTAATGATGAGACGTGTGTGTCTAGGGTTTTAAAGTTTTGTAATGTGTCTGGACTCTGGCCTAAACTTTTAGGCTGGAGGTTTTAGTGTATTGCAAAATGACTGGCTCCTCCTTTTTTTCCTTGCGGTCAGTCAGCCACTTCCATCTGCTATATTGTTTTAGCTCCCTCTACCACTTTCTTCCTGAGTTGTCCATGTTTTACTGCTGGCGGCATGCTTCGTCCCACGCTTCGGCGTGGGTAGGCATATATTTTTCCAAGCTTGTTAGCTGTGTTTTACGTTCTGTTTTATCTTATTGTTCTGAGTATTTTCTTGACACCCGTCTCAATCTGTTACTAAGCGGGAGCTGAAGACCTTGCCGTCGTGCGCCCATATAACCCTCTCCACTCCACTCCACTCCACTCCTGGACGATGCGAGCTGTGTCAAAAGGGGCGGTGTCGTCTTCCAGCGCAGGATCTCCACTGGGGAACAAACATTGTACCTTGGGAGGGACCTGATCAGCCAAAATGGTCACACAATCTTTGGCAGCAATGCGACCGTGCAGAATTTCCAAGGGGCCCGTGGAGTAACACGATATGGCTGCCTACATCATTGCCGAAACTCCGCCGTGTTTCACACTTGAGACGTAAAACCTGCTAGAAGGTGGAAACGGTGTGGAACAAGCCTCAGCGGACAAAATGACTGTCTTCCATCGCTCCATATCTCAGGTCTTACTGCTTTGGCACTACGTTCTCATGTTACGGGCATTTGCATCACTTGTTGGTGGTTTTTGATTTCCAGCTCGCCTAGCTATTCCCAGTTTCGAGTTGTTTTGACGCTAACAGGGTTCGCGAGTACAACGTTCCGTTCTGCAATGGCTTCTGCAGCTGTGCCCTTATTTTTGTCATAGTGGCCGTCTGTCGCCATCACGCAACACGCACGTTCGTCCGCCTTGTGACTTAGCGGATGATGTTTCTCCGCTTTTCCTGTATGCAGTGTAAATCTTCGATACGGTGCCTCGTCAAACGACAAATACTTCTGCTATCTTGGTTGTGGAACCATCCACCAAACGAGCACCAAAAATTTACACACGTTGCAATTCACTTTGTTCCGATTTAATAATGGCCTCAGAACTACAGACAACAATGTTTTGACGACGGCTGACAGTTGCAAGGTATCGAGGACATTTCACAGGTGTCACAAATACAAGAGCGCAACGCGCAGGATTGGCATTTATGTTCAAGCATGGATTTCTAGCGGTGTTGCCATATTTTTGTCCTACCCCGTATATATACATATATATATATATATATATATATATATATATATATATATGTATGTGTGTGTGTGTGTGTATGTATGTATGTATTGAACTGAGGACGTAGAAACGACGGAGAGGCGTCGTCCCCACCGTAGCCCTCAGTGGTACACAACCCCACAACAGGCTACAGCAGTCCACCCACCCCACCCCACCGCCGCCCCACACCGAACCCAGGATTTATTGTGCGGCTTGGCCCCCCTTCTGCCCCCAGTGGATCCCCCCCGCTAGAATTCTTACACAGAAGTTTTGTGGAGATTCTTCGGGAACTCAAATGGGAATATCTGGTTTAGAGACCCGGCATTTGAAGCTGACTGTGAAACTATTCTACTGCCGGCAACATACATTGCGTTTAAGGGTCGCGGAGATAAGATACGACAAGTTAGGGCTCATACGGAGGCATAGAGACAGTTGTTTTTCCCTCGCTCTATTTGCGAGTGGAACAGGAAAGAAAGTGACTACCTGTGGTAGATGGTACACTCCGCCACACACCGTACAGTGTCTTGAGGAGTATCTATGTAGATGTAGATCACAAACAAACACTAGCGAATGCGAACCGAACACGAGGCAATGGAGTTTGCTAATGCTCGCTTAGAGAATTATTGTTCGCTGATGTTTGTGTCCATCCCTGTGTCAGCAAGGCTTAAGGCGAGGGGTACTATCTTTGGCCCGAAAAAAGCATGTTCTTCGGGAATTTTTTTCTCGGGATGTGTTATAGATATCAATGTCAAATTTGGTCAAAATGTTTATTAATAATTCCTCTACAAACTGGAATTTTTTCGACCGGAAATGTCGAAGAACAAAGGCGGAAGTGCCGTCGGAACGAAACAAAATTTCGATGTATACCTCCACGCGTGGTTTGTCACAGGTAGCCGGCTCGTCTGAAATCAAAGTTGAGTTGACGTTAGCGAAGTATATAAGATTCTTTAGGAGTTGTACCTCGCTTAAGTTATTTGGACCATAGGAAACAAAATGGCGGCCATTTGAAACAAAATAGGGGTTTTTCATCGATTTTTCGAATTCGTCGGCCAATTAAAAATATTTATAGTCGATGGATCGGAATAAAAGTGGTATAACTCCTAGACAATTAAGTTAGCTTCGTCGGAAACAAAGAATCATGCCAATCGGTTCAGTAGATTTGAAGTTACCATACCGCGCGATTAACAAAAAGCCATTTCGAGAAAAACACGTATGAAGTTTTGAGTACATATAAATGCAATATTATGCAACGTACGTTCAATCTGCTATTCCGGGTTCTAGTAAACTAGTCCTTCCTCTTCCTCACAGAGGGCATTCTGCTCGATCTGGGCCATCCTGCGCTGCTCCAGAGCCGCTCGTACGGTCGGCGACAAGCGGTTTTCGGCCGCTTGAATCTCGTGGTTGTCCGAATGCTTGGCAAGCTGCGTCGAATAGAGTCCCAGGGTGACGTCCATCGTTGTCATGGTCTTCAGAATTGCTGAATACCCTTCGTTGAAGCAGCTCACTGCCAGAAAAGTCGCCATCTCCACAGTCTTCGCAGCAGAATGTGAATGCTTGGGGGCTAACTTCCAACCATACGCGTTCAAACTTTAATTTGAATTTTGTGTGGTGTTTCCTCCCAAACATCGGTACAATAACTCATCCTCCGAAAGGGCCTCGTAGATCGGATGAATAACTTTTTGAACTTCTTTGGAGAGCGGCTGGTCGTGTTGATATTCGTCCAGATGTCCGTTAGCCTCTGCAACGCGCCACTTGCACCAACTAGTTTCCCCAGCCGGACAGTCTTGATGTTGTGGGTGGTCATCCGTCGAACACTTGTGGAAATACGTTGCCCGAATTGCCTCCTTCATCCTGTTCCAGCGAATTGGAGTGCCGTCGGATTGCGAAGCCGTAGTATGTCGTGAGCTTCGCGATCACTTGATCCTTGGGCAAGCACATAGAATAATTTTTTGCGGCTACAAAGGTGCGTGAAAAAGGCTTTCAGGCAGGTGCATTTTTTTGTTCAACCGCGAATAACAAACATTTCCGTTCCGTATTCGGAAAAACCGTTTCAGGGGTGGATTCTAAACACTTTAATGGATCCAAAATGCAATTTATAAAAAAAAATCGTTTTTTTGGACCAAAAGATAGTAAAGCTCCCTTTAACACATCTGTTCTTGGCCGCGCCCGTTGGCTAGGATGGCTAGCACGGTTGTTTTATAAGCAGTATCGTTTGTGGGTTGATTGCATTTCCCGGGTATATTACCATCGAACCGAAGTCTGCCATTTGCTTAATCGTTTGGTATGTGCAATCACTGCCTACAGAGACTGCGTGAGCAAGGACAGCGATTCAAGAGCGTGCCCGCGGACCGCTATGAGCGCAGTCTTTGACTCGAGACGGCTCTGTGATGATGACTCCTCGGAACAGGTGCAGACGTGATAATATGCCTCTGGAGGCAGTGTAACTGCAGTAGCGGCGGCGGCGCTGGTAGAAAAGGTGGTCTTTACTGTGTGGCGCGCGAGGTGGAGGCAGAATGGAACGCTTACACGCAGCGTACGCAGCAAAAAACCGTGCGCGCTCGCAGACGCACGGCCGCGTGTGACAGGGGCCGCGCCTGCAACACAGCACAGTGGAGTTTGCGGCCGGTAAACAGGAAACGGCGGCGCGGGTGCCGTACAGCGCGGCGCTGTTTTAATCCCGCCACCACTCACACCACACTTCACCACACCACGTCCCCCACCCCCAACCCCGCCGCACATTTCCTGCAGCCGTGTTGCGGCCAGTTGCCGCTGAACGCCGCACTGTTTATGTGCGCAGTTAGTTATGCACGCTCCAACTGCGGCCGCTGTGTCACGTGTTAGGAAAAGGTTGCACCTTATGTACGTGTGAAACAAGAAGCTACAGCTGTAGCAATTCTGTGTTCCAGAAATGTGATGATCGATGAAAGACGTGTTTATGTAGCTACACCGTCAGATGCTACATAAACTTCATTAAGGGGAACTGTTTGCAAAAGTTACTGGAAATTTTATTTTTGGGTTTTGTTCGCTTACAGTTGTGAAATTTATTGACAACTATTCCCAGA
This sequence comes from Schistocerca piceifrons, assembly GCF_021461385.2. Taxonomy (NCBI): domain Eukaryota; kingdom Metazoa; phylum Arthropoda; class Insecta; order Orthoptera; family Acrididae; genus Schistocerca; species Schistocerca piceifrons. The sequence goes on from NC_060139.1 coordinate 1,035,346,496, forward strand.
GTTTCAGTTTAGAAATCGTATGCGAAGCGATGAAAAGAAATTTAAATTGTTCGATTTTCTCCGGCCATACCCCTTTTGCTTTACTGAAAGTATAGCATTGTGCTTTCTGTGATTATCTTAACCAGCCGTTGTGGCCGAGCGGTTCTAGGCGCTTCAGTCCGTAACCGCGCTGCTGCTACGGTCCCAGGTTCACATCCTGCTTCGGGCATGGAAGTGTGTGATGTCCTTAGGTTACTTAGGTTTACGTAGTTCTAAGTCTAGGGGACTGATGGCCCCAGATGTTAAGTCCCATATTGCTTAGAGCCATTTGAACCATTTGATTATCTTATTTATTCTTGTACCGGTTTCGGTTCAAATGGTTCGAAACAGTATGGGACTTAACATCTGAGGTCATCAGTCCCCTAGACTTAGAACTACTTAAACCTAACTAACCTAAGGACATCACACACACATCCGTGCTCGAGGCAGGATTCGAACCTGCGACCGTAGCAGCAGCGCGGTACCGGACTGAAGCGCCCAGAACCGCTTGGCCACAGTGGCTGGCCCGGTTTCGGCTCGAAACCATCACCAACGTCAGAAAAATTATCATAGATGTATCACATATCATACATGCTTTGACATAAGGTACCACTGAAATTGCCAATAAAAATCAAAAATCGTGACAAAACCTAGTTGAGTCTCTGAATACGCTTATCTGGAAACGTTGTCTCAACACAAGTTTGATCATCTACAGTTGCAGAATTTGCAACATACGATGCTGTAAATAAATGTTTTTTAATGATGGAAACGTAAGGAGAGTGATAGTGTTACAACGTTTGGGCTTCAGGGCTGGTGTACTCACTCTAATCATTCTTGCAGAAATTGACCGTCATCGTCATTCTAGGGCTGAAATGCCTATTCAGTACCTAGCAAAGAAACAAGCCAGAAGAAAAGAAGATTTTGCATCCGTGGGGATCCACAGCCCCTAAGTGTTCAATGCAAGAATACATTGTCCGTTGTAAGATGTAGTGTACTTTATTAAAATCGTGCTTTTAACTCATTTCGGACGAATACAGCTTACGAAGGATAATGTATTCTTGTATTAAAAAGAAAAGAATTTACAAGTCTTCAGGAAAAAGAAGATCCTGAGTACAGTATTGGAGCTTTCGCAGAAGGTATAATTGAAGTAAATATAAGTTTAATCTTTGAATTAGGCTTCCCACAAACTTTATTTTGTGACACTTATGAACCTCTTTTTCTCAGGACGTCTGTGATATAATGCCTTGATATTTGGTCCATACGCTTCTCAGAGTGCAACAAACACGCAGAACTAAATTTTCAAATGTTTTCTTTAAGCTCTGATTTGTAAACTGAGGTGTTGAAATTCCTGTACCGATTTCTACGAAAAAGGTGCAAAATTTTATAAAATTCATTCGTATAATTGCTTATATGGACGTAGACATACAACAGTTCAACTATGGCAGTAATTGGTTTAACAGGTTATGAGAAAAAAAACTTTGATAATCATGGCTGTCTCAAAATTGATATTTTTATAGCAAGTTCAAAATTCGAATAAAAATGTTGAGAACTGAATGTAAAATTGCATAATGTTATTAACAACCACCAAAAGAAATTTTACTTGTTTACCTTTAATATTTTAGGCACAGTGTTTGATAACATTAGAGCATATGTTTCATATACATTCCATCTTTTAAACATCCTTTACGAGGTCTGTTCAAAAAATTCCGGAACATTCTTAATTTCGCGCCAGTGGTGTGTTGGAACGAAATGCGCTTGGCATTCCTGCACACTCTTGTGTTTGATCCGTAACAGCCGGAGGTTTCGTTATATCTCTTAGATGTCGTTCAGCGCTGTGATGAGTAGAACGTTGTGTCGCACGATTTGCGAATTTCGAGAGGAGCTACGCGTCTGCATTAAATTTGTTTTGAAACTCGAGAAAACCTTCACAGAGACACGCAAAATGCTGCAGGAAGCCTACGGTGATGAGTGCTGAAGCCGTGCTCTGTGTTACGAATGGTTGACACGATTTAAAAATGGCCAGACGAAAGTTAAAGATGACGCTCGTTCAGGATGGCCTTCGACATCTACCGACGACGCCCATGTCAGGAACGTAAACGAAATTGTGTCTGCCAAACTAAGACTGACTGACTGAGAGATTGGCGAAGAATGTAACATTTCGGTTGGATCACGTCATGAAATCCTGACACAGCATCTTGGAATGCATCTTATTCCTGCGAAGTTCGTCCCACGGCTCATGAGTCAAGAGCAGCAAGATCTTCGCCACGTAATGTGTGAAGAGCTTTTGGATCGCGTAAATGAGAACGAGGTGTTCCTGAAGAGAATCCTAACTGGTGTCGAGACGTGGTTTATGATGTTGAGACCCCACTGAAAGGACGAAAATTTGCAACGATACACGAGATAAAAGAAACTTTGCAGACGGCGCTTCGCGCGATCCAGCAAGAGGCGTACTAAGACTGCTACCGGAAATGGAAACGGCGTTGGTAGCGGTGTATCATTTGTGGAGCAGAAGGGACGAAGGAGACCATGCACAATAAGTAAAAGGTAAGCGTAGAAAAATTTGGTGGACAAAGTTCCGGAATTTTTTGAATAGACCTAGTATAGACTACCAGTAACACCGCCCCCTCCCCCCCCCTTTCCCACTTCAGATTCTTGAAAGAATCGAACCACCATGTATAACAAAGGTTAAATATTAAGGAAGTGTTTGAAATGGTGTTTAATTTATTTGAAGATCGCTAAGTACTCTCATTATCAAACTGTATGTGAGTTCAGTGTCGATAATTTGTGCCATGTTTTAAGAAAAGCTATTTTTTCACGCATCTTTGTGTTCATGATGTTATATCTCCTTAACTATACAGGGTGAAAAGTATTTAAACCGACAAACTCTGGGAGGTTGTAGGTGACATCAAAACAAATCTTTTTCGCTAATATCATTTTTTCCTATGAGGGTTTTTTAAACCGGTGGAGGCCATATTTCGCTCTTCAATTGTTAGAGGCCGTATTACGATCTTCAGTTGTAGGCAACTGCTGTCCACCAGTGTAGTAGTGCATTGCCTGCGTTTACTAATGGAGCGATACACCTGGAGTGAGTACACTGATATGGTTGGTGCATACTACGTAGCGCACCACAACGGACGAGCTGCACAGCGGGTTTATCAACAACAATATCCTAATCGCCGTATCCCGCGTCATACGACCTTTGCTACTGTGTACCAACATCTGCGTAAGACTGGGTCATTTAGCAGATTACCTGGACAGGGACGCCGTCGCACGGTAAGAACGCTGCAATTTGAGGAAGCTGTCTTGCAGCATGTGGAGCGGGACCCTTCAATCAGCACTCGTGCAATTGCACGTAACATGGGGACGAATCAGACGAATGTAAGAACAGTCCTTAGAGTGCAATTTTTACGTCCATTTCCCTTGCAGCGTGTCCACAACCTGGAACCAGTTGGTTATCCACCCAGCGCACAGTTTTCGCGATGGTACCTAGAACAGTGTGAAATGTATCCTACATTTCCATCCTCTGTGTTATTTACCGATGAAGCAACGTTGGGTCGTGATGGAGTCTTCAACATGCACAATTCGCATTTTTGGAGTGAGGATAACCCACATGCCACAGTTACTAGCGCTCATCACGTGCGGTTCTTCGTTAATGTGCGGGTCGGTGTTGTTGAGGACTCTTTAATTGGGCTGTATCTGCTACCTAGGCCATTAAATGGAAGGCACTATCACAGTTTTCTCGCCAGAGCATTGCCAGAATTGCAGGAAGACGTCCCGCTCCCTACAGGACAACGCATGGGGTTCCATCATGACGGGGCGCCGGCACATTTCAGTCGTCGTGTGCGTCGATTCCTGGACCGACGGTTCCGAGAAACGTGGATTGGCAGAGGTGGTCCTCTACCACCGCCTGCTCGATGCCCAGATATGTCCCCTCTGGACTTTATTGTGTGGGGAGAGATGCACAACCTTGTTTATACAACTCCTGTTGCATCAGAAAAGGTTCTGGTTGCCCGTATAGTAGCAGCAGCAGGAAAAATTCAGGATACTCCTGGGGGTTTTGCCCGTGTCGAACAGAGCATGATCCGACAGTTTAATCTTTGTTTACGTGTCAATGGAGGCATTTTTGACAATTTACTGTAACTGAAATTGGGTTGTGTTAATGTGTTGCCTCTTGGTCATAAAAAAATGGGAAAGTGTTTGTTGGTTTATTTACTTTGCCACCAGAGAAATCTTCCTCTACCGGTTTAAATATTCCTCATAGGAAAAAATGGCATTAGGGAAAAATATTTGTTTTGATGTCCCCTACAACCTCCCAGAGTTTGTCGGTTTAAATACTTTTCACCTTGTATGTCGTAAAAAATATAATTTTCCAGGTACGTTCAATGGTACACGTGGATACTGGCTGCAAAATGTGTTGCGAACGGAGCTGGTGGTAAAGAAGCAATTTATTAAAACGTCGTGCGTGATGCTGAAGATCTCCTGCTTCAGTAGTGAAAACGTAGTTAGCGATAAACTTTTTTCTCTTAATTATTTAGTGGGGTGTCAGTGAGAATTAGTTTCAAAGACGTTTTAAATTATGTGTAAAGGTTGTTGGAAGTCGCTAAGTGGTGTCATCCTCTAAATACTGGATCATTTGCGCACCATGAGTTGGACCGCCTCAAAATGTAACGCAGTTTTTACCTTTAACATCTTAGTTATTGTGTTAAATTTTTAATGTCAGATTTTACCTCTTCATGTGTAGAGTAGGACAACATTCTAAATTTTTAAATTCGGTCAATAATTGTAAGAAATAATGAAAATCAGATTTTTGTTACCCCTTGAAGCTGCTAGATAGCTGTTAGGGATCGGGCGACTGGGTAACTATTTTAGCCATTTAGTGATAGTTGTAGCAGTTATGTGCTCCCTCAACAGAAACGTGATGTTCAGTGAGAGGCATATTTATGTAGCTATACTACCGCATGCTTTATAATCTTCATTGCAGTGTCCTTCTACTTCCCATCTACTACCAGTATGTTGACTGTCTTCGAAGCTGGTTGTAGCATTTCGCTTTCAGGTGCATTAAAAACAATTTCCTTAATACTGACATAGATATGTAAATACTATTGTTTATATTACATGTCACTAACGTGCTTCTCATAACAGGACACATCTGTACTCTCACTGAAAAAGCAGCATATGTACTTCTACATATACATCTACATTTATATTCCGCAAGCCACCCAACGGTATGTGGCGGAGGGCACTTTACGTGCCACTGTCATTGCCTCCCTTTCCTGTTCCAGCCGCGTATGGTTCGCGGGAAGAACGACTGTCTGAAAGCCTCCGTGCGCGCTCTAATCTCTCTAATTATACATTCGTGATCTCCTCGGGAGGTATAAGTAGGGGGAAGCAATATATTCGATACCTCATCCAGAAACGCACCTTCTCGAAACCTGGACAGCAAGCTACACCGCGATGCAGAGCGCCTCTCTTGCAGAGTCTGCCACTTGAGTTTGCTAAACATCTCCGTAACGCTATCACGGTTACCAAATAACCTTGTGACGAAACGCGCCGCTCTTCTTTGGATCTTCTCTATCTCTCCGTCAACCCGATCTGGTACGGATCCCACACTGATGAGCAATACTCAAGTATAGGTCGAACGAGTGTTTTGTAAGCCACCTCCTTTGTTGATGGACTACATTTTCTAAGGACTCTCTCCATGAATCTCAACCTGGTACCCGCCTTACCAACAATTAATTTTATATGATCATTCCACTTCAAATCGTTCCGCACGCATACTCCCAGATATTTTACAGAAGTAACTGCTACCAGTGTTTGTTCCGCTATCATATAATCATACAATAAAGGATCCTTCTTTCTATGTATTCGCAATACATTACATTTGTCTACGTTAAGGGTCAGTTGCCACTCCCTGCACCAAATGCCTATCCGCTGCAGATCTTCCTGCATTTCGTTACAATTTTCTAATGCTGCAACTTCTCTGTATACTACAGCATCATCCGCGAAAAGCCGCATGGGACTTCCGACACTATCTACTAGGTCATTTATATATATTGTGAAAAGCAATGGTCCCATAACACTCCCCTGTGGCACGCCAGAGGTTACTAACGTCTGTAGACGTCTCTCCATTGATAACAACATGCTGTGTTCTGTTTGCTAAAACTCTTCAATCCAGCCACACAGCTGGTCTGATATTCCGTAGGCTCTTACTTTGTTTATCAGGCGACAGTGCGGAACTGTATCGAACGCCTTCCGGAAGTCAAGAAAAATAGCATCTACCTGGGAGCCTGTATCTAATATTTTCTGGGTCGCATGAACAAATAAAGCGAGTTGGGTCTCACACGATCGCTGTTTCCGGAATCCATGTTGATTCCTACATAGTAGATTCTGGGTTTCCAAAAACGACATGATACTCGAGCAAAAAACATGTTCTAAAATTCTACAACAGATCGACGTCAGAGATATAGGTCTATAGTTTTGCGCATCTGCTCGACGACCCTTCTTGAAGACTGGGACTACCTGTGCTCTTTTCCACTCATTTGCAACCTTCCGTTCCTCTAGAGACTTGCGGTACACGGCTGTTAGAAGGGGGGCAAGTTGTTCTTGCAAGACCTGACCAAGTTAGCCTTATTACGCTGAAATCGCAAGTAATAGTAACTTGGACAGGTCTGTTTGGTAGTTAAGCTTTTTATGGCTGCTGGAAAGCTAATTAAAATATTTGTTCCTAAGAAAAGGACGCCATTCTCGAGCAAGGGAAGTGATTCAGGGAAGTGTCGCTACTCTTCAACTTAAAAAAATAGCTACACTATTGTGTTTCACGCGCGAGACAAGTCTTCTAGTTCGCGAAATGAAGTCGTTTGCAGCTGCGGAAAAGGGCATGGGACATTCGTATCTGATTAGATTATAAGCGCCAGTGCGTTGTTCACATGCTACTTTATTATAATTGTTTATATGTTTCAGCTTTTCAGGTATCATCAGATGTAAAAACGGCAGCGACACATAGTCGTTCATACATTATAATTATATAGATATGATTATGGCTGCAAAGTTGAAACCGGTAATCAGTTTTAATAAAGTAGCATATGACGAAGGTATTGACAGCATATGACGAAGGTGTTGACATGTGTAATCTAAAACTATTAGTAGCCAAACAATTATTCATAGATCAGCATTTAGCTGCTTTATCAGCTGTCGATAGTATATTTACGAAATATCTCCCAGGATCTTCTGTTGATTTTCTCAACAATTCGCTGTAGCTATTTTTTGAATAGTATAGGTTACTCGCTTATATAGACTTTTACGACGCTAATAGAAGTCTTAAAAAGAGCATTCGGGAGGACGACGGTTCAATCCCGCGTCCGGCCATCCTGATTTAGGTTTTCCGTGATTTCCCTAAATCACTCCAGGCGAATGCCGGGATGGTTCCTCTGAAAGGGCACGGCCGACTTCCTTCCCTAATCCGATGAGACCGATGACCACGCTGTCTGGTCTCCTTCCCCAAAACCAACCAACCAACCTCTTAAAAAGAGCACACGCATTTCGCTTTATTTCAGAGCATCTTTAGTGGTCAGAGTTTTGTTTCCTACTTCATTCCTAATATTCTTCTACACGTAGGAGTTCTGTTTTCAGAACACCTGACTTGTATTACTTTGCACACGAGGTGTCAGTGGATCTACGCAACATAAAAACGAAAATATATTCGTTTAGTGTCAGTGAAGTGCTGTGTACTCAAAATCGAACAGATATGTGTGGAAGAACGTTAGGAATGAAGTAGGAAAGGAAAAATCTAACCACTGAAGATGCTTTAAAATAAATCGAAACTCCTACGGGGGATACACTTTTGTTACAGTTGCAAAGGATGATATATCACCCATGTTACTGATATATCTCAGACTGTGCAAAGGAGATCTAAAAAAAAAGTATTTATTTGAGGTGTAAGCTGTGACCTTAATACAGTACAAAAATATATGTGTTATAATTGATGAGTACATAAGGAATTACAGCAAATGTCAGACACTAATGACAAAAATTTAAATGATCATGTGCTTTTCGAGGCCCCCTAACCATAGAGCTTTAATGTTTCGCACCGGAGGGATCGGCAACCTAGGTAGTTTAGCGTTGATGTTGCGCAGGGGGAGTTTGCCGAGGCTTGCAAATCACCTTCAGGCCGGACGCCAGATAGGGCTTCGTGCGTGCGCGGGGGTTCCTTCTAAGCTCTGGGTGGGGAGGGACCGCGCTTGGCTGCTTAAGGTTCAGTGACTCTGTTATCCAACCGACTCCAACGAAGGCGAAGTCCAAAAACATTCGGTTTGCTATAAATTTCATAATTTACGGCAAAAGTAGTGGTACTGTTAGTGATTATTACGTTTAGCAGCATTTTGCCTTACAAGAACCGCACTAGATAACAAAAACCGAAGTGCCACCATCTTATGTTACTAATCTCGCTTTTGGCGACACCAGGATATCATTTAACGTACATGGCGAGTAACACATGGGCTTTACCCAAGGATGGACACACACACACACACACACACACACACACACACACACACACACACACACACACACACACATATATATATATATATATATATATATATATATATATATATATATATTTTGTTGTGGTCTTCAGTCCTGAGACTGATTTGATGCAGCTCTCCATGCTACTCTATCCTGTGCAAGCTTCTTCATCTCCCAATAACTACTGCAGCCTACATCCTTCTGAATCTGCTTAGTGTATTCATCTCTTGGTCTCCCTCTACGATTTTTACCCTCCACGCTGCCCTCCAATACTAAATTGGTGATCCCTTGATGCCTCAGAACATGTCCTACCAACCGATCCCTTCTTCTAGTCAAGTTGTGCCACAAACTCCTCTTCTCCCCAATTCTATTCAATACCTCCTCATTAGTTATGTGATCTACCCATCTAATCTTCAGCATTCTTCTGTAGCACCACATTTCAAAAGCTTCTACTCTCTTCTTGTCCAAACTATTTATCGTCCATGTTTCACTTCCATACATGGCTACACTCCATACGAATACTTTCAGAAATGACTTCCTGACACTTAAATCTATACTCGATGTTAACAAATTTCTCTTCTTCAGAAACGCTTGGCATTGCAAGTCCACATTTTATATCCTCTCTACTTCGACCATCATCAGTTATTTTGCTCTCAAACAGCAAAACTCGTTTACTACTTTAAGGGTCTCATTTCCTAATCTAATTCCCTCAGCATCACCCGACTTAATTCGACTACATTCCATTATCCTCGTTTTGGCTTTGTTGATGTTCATCTTATATCCTCCTTTCAAGACACTGTCCACTCCGTTCAACTGCCCTTCCAAGTCCTTTGCTGTCTCTGACAGAATTACAATGTCATCGGCGAACCTCAAAGTTTTTATTTCTTCTCCATGGATTTTAATACCTACTTCGAATTTTTCTTTTGTTTCCTTCACTGCTTGCTCAATATACAGATTGAATAACATCGGGGAGAGGTTACAACACTGTCTCACTCCATTCCCAACCACTGCTTCCCTTTCATGCCCCTCGACTCTTTATAACTGCCATCTCGTTTCTGTACAAATTGTAAATAGCCTTTCGCTCCCTGTATTTTACCCCTGCCACATTCAGAATTTGAAAGAGAGTATTCCAGTCAACATTGTCAAAAGCTTTCTCTAAGTCTACAAATGCTAGAAACGTGGGTTTGCCTTTCCTTAATCTAGCTTCTAAGACAAGTCGTAGGGTCAGTATTGCCTCACGTGTTCCAATATTTCTACGGAATCCAAACTGATCTTCCCCGAGGCCTGCTTCTACTAGTTTTTCCATTCGTCTGTAAAGAATTCGCGTTAGTATTTTGCAGTCGTGACTTATTAAACTGATAGTTCGGTAATATAAGGTACAAATGTCTCTGAGCACTATGGGACTTAACATCTGAGGTCATCAGTCCCCTAGAACTTAGAGCTACTTAAACCTAAGAACATGATACACATTCATGCCCGAGGCAGGATTCGAACCTGCGACCGTAGCGGTCGCTTGGTTCCAGACTGAAGCGCCTAACCGCGCGGCCACAGCGGCTGGCCACACATTAAGCTTACATATATTGCGTCGAGGCTGTACTGTTCCATCTGCAACGTAAAGTTAATCCTAACGATCCGATTTCAGTGCGTTAGTGATACATCATGTCACTAACGACGTAGAACAAGATTATAAAATTCTGTGTTGCAAGAAGTAGTCTACAAAAATGTAACAAGGAATTGCCATTGATTCAAAAGTATTTGTTTACAAACATCAATGAAAACTGTATCGTAAATCGTTTTCTGAAACACCATTTTAAACACAGAAATCTGTGTGGCGTGCGTATACAGACGGAAGTGAGTAGCAGTTACGGGGAGCGTTCAGTAAGTAATGCGACAATTTTATTTCTTGCTCAAAGTATGGTGAAAAAGAATGCGGAATTTGACGTGGGATATTGAGGAATAATTCCGCTTCGGTCCCTGTGGTTTTATTAAGTTTCCATAGATTGCGGCACTGTACTTCAAAATGGCGTCCGGAATGGATATGCGCTCCAGGCAGAGAGCTGTCCTTGAGTGTCTTTTTGGGGAAAACCAGAGCATCGCAACTGTTCTTAGGCGTTTGAAGAATGCCCACGGAGACCTCGCAGTAAACAAAACCACGGTGAGTCGTTTGGCGAGGTGCCTGTCATCATCGCAACAAGGTCGGGCAAACGTGTCCGGTCTCCTGCGTGCCGGTCGACCGCGATCAGCTGTCACTGGTGCAATGTGGGAACGTGGTGGGGACACTCTCATTCGAGGTGATGGACGGATCACTATCAGACGCCTCGCTGCTCAGCTGCACGTCTCTGTGAGCTGTGCTGACACACTCGTCCACCACTTGGGCTACTCGTGTTTTTCCCTTGGGTTCCTCGCCGCTTAACAGAAGACCATATAGAGCTTCCTGCTGGAAGTAGACAATGAAACCAATGAGGCAAGAAAGCCAACACTACAAGAGGTCTCCCAGGCTTTGCACAAGTCAAAAAAACAATCGAGCCCCTGATGAAGACAGCATAATTGCTGAATTAATAAAAACTGGTGGTGAGGCTGTAATAAAGGAACTGCACACAACAATATCAGATATATGGGAAACAGAAACTATGCCAGATAATTGGAAAATTGGAATAATAGTCCCCATTTATAAGAAAGGGGACAGAACAGCATGTGAAAACTATAGAGGTGTAACACTCCTAAGTACAGCTTATAAGATCTTCACAAGTATATTAAACGAAAGGGTACAGAAGTGTGCAGAAGGCATACTAGGGGAATATCAGTGTGGCTTTCGACCAGGCAGAGGAACAAATGATCAAATATTTGTGATAAGGCAAATGATGGAAAAGTTCTATGAATATGATATAGATCTGCATTTCTTATTCATCGATTTCAAACAAGCCTTTGAGAGCATAAATCGGCAAGAACTATACAGAGTACTGAAAGAAGTTGGAATATGTGCTAAATTAATAAGACTAATCAGAATGACAATGACAGAGACAAGAGCAAAAGTAAAGGTCCTTAGCAGAACAAGTGATAGCTTTGACTTTAATAAAGGTGTGAAGCAAGGGGATAGTCTCTCCACTGTCGTATTCAACATAGCCCTGCATAGTGCAGTAAATAAAATCAACAAAAGAGGCACCATATTTATGAAAACTAGCCGGATATGTGCATACGCTGATGACATTGCTATAGTAGGAAGAAATACCAATACACTCCTAGAAACATACCGGGCAATGGAAACAGAAGCCTTAAAAATTGGCCTCATAGTAAATGAAAACAAAACAAAATATATGGTAATGCCACAATCTGAGGCCAGAAGAACCCCTAAAAACCTAAACATCAATGGGAAATGCTTCAATGGAGTGTCCTCTTTTAATTACTTGGGAGCCCTAATAACAAATGATAACAGTATTGGAAAGGCTATAAGGGAAAGAATACAAGCAGGAAACAGAGCTTACTTTGCAAATATGCAGCTTTTCAAAAATAGCCTTGTTACAAGAAAAACTGCTAATATATAATTCCCTAGTCCGCCCAGTTATCACATACGGCTCAGAGGTATGGACGTTGACAGAACACGATAAAAATGCTCTAAGAAGCATTGAGCGGAAAATAGTACGCAAAATCTATGGGCCAATAAGGGAGGAAGAAGGCTGGAGAATACGCTACAATGCCGAATTACAAGAGTTAATACAAGGCAGGGACATAGTAAAATTTGTGAAATCACAGCGAATACGATGGCTAGGACACTTGGAGAGAATGGCAGAGGATAGAATTCCAAAGAAAATGATGAAAGGTATGATCCATTCAGTTAGGCGAAAAGGGAGACCTAGAAGAAGATGGATCGATGAGGTAATAATGGATATCACCAATATGGGAGTCCGGGGGTGGAAAAGAGCAGCAAATAACCGAGAAGTGTGGAGGAAGATTGTTGAAGAAGCCAAGGCTCACCAAGGGCTGTAGAGCTACTGAAGAAGAAGATATAGAGCTTCCATCTTTTTGGCCCAAGGAAGAGGGAAGGAGTAGGGATGTTAGTGATGCAGCAAGAAGCTGGCTCCCACGTCGAGCAGTACAGTGGTACCATGCGCGCATACAGGCCCTCTTAAGCAAAGTAGCGTAAGGCCGTCGCGTTGAACGGAAATTATGTTGCAAAATAGCATTTTGTGCCAGAAAAGTGGGGAATAGTATGATATATTAGAATCATGAATAAAACAACGCGCTTTCAGAAAAAAGAGTGCTGTATTACTTATTGACTGCACGCTGTAGGCCGGCCGTTGTGGCCGTGCGGTTCTAGGCCCTTCAGTCTGGAACCGCGTGACCGCAACGGTCGCAGGTTCGAATCCTGCCTCGGACATAGATGTGTGTGATGTCCTTAGGTTAGTTTGGTTTAAGTAGTTCTTAGAGGACTGATGGCCACATATGTTAAGTCCCATAGTGCTCAGAGCCATTTTTTTGCACACTGTACATGTAAATTTCTTAGTCCGCAGAAACAATTTCTGAGCGTTTCTTTCGGTGGTAAGGTAACTGCCAGGAGAGTAAATCTTCTCAATCGTTCCCAGTTACCAATCTGTATAACCAAAATAACTTTAGTATAATATATATAATTATTGTATGATATTACAACCAACATCCATATGAACCTGCTTACTGAATTCAAGCCTTGGTCTCACTGCATACTTTCTAGCCCCCACCCCCGACCCGTTACCACATTAACTACTCCTTTCGCTTCAACATATGTGCCATCAACCGATATCTCCTTTTAGTCTGGTTGTGTCACAAATTTCTTTTTTCCCCAGGTCGTTTCAGTACCTGGCCATAAGTCATCCAATCTACGTACGTAGTCTCCAGGATTCTTTGATAGCAGCACATTTCAAAAGCTTTTGTTATGATACTGTCTGTACTGTCTATCATCCACGATTCGCTTCACGCTATACTCCTGACAAACAGTGTTACAGAAAGATCCCAAGCACTTTTTATTAGATGTTAACCTTCTGCCGTTAGTTATTTTGTTGCCTAAACAGAAAAACTCGTCTACTACATTTAGAATCGCATTTGCTAAAATACATCTATTGGCGTCGCCTGAATAAATTCAATAACCCTGCATTACCTGTTTTTACTTTACTTCATGTTCGTTTTATAACCTCTTTTCAAGACAGTATCCATTCCATTCGACTTCTCTTGCAAATCTTTTGCAGTTTTTTCTGTATCTCATACAAAATAAGAATGTCATCAGCAAATCACAAACTTTTCATATCTTTTCCTTGAATTTTAATTCCCTTTGTAAATTTCTGCTTGGTTTCGTTTACTGCCTGTTCAATATACAGACTGAATAACATGAGTGAGATCACGCCCCTAGCTCATTCCCTTCTCAACCAGTCCTCCTCTTTCACGTCCTTCGGTTCTTGTAACTTTGCAGTCTGGTTTCTGCAGAAGTTGCAGATGCACTTTCACTCCCTCTATTTTATGCAAGTTACCGTACGAATTTCAAAGAGTTTATTCAAGTCATTTTCAAAATTTTTATCTAATTCAGTAAGCACTGTAGGCAATAATTTAAAACCATATTGGCTGTTAATCAGCTGTGGCTGTTTCAAATTATGAAATGATTCTTCATAGACCACTCAAAATTTGCTGACTGCTTAATTTACACTCCAGGACACACAAAGGAATTATCCGAATGGAACGAAAATCGGTAGATGTGGTGTACATGTACAGACAAACAAGTGATGACAATTTCAGAAAAAGTGGATGGTTTATTCAAAAGAAAGAGCTTCACAAACTGAGCAAGTCAATATCGTGTTGATCCACCTCTGGCCCTTATGCAAGCTGGTATTTGGCTTGGAATCGATTGACTGAGTTGTTGGATTCCCAACTGTCACGATAGATGGACAAAATCCCGAGCTGATTGGACGGCCCAGCCCGTAATGCTGCAAACGTTCTCAATTGGGGAGTGGTCCGGCGACCTTGCTGGCCACGGTAGGGCTTGGCAAACACGCAGACAAGCAGTGGAAACGCACTCCGTATTCGGACGGGCATTACCTTGGTGAAACGTAAGCTCAGAATGGCTTGGCACGAAGGTCAAGAAAACGGGGCGTAGAATATCATGTCTCCAGACACGTCTCTGGCCTGGGATCTCAATGACTGGAGTAGAATTGTCTCCAGTGATGAGTCCCGCTTCGAACTGAGCCCCGATGAACACTGAAGACCTATCTGGAGAGACTCCAGACAGCAGTGGGGTACCAACCTGAGGTCGGCCGCCGTATGGCCGGACAGCCAGGAGTGGTGGTCTGGGGTGCCATTTCTTCTCATAGCGCGGCCCGTTTGGTCGTCATCCGCGGCACCTTTACAGGAGAGCGGTACGTCGACGATATTCTACGCCCCGTTTTGTTGCTCTTCATGGCAATCCATCGTGGACTTGCATTCCAGCAAGATAATGCCTGCCCGCCCACGGCGAGTGTTTCCACTGCTTGTCTGCGTGCTTCCCAAACCGTGCCTTTGCCACTACAGTCGCCGGGTCTCTCTCCACTGGAGCAAGTCTGGAGCGCTAGGGGCAGTGCCCTCCAACTAGCTCGGGATTTCGGCAATCTAACGCGCTGATTGGACAGAATTCGGCACGATATCCACCAGGAGTACATCCGACAACTGTATCAATCAGTTCCAAGCCGAATAACTGCTTGCATGAGAGCCAGAGGTGGATCAGCGCGATATTGACGTGCTCACACTGTGTCTTGAACAAACCATCCAATTTTACTGAAATTGTAATCATTTGTCTGTTCAAGTACATCACATCTACAGATTTCTGTCCCACTCGTATAATTCCTTCGTCATGCGTCTTTTTTTTTTCGTAGAGTGTATTTAATGAAGCATCATTTTTCCAGATAAAGACTTCTTATTCAGGCTACAGTGGAAATATAAAAACATTTAACAAAGACATATATATATATATATATATTTCTATAAAATGATGAAAAATAAAAGGAAGGCTTCTGACTCCTGAAGTACCAGTAAAGATGGAAACAGAGGACGGTACCGTGATTGAAGATCAAGGGAATAGAAAAGATCTCTGGAAAGAAGATTTTAAGAAACTGTTAAACGCTGAGGAGCAGGTACACGAGGAAACAACAAATAATTGAGAAATTGAGAGAACTTGGGAAGCAGAATTAGGACAAATTAAACTGGAAGGAAGGGAAATAGCTGTGAAGAAGGTGAAAGGGGGGGAAAGCCCCGCGACCTGATGAAGTATCAGTGGACATCATAAGAGCAGCAGGTCCAGTGGGAATGCAGTGGCTGTACAGAGTACTATCTAGTGTGTGGAGACATGCGCGCCCGGGCGGGAAGGAGCGCCTGGTCCCCGGCACGAATCCGCCCGGCGGATTTGTGTCGAGGTCTGATCAACCGGCCAGTCTGTGGATGGTTTTTAGGCGGTTTTCCATCTGCCTCGGCGAATGCTGGCTGGTTCCCCTTATTCCGCCTCAGTTACACTATATCGGCGATTTCTGCGCAAACAAGTTCCCCACGTACGCATACACCACCATTACTCTACCACGCAAACATAGGGGTTACACTCGTCTGGTGTGAGACGTTCCCTTGGGGGTCCACCTGGGGCCGAACCACACAGTAACCCTGTGTTCAGTGTGGGGTGGCGGAGGGGTGAAGTGGATTGCGGTAGTCCTCGTGGGGCTGTGGACCACTGCGGCTGCGGCGGGGTCGGAGCCTCTCCGTAGTTTCTAGATACAATGTGGAGAAATAGTACAATACCTGACGATTGGAGAAGAGGAGACATTGTTCCCATCTTCAAAAAAGGCAATAGAAGACTTTGTAAAAACTACAGAGGAATAACCCTTATGAGTTATACAGCCCAGATTTTTGAAAGAATTTTACTAAATCGAATAAGTGAAAAGATAGAGAAGGAGCTGAGTGGAGAACAGCATGGGTTTAGGAAAGGAAGAAGCACGATCGACCTGATATTTTCTATCCGTCAACTGATGGAAAAATGTTGGGTGTATAACAAAAGGGTGATAAATGGTTTTTATAGACATGAAAAAGGCGTATGACTCAGTTAACAGGGAAAGACTCTGGGAAGAAATGAAGAAGATAGATATAGAAGATGGATACATTAATGTAATAAAGACAATGTACAGAGGACACAATTGTAGAATTAGAACACCATTGGGGAACTCTGAATACTTCGAAATAAGATAAGGACTTAAGTAAGGAAGTATTCTATCTCCTGCACTTTTAAAGGTTGTGATGGAGGGAATGAATAGGGCAGTTAAAGATATAGTAAAAGAAAAAGACAGAAAGATGATTTTTGCAGATGATATGGTAATGTGGGGCGATAAAGAGGTAAATGTACAGTTACAACTTGACGCGTGGAAGTAAATAATGAAAAGCAATGGATTAAAAATAAATAAAGATGAGAGTGACGTAATGGTATTTGGAAGAGAGAAAGGGGATCAACGGAAATATTACCTTGAATGGAGAACCCCTCAAAGTGGTAGAAAGTTTCACTTATTTAGGGAGTGAAATACCTTGGGATGGAAGAATAACTAACGAAATTAATAGCAGGTTACAGAAGGGAGGCAATTTCTACCAAAAAATAAAACACCTGATTTGGAATAAGAAAGTTTCAGAAAAAGCAAAACTCCTTATGTATAAGAATTATTACTTCGCTATTGTCACCTATGGTGGAGAAACATGGACAATGACAGAAAGGGACTGGAGCACACTGCAAGCAGGGGAAATGAAATTTCTCAGAGCAGTTACGGGAAAAACAAGAATGGACAGAGTAAGGAATGTAGAGATTACAAAGGACCTTAAACAAGAAAGTATGAGAGAAGAAATTGAAAAAAGGAGATTAAGATGGTACGGGCATGTTAAGAGGATGTCTTCCCAAAATTATGGAAGAACTAAAGATGGATGGGAAAAGACCTAGAGGGCGCCCAAGAACGCGGTGGAAAATCGGAGTGAGAATATCTGTGGAAAGGAGAGGTGTGACCTGGCAGCAAGTGTAGGAAGAAACGTGGTGGGAGGACCGAGCCAAATGGAGAGGGCTCGTCAGCACCCAGACCCGGCAGTAGCTGGAGCAGGATCCGGATATAGATAGATAGATAGATATGAATATGAAAGTCGTATAGACGTGATATGTACTGTAGTCAACTATGTTCATATGAACGGGCTGTGTTCTTGCGGTGTGTTCAGTACGCCAATTTCTGTGGCTCCTTGGAACTTGTTGAACCGCTGTTGATAAAGTTCCAAAGGATACAAAACACTGTACATCACAGTCAAATCTCCTTTGAACTGGAAAACAAGAGACATTGACCACAGTACATGCCGAGACTGAAGAGAACAACTTTAATATCTGTCTGTACTTTCGTTAAATTTTTTATATTGATATTATAGTATGAAGATGAGATTTATACCTCGAATCATGTTTAATAAGTTTTGTGAATGGTAGCAGTCTCTGAGAAACATTTTTAGCGTTACGTATGAGTCATATAAAAACGCCGCGCGAATTGTGGAATGCGCATTTGCTGCAAGATCTCGTGGTGGGAAGGAGAGATGTCGATAAGCGGTACAGTAGTTGATCGTGAGAAAGAACTTGTGCAGAGGCGAGTGAAGGCCACGGTACGGCCGGCAGCGCCGCGCCGCGGCATCGGGCAGTTTTGCAACTCCCCACGGCGCGGCTGATGGCATTCTGCTGTGTAGGTGTCAGCCGCTCTAGCTCCAGCCGGCCTTGTCCAGGTTTATGGCGTCGGCAGTGACCTTTCGTTCTGATGAGATTCCGCTGCCGCGGTGCTCAACCGGAGTCGAGCGGCGTGGTTGACTGCTTTGTCAAACATATTTCATCGAAGGAAATATGTTAAAACTCTTGCAGCTATTTTCCATAGCCCCTCGAGTGCGTATTTTTCGTGCGTGTTTCTGTGCCTTTGTGGTTAAATTACACTGGTGGCGGTTGCCGAAGTCGCACCACAATCGTCGCTCGCGTATTGGAACATTGCTTTGCTGATTTTAGTTTGACGACTAAAGCTAGAGTCGATTAGAAACGAACAGAATATTTTAAAGAAGAAACTGAAATTTTATTTTCTCATGATTACAGATCGTATTGTGTATGCTAAAACATGGTGCTGGGCCAACGGCCTTGCCGTAGTGGTAACACCGGTTCCCGTCAGGTCACCGAAGTTAAGTACTGTCGGGCTGTGCTAGCACTTGAGTGGGTGACCATCCGGTCTGCCAAGCGCTGTTGGCAAGCGGGGTGCACTCAGCCCTTGTGAGGCAAACTGAGGAGCTACTTGACGGAGAAGTAGCGGCTCCGGTCTCGTAAACTGACATACGGCCGGGAGAGCGATTTCCTGACCACATGCTCCTCCATAGCCCTTGCAAGTACATTCCACAAGTAGTCGCTTTTCCAGGAGGCACAACGTCACAAACTCCTGCCAGATGTACAGAGAAAACATGGTGCTGCACAGATATTGTACATCTGGCAGGAATTCGTGACGTTGTGCCTCCTGTAAAAGCGACTACTGGTGAAATGTACTGAAAAGGGAAACTCCCCGTCGCACCCCCCTCACATTTAGTGGTAAGAGGGCCCAGTGGAAAAAAGTGGACAGCCCGCCAAAAGCTGAACACAGATGAAGCCTGAAAACAGGAAGAAGCTGTACTATACTGTGACAAAAAAGCAAAATAGAAACAGTGAAAGGTCCTAGAAGAAGAAGTGTAATATAGAGCAGCCGGGAAATGAAACGGCGTTATGGTTAATGCCGGCACGGTAACTTAGTGTGTTTGGTCAGAGGGTTAGCTGCCCGCTGTAGTAAAAAAAAACTGAGTAAATGGATCACCAATGAACTTGAACAAGCATCATGGGACGTCCGCCCTGAGCAAATAGAACCAACATTAACGAACAAAATGAGATTAAAAAAAAATAACGTGGTTACGGTGTTAACTGCCATGCGGGCGATCAGAGTTCAAACATCGCTGGTGCCAAATTTTTATTTTTTTCGCTGTTCGATTTATTCACATTTGTGTCTGTGTCGTGGTGTAACGTCCGTTTGCAACAGCGAGGTGTAACGACTGTTCATTCTGCACACATACTCTAGTAGCAGCCGAAAAGAAGTGGCTTTGGAATGGGAACCGCAAACGTTTGATGTCAAGGCGACAGGTCAACCGAATCCTCCACCGGAAAACACGTCTGGTGCGTCATACACGGCATTAGTGACACTACGTGTTTCATATGGTAGGAATCTCTTATCGACACATGACTCATGCTCAATACCCCCTTGAACATCATAAAGCAGGGAATCCTATTCGATCAGACCATCAGTAGAGTATTCAATAGATTGCTGAAACTGAAGCAGTTGACAAGGAATGCTTAAGGTAAATTTTACGTAACCAGCTTAACACGAGGGAAGTGTGTTCTCAAAACTGGTGCCGAAAATTCAAACCATCTAACAAAAAGATACTTGTGAAAATGTGTACTGACCCTTAATACCATTGAAAATACTCCTAATTTCTTAGAAAGAATGATAACACGTTACTAATCAGTTTTCTCACTTCTGATCCGCCGATGAAGTGCCAGTCTGTGCACTGGAAGGGCCGAACTTCACCAAGAGCAAAGAAAGCTTGAATCGGCAATCTAAATTCAAAGCGATGACTTTCGGATATTCGTGGAATTTTATCTTCAGCGGGTTCCAGAATGTCAAACTATTAACCGACCTGGAGGTTCTTGCTCGACTCCATGAGAAAATAAACCACACGAATTGTTTAAGAACAAGTCACGGGCTCTGCATCAAGACAATGCACAGGCTCGTACTGTATTGTCTGTTAAATAGGTTTGTACGACGGATACGTGAGTGAGATATGCCTTCTTGCACGATATAGGTGTTCGTATGAGCCGGCCGGTGTGGCCGAGCGGTTCTAGGCGCTACACTCTGGAACCGTGCGACCGCTACGGTCGCAGGTTCGAATCCTGCCTCGGGCATGGATGTGTGTGATGTCCTTAGGTTAGTCAGGTTTAAGTAGTTCTAAGTTCTAGGGGACTAATGACCTCAGATGTTAAGTCCCATAGTGCTCAGAGCCATTTGAGGTAACGCTCATAACGTTGTGGAAAGAAAAAGAAAAGAAATTGGCACGAGAGAGTTTTGAACTCGGCTCGCCTGCGTGGCGCGGCCTAACACCATGACTGATTACCCACGACGTATTTGCTGTATGAGGCTGCACTTTATTGAACTTCTTGTTCGTGGCCCGTTCATTGTTTTTATTTTGCTTTTTACTTATAGTTCAGTATACCTCCTTTTTGTATCCATGCTTATCTGTGTTCAGTTTTTGAGGGGGTATCCACTGGGCGCTCGTACCACTAAATCTGTGTTGGGGGGGGGGGGGTGTCATGGAGAGTTTCCCTTGTTACAAGTGTACGTTGCAACCATTAAAGTAATGCCAGTAAATGGTATGTTGAATATTAAAACATGTTCGTATTTGACACCATGTCTTATGAACCGTGATCCCTTTCTTATAATAAATAAACAAACACTGTCTGGATCGTTAACTTTTTATTTACCTACTATCGGTTTCAACCTGCAGGTCCAGGTTGGAACAAAAAAGGCAAAAGCAATAAAAATTCTTATAGAAGTGCGATGTTACAAACACTCGCCTCGTGGGCTGTAGAAATAACAACAAAATATTATGAACCCACACGTACCTGGCGCTGCAGATTGAGGTTTGTCAACAGTTGCGTATACAACAAGAATGTGGTGCGGGAAAAATTTCCTTGGTATAGTCTCGTGACAAGCGCGCATGTCGTAGATGGGTACATTGAAACAGTGTACAAATATTTCTCCATATGTAACTAAAGAAAAATGTTTTGTATGAATTCTTTGCTAAAATCTATGGTTTTTTTTGTGAACAGACTCCTTTTTACGCCCCCCTTTTTAACTTACAATAAGAGTCCTCGGTTGTATGTCTATTTTTATTTATTAAAAAGAAGGTAAATTCGGAAAATTTATCATTGGCCTTTTAATATATATAAAAAACAAATATGATGTACAAAAGATAAATGGCAGTGAACAATTTACAAAAGAAACGCAAAATTTAAAACCACAAAATTGGCAACAACTGCAAGCAGGACTTTTAAATGCAGCTGAAACTGTAGTACCGCAAACAAGAACACGTAAACACCCATGATGGACAGATGAGTGTGACCAACTGATAAATCTCAGACAACAGGCGTGGCAAAATTGGTTGTGCAACAAAAATCAAAAGACCCTGGAAGATCTCAAAGATACCAGGAAAACAGTCTCAAAAGCAATACGAACAGTCCGTAAACAACATGAAGACAAAAAATTGCAAGACATAGAAAATGATTTCAAGAAAAACAATTCCCGAAATTTCTACAGAGTATTCAAACAAAAATTAACAAAGTACTCTCCTCCATCACTCCAGTTCAAAAATGACCATGGGGAAATTGCTCATACCAACACCGAAAACTGTGAAATTCTTGCAAAATACTTTTCTAAATTACTGAATTGTGAAAAGCCTGCAGAAAAATTTGAGTTCCATCGTACACAACGAAACCCAGACTCAAAGCCACCAAGTTTACAAGAGATTAAAGAGATAATTCAGTCACAGAAAAATAACAAAGCATCAGGAGAAGACCAAATCATCGCAGAATTATGGAAAAATGCAGGAGGAAATCTTATTGCAAAACTCAAAGAAATTATACATGAAATCTGGAAAACTGAAAAAATCCCCACAGATTGGAAGACTGCAATCATACATCCTCTGTACAAAAAAGGAAGTAAAACAGACCCCAACAACTATCGTGGAATCTCTTTATTGTCAATAACATACAAAATTCTGTCTAGAGCCCTACTAAAACGCGCAGAACCTCAGCTGGATTCAAAACTAGGCGAATACCAAGGTGGGTTCAGAAAAGGTCGATCTTGCGTAGAACAAATCCTTAACTTGAAAAACTCAGTGAAATATTTACATAGTACTTCAAACAAAAGTTATGTCATCACGTTTGTCGACTATAAAAAAGCATATGACAGTATAGACCGAGAATCTCTTTTTGAAGTATTAGCAGAATTTGGACTAGATCAAAAGACAACAAACATCATAAAAGAAACACTCACGGAGACCAAATCCAAAGTAAGATTTATGGGAGAATTGAGCACAGAATTTGAAATAGACACGGGAGTACGACAAGGGGATGTACTGTCCCCAGTGCTCTTCAATTGTGCCCTTGAAAAAGTTTTTAGAGAATGGAAAAAAGCAGGTGCACCAGCACACAGACTGGGACCAAGACATTAAGGGCATAGAATTACACTGTTTAGCATTTGCTGATGACATGGCACTGATCGCACAAGACATTACTGATGCACAGAAACAGCTAGAATTATTACAAGACCAGGCAGCTAAAATAGGATTACAAATTTCATTTGAAAAAACAAAATTTATGACTGACGTCAAAGATGCACCTTCTGATCTCAAAATTGGTAATAACTACATCTCTAGAGTAAAAGAATTTAAATATTAGGTGAATGGATTGCAGAAAATTGTAATGAAAAGAAATCTGTCAGATCAAGAGTCCAGAAAATGGAGACGGCGTTTCGGTTAACAAAAAACATTTACAACAAAAAGAGTCTCTCGTGGAACTGCAAAATACGACACTACACAACAGTAATTAGACCCGAAGCTCTCTACGCATCTGAGACACTAAACCTTCAACACAGAACACTAAAAGAGGAATTAGAAGTGAAAGAACGTAAGATAATGAGGAAAATCCTAGGACCAAGAACTAAAGATGGGGTACATTATCCAAAACCCAATGCAGAAATATATAAAAATATCTCCAAAATAACAGACACAATGCGCATGAGAAGAATCCAATTCATGGGGCACTTAGAAAGAATGGACTCAAACAGGTTAACGCACAAAATCCATACATTTTTAAAGAACAAAACTACAAGACCGAACTGGTACAAACAGACGGAAAAAGACCTGAGAGAATTAGGGTCTCCAAATCTACATGATAGAAATGAAATCAGAAAAATCACAAACACATGGGGTTTTGAGGAAGAAGAGAGAAAAACTAACCGACATACATGGTCTACGCAACGAAAGCTAGCCCATTCAAGCTAGCCCATTCGTTGTTTATGAAGGAATACTGGGCGAAAAGGAAGGCCAACAAATGTTGATTACGCGTGGTCCTAAGTGATCCATCCGCGAAGAAGAAGAATGAAGAACAACGAAATTTCACGATGCATAGTCTGCTGTCTTATTCTTTATAACATTTGTTTTTTTAATTGTCTGACGCATCATTCATGCTGAAATGTATACAATAACCTGACCTTTAAGCATTAATCTTTAATTTTTTTATTTAATTATACGTGGAGAAATATTTTTACATTTTTAATGTACTTATCTACGACTTATGCACATGTCACGTGACTGTAAGAAATTCTTTTCCCGCACCACATCTTTGGTTTTTTTTAAATTTTTTTTTTTTTTTTACATTAGTTTCGCGCAGTTTTTGACAAACTGCACTTTGCGGCGCCACGTATGTTTGCATTCGTAATATTTTGTTGTTTTTTCTGCAAAGCACAATTCAAGTGTTGGTAACATCACACATCTGTAAAAAATTTATTGTTGTTGCCTGTTTTTGTTCGAATGTAGACCGGAAGACAATCTGTAATGCAGATTGAAACCAGTAGACGGTAAATAAGAAGTTGAAAAGTAGCTCCAAACGGTATTTATCTGTTTTATTAAAATATCTGGTACGTGACTAATACTGACAATTCGAGAGAAGCTGATGAGTAACCTCATAACAGAAATGAATGATAGCTGACTACCGACTGAACATGTTACCATATTAGCCGTATTAACGTTGTTCCTTCCCAGGTTCAAGAACATACACATTAAGGTGCTTTAGCGTATTCGAAGGCAATCGAAATTGTCAAGGATTTGAGAACATAGTTTTTCACGGCGACAGTCTTTTGAGGAAATGCTTCACGGAGTTGCTGCCATGACAGACTTGCCAGTCTCGACCTTTCGACGACTTCCCCGTCGTCACCGCCCGTTGATATTTCAGTAGGCCTTGAGTTACTTTAGTTCGCCGAACTGTCATGGAGACATCACGGCGTCGCGAAACTTCCATATTCTACCGGAGCTCATGCCGATGTCTGTGACTAATGAACATCGGTAGTGATGCTGATTTCGCCGGCCGCTGTGACCGAGCGGTTCTAGGCGCTGCAGTCCGCAACCGCTGCTGCTACGGCCGCAGGTTCGGATCCTCCCTCGGGCATGAATGTGTCCTTAGGTTAGCTAGATGACTTATGGGCTCAGATGTTAAGTCCCATAGTGCTTAGACCCATTTTAATCATTTTTTGATGCTGACTTCGTTAGGTGGTGGGTGATTCAGTTGATTTCTCTGTTGTCTTTCAGTATCAAGTGCCAGTTTCCATGCACCGCCGAGGGTGTGGCCACTGTATCGTTTGAAGTTGTTGTCGCACATTCTGATATCAATAGCTTTTATGATGACAGAATCCCACCAGGTCGACGCACGCGATAATGTTTCCGTTTCATCAGTATTACTCCATGCATCTAGCCTCTGAAACTCTGTCATCAAAGCAGCCGTTGAAATCAGAATGTGCGACAACAACTTTAAATACAGTGGTTATATACCCTTGGAGGTCATAGAAACGGGCACTTGATGCTTAAAGACAACACAGGAATCAGATGAATCACTCACCACCTAACGAAATCAGCATCTACCACTGTTCTTCAGTTACAGACAGCGGCATAATCTCTGGTGGCATATGGAAGTTACGTGACTCTGTGAAATCTCCATGATCGTTCGGCCAACTATAATGACTCAAGACCTACTGAATTATCTACAGTACAGACGGTGGCGCCGGGAATTCGTTGAAAACTCGAGACTGGAAAACCTGACATGGCAACAACTCCGTGAAGCATTTATCCGTCAAGGATTTGCTTGAAGCTATTGAAATCAAGGTCAGAGCGGATGGTTAAGATGTTTATACTTTATAGGAAAACAGAGAATCTGAAACTCAAGTCCAAAATGGGCTCCGTTTAAACATCAACAAGACTGATCCATCTCCTGGAACTATACAAATTAATGGAACTCCTCTTACCGTGGTGGATACAATCCGATATCTGGGTTCTCGACGACATGGTGACGGCTATGTGAGTCAAGATGTGCGAACAAGAATCAGAGCGACCTGGATCTCATTCACTGGCGTCACTCGTGCTTTATGTAACAAGAAAATGTCTACACATCTAAAATCAAAGACATACCGCATAATAGTGAGACCAGTTACATTGCGTTATCTAGTACACACCCAGAAGTGCCGGGCACTCATTACATGTCTGGAAGTGCGGATACTAAGAAGATCAGTTCTGTGCTCGACCATATCAAGAAAACGACGATTCCACGATTAGCTGGACTGACTCCAGTCAGCGAGAAGATGCATCAATGGAGACTTGGGTTGTTCGGAAGCATCACACGGACTCTGCCCAGTTCAGCAGTCAAGAGTGCAAATTAATAACTCGGGAATTTCGACGCAAGTAACCAAAAACAGAAACAGTCGTACCTTAGAGATGTTTTTACATTGTTTTCGTGCGGCATTAGGCACAGTTACAGTGATACAGGGTGTTTCTAACAGCGACGTATTTTTTCCCCCTATGAGGCAGTATCACCGGAAGGAACTTTTTCCATAAGGGTGAAAAATCAGCCAACAGCTAATGTAAATAACGAAAAATGTTTGACGAGGTAACTGGATAGAGCTGTCGGGAATCGACTGGATAGAGCTGTCGGGAATCTGAAGAATTGCATGTTTTTCGTCAACTGTACAAATTTATTATTCATTATCTAACGGTTTCGGTCTTAGTGACTATCTTCACAGGAAGAAAGAATAACTGTACATTAGATGAATACGAAAATCAACTTTCCATTTGATAAATTAAAAACCATCACTGCCATAAAAGCCGGCCGGTGTGGCCGTGCGGTTCTAGGCGCTTCAGTCTGGAACCGCGTGACCGCTACGGTCGCAGGTTCGAATCCTGCCTCGGGCATGGATGTGTGTGATGTCCTTAGGTTAGTTATGTTTAAGTAGTTGTAAGTTCTAGGGGACTGATGACCACATATGTTAAGTCCCATAGTGCTCAGAGCCATTTGAACCATTTGAACTGCCATAAAATGTTTATAGACCCATTTATAAAAGGCCATGATTTTGATACAAGCCCAAAATTGACTTCACTGTGATTAAGCAGTACAATTATTAAGGTGGCAACACGAAGAGTGACCAACATCATGGTCTTTTGTACGTGGTTCTGTAAATTTTTTAGAACTCATGGTTTTTAATTTATACATTGGAAAGGCGGAATGCATATTTATGTAGTGTACAGCTGTTCTGTTTTTGCTGTGAGGAAGGTCGCTGCGACCGAACCAGTAGAAAATAGATAATGAATTTGTGGAGCTGATTGCGAATAAGCACTTTTTCAAACAAATTTAATGTAAATGTGAACAGCCCTCTGAGGATGAACTTGTCGGTTCGAAACCGGTAATGGCACCACTTGTGTAAATAAATGCAGCAGAATTCTTAGTGGCACTGCTATTTTCTTCTCTGCATGACTCAATCTCTATTTTGTACATAGTCACGGTCTCAAAATATGAATTTTCGACAAAATAGCGCTCTTATTTAAAGTACCTGCGATAATTATAAAACAGTTCTGACACTATGGTCACTGAACTGAGGAAAAATAAAAATATAAACTCTTCTTCTGGGTTCGGCGTCATGACTATGGTCTCAAGGTCCAAAAACAGAAAATCCAGATTCAGCGTTATATTTAGCCGGACATTTTCCCATAAAAGCCAGAGTACCTATTTTAAAGAGTAATAGTGTCAGTTTGCCTATTTACAGTTGTTTATTAACAATCAATTACAGTTTTTTGCGAGATCAATTTTAAGCATGCTTAAACTAAAAAAAAATCTGTAAGCAGCCTAATAATTTTGCAGCTATGTTAGCAACTAAGTGCTCAACTTCTTAATTGCGCGATCTTATTTCTAAGATAAACTTTTGTCAAAATGAATTAGACGCCGGCCGCGGTGGTCGTGCGGTTCTAGCGCTGCAGTTCGGAACCACGGGACTGCTACGGTCGCAGGTTCGAATCCTGCCTCGGGCATGGATGTGTGTGATGTCCTTAGGTTAGTTAGGTTTAATTAGTTCTAAGTTCTAGGGGACTTATGACCACAGCAGTTGAGTCCCATAGTGCTCAGCGCCAATACTTATAATAACAATAATCTGTAGTTAACTACTAATATTTCTCGTTTGAACACACTTCACCAAAAAATTGTTTTCCTGGAAAATGATTTCGCGGAACTTTTGATAGGACAATTTTAAATTAGGCAACATCATCATCTTTGTCGGTGCGCAATTTATTGCATTCCTGTTTCCACTGGGTGTTTATAAAAGAGAACATCCTTTCGGCGGCATCACGGCCTGAATTTGCTTAGTAATATTCTTCCAATATCAGTAGTTTCGAATAAAATCCTTCATCATACTGGCTTGATAATATTCTTCCAATATCAGTAATTCCGAATAAAATTCTTCATCACGCTGTAATTTGGAATAAGCTGTCCATATTTCAAGTGCCGAAAGCTTTTTATTGACAGAGTCGTCGTCTTTGTTTTGTTCCATCAATTTCGTTGAATTTTGCCACTACTCAGAGATTTTACTTTGATCCAACGTTACGTTTTTTTCCCCTATAGAAATAATCTGTAAAGTTTCTGCTGCTTGTTCCTAGGTTTGAACACCTGCTAATGCCATTCAGTGGAAGTGTTTGAGTGTTAAATTCACACGTCCAAGATTTTAACCCTTAACTTTACTCCTGGGACCAGTGGACTCATATCCAGTCTTCGAACGTGTGCAAAAAACATAGTGGCACCGGCAGCTCTCGCCACTCATGAACACCTTCTAGCAGTAAGCCGAAGACGTGTTTCACTTGCTGCTCCTAAGGTCGGTATCGATACATGCGCGGATCCACTGTACCCACCACTAAAGATATGGAAAGCTGTATGATATATTAGAGCAATGGTTAAACTATGAACTACGCAGCTATAAAGATGAAATTGGTGAAAATTCAACACTTTTGCTTTATCAGCTTCCGATCACAAAGTCTGAAAATGAGCTTTCAATCAATTACAAAGAGTTTGTGTAACCAAGGATCGTTATTGTACTCTTCCGTGCTAACTGCAAGCTGTCTATTTGCATATCTTTTTCTAACCCGCTACCCGCTGTGCAATTCGTACACCTAACTTAGCTCGCTTTGACCGTTGGTAAAATATTAATAGAAAGAATTTTTAGTTGCTGTTTTAATGCATTAAGAAGCACAACTCGAACTGAAAGAAAAGAAGCGTAGTTTGTTTCTCTCATCTTAACACTTTGTACATACACTACTGGCCATTAAAATTGCTACACCAAGAAGAAATGCAGATGATAAACGGGTATTCATTGGACAATTATATTATACTAGAACTGGCATGTGATTACATTTTCACGCAATTTCGGTGCATAGATCCTGAGAAATCAGTACCCAGAACAACCACCTCTGGCCGTAATAACGGCCTTGATACGCCTAGGCATTGAGTCAAACAGAGCTTGGATGGCGTATACAGGGACAGCTGCCCATGCAGCCTCAACACGATACCACAGTTCATCAAGAGTAGTGACTGACGTTTTGTGACGAGCTAGTTGCTCGGCCACCATTGACCAGACGTTCTCAGTTGGTGAGAGATCTGGAGAATGTGCTGCCCAGGGCAGCAGTCGAACATTTTCTGTATCCAGAAAGGCCAGTACAGGACCTGCAACAGGCGGTAGTGCATTATCCAGCTGAAATGTAGGGTTTCGCAGGGATCGAATGAAGGGTACAGCCACGGGTCGTAACACATCTGAAATGTAACGTCCACTGTTCAAAGTGCCGTCAATGCGAACAAGAGGTGACCGAGATGTGTAACCAATGGCACCCCGTACCATCACGCCGGGTGATACGCCAGTATGGCGATGACGAATACACGCTTCCAATGTGCGTTCACCGCGATGTCGCCAAACACGGATGGGACCATCATGATGCTGTAAACAGAACATGGATTCATCCGAAAAAATTACGTTTTGCCATTCATGCACCCAGGTTCGTCGTTGAGTACACCATCGCAGGCGCTCCTGTCTGTGATGCAGCGTCAAGGGTAACCGCAGCCACGTTCTCCGAGCTGATAGTCTATGCTGCTGCAAACGTCGTCGAACTGTTCGTGCAGATGGTTGTTGTCTTGCAAAACGTCCCCATCTGTTGACTCCGGGATCGAGACATGGCTGCACGATCCGTTACAGCCATGCGGATAAGATGCCTGTCATCTCGACTGCTAGTGATACGAGGCCGTTGGGATCCAGAACGGCGTTCCGTATTACCCTCCTGAACCCACCGATTCCATATTCTGCTAAGAGTCATTGGATCTCGACAAACGCGAGCAGCAATGTCGCGATACGATAAACCGCAATCGTTAAAGGCTACAACCCGACCTTTATCAAAGTCGGATGCGTGATGGTACGCATTTCTCCTCCTTACACCAGGCACCACAACAACGTTTCACAAGGCAACGCCGGCCAAGTGCTGTTTGTGTATGAGAAATCGGTTGTAAACTTTCCTCATGTCAGCACGTTGTAGGAGTCGCCACCGGCGGCAACCTTGTGTGAATGCTACGAAAAGCTAATCATTTGCATATCACAGCATCTTCTTCCTGTCGGTTGAATTTCGCGTCTGTAGCACGTCATCTTCGTGGTGTAGCAATTTTAATGGCCAGTAGTGTATTTCTGTCGATGGCGTGTTCCTAGTTTAGACTGATTTAATTATGCGTAAGTTAGAGTAAAAAATAAAATATGCAGTCCTTAATTTTGGTAAATAGCAAATTTGTTAATGTTTTTGTTAAAAGCATGACAAGACCGCTGTAGAAATAAAACATACTTATTTATCATTTCAAAACAGCTGGGTCCAGCGGACTCGCGAGTATTAAAGCATTATTAATTTTCAGTACTACAGTTAAGGTTGAAGTAGTCTTTGGCAATTATGTACATATTACTCGTATTTGCTCTAGATTTGTCCACTTGATTTTGTTGCGTATGTGACAAAATTCGCGTTCTTAAAAAGCCTAACAAAAGACGGACTGGCTTGACTTGTAAGCATTTGGCCGGACACGGCCGTAAAAAGCCCGGCACATGGCAACCATAGTCGTGAGAGCCTCCTCCTCCCCCCTCTCGGCTCAGCGCATGCTGCTGCCGTGTATCGGCAGAGGCGGCTTCGGCAGACAGCAGACGCTGTACTGGTAAGGGCCGACCGCGCAGCGCCCCACGCGGACCGGTGTGGAGGTAGGCGGCTGTGACGTCACGGCGGGCCAGCGCCGCGCTGACGTCAGCCGCCCGCGGCGCAGCGAACCTGTTCAGGAGCCGGTGCCCCTGCCCTTGTCTGCCAGCCTCTTCCTTCTGCGCTGTGCTGTTGTGCCGTGCCAGCAGCGACTGTCGCCACCGCAGAATAAATACGCTCCCATATTTTCAGAGAGGTTCAAAACTCCCGCTTATCATCTCTCTACTTTCCTAGAATACGACAGTGAGTTAGGATTTGACGTCGTAGTTTTGCTCTCTACAGTTATCCATGGCTAGGTATCTACGCAGAGGTGGCTTCATCACTATTAGTAGGTTTATTTACTGCTGAACGTCGTGACATCATTTCTACATTCATTTCTTAAGTAACTGAACCTTCGACTAGACGTCTTCACCTACATCGATATACAGCTTCTCTTAAGGGCGGGGGTAACCAGGGTGACGCCTGATTTTGGAACCGATATTCATCTTTTTTTCAATAAAATAGCAAACAAGTTACAAAACTGACTTTAGACCTTTATTTTACAACCTTAAGATAGTATTACGTATTTTTTATGTAAAATCCTTCCCCTGGAGAACATTACATGAAATCGACGAAAGGCTTTTATGAGTGTGATGGTGGTTGGTTAGAGCTTTGAACGTCACAAAAATTTCAACCTAGAGCGAAATTTCAAAAACATGATGTTGTCAAACGTAGTGCGTAGTGATATTTAAAAAACTATTTTAACAAAATCACATCTCTGAAATAAAAGTCAATCGAAATTAAAATTAAAATATATCGCAAAAGTCCTACTTACTACACTTACAAAAAGGTATAATGTAATTATATGTATATTTCATGAGTTGGAGCTCCCTGCAACTTGAAAAGTGTTGTTTTGAAGAAACAAGTGTTTAAAGTTTGAACTTGTGTTTTTTAATACTGAAATTGAACAAACTCATAATCGGCAATGCCAGCACCGTAGAGCTGGTCTTTTTTTCGTCGATGTCGAGACACTCTCATTTGTGATGAAATTATATTAACTGGCTTACGCTTACCAATCGAAGCGTGTTTTGCACGTTTGGGAATGTTTTCAAACCTTTTCTATGCATATAAATAAGTTTGTCATTTTCAAGAACTCACGTTTTACTTCGTACAATAGACAAGCGAAATGAAGCAGAAGCGACACAAGCACGTGCTTTCAGTCGTTTGTGGTAAACGAATCATATTACGAAGAGAAATTTAGCTGAAAACAGTATTTCAGTTGATACTAATGCCCTCTGTGATACTATCCGAAACTAACAAGAGCCCTATTCCGTCGGTAACTACTGTAGAATTACGTCGGTTGCAATCGAGCGTTCGAAGCACGAGACCCCCATGAAGTAAATGGCTATTTTCACGTATTTTAACATTTATGGCACGCTTTATATGAATGAATTTTAAAAAGAGACACACTGAGCAACGTTCTAAGCCAATAAAATAATTAGGGTAAAAAAATTTCTACCCTGCTCTAACCCTTTAATAAATTATGTGAAGAGGTAGGCCGGTTATCTCCTTCCCTTGATCCAAACATCTACCTACTGCTCTTTCTCATCGTCCTGTGCCTTCTATTTTGCCTTGCAAGATGGAGTTTCCTAAATTATTCCCTTCTCTTCTCAAAATGTGCCCAATGAATTACAAGTGCTGTAACGTCCCACCGGTTAGTGAGTTGTTAAAAATGGTTTAACTACCTGTGAATATCTTGCCTTCGGTGTCCCTCGACGACTGCATACGTGAGCTAAAATATGCTTGTTCAGTAAATACAGGATACCATAATGGATTTCACTACAATGATCTAGGCCACAACTGAAGTAAAGTAAGTACGTATATTTATTCACTTCAAAATCTGTATCTTATGAGCTCATGATCAACCTTCGGTGTAATAAGCCTCCTTGTTACTACTACAGCCAACCGATGGTTGCACATACTACACTGGCGATATTAAATAGTCTAGATGCAGTAATGTGACAGAAATGCGTGTGTGAGGTCCATTGCATTGTTCAACGCTAATACTCAACAAAGTACGAATGTAAAGTCACATATCATTCAGCCTTTTGCAGTATTACATTAAACTATTTAACACTCCGAAATAATCAGTCAGTGCACCGTTCTAATATGATGTTTTAGACAATGTCCAACACACGAGTTGCTTTATTGTAAATCCAAACCTGAATCATGCACCAAGAACTTATCTCAACTGTACGCACAGATCTCTTCTCCAGTGGGTCCCGCGTCCGGCCATCCTGATTTAGGTTTTCCGTGATGTCCCTAAATCGCTCCAGGCAAATGCCGGGGTGGCTCCTTTGAAAGGGCACGGCCGACTTCCTTCCCCATCCTTCCCTGATCCGATGAGACCGATGACCTCGCTGTTTGGTTTCTTTCCCCCAAACAACCCAACCCCCTCTAGTGGGTCCAACATTCATCTGCCCTAACAATACTCGAGGCCGAGTATTTACACTCTTCCTACAATGTACTATTGGTTATAATAATGCAAAACATAATTTATAATATGAAATAGTTTAACAACATTATCAAAAACTTTATAATATTCCCTACATTGCTAGAACAAGTTTAAGACATCTTCTAAACACACAAAAATTATATTAATATTGAAATTGCAGAAATAAGCATTCTAACAATGCTAGACGATCAATTATCTGTATTTTGTTAATTAGGCTAGAGATTTAATTCCTACCATTTACAGATTATGAGAATGAAGTATATTATTCTTTTATCTAAACATTTTCCATATATTAATTTCCTGAATCTGATTTTGATTGTTTATGGTACAACGGGTATTGTAACTACTATTGTTTGGTATTGCTATTATTCTTCTAAAAGCCTTTTTTCCTTTTGTCGAAAAGTAATTGAATTTAATTATAGCTGCAGATATAAGAGTATTGATCTAGTAATACATAATGCAGGGGTGGTAACCATAAGCCTGGAATGTTGCAGTGTCTTTAACTGACTTTGCAAGGTAAACGTCTTGTGTGCTAAGTTCTATAATGGAAGCAATGTATCTTCTTTCTGACCATGGCACGCGTAACATTTTCCGCAAAGACCACATCTCCGGCTCTTGTCACTAGCTTTCAAAGTCTAGGTCTCGCATCAGTACAGGAAACTAGATTGATTCGTTGTTTTGGATATTCCCCGGTTCTGCCAGATGGTAGTGGATTCAGCCATTCCGTCTCGGCCAGGGATGATTCGTCATTTTATCACACTTTTCTGTGCATAGATGAGAGATTCTAGATACACACAATCATTACTACCCCCAGATTCTTTAAGGCACTAGTCATTTTGTATTGTTCTAAACCTTCCAGTTGGTAACCATTAGTTTTAGCCTTTTTTATGTTTACAGCTGGACCAAAATTTTAAACTTAGTCTTCACTATGGAGAACAGATCACTAAATTCTTCCTCACTTCCTGCAATGAGGGTGGTACCACCAGCAAAGCGTAGATTGTTGATTTTCCTGCCGCCAATTGAAATACCACCTTCGCAGCCATCTGGTGTGGTCCTGGTAACATACTCTGCGTGTATGTTGTAGACTTCAGATGACGGTATACAGCAGATAGCGATATCCGCAGTAATGTGTGTGTCGAAATGAAAAGGACACTGTAGTTATATGGAAAGGAATTTTAATAACAGTATTATAATTACAATTCATATGGAACAGTACAGTTATACATAATTACCATTGACATTGATACGAGGTGTGATTGGAAAGTTTTGTGAATGGATCCGTTGCTGCTTACTGGTTTGGCAGGCAGGTACATGGAGGGTGGGGAGTGAGTCATTGCCTTGCCCTTGAACGCCCTCTGACAGGAAACTGTGTTTCCTTTATTCAGTTCGTTGTGGCAGCTGGTTGAGTGCGGGTCTGTTAGGGCTTGTTGCCGTATTCTGTGTTATAATGGAGCAACGAGTTTGTGTGAAATTTTGTTTTAAAACCGGAAAATCTGCTTCTGAGACTTACAAACTATTAAAAACAGCTTTTGGAGATAATTATATAAGCCAGTCAAATGTTTTTGTCTTGTTCAACAGATTTAAAAATGGCCGCGAATCATTTGAAGAAGAACCACGGTCCGGTCGTCCTTCCGCTTGAAAACGAATGAAAATGTTGTGAAAGTTCGCGACTTTCTGCGTTCTGATAGTAGACTTACAATTAGGGAGGTGGCTGATGAACTTAAGTTTCTATGCCGTTCACTCAATTTTAACTGAAGATCTGAACATGCGTCGAGTGTCCGCAAAATTCATTCCTAAAGTGTTGTCAAGTGGCCAGAGACAATACCGACTTGAAGTGTGCCAGGAACTGATCAATCGGACTAAAAATCACACAGATTTGTTAAACAGGGTAATTACAGGTGACAGATCATGAGTATATGGATATGATCCTGAAACCAAAGTGCAGTCTTCGCAGTGGAAGACTCCAGGTTCACCACGACCGAAGGAAGCGCGGCAAAGTCGATCGAAGGTGAAGACAATGTTGGTGACTTTTTTGGATTCTACCGGTATTGTGCATCATGAATTTACCCTTGGAGAAGAGACAATTAACCAGGAATACTACAAATGTGTCCTTTAGCGTTGGCGCGAAAAGGTGCGAAAGAAAATGCCGGCGTTGTGGAAAGACAGGAGTTGGGTGCTACACCAAGACAATGCTCCGGCTCATCGTGCCTTCTCCATCGTTGAATTTTTGACCAAATTCAAAATTCCTGCGCTTCCATAACCGCCATATTCCCCTGATTTGGCCACTGCGGACTTCTACCTGTTTCCTAAACTGAAATTTTCACTGAAAGGGAAGCGATTTGACTCGATTGAAGACATAAAAGCAAATACGGAGAGCGTCCTTAACACACTTCAGCAAAAAAAATTCCAGGAATGTTTCCAAAAGTGGAAACACCATTGGAGTCGGTGTGTTCAGTCAGAAGGGGACTATTTTGAAGGAGCTGCATCACAGTAGCATGTAAGTACCATCATTGTACAATTACAAGCCCATTCTTAAAACTTTCCAATCACAGTTCGTACATCGATCCCAGCAACTAGGAAGCGAGTGGATGGCTTCAGTGTAGAAACTGCTGCGTTTCTAACGGATCCAGTTTTCCAGTGTCCTGCACTTCCTTGTCAGAGGTGATCTTTAAGGGACTGTTTAAAGAACCGAAGATATGCGAGTTACATGGGGAGATGTCGGGATGTAAGGATGATGTTTCAGGACCTCCCTCCGAATTTTTTGGAGGATCTCGAGGGTCTTCTTGGCCGCATGTGACTTGCTGTTGTCCTCGAGAAGCGCCATAGCATTTGAGAAATTGCCTGTGCGGGTGTTCTCGATTGCCTATTTTAGTCTCAGGGATGTGTTACAGTACTGCACAGCATTAACTGTTGCACCCCATGGTAACCAGTCGATGAGTAGAGGTCCTTCTTCATCGAAAAAGAAACTGAGCATCACTTCTCTGACCCTGGGGGCAGATGCCTTTTTCTTTGGACGAGGGGAGACACTCCATGCTCGTCCATTAGGAGGTAGGGTCGCAATGACGACAACACGTTTCGTCATATGCCAGAATCTGTGCAATTAAGTCGGTTCCTTGCTTCACGTGTATCAACAGATGGGTCAGGCAAACACCCAGTCTCGCCGTCTTCTGATACTCTGAAATATGCTTGCGCAAATAAGTGTTACAAGTAAAGGGCACGAGAAACGTGGTCAGTTGTGAATTAGGAGTAGAGCAGTTGGTTCAAGTTCTCCAGTTTTAGCCACTGCACAACTCATAATGAGGAACTTTGAATTGGTGCGAGTGTCAGCGGTGTGGAATTAGAAGTCGTGCGACGTTATCGTTGCATTTTATTGTGCAATAACAGTCACCGACATACGGGAAGCTAATAAAAGGAGCTATCTTGTAAAATTAGTTTAACTATAGGCG
The DNA here is from genome assembly GCF_021461385.2 of Schistocerca piceifrons. Classification (NCBI taxonomy): domain Eukaryota; kingdom Metazoa; phylum Arthropoda; class Insecta; order Orthoptera; family Acrididae; genus Schistocerca; species Schistocerca piceifrons. The sequence goes on from NC_060139.1 coordinate 1,035,383,420, forward strand.
TTCTCTCGACATCTACAAGTACGGTTAATGCACTACTAATTTCCATTCGTGACCTGTCACAAATCCATAAAACGAAATTTTCACCTAAGTGACTCACACTGTCGAAAGCTGCTTGACTAATGCTATCGTGCTTAATGAAGTGTGTTATTTTACCTACAGAGTATTTCTTCTTTTCTGTTGCAGGTAAGCGCGGCTCCCGGAGAGAGGTTTCCTGCGTAAATCAGTGGTTGCAGAGGTAAGATATGGTAGAGAATAATGTGACGTCCTGCCATTCCCTGTTGTATCTTCAAGCAGTGTACGTCTCCCTGACAGTTGCATGCCTCAACTAACGTGTGAATTTTCGCGAGAGCGTGGTGCACTACACGTGAAAGATACACTTATGAGCCAAAACACAGTGAACATTGAGTTAAGAGCATGTTGATCAACCTTTGGAACGGAATGGAGCAGCGATTCTGCGTAGCGTAAAATCGAATAGTTCTTATCTAAGAAAATGAAACACCTTCAGCCCTCCTTATGACGTCATTCATTGTATGGCTACCCGTTTCGGTGGTTCAGGCCTTAGTTGATGCTGAAGGGGTCTGTATAGACAACTGGTTTTCGCTGACTACCTGTAAGCGCCATGTTGTCCCTCCAACCATCAACCTGAGTCAGCCAGTGCCTGCGTCCGTAGCGTGGTGAATGTTTTGAGCAGACGTTCTTCTCGATGATGGCGTATCCGGACAGGACGTTCCCCCTGCTGTAACAAGAAACGTGAGCCAGGCGACACGTTCCCATTAATCGATGGTGCAATCTCGATGCTCCCTTACGCATTACAATCGTAATTGACGAAGTTGTTTGGTCCATGTGGGAACAATAAGAGGTATTGTTCAAATGGCTCTGAGCACTATGGAACTTAACTTCTGAGGTCATCAGTCCCCTAGAACTACTTAAAACTAACTAACCTAAGGACATCACACACATCCATGCCCGAGGCAGGATTCGAACCTGCGACCGTAGCGGTCGCGCGGGTCCAGACTGAAGCGCCTAGAACCTCTCGGCCACTCCGACCGGCTAAGAGGTCTTGTGAGCGGCCCCGTGTTCAACAGTGCGCCCTAAACAGCGTGCTCCGAAACACACGTGGCTGTATCCCGCATCAGCATTGTACTCTGCCGTCATATCTGCCACACATCGCCGTCTATCCTGTTTCACGCAGCGGGCAAGCCTCCAACATCCACGTTCTGCGTCGAATCGTGCGCCCAGCATGTTGTAGCCTGCTCGTAGCTTTACCATCCTTCAACTACGTTCCATATTGGTGCTTACGACTGTAGTCCTCGATCAGTTGAATAGTATCTCCGTTTCCGAGACTTTAGCTCCCAGGCGCCAGGCTATAACAATGTACCCTTTGTTAAAGTCGCTAATGTGAGTAGATTTGCTCACCTGCGTCCGCCTCCATTAGCTGAGTGGTCAGCGCGGTGGAATGGCACGCCAAGGGGCCCGGGCTCGATTCCCGGCTGGCGCAAGAGATTTTCTCTGCTCAGGGACTGGTTGTTGTGTTGTTCTCATCATCATTTTCATCCTCATCTCCGACGCGCAAGTCGCCCAATGTGGCGTCGAATGCAATAAGTACTTGCCCTCGGCGGCCGAACTTCCCCGAATGGGGGACTTCCAGCCCACAGTGCCGTACGCTCATTTCCATTTTTGCTCAGCTGCGGTCCATATTGTCGCTAGGGTGATTCGTCATTATTCTCTGCACCACTGATGCATGGTAAATCAGGAGGAAACGTACGTGCTTTGAATGTGGTAGTATTGGTGATTCTGAACAAAAATCTTCAAATGAACATACACTAATGAGGCAAAGCATTATGACCACTGCCCACCACGAGGTTGGTTGCCTCCTGGTGGTGTTGCGGGCACGTAACATAGGAAAGAAAGAAAATAAGCGGAAGAGAGACGAAGATACGGCCCGGAAATGCGGAAATCTACTGATATAAGCAGCTTTGACCTATGTCAAACGAGAATCTCTGAAACGACGAAACTGGTTGCCTGTTGGCGTACTACTGTCGTGAGCACCTAAGGAAAGTGTTTGATGGATGGTGAAGTAACGAATAGACCCTGTGGTATTGGATGACCACGTCTAATCACAAAACGTAGAGGTCGGAGGATCTCCCAGCGATCTGACCACAGAGAACAATGATGGTGCAGGCGCAAGTGTTTCGGAGCACGCCGTTCAAAGGCCATTGTTGAACATGCAGCTCCATCTCACACGACCCCTAAGTGTTCTTCCGTTGAGGCAACGACGCCGTCTGTTACGATTGCAGTGGGCACAGCATGACTGAGTTTTCACCGTGGATCAATAGAAACGTGTCGCCTGTCGAATGGATCGCATTTTTTGCTGCATCAAGGCGATGGCTGGGTCTTTACACGCCGTCATCCAGGCGAATGGCTGCACGAAACATGCACCGCGCCACAGATGCAGGCCGACGCGGGTAGAATTATGCTGTGGGTACAGCGAGTGCAGCGGTGGGATCTGTGGCAGTAACTGAAGGCATTGTGACAGCAGTGAACTACGTGAACATTATTGCGGACCACCTGCATCGCTTCAGACTTGAAGGGAGCGTACTACGGTATGAAAATATTTATGAAAATTGATAATTCACTTCTGGGATAGATGTAAAGAAATATTTGTTAGCGAATGAAAGTTGCTATGGAAATATCTTCACAAGAACGTAAATCGTACTATTAACAAAATCTTCGGATCGCTTTTTGGTCAGAAATATATTCGGAAGAGACCAAGCTTATATGGCTTTAATCAGCTTGAAAAGTGTAGATGTCGCAATGTGTGAACAACATAAAAATTCAGTTAAATAAAAACAAAAAAATGTTTGAGGCTATACCGTCTGCGTGAGCGAAACAGTGGGCGCTAAGCTAGTTCTTTGCTGTCAGACGTGTAAATCTGGAAGGATTTGGGTGAAGTTTGGAACGGATATAGCTTATAGGCTCAATAAGGCCTAATACAGAGGGAATATTATGTATACTTATTTATTCAAGGGATGGGGTTTGGGGTGGGGGTGTGACAAAGAAATGTAGCCGAAGCGAGACCTCCGGGTTTCCGCCTAGTTCCTGTGGTGTCACCGCCAGACACCACACTTGCTAGGTGGTAGCCTTTAAATCGGCCGCGGTCCGTTAGTATACGTCGGACCCGCGTGTCGCCACTGTCAGTGATAGCAGACCGAGCGCCACCATACGGCAAGTCTAGAGAGACTTACTAGCACTCGCCCCAGTTGTACAGCCGACGTTCATAGCAAAGGTTCACTGACAAATACGCTCTCATTTGCCGAGACGATAGTTAGCATAGCCTTCAGCTACATTTGCTACGACCTAGCAAGGCGCCGTATTCAATTGATAATTAATATTATGAAGCATGTACCGTAACGAGAGATGTTCTACAATTGTGGATTAAAGTTAAGTATTACATCAACTACGTACTTTATTTGCAATTCTCAAGATATTGTCCTGTTCCAAACCTCACGCCAGTCAGCGTGTAATTAAACGCGTGCATTTCGGCCTCCTCTAGAAAAACAGTGTTGGCTCTTCTGCCAACACTACAGTTCCGACACAAATTTTCAACCTGCGCCATTGATTTAGCTCAACGCCCAATTGCGGCTGACCCCGGTAACCTCCCTCGAAACATAGATATTTACGGCCGCTGTATCAGAAACAATAATTCCTATTCTGTCGGACATGTCCTCAGTGCTACGGTAACACATCAGCAAATCAGTTTTCAGCTATTTGTAGTTACATTTAAATAACTGAGCAACGTGAAAACAAGTTTGTTTTTCCTGTCCAAGCAACGATAAGGTGAGAGCGCATCACCTTTATACGAATATCTCTCACTTCGGTATGTAGAGTGGCTAAAGTAAATGTGACGTGAGAAGTGTTTTCGGCATTTCGAAATAACCCAATGTAAAGAGTCAAGAGATCATTAGAAAACTAAATGAAACTGTATGTGTCAGACTGTGGTAGACGCAACGCCCACCGGTAGCAGAAGGTACATGTTTCCTGCCACTCGCCAAATCTTGCTGCCTTGCCCGCTGAGTTCTGGTATTTCCCTCCAGAATAAGAGGTGGGGACAAAGCATCTTTGCATTTCCGTAAATGGATTACCTGTTTGTTCCTTCATTGCTATACACTTTGGCTTTCTGTTATGTTGTACGTAACAGTAATAAAGTTCCCAGACATTTTGTAAAACACATTACGTGGATGGATTACCCGGGAAATGTGGTAGATTAAAGCGGTTTCTTATTTTTCAAAGGGCAGGCGCAGCGTTCAAAATGCAGTCGATAGTGACGTAAGTACTGACCAAGATGTGAATGTATTACGCTAATTGCAGATGGGTGTAAACGCGTCTTGGCGTAACTAAAGTTATATACAGGGAGGTCAGAAAATGTCTGAAACGCTGTTGCAGGGTGGGCTGTATTGGAACAGAAATGTTAAGGAAAAAAATCTATACATTGCTCAGTTTCGGAGTTATTTAGCACTGAAGTTAGCCAATCAGGTTGTCTCGGCGCAAATTCAGGTTTCAGCTAACCAAACAAAGCAGTTACTGAATAACACCGCCCCTGGCAGGCCGTTTGAATGTGTGCGCTCGACATCCCGATTGGCTACTTTAAATGCTAAATAACTCGGAAATGCTGCAACGTATCGAATTTTTTTCTTAATGTTTATGTTTCAGTACAATATGCCTTGCAACATCCCTACAAGCGTTTCAGACATTTTAAAAGTGGCTGGCCGCCGTCGCCCTTAACACTTGCAGTACCAATTTTTTTTCTTTAAGTGAAAGACATTGGTTGATGTATGGTTACTTTAATTAATGTCGTAGTGAGAAGATACAATTTGAAGAAAAAAAAATTAACGCCGTGTCGTTTTCCAACGCGGGGAGGGGGGGAGGACATACGTGTCGCACTGTTATTTTGACGTGGACCTATATGCCCCAGTGCTAATGAAATGAATGATCATCTTGTATTGGCATTTATAATATATATTTTCAGAAAAAGATTTTGATCGTATTTGCGATTACACGTACGTGACATTTCGGTAGTTTATTTCCAAATGACATTACACGCAAATGAGAGTGTCACGTGTCGAAGTCCCATCGATCCTCATACTCGTGATACGCTGTGAAACAGTTTTTGCACAGAGCAATTTGACAAACGGAAGGTATTCGTTTTAGTGTCGCGTCAGAAATATGAAGGTAAACTTCGTTTTTTTTTTTTTTTAACGGGATGCTAAAGTTTGGTACTTATTTTCTGATAGCGGCTATCGAGACGAATCCAATGATGTGTAACAAGAAGGTCGTTGAAGGTCAAAAAGGTGGCATGGACGTCCATTTACGGAAGGTGTTCGAAGTTGTGACCATTGGTATCAATGCAGTGCTGCATTCTTCTTATCATGGACTGAGTGGTATTCCTTATCACTTCGGAACTTATCGAAGCACGTGCTCTGACAATTCTCTCTCGTATATGATGCAAATAGTAAATATTCGCCGAATACGGCATATTCATATAACGTGCCATTGACATGTAAACACCATTCGACGGTTTCGCAATACAACACTAATAGGAACGGTAAGACTAGTATCGTCGAATAAAACGAATGTGTATGATGTATTCCTTCGAAGAACAAGTCGATATGCTTCTCACTTATGGAGAAAGGCAACGAAATTTAGTGAGAACTAGAGACTTATATGCTGGAAGATATCCTCAACATACACAACCTACGTCGTACATTTAAATATGTGTAAGATAAATTGAGAACAACTAGATCTTTAACGCATCGGAAACATATCCGGCAAAGGAAAGTTACAAACGACGAAACGGAAATTGGTACTCTTGCCACTGTGGTTCGAGATCCTTGTGTTACTTCGCGTCAAGTCGCAAAGTAATCTGGCATGTGCCACAGTAGTGTTGTTCGTGTTCTTCATCGCCATAAATATTATCCTTATCAGTCTCCACCAAGAATTAACTGGTTCGGATTGTATGCGTCGCATTGAATTCTGCCGATAGGCTCAACTTCAGATTCAGAGGGATGATAAGTTTATTAATTTGATTTTATTTACTGACGAGGCTACATTCGCGACCCATGGAAATGTTAATTTGCATAACATACATTACTGGGCAACTGAAAATCCATGTTGGCTGCGGCAAGTCGCACGCGGAGGAGATGTGTCGTGGCCGGCTCGTTCGCCAGCCTTGACGCCTCTGGATTTTTTCTTGTGGGGATTCGTAAAAGACATTGTTAATAAAGACGTTCCAACTACACCTGAAGATATTCGAGAGAGAACTGTTAGAGCATGTGATTCGATAAGTGCCGAAGTGATAAGGAATACCACTCAATCCATGATAAGAAGATTGCAGCACTGCATTGATACCAGTGGTCATCACTTTGAACGCCTTCAGTAAATGGACGTTCATGCCACCTTTGTGACCTTCAAAGACGTTACTGTTACACATCATTGGATTCGTCTCGATAGCCGCTATGAGAAAATAAATACCAAACTATAGCATCCCATTTAAAAAATAAAGTTGACCTTCATATCTCTGAAGCGACCGCATCTAGCAACAAAAAACCGACGTCGTATTATGGCCCCCACTATCATACTTTCGGAGTTATTCTTGATGGCAATAGTTAATGACTCACCCTGTATAATACCAACAACTTATACCTCTTCTGATCTCTACATGTCACTCATTTTAGAGGAGTACTGTAGTCCTGATGTCAGCTGATATGGGTGTAGCATTACGTCATGAAATAATGCGTATGTAGTGTGTGGAGTGGGTGGGGGTGAGGAATGACTGAGCAGTGTAGCACTAGCCTTGTACGTCATTAAATAACTTCTTTACAAAACAGCATAGTACACTAGGCATAAACCGAATGAGGTAGCACTGTTTTAAACAGACTAGCCTTATCTTAGTGAGCGTGGATGCTCCATTCTTCATCCTGCCATCAAGAATTAGGTTTTCGTGGCTTCACTATTTTTCTTTAAGCCAATGCCGGGATAATACCCACTATAAGGGGCGATCAAAAGGTTGCCGTTCGAAAACCGCACAGTACAGAATCGGTATGCGAGTCAGGCGAAATGGCGGTGAGCACTGAGACAAGCTTCCCACCTACGTACCAGGGTGAAGATCCCCGTTCGGTAAAACTCTGTGTCCTCCTGCCTAAAGACGTCCATAACTGCCTGCTGCACGTCCTCCTCCGACAGGAATCGTCGACCCTCCAAGGCCGTTTTGACGGAACCTTAGGCGAGATAATCACACGGGGAGAGATCAGGACTACAGGGGGGGTGCTCGAGTGTCTCCCAGTAGAAGCTGGCCTCCCTAGTCGTCTGGCGTCTTGTGTAGAATCGCGACCACTGCAAAACTTGGCGCACCATTCCACAACGGTGGTTTTCGACAGACATGCTAACCCATACACATTCTCCGATGAATATCTACCTGTGTTTGTCCTTCAGAAGCCAAGAAAAGAACAACAGCACGTTGGTCCAGTTTGGAAGCATGTGGTAATGACTTAACCACAATTCACAAAGTTCTAACAGCAACCGAAAGGCGAAATTGATCAGGGAAAACACTTCGGCGCCATACATACTTATGACTTTTTGTAAAGTCATCAAACTGGTCTGATGCAGACCGCCGATAATTCCTCTCCCGAGGAAATTGTTTTGGTTGGCAGGAGAGCCAACACCGGGTTACTAGAGGAGGCCGAGGGGCACGCGTTTTAGCTCACGCAGGCTGGCGTGAGGTCTGGAACAGGACAAGGAAATTAGAATTTAGAAAAAAAGACGTAGCTGGTGGAATACTTAACTTTAATCCATTAATGGTGAACGTCGGTCTGAACGGTACATGGTTCACAATATCAATAGTAACTGATAATGGCGCGTTGCTAGGTCGTAGCAAATGACGTAGCTGAAGGCTTTGCTAAACTATCGTCTCGGCAAATGGGAGCGTATCTTGTCAGTGAACCATCGCTAGCAAAGTCGGTTGTACAACTGGGACGAGTGCCAGGAAGTCTCTCTAGACCTGCCGTATGGCGGCGCTCGGTCTGCAATCACTGATAGTGGCGACACGCGGGTCCGACGTATACTAACGGACCGCGGCCGATTTAAAGGCTACCACTTAGCAAGTGTGGTGTCTGGCGGTGACACCACAGAAATCTCTTCAACTGAAAGTAAACTCTGCACCCAACGATCTCAATTACTTGCTGGATGTATTCCCGTCTTCCACTACAGCTTTTACCTTTTACAGTTCTGTCAGTTATTCCTCGACGTTCTACCACACGTGCTATCTTCCTGTCCCTTCACCTTTTCAATCTCAAGCATATGTTCCCCTCCTAAGACAATTCTACAGTGAGCCCCCTCATTTCGTATCTATCAGTCCATCTAATTTTCAACAACCTTATGTAGCACCACATCTCAAACGCTTCGATTCTCTTCTGTTCCGGTATTTCCACTGTCCATGATTCACTACTTTACAATGATGTGCTCTAGAAACACATTCCCAGTAATTTCTTCCTCACATTATAAGGCCAATGTTTGGTACTGGAAGACTTCATTTGGCCAAGAGCGCTCTTTTGCCACAATTAGTGTGCTTTTTATGTTCCCCTTGCTCCGTTGATTGGCCTACATACCATCACTTAGACTACTTCGTGGTACCCAAATCTGAAGTTAAGTTGACCTCAAATATCATTGCTGCAACTCCTCTTTACTAATAAGAATAGTGTCTGCTCAGTTCATTCCATTCAGTATATCTTTTAATTCTTCTTCTCAGGGTAGTAAGTAATCAGCGAATCTTGTCACTGATATCCTTTCACCCTGAATTTTAATCACAATCCTGAAACTTTCTTATATTTCCGCCATTGATTCTTCAATGTGTAGACTGAACAGCAGGATTGAAAGACTGCATCCCTGTCTTATACGCTTTTTAATGTGAGCACTTCGATGTTGGTCTGCTAATTGTTTCCCCTTGGTTCTTGTACATATTGTAGACAGGGTTTTACCTGTAGCTGCGCCTGCATATGTGTTGGACACACTCATTGAACACACCTTCTCCCCTCTTCTCACCCTCTTCCTGCCTCTGTCTGTTCACCTCCTCCTCCCATCTCCATCCCTGCCTCCCAACTCTCTCTTCATCTCCTCCTTTTACCTGCCGGCCGCGGTGGTCTCGCGGTTCTAGGCGCGCAGTCCGGAACCGTGCGACTGCTACGGTCGCAGGTTCGAATCCTGCCTCAGGCATGGATGTGTGTGATGTCCTTAGGTTAGTTGGGTTTAAGTAGTTCTAAGTTCTAGGGGACTGATGACCACAGCTGTTAAGTCCCATAGTGCTCAGAGCCATTTGAACCATTTTTTTTCCTCCTTTTACCCCCTCTCCCCATATCCTCTTCCTACTCAATCTTTCAGTCTTCACTTCTTCCATTTCTACCTGCCCATTACTCATCTACACCTTCCACTTGCCTCATAGATCTCTCCCTCTTTCCTGCTCTGCCCATTTCCTCCTCCCCTCACTCTCTCCATTCACTCCTCTATCCATTTCAACCTGTCCCCAGCCACACTCATTGGCACTTGTAGCCTTTGAAATACAATTCAATGAAGCAGGCCAATACTGCTCCTACTGCATGCCTGTCATGGAGGGCAGACTACACATCAGAGGCTTGAAAATCATTTGTTTGCCCCTGAAGTACAGACTGCAATGCAAAGTACGTCAATGAAGCAGGTTGATACTACTCTAAATCAACACACCAGTCCTGCAGGGCAGCCTACATGCTGTGGTGCCAGAAAACCGTTTCTTGCCCCCTGACACATAGGCTGCACTACAACACTGTTGGTTTGCCAAGTCAATGCTGTTCCCATTCAACATACCCATTGGTAGGGCAGCCTATATACCAGGGGCTGGAAAAACATGTTATTGACAGTATCTGCTCTCCTATGGGAAATAGGAGGTTATGAATCCCACACTGCTGATACTCCCGAGGCATGCTGTTTCTATGACAAATCTGTTTCCAATCGGTGTTGGGTATTTTGGAGAAGATGCTGAACATATACAGATACATTCATTTTATAATATATATAAAATTGGGTTGCAAATCTCTTTCGAGAAGTCTGAATTTTTCTGCTCAAAATTAAACATAACAAAATTAGACACAAAATACGGCAAAATAAAAAAAGGTTGCACACTTCAAGTATCTAGATAAAATCCTTGAACCTACAGGGGGAGAAAAGATCACACAGAAGACTTGACTACAAAAAATGAAGACAGCGTTCGGCAAGACATGGTACATATATAATACAAAACCTGCATGTCTATTCACACGAAATTCGAGACACTACAACACAGTAATCAGCCTGAAATACTGTATGCAAGTGAGATGCTAACACTCCATACGAAAAGTGACATGGAAAGCATACTGAGGGAAGCAAGGAAAATGATGAGGAAAATTCTCAGCCTAAACCTGACAGAAGAGGGATATAGATTATACTCTAGGAAAACTACAGAGATGATGTGAAACATAGCAGCAGATGTCAGAAAGAGAAGGTTGAAGTTTTATGGGAACATCATCAGGCTATCATCAAAACGAATCACCAAGAGAATTCTAACATAGATATAAGGGATCAAGACAAGAATACCGTGGATGACCCAAGTCAAACTGGTACTAGAAGCAGCAAAAATCGATCCAATAGAAATTGAAGACAGAAATGCATACAGGGACAAGATACACAAGTGGAATGTGAGGTTAGAGAATGAAGTCCCAAAAAAACTGGGGACAAAATGGACAGAAGACAAAAAGAAACTCCATGGAGAAAAAAAATGAGAGAATCGTGGAAGATCAAAAAGAATGCTCAAATCAGGCAGAATGTTTTGCGTGATCCTACAGGGTCTCGATGCAAATAATATATATAACAGATTATCCATCTTTCACTAAAGCTTATCCCTATTTTTGTCATGTTTTCGAATATCTTGCATTTTACATTGTGGATCATTTTTTCTAAGTCATCAGACTGTATAAACATGACCCAATTTTTCTTACATAAGTAACAGTTGTATTGAAATTGCTGATGCCGTAGTCAAATTGTTCGAACTGTAGGAGGTGCAGTACGGTACACTTAACGAAAATAATGGTGGACAGTTGCAGTTCAGTTGCTTGAATTGCACCAATTGAACGGAGAACACAAAATGCCCTTTGTCACTGTGTCACGTCCATATTAACATGACGCGCCTTGGGTAATGAAAGAGTGAGTGAGCTGCAAGAGAGAGATCCTACCAGCAACTACATGAACTAGCAGCTGTGCGTGTGAGTTAAGATTCACAAGTTTCAGTACTCATTCGTGTAGAACAAATAGTCTTTTGACATCTAATAACTCTTTTTGAAACACCCTTTATACTGGAGCAAGGACTGGAAGTACTGTAACTGACTGACTTGTACATTACGGAGGAATCCTCAGACGAAGATGCACGCAGCAGTGCTGCAGATATACTAAAGGCTCCACTTTTCATTCTTTACTCCAAGGAGCTCCATGAAGCGGGAAGACTGTTTGAGAATCGGCTCATTAAAGAGTCGCAGTTCTTTGCAATCAAAATGTCCCAGCAGGCTGGACAGAGTGCGGTAGAGGGAAGTCCAATGGGGAATACTTGGGAGGGTACTTCCAGTTGTAGAATTCGTCCGATAACCTAGGGAAACCTCCAGAAGACCTTGATGGGAACTGGGGACTTGGGATAAGTTTGTTGCAAACAGAAATTGAAGTTTAATGTGTGTGTGTGTGTGTGTGTGTGTGTGTGTGTGTGTGTGTGTGTGTGTGTGGTTTCCATCTTTCATTCCTGCTCCTGATGGGAGGAGGCGGGCACATGGAGAACCTAATGTTCTTTGGTGCCTTAGCTTATCTTATGTACTGCTGTTGGGGCACAATTTATTATTTCAGTTGAGATTTTTCCAGTATGATCTTATATTTTCTTGGCTAGTGAGAGGATGTTAAGACCCTGGCATTCGCCCAAGTGCAGGAGGGAAACCTCTCGAAAACCTCCGCAAGGGTCATTGTGTTGATGTTGTTTGATGTGCTTCTGCCTTTGTTGATTAATTGTGGCTTTCGTCTTCTGTCAAGTGCTTTAGTATTTCAGTTGCGATGTTTTGAGTGGGTCCGCCTTCTATTGCCATGCACTCTTTGATTATTTTCGGTGGGAATGGGTGTTTATACTGTGGGTAATTAAATTCTGTGGGCGCGTAGTTTAAGAGATCTGTTGTTAGAGTTTTGTTCGTTGTCCTGTTGTTGCCAGTTCTTGCTGTCAGCGTGATCCATCTGCGTTTTATGGGGATAACTTTGGTGGTTTGGTATACAGTTTCGTTTCTTGTTCGTCTGTTGAGCCGTCCTGCTATTCTTAAAATTTTCCTCTCTAGCGCTATTAGCCTTTGGGTGTTATTTTTGCTAGCTAACCAGACTGGGGCAGCGTATTCTAGAACTGGTCTTACAAAAGCTTTGTACGTGTGAAGTAGGGTCTCGTTGCTTGCCCCGTTTGCCCTGCCTTTTAGTAGTTTAATTAGGTTGCATCTGTTGTTCGCTTTGTTTATTGTTTTTTGTATGTGGGGTGTTCATGTCAGGGTTTTGTCTATTGTTGTTCCTAGGAAGGTGGCTGTATTTTTTTGGTGGTGCGGATATGTTGAAGCGTCCACACTCTTTATCAGTTCACTCAGCATGGGACAGCTGCGAGGCTAACGTCACAGGAGGAGGCGCCATGGCACACACAGTGCATCCCGCGCCGAGTCCGCTGTTTCGATCTCACTCTAGTAGTCTTCGAGGAGCTGCTGATAAGCTCTCGACATTCGCCTGCGGCGCGCAAACAAGATGAAAGATGCAGAAGGTGGCCTGCAGTAAACAACAGAGTTCCCTTAACAAAGCGTAAACACAGCCGAGAGCCGAGCCGAGCCGAGCGCCGACGTTCTCTCTCTCTCTCTCTCTCTCTCTCTCTCTCTCTCTCTCTCTCTCTCTAACGGCTGCCAATTTGAGATGGCAAGTTTGCTTGTTATCCGAGCGGCGAGTGCAGGTAATTTCAACATTTCCACCGTCGGGAAAACTACTCATCTTTTCTCTCCTTGCTAACTGGAGGGAAAAATAATCACAAAAGGAAGAAGACAGCAGTCACAATGTCACGATTAATCTCAATTTATTTATCATGTTTTACCCTTTATGATAAATTTATTTATTTACCTGTAATACTGGAGATGAGTTCCGTGGCTGTGCATTTAATTACTTTACCCCTTTCGCTACCATTGAGACGCATGCGTCCCGCGACAGGTTAATCACAGCACGATTGGGAATTTGCTGCATGTTGTTGCTTTGTATGTATGTATTTCTGGTAAAGAAAAGCCACCTAGTGGTTTACAAAATTGCTGTAATTACAGATTGTACCTAACGACGTCAGTGGTAAACGCTTGGATTGTATTTGAACACTTACACCGTAACAAACGCGACTGACTGATGCTCTTATCTGTCTTGCAGCATAAATGATTGCATTGGGGAAAGAAAAGAGGCGATTTTCAAAAGAAGCAGGGCTGCTGCACGGCCAAGAGCTGCGTAGAAATGTACGGTGAATGTTGGGGACTGTCCACTTACTCGATGTGCAAGTAGTAGGAAGTGCGCAGCGCAGTACGTGTCCCCCCCCCCCCCCCCCCCCCAGCAACAAAAAACCAACGTCATATTATGGCCCCCCTTGTCCCATACAACATTTTTCCCCACAAACTTTTGGCTACTATCTTACTTCCGGAGTTATTCTAGGTGGCAATAGTTAGTGACTCATCCTGTATATTTCTTAGTCCTCAGAGTAAGGTTTCCGAGAGGAAAGAAAGGGAAAAAACAGCCTGAATGTTTTACGTGAAATGATTAATGTTTTTTTAATAATATCGTTATTATTCTTTACTTGTTACATTTTTTGCCAAACTCTGATTCTGTGTTGTCTAAATAATCCTAATCGTTTACAGTACAGAACGTACTGCTTAACAAGTTCTTTAAGCTGCCTTTTTAAATGACGTCCGTTTAGTAATCTGTCTAACCTTCTTCGACAGTATAATTTACTGGTTCGCAGGAGAGCTTCTGTCAAGTTTGGAAGGTAGGAGACGAGATACTGGCAGAAGTAAAGCTGTGCGGACGGGTCGTGAGTCGTGCTTGGGTAGCTCAGATGGTAGGGCACTTGCCCGCGAAAGGCAAAGGTCCCGAGTTCGAGTCTCGGTCCGACACACAGTTTTAATCTGCCAGGAAGTTTCATATCAGTGCACACTCCGCTGCAGAGTGAAAACCTCGTTCCAGTATAATTTACAATTTTATTCTTTGGCAGTAAATGCTTTTTAGAGTTGTTACGAATAAGTAGTTTTAACGTAAATAGTTTTTGTATGTGCTCTTTAAAGGACCAAACGAAGTAATAATAATAATAATAATAATAATAATAAATATATAGATCCGTTATTATAATTATACTTTAGTAATTGAGAACGAAATACTGTAGCAGTAATAAAATTTCTAGCGTAATTTTGCCCACGTCCTTTTAATGGGAATCTACTTTAGATACAGCTGACAGACACTGGAGGATGTAATCTTCCCTGAATGTTACTTAGATCGATCCCTCAGGTGGCATGTCGCGAGAACATGGAACGCCTCGTCCACTCAATAGAAATATTTAATGGCTGCAGTGGTTTAACGATCGTGCGACAAGAACCGAATGTGGCCAAAGAGGCGTGATTATTCGTACTTGCCGGTACGTACCTTACGTGAGATGTTACGTGTATTTAGGATTCTGCCGACAACAGAGAGTGATGTAATGGTGTAAATTTCAGTAACCATAGCCTTACTCAGGAAAGGTGATACCTTATCACGTAAGGTTTGTCGATGCAAACTACGTGTAGTGAAATCAAACCTGCAAGCTTCGATACTGCCCGTAGTTACGGGATTCGTCTATTCGCTGGCTGCAGGAGCTTCATGGGGCAAGAAAATACACATACAGGACTTCTAAAGAGATAAACGCTGTTGCAGCTAGGTAGGTTGAATACGTGTTAATGCTGGAAACTTCTTGTGTATGTTCGTGACGAAATACATGGTCCAGTCGCATTAATGTAATTTCCGCCGATGTTCGACGTCAACGTACAATAACCACTCACAGACGGTAGGTGGCAGCACTAACAGTGGAGAGTGTATAAAGCGTGTCGGGGGACGCGGAAAGAAGTGCAGTCGTTGTGGTAATACGGAAACGGAGCGATTTACCTGCAGTCCAAAAGGGTATGATCATGTATGAAATTTTCACTGTACATCGGAGTGTGCGCTGATATCAAACTTCCTGGCAGATTAAAACTGTGTGCCGGACCGAGACTCGGTAGAGCACTTGCCCGCGAAAGGCAAAGGTCCCGAGTTCGAGTCTCGGTCCGGCACACAGTTTTAATCTGTTATGATCATGGTTTTCGGGCCAAGGGTGGAAACATATCAAAAACGGCTATGTATGTTAATAGTTTCTTTATTTAAGACAACCGGTTTCAACAGACTTTGCTGTCATCTTCTAGGCTTAAAAACCTTTTTATTGTGAAACCATGTTCATTTTACGCTCAACCTCACGCGCAAGATAAGTGGGTAAAAATCAGCACATTATAAGAAGTTTGTCATCGCTAAAATATTTAAAAAGACAAGGAGCATTATGTTTTCAAAAATTTTCCTGGTGACAGGGAAGGGGGCATCAGTTAGTGGTACCAGAACTACCTCAGTTAGGTGGCTTTTGGAGTGTGAAGTAGAAGCATTAACATGTAACGCGAATCCTTAGGTCGATTCCCCGAAGAAGCCTTCAGTGACAGTTCCTAGCAGCCACAAAATGTATATAGTGGGAGTCGAAAATGTCTTTGAGAGGTTATTTGTTTTTGTTTTGTTTTATAGCTGAATTCACCGAACCTTACATGCATCTGATAGGTACAGAAGATAAAACTTGCATTTTCAGTAACTACGAAATGCGCTGAGCGTTATAAATTTGCCACCCAGTAATGGCTGTTTCATAGAGTCTATCTAGACTCAGTTGCGCGGTACTTAAATTCCAGGATTGGACGAATAAATCGTCCGCACTGCGAGATGTGACGCGAACAAGTGGTTTGTGTAACGGGTTGCATAACGGCGCGCTGGCAGGCGCTTGGGAGAGGGCCAAGGCGCTCTGCTTGATTCACTCTCGCCCACGCTGCCCCGACCTGGCCACCGGTTCGCCTTAGAGCGGCATGAATATTTAACGAGACACTTCATAAATGCGAGCAACGTCTGCCTCTGCGGGAGTAGAGGAGACGTGGGACTAGCTGCCCTTCCAGGAACCAATTTCCTGGCCCCGCTTGCCTCTCCACCTCGTCGCCAATGACCGCCGCTTTCCCCTGCCCAGAGACGCTAGAAACTGAGTGAAGCAATCCTAGTAGTAGAAGCTACTCACAAAAATGTAGCCACTGGCGATGAGTCAGCGCAAGGATTAGGTAATGCCTGGTATCTAGAAAGAGCATGAGGGGTCTTTTCTGTTTTACTACAGTTATTTTCAGACATGGATGCGCTTTATTATGATTACCAGTTCAGCATTAGCCACATTCAGATCTGTAATAACAAGTAGAAAAACTAAAAAATACTTATTAACAAACACATCGTCAAGTCATATTAATGTGATCACCGCCTAAGGTTGATCCCCAACGTGCAGCAACCGCTCACATACGGCTGGTGGCAGCACTAGCAGTGGAGGGGATAGAAAGCGTGTTCAGGAGACGCGAAAAATAGTGCAGCCGTTGTCGGAATGCGGAAACGGAGCAATTTAACTGACGTCCAAAAGGACATGATCATTGACTTTTGGGACAAACGTGGAAGCATTTCCGAAACGGTTGACTTTGTCACGTGCCGCCATGGTGCTATAGAAAACCGGGCCGAGACAACAGCGGTGCACTACGATCCATAGATGACAGCGGTAAACGATGGCTGCGGAGATGTGAACGGGCGACTAGATTTGCAGCTACTGAGCAACTGGCCCTCCAGATGAACCAAGGGGCTGCCAGCAGTGTCTTCTTGACGACCGTTCAACGAACGTTGCTGCGTTTGCGCCTCCGCAACAGGCGCCTGGTTCGAGAACCTGTGCTAACGGAGGCTGGAATTTGCATAGACGTCCAGTGTGTGGCGACAGGTGGCCTTTTCAAAATGGCTCTGAGCACTATGGGACTTAACAGCTATGGTCATCAGTCCCCTAGAACGTAGAACTACTTAAACCTAACTAACCTAAGAACACCACACACATCCATGCCCGAGACAGGATTCGAACCTGCGACCGTAGCAGTCGCGCGGCTCCGGACTGAGCGCCTAGAACCGCTAGGTGGCCTTTTCAGATGCAGTGGTTAGCATACTGGACTCGCATTCGGGAGGACGACGTTTCAATCCCGCATCCGGCCATCCTGTTTGAGGTTTTCCGTGATTTCCCTAAATCGCTCCAGGCGCATGCCGGGATGGTTCCTTTGAAAGGGCACGGCCGTCTTCCTTCTACGTCCTCCCCTAATCCGATGAGACCGATGACCTCGCTGTCCGGTCTCCTCCCGCAAAACAACCCAACCATCCTTTTCAGATAAACCATGTATTATGCTTCGTAGGACAGATGCCCTTCGGCGTGTACAGGCTGAAATGTCTGGAAGCAAACAAGGAGGAAGCATTATGGTTTGGGGAGTGTTTCATGATATTTCTTGGGCAATCTCATCATTACGGATGGGACTAATCTCACTGCCACCCAGTAAGTGAACTGTCACACGCGTACACTACTCTCTGTTCCAAATCAGGAATGTTTCTAGTTGGAGTTAAAATCACGACAGCGTACCTCGTAACCATTCAACAGATGAAGTCGCCCAAATCCAAACCACTATTCACTAGCAGCAGAATTCAAAATCAACATCGCTATATTTTCTAGGAATGTATACATCAACGGACCACTTCGATTCCCTAACTGTATTTCAATTTCAATACAACGTTCAGGAAGAAATCCAGTGTTCTAGCTTGGCGTTGTACAGATTGGCTATGCAGGTATTAGTAAGGGGAGGCGCCGCTACAGACTTAACATTTTATGTTAGTTTCCCTTCCCATATTAAAAAAAAATATGGGTCCTGAATGCCACGGGATAGTCGACCAACCGCCGTGTCTTCCTCAGCGTTCATTAGAAAATGCGGTATGGAGGAGCGTGTGGACAGCACACCACTCTCCAGGCCTTGTCAGATTGCGCGACCTGAAGCCGCTACTTTTAGGTCTAGTAGCTCCTCAGTTTACATCACGAGGCTGACTGCACCCTGTTCCAGCCCTCCCACCAAGGAAATATCGCGGCAGTATCGGGAATCGAACCAGGGGTCCTAGCAAGAGGGCCTGTCGCGTTGACCACTCAGCTATAGAAGCGGACCTGCCCGTTATTAGTGATTCTAAATTTACGTCTTAAGTAGGTAAAATATATTATTATGACTATCATTATTATTCATCGTATTTAACTATTTTTTATTTGGTGCAATTTTGATATCAATTATGAAAGATAGTGGGCTGTCACGTTTATGGCTCTATGAACGATGTGGCTCTCTCTCTCTCTCTCTCTCTCTACAATTCTGTAGGAATCGGAAACTGTTTTAGGCATTTATTCTTTTTTTCTAAATTTTATGAGGATAACTATTATTAGCTTATTTTCTGTGCAGCGACCCTAAATCTAGTGTACAAGCAACTTGAGATTTCCTAACATTTACTTCTGGACAAAAAAATTGCCGATACTGCAACCGGCTACGCCACTCATACACTGATGAAGCAAAACATTATGAGTACTGCTCACCACGAGAAAGAATGCGGTCTGGTGGCGTTGCGGACACGTGACGCCATAAGGAAAGGAAAATGAGCAGATCAGAGAAGAATGGGGAGGATAAGGGCCACAAATTGGCAATTGCATTGGGAAAGGCGATTATCACAAAGGACGCGTTGTTGTGTCCCAGCGCCTGGGAACGAGTATCTCGGAAACGCGGCGAAGGTGGTCTGGCGATCGCGTGCTGCTCTTGCAAGCATCTATCAAATAGGTAAAAATCGCGGCTGAGCGACAAGGTGTCGGTCGGCCGTGTCCCGCCGCAGACTGCTGAGATAGGAGGCTTACTCTGTGAAAGAGGGTAGCTCGTGTGACCCGTTGCATATCCGACGACAGAGCAGACTGCTGGTGCAGCGCAACTGTTTCGGATCATGCCATTCAGCGCAAATTGTTGAATACACTAATCAGCCAGAAAATTGTGACGACCTACCTAATAGCCGCTATGTCCACCTTAGGCACGGATAACAGCGGTGACGCGTCGTGCCATGGAAGCAGTGAGGCATTGGTAGGTCGCTGGAGGGAATTGGCACCACATCTGCACGCACAAGCCACCTGTTTCCCGTAAGTTCCGGGGAGGAGTGTGATGAGCTCTGAGGCCACCTTAAATCGCATCCCAGATGTGTTCGATCGGGTTCAGATCTGGCGACTTACGGTCCAGCACATCAACTGGAACTCGCCACTTTGTCCCTCGAACCACTCCATCACACTCCTAGCCTTGTGACACGGAGCATTATCTTGTTGAAAAATACCACTGTCGTCATGAAGGGGTGTACGTGGTCTGCAACCAGTGTACGATACTCCTTGGACGTCACGGTGCCTTGCACGAGCTCCATTGGCCCCACGGATGCCCACGTGAATGTCCCCCAGAGCATAATGCAGCCGCCGCCAGCTTGTCTCCGTCCCGCAGTACAGATGTCAAGGAGCTGTTCTCCTGGAAGACAGTTCGTCCCTCCCATCGGCATGGTGAATAAGGTATCGGGATTTATCGGACCATGTAACGCTCTGACACTGCGCCAACGTCCAGTGCCTGTGGCCACATCCCGATTTCAGTCGTAGTTGCCGATATCGTAATGTTAACAATGGCAGATGCATGGATCGTCGCTGCAGAGGCGCATCATTAGGAGTGTTCGGTGCACTGTGTTTTCAGACACACTTTGCCGAGCTTTGAAGTCTCATTTTAGTTCCACCACAATTCGCTGCCTGTCCTGTTCTACGAGTCTGCCCAGTCTACGGCGTCCAATATCTCTAATGAAGGGTGGACGCCCAACCCACGACGTCTGGACGTGGTTTCAGATTAGTTTCGCCACGTGTTGAAAACGCTCACCATAGCACTCCTGGAACACGCGACAAGTCATGCCTAGGCTCGGGGCCATCACAACGTGCCCTCGGTCAAACTCAGATAGATCGCGCGCCTTCCCCATTCAACACACGTGCAGGACGCTCACTGACAATACATGAAGTGAAGTGCGTGTGTCTGACTAATATTCATTGCTCACCAGGTGACGCTGCTATCACCTGGACGGGTTTATACCGACAGTAGGTCGGTGGCTGATCAGTGTATGTGGCACCAGACGACCCCTGTATTTCACAAGCTGACCGAGCGACATCGTCAGTAACGATTGCAGTTGGCAAGGGATCATTGGGTTTGAACCGTGGATCAGTAGGAAACGCATCGCCTGATCGAATAAACGGCGTTTCTTGTTGCACCAGGTTGATGATCCTGCCTAGATACGCCGTCATGTCTTGGCAACCAAATTAACTTGACTGATGGTCATTTATCTCCAAGCACATGTTCAGAAAAAAATAAAAGACCTTGAAACGAGATAGGAAACAACTAGAGATAGGGCGTTCCTATTTACGGGACATGAACATTGGTTTGTTCTGCAGAAATAATTAGCATTTCACTCACCTCGGTTCAGCATGTGTCCTGTTGCGTAGTAGACACAGGATCCACCATGGGTCCTGTTGCGTAGTAGACACAGGATCCACCATGGGCCCTGATACCTTGTTCCATGCATAATGGCATCGACGCGTATAAGGCGCGAAAGGCTTCCTGTGATCTAGCCATCCGTGCCGATTTCATCTGGTTCCAAAGTTCATCTGTGGTGGTTGGCGTTGGGTCACAGCACTGCACCCGTCGTTTAAAGATATACCACACATTTTCGATTGGCGAAAAGTCTGGTGATCTGGCGGGCCAGGGCAAAAGTCTGACATCCTGTGACACCAAGAAGTCACTTGTTCGTGCTGCAACATATGGTCGTGCGTTGCCATGCTGAAAAATGGCGTCTGGGATGTTGTGCAGAAAGAGTATGGCTACGGGTCGCAGGATGTTATTCATGTAGGTCACACTGGCCACACACCAACTGTGATTTGTGGTTGTACACAATAGCACTCCACACTATAAGGCCTTCCGTTGGCGCTGTGTGTCTTCTGCGAATGCAGTTACTGTGATGCCGCTCCCACTGTCTGTGGGAACCAAATGCGATCATCATTTTCAAACAAACAGAACCTGGAATCGTCCGAAAACACTGTCTGATGCCATTCCTGTCCCCAGTGACGTCATTCCGTACAACATTGCCATCTAGCGTGTTTCTGCACATTCGTCAAAGGTAGGCGGATAAGTGGACGAACGCGTACATAGCCCATGCCGTAATAAACGACGACGGACTGTCATCGCTGATAAAGTACGATCTGTTACACCAGAGCCGAGCTGGACGGAAATCTATTCTGAAATGCCATGCGATGACGTGTCGATCTTCTTGGGTGATGGTCTGGGTGGTGCAACCTAACCCATCTTGTCGAGTTCTACGGCCTTCCGTGAGCCATTTTGCACACACCCGTTGCACTGCCGAAACACTTCGGCCCACACGAGCAACAGTTTCCCGTATGGCTGCATCATAGTCTGTCATGCCAATAGTGCGCACTCTTTGAGACTCCCTGACTTGACGATACGGTTCGCGCATGTGTCTGTGAGGCATCCTGCACGTCTAGTCAAGTCACACCGATCCATTACCTTCGGTAAGAGCCGCAGACACATTTTACCAGTAGGTGGCGTTGCGCCCCGATGTCGATGTTGACAATGAACCCACGGGCCGACATGGTTTAAATGCTAAGCATTTCTGCAGAACATGCTAATGTACATGTCCTGCGAATATGAATGTCCTGTCTCTAGTCGTATAAGGTGTTCTGTTTTTCTTCTGAACATGAGTATAGTTGAAAATAAAAAAAAAAACTTGACATTTGGAAGAGAAAATTGGTGACTGAAATTTCGTGAAAAGATTTCAACTTTTCCCATGTCCTCCATCAATCCTACTAAGGACTCCGTACCGCGCAGCAGTACCCCAAAACGGGACGGGTATAATGTAGGCAGTCTGCTTAGTAGATTCGTTGCATCTTTTAAGTGTTGTTAATAAAACGCAGTCTTTGATCCTTCTTCCTCACAATTTTTTCTGTGTAGCGGTTCCAATTGAAGATGTTCGTAGTTGAATTGACAGCCTTTACAGTTTGTGCAGTTTATCGTGCAAGCGGAATTTCCTTTTAGTACACATGTCGATAACTTCATTTTTTTTATTGTTTATTCTCAGTTACCACTTTTGACAACACACAGATACCTTGTATGCTAAAAAGCAGATAGGTGGCATAGTAGTGCATAACACAATCGCTGCAGTTCAGCTGTCGGCATAACTGTGTAATACTGCGCGGTTTAATTAGCCCGTAAGTGCCACAACAAACAATTTGGAGCTAGAGAATATGCAGCGCACGTCAAAATAAATCAAATTCACCGAGTTTACTTCAGTGATATTGATTTAATGCTCGATATGAGAACATTCGATTCATACGTAAGCTACTGCTATAGACTGATTTGAATACCATTACGCTTCGGTCAAACGGTCTGTAATACAGTTCTGGCTTGATTATGTTGCTGCGGCATTGTTAATTGATATTAGCGTACCATATACAACTAGATTGACCTCCAGCGTCAGTCCATTACAATGGAGTCTGAACAGTTTTCTATTGACATGAGATTTTATTTCCTCTGATATATTAGCTAAAGATGGGACGATCAGGACTCGGTTTTAAGGCTAAACAGTGTCTGGAGAGGAACAAAAGACGGGCGACACAGAGGTCGTATACATACTGACGGAACTGGAATTTTTTGCATAGTAAATCGCCTTTCCGATGTCTATTACATTTTGTGTAGACGTTAGTCACATAACGCAATAGTCGTCAAACTTTTTTGCCAAGAACCAATACTGACATTGTGTGTGTACCGATCGAAACACTTCATCACTACGTTTACGTGCGACACATCTTGTGGAAGACGAAAACCGAATTTCGGAAACCGTTTTTCGCTGTCGTGTTTACATGTAAAGGTCTGAAGCGGATTTGCTGGATCAATTAAATATGGCGTCTGCATTTCTGATTTATTTAGCACTGTCATTATCGTTATTTCCCTCAACTTAAATATTACAGGAGACAGTTCCATGCACAGTCTAATATTTCTGCTTCTCCTTCACTGCGTAAAAGTACGTATTAATCGAATATTCTGAAAACAAGAGGTAACTTAACGGAATTGGAAAACTGGCAACTAAAACCGGATTTCCAGAAAAGATTTTCAAGTGTTTACATGACCACCAAGGAGCGGTATTGGGAAAGTTGTTTACGAAGTGCCGTTTTGGAAGCCCCATGCAAACGGGGTGCGCGTCCACTGTTTTGTTTGTTGGAGTGGATAATCAGTTGACTAACAACAGTAATTGTGCTTATTTAGTATTTTATCCACCTCCAACAACTGTGTTTCTATTTGCTGGAATATCCAGCAACCAGGTGCATAAAAGAAATTTTATTACTTTACCGATTTCAGGCAATGGTGCCCTGCTTCAGGAGAATACACCGAAAAATGTACCACAAATAAGTAAGAATATTAAAATTTAAGAAAGAAAAGTTTAAAAATTTAAAGATAAAAATGCAATAGATACCGTACTTAGAATTGTCGCATTCGTTAAAAATAAGCAGGTGTATGCAGCATATTGCTGTAGCCCTAAAAATGTAAGGACAATATGTAATACGAATACAGTAATAAATGTATTAACGCAAAAAGAGGTCGCAAGTGTTTGCGTGTGGATCATAGTGGTGTGTAAATATAGAATAAGGAAACCAGACAACAAGAACAACCATCATGACAGAACATGCATCTTGTTCGTCTCAGAGAGGGGGCAAAAGTACGATAAAATAAAAAAAAAAGGCGTACAACTTCAGTTGCGTAAGTTTTTGTTTTATTATTTTCATCGCACTTTTACCCCCATGCTAAGGCCAATCTCAAGATATGCATGTCATTGCCTGATTAGTAACATTTGTGGTATGATGTCTGCTCTTGTTGTCTGGTTTCCTTATACGATTTGATCCACATATAAGCATTTACGAATGCTTTTTGCATTATGCATTTATTATTGTATTACGTATTGTTCTGCGAATTTTCACGACTACAGCAATAGGCTGCATACACCTGCTCACTTCTGACGCTCGCAACTATCAGTCTACTGACTGGTTTGATGCGGCCCGCCACGAATTCCTTTCCTGTGCTAACCTCTTCATCTCAGAGTAGCACTTGCAACATACGTCCTCAATTATTTGCTTGACGTATTCCAATCTCTGTCTTCCTCTACAGTTTTTGCCCTCTACAGCTCCCTCTAGTACCATGGAAGTCATTCCCTCATGTCTTAACAGATGTCCTATCATCCTGTCCCTTCTCCTTGTCAGTGTTTTCCACATATTCCTTTCCTCTCCGATTCTGCATAGAATCTCCTCATTCCTTACCTTATCAGTCCACCTAATTTTCAACATTCGTCTATAGCACCACATCTCAAATGCTTCGTTTCTCTTCTGTTCCGGTTTTCCCACAGGCCATGTTTCACTACCATACAATGCTGTACTCCAGACGTACATCCTCAGAAATTTCTTCCTCAAATTAAGGCCGGTATTTGATATTAGCAGACTTCTCTTGGCCAGAAATGCCTTTTTTGCCATAGCGAGTCTGCTTTTGATGTCCTCCTTGCTCCGTCCGTCATTGGTTATTTTACTGCCTAGGTAGCAGAATTCCTTAACTTCATTGACTTCGTGACCATCAATCCTGATGTTAAGTTTCTCGCTGTTCTCATTTCTACTACTTCTCATTACCTTCGCCTTTCTCCGATTTACTCTCAAACCATACTGTGTACTCATTAGACTGTTCATTCCGTTCAGCAGATCATTTAATTCTTCTTCACTTTCACTCAGGATAGCAATGTCATCAGCAAATCGTATCATTGATATCCTCCCACCTTGTATTTTAATTCCACTCCTGAACCTTTCTTTTATTTCCATCATTGCTTCCTCGATGTACAGATTGAAGAGCAGGGGCGAAAGGCTACAGCCTTGTCTTACACCCTTCTTAATACGAGCACTTCGTTCTTGATCGTCCACTCTTATTATTCCCTCTTGGTTGTTGTACATATTGTATATACCCGTGGTCTAGGGGTAGCGTCTTTGATTCATAATCAAAACGTCTTCGGTCCCGGGTTTGATCCCCGCCACTGCTTAAATTTTGATAAATAATCAGCATTGGCGGCCGAAGACTTCCGGCATAAGAAGTCAGCCTCATTCTGCCAACGGCCTTGTCAAAGAGGGCGGAGGAGCGGATAGAGGTTCAGGGCACTCTCTTGTCCTAGGGGTGAGAAATTGCCCCTAAAGGCGGAAGAATCAGCAATGATCAACGACATGAGGATGCAGAAGGCAATGGAAACCACTGCATTATAGACACGTAACGTGTATCCACAGGACATGTGGCCTGTATTTGAAGAAGTGTCATGATGATCTCTCCATTGGCAAAAGATTCCGGAATAGTCCACCATTCGGATCTCCGGGAGGGGACTGCCAAGGGGGAGGTTACCATGAGAAAAAGATTGAATAATCTACGAAAGGATAACGTTCTACGAGTCGGGGCGTGGAATGTCAGAAGCTTGAACGTGGTAGGGAAACTAGAAAATCTGAAAAGGGAAATGCAAAGGCTCAATCTAGATATAGTAGGGGTCAGTGAAGTGAAGTGGAAGGAAGACAGGGATTTCTGGTCAGATGAGTATCGGATAATATCAACAGGAGCAGAAAATGGTATAACAGGTGTAGGATTCATTATGTACAGGAAGGTAGGGCAGAGGGTGTGTTACTGTGAACAGTTCAGTGACCGGGTTGTTCTAATCAGAATCAACAGCAGACCAACACCGACAACGATAGTTCAGGTATACATGCCGACGTCGCAAGCTGAAGATGAACAGATAGAGAAAGTATATGAGGATATTGAAAGGGTAATGCAGTATGTAAAGGGGGACGAAAATCTAATAGTCATGGGCGACTGGAATGCAGTTGTATGGGAAGGAGTAGAAGAAAAGGTTACAGGAGAATATGGGCTTGGGACAAGGAATGAAAGAGGAGGAAGACTAATTGAGTTCTGTAACAAGTTTCAGCTAATTATAGCGAATACCCTGTTCAAGAATCACAAGAGGAGGAGGTATACTTGGAGAAGGCCGGGAGATACGGGAAGATTTCAATTAGATTACATCATGGTCAGACAGATTCCGAAATCACATACTGGATTGTAAGGTGTACCCAGAAGCAGATATAGACTCAGATCACAATATAGTAGTGATGAAGAGTAGGCTGAAGTTCCTGACATTAGTCAGGAAGAATCAATACGCAAAGAAGTGGGATACGGAAGTACTAAGGAATGACGAGATACGTTTGAAACTCTCTAACGCTATAGATACAGCAATAAGGAACAGCGCAGTAGGCAGTACAGTTGAAGAGGAATGGACATCTCTAAAAAGGGCCATCACAGAAGTTGGGAAGGAAAACATAGGTACAAAGAAGGTAGCTGCGAGGAAACCATGGGTAACAGAAGAAATACTTCAGTTGATTGATGAAAAGAGGACGTACAAACATGATCCGGGAAAATCAGGAATACAGAAATACAAGTCGCTGAGGAATGAAATAAATAGGAAGTGCAGGGAAGCTAAGACGAAACGGCTGCAGGAAAAATGTGAAGACATCGAAAAAGATATGATTGTCGGAAGGACAGACTCAGCATACAGGAAAGTCAAAACAACCTTTGGTGAGATTAAAAGCAACGGTAGTAACATCAAGAGTGCAACGGGAATTCCACTGTTAAATGCAGAGGAGAGAGCAGATAGGTGGAAAGAATACATTGAAAGCCTCTATGAGGGCGAAGATTTGTCTGATGTGATAGAAGAAGAAACAGGAGTCGATTTAGAAGAGATAGGAGATCCAGTATTAGAATCGGAATTTAAAAGAGCTTCGGAGGACTTACGGTCAAATAAGGCAGAAGGGATAGATAACATTCCTTCAGAATTTCTGAAATCATTGGGGGAAGTGGCAACAAAACGACTATTCACGTTGGTGTGTAGAATATATGAATCTGGCGATATACCATCTGACTTTCAGAAAAGCACCATCCACACAATTCCGAAGACTGCAAGAGCTGACAAGTGCGAGAATTATCGCACAACCAGCTTAACAGCTCATGCATCGAAGCTGCTTACAAGAATAATATACAGAAGAATGGAAAAGAAAATTGAGAATGCGCTAAGTGACGATCAGTTTGGCTTTAGGAAAAGTAAAGGGACGAGAGAGGCAATTCTGACGTTACGGCTAACAATGGAAGCAAGGCTAAAGAAAAATCAAGACACTTTCAAATGATTTGTCGACCTGGAAAAAGCGTTCGACAATATAAAATGGTGCAAGCTGTTCGAGATTCTGAACAAAGTAGGGGTAAGCTATAGGGAGAGACGGGTCATATATAATATGTACAACGACGCTCGCTAATAACGGCTAATAACTGGTTGCCGATTATTTTAACCAAAAAAAAGATAAAATTCTCAAATTTAAATGAATTATGCAGTGCGAGACACGATTACAAATGCATTCATTTTGTTGTATTACAAGAGCTTTAATTTAATTATCATATTCATTGCTGCAGATAAGTAGCGCATTTGCAGATGACAGTCACTATAATGCGCACTGACGAATCCGCGTTACCTACCGTGTCAGAATTTATGCCACAGCAGCTGATCTGTACAAGTCGCGCAAGCCAGTTTTTTGTCAGTACTGGAAGAAAATAAAAAATAAAACATTCCCCCTCTCACATCCTCTAACACCGCAGTGACCGCGCTACTTACCCCTTTGCCCTGAGGCGGGCGGCCAACTTTACTTACAAGGGGAGACCGCCAATTGTGAAATTCAGATTCGATTCATACTGCGCATAATAAAAGCTCATGGCCAGAGGTGTAATGTGGCAAAGCACCAAGATGCACTTCTCAGCCGTTGTCGAGAAAATCGACAGTTAAAAGAAACCGTTGCGGTTAAATACTCTCTACGATTAACAATTTTCTACAGCGTCGTGGCCCAGCGATAAGCGCTCGGGTTCGTAATCCGAAGGTCGCCGGATCGAATCTCGCGCCATGCAACCTTTTTTTTTAGTGTTTATATATATATATATATATATATATATATATATATATATATATATATATATATTCCCGGCAATCAGTTTCAACAATTATGCATATAATAAGTTGTTGAAAGTCGTTTGTCGTGGAAAATTTGGCGACTTCGAACATCATTATGTTTTCCGCAAACAAAGTTGTATTTCACAAATGTTATTAAATGTCTTCATAATGTTAACCACGTATAGTTAACGGAAGACGTAGAAACGATATTCCGAAACGAATACGTATAGCGTAAGTCAAACGTTCGAATTAGAATAGAAACCCCACGAACACAAATTTGCTGCGGCAGGTATGAAATATAAACTCCGTTACTCGCTCGTTACACTTGAAGGACAGATGTTGAATGGGCCGAAACGAGCTGCCGCATAACAGCGTAGTAACCTGCTAATTTCGAAAGAAGGTAGATGCGGTCCCTAGCGCAACTTATAACATCGTTAAAAATCAGTGCGGACGTGGGAGCTTTGGTACAGCCTGTTAAACAAACGGAAAAATGGAGGAGGTACAATTGGAGAGCGATCCGCCTTCACCAACAAGCATAAGCAATTCATTAATAGTTTATATATATATATATATATATATATATATATATATATATATATATATATATGAATTACAAAAAACTAATAATAAAAAATATTGCATGGCGCGAGATTCGATCCGGCGACCTTCGGATTAGGAACCCGAGCGCTTACCGCTGCGCCACGACGCTGTAGAAAATTGCTAATCGTAGAGAGTATTTCACCGCAACGGTTTCTTTTAACTGTCGATTTTCTCGACAACGGCTGAGAAGTGCATCTTGGTGCTTTGCCACATTACACCTCTGGCCATGAGCTTTTATTATGCGCAGTATGAATCGAATCTGAATTTCACAATTGGCGGTCTCCCCTTGTTAGCTCACGGCCGAATTCACCAACATCAATTAAACCGATTGAGGTGGCGCAGTTGTTAGCAAACTGGACTCGCATTCGGGAGGGCGACGGTTCAAACTCGACTTCGGCCGTCGTGCTTTAGATTTTCAGAGATTTTCCTAAACAGCTTCAGGCAAATGCCGTGATGGTTCCTTTGAAGGGGCACGGCCGACTTCCGTTCCCCATCCTTTCCTAATCCAATGGGACCGATGATCTCACTGTTTGGTCGCTGCCCCCAAATCAACCAACCAACATCAATTGAAATGAAGCGCATCATAAAATATTACTGTGTCTGTAAGTATTTATGTTTGTATCTGAGTAGGAAAACTACACTCTTAAGAAGCTCTTTAGATTAGTTGACGTTTATGGATTCGTCTGCCAGTTGCTAGATGCATATTATTATAAAATACACCTGAGAACCGCGGATCTCACGAATACTTTATTCGGGCCTCAGTTTGACGACCACTGACGTAATAGATATTAAAAGATTAATCTTTCACTCGATTTCAAACTAATGTCCATCATGAACATCAGGTGTGATCCCCACAGACGCCAATACACTCTTGCATTCGTTGTTGCTTGGAAGCGCACAGTCTCCGAATGTCATCTGGATGAATTTCTCATTCATTCGTGCTCTGGTAACTTACATTCTCCATATATGAGTGATATGTCTGCCTTCTGCACGTTGGTGTACGTTACACTTTCACAAACCTTCAGCTGAAGTTTGGTTGACCGAATGATCGGTGTGTAGTTTACTTGCTTATCCGTTTGTTTACTGTCAACCGTAGCAAATCGAGAAGTTACGTTACCCGCGGTACTTACACTGTAAGAGGATAGTCTAAAAAGTTTCGTATATCAGCATGAGGATAGCAGCACTTGTCAATAAATATTGGAGATATTTCTTGGAAGATTGTTCTAGGAAAACAGCGATCTCAGGTACATCAATAAAATTTGATAAAGACTGTCTTGATCGCATAAATATTTTATTTAAACTGGTGACGGTTTCGATCTAGTGTATTAATATCATCTTCAGACTTTGTACTTTATGATGGTTACAGGAGCTGGACTGGCTGAGCAAGTTGCTCTAGTCAGATTGTAATCTCTCTTGCAGCGTTCTCTCCGCGATATTTTCAGAAATTTTATTAATTATATAACTCAGTACATATCTCGAAATATCTCTTCATATCTTACCGATTCCTAAAATTTAATATATGATGATTATCAATGCAAAGTAGTTCCTTGGAGCGTGCATTTACTCCATGGAATAGCTTCTCTGCTATCTATGTTTTCTCTTATGAAAAGAAGGATTCAGATCTTGCCTATTAGCCGTGAAAGAACGAAGATGTATATGTACACTCCTGGAAATTGAAATAAGAACACCGTGAATCCATTGTCCCAGGAAGGGGAAACTTTATTGACACATTCCTGGGGTCAGATACATCACATGACCACACTGACAGAACCACAGGCACATAGACACAGGCAACAGAGCATGCACAATGTCGGCACTAGTACAGTGTATATCCACCTTTCGCAGCAATGCAGGCTGCTGTTCTCCCATGGAGACGATCGTAGAGATGCTGGATGTAGTCCTGTGGAACGGCTTGCCATGCCATTTCCACCTGGCGCCTCAGTTGGACCAGCGTTCGTGCTGGACGTGCAGACCGCGTGAGACGACGCTTCATCCAGTCCCAAACATGCTCAATGGGGGACAGATCCGGAGATCTTGCTGGCCAGGGTAGTTGACTTACACCTTCTAGAGCACGTTGGGTGGCACGGGATACATGCGGACGTGCATTGTCCTGTTGGAACAGCAAGTTCCCTTGCCGGTCTAGGAATGGTAGAACGATGGGTTCGATGACGGTTTGGATGTACCGTGCACTATTCAGTGTCCCCTCGACGATCACCAGTGGTGTACGGCCAGTGTAGGAGATCGCTCCCCACAGCATGATGCCGGGTGTTGGCCCTGTGTGCCTCGGTCGTATGCAGTCCTGATTGTGGCGCTCACCTGCACGGCGCCAAACACGCATACGACCATCATTGGCACCAAGGCAGAAGCGACTCTCATCGCTGAAGACGACACGTCTCCATTCGTCCCTCCATTCACGCCTGTCGCGACACCACTGGAGGCGGGCTGCACGATGTTGGGGCGTGAGCGGAAGACGGCCTAACGGTGTGCGGGACCGTAGCCCAGCTTCATGGAGACGGTTGCGAATGGTCCTCGCCGATATCCCAGGAGCAAACAGTGTCACTAATTTGCTGGGAAGTGGCGGTGCGGTCCCCTACGGCACTGCGTAGGATCCTACGGTCTTGGCGTGCATCCGTGCGTCGCTGCGGTCCGGTCCCAGGTCGACGGGCACGTGCACCTTCCGCCGACCACTGGCGACAACATCGATGTACTGTGGAGACCTCACGCCCCACGTGTTGAGCAATTCGGCGGTACGTCCACCCGGCCTCCCGCATGCCCACTATACGCCCTCGCTCAAAGTCCGTCAACTGCACATACGGTTCACGTCCACGCTGTCGCGGTATGCTACCAGTGTTAAAGACTGCGATGGAGCTCCGTATGCCACGGCAAACTGGCTGACACTGACGGCGGCGGTGCACAAATGCTGCGCAGCTAGCGCCATTCGACGGCCAACACCGCGGTTCCTGGTGTGTCCGCTGTGCCGTGCGTGTGATCATTGCTTGTACAGCCCTCTCGCAGTGTCCGGAGCAAGTATGGTGGGTCTGACACACCGGTGTCAATGTGTTCTTTTTTCCATTTCCAGGAGTATATGTATTGTTGAGCTAGTCGGCATCTTGATGAGATTCTGTATGAGAAGGAATCTAATACATGAACTAAGCTAAAGTAAGTGTGTTCGCGTATTATTTAACTGATTATTATTGACAGTGTCTGCTTACTACGCTGTGTTGCACGGGACCAGTGGGGAACGTCTGATTTACATTGGACGAACCTGCCGTTTTGTACGCTCAGGATATCCAGTTTATTACTTTCAATAAATGGGCTAACACGGTCTTACCAGCAGATCTCCGGTCATCCCCATGTGATCACCGAAAGCTAATAATTATTACAATTGTTTTCAGGAGATCGACTGACAATTTTCGTCGCACCGAGACCTCGAGATTGCTTCACTGCCTTATGGAATTTAAGTTAAGCTCAGTTTAATCAGGATTGAACAGTATTGAACTGTGTGAATGTGATAAGCCTGCTTTGTGAATGAAAATTCCCTTAACATACGCATGTTTTTTTACTATCCTGATCAGTGAAGCTAAATCAGGCCGGTGTGAGAGAAGTTTTTAAATTTCAGATCCCACAAAAAGTATTAAAACATGTAATCGGCAGGCGATTACAAGGTCTCAAGTAGAATGTCTGAAGATGATCTAAGTACAATAGATCGAAACCAGTCACCAGTTTAAATAAAATATTTATGAGATAAAGGCTGTTTTTAGCAAATTTTATTGTCAAGTTGGAGAACTTGTTTGTACAAGCTTAGTAAGGCACTCATAAAAATTTGAGCCGTTTTGGAGGCGCGGCTGTTGTCTGACTGTCGTTTTAGAGAGTCGATCCGAGTGTTTCTGTGGAAATGGATCAAATAGAGTATCGAACTCCATCAGATTTTCGCTTTTGAAAGGCAGTATCCCTACGCCTTTAACGCGAGCTGGACGCTGTGTACGGGGAATCTGCACCATAATTTACCTCCGTGAAATTTTGGGCAACTAAATGTAAACGTGGCCCTGCCACCTTACATGACAATAAACGTTAGGGACGGGCAAGAACTGCAACCACTGACGACAACATTGCTCAGTTTCACCAGTGGTGCTAGAGAACAATAGCTGTTACAGAGTCTTACTACACGACATTACGTGACAAGCTGAATGCGGAAACTGGGGAAAAACGATCACATTTTCAGAAGAAAAAAATTTGTTTCACCCATAAAATGTGCCGACTCACACCTCAGCGGTTGCCGTGACGAAAATCGATGAACTCCTGTTTCGACTACTTGACCACTCTCCTTGTTCTCGAGATCTAGCGCCAAGCGACCTTTTTTTGTTCCCTCGGCTAAAAGTTGAGCTCAGAGAACAGAAAATTCCGTCGAATGAAGAGGCCATCACCTTCGTAAACAAACTGTTTTACAGAGAAATGCAAGAATTGGGAGCATCGCTGGGGGAAGTGTACCGACTCACAAGGAGGTTATGTTGGAAAAATAAAAATAAGTTGGAAGAAAAAATGTCTTATTTCTTTGTTAGATCGGAAACTTTTCAGACTATCCTCGTATGCTACTATGGTAGAGTCAAAGTCAATTTTGGTTGGTTGATTCATTTGGGGGACGGGACCAAACAGGGAGGTCGTTGGTCCTCTCGGATTATCAAAGGATGGAGAAGGCAGTCGGCCGTGCTCTTTCAAAGGAACCTTCCTGGCATTTGCCTGAAGCGATATAGAGTAATCACGGAAAACCTAAATCGCGATCATCGGACGTGGATTTGAATGGTCGTCCTCCCAAATGTGAGTCCAGTGTGCTAATCATTGCACCAGCCCCCTCGGTGAAGTCAGTTCTGTGTTACGTTTCTGAACAGGTTTTGAGGAGAGGAAGTAGACATCGAAGAAAAATATAGGATGCTATTTAAGAAAAAAAGGCGTACTGCCTTTATTTTCGTAAGGAAGACAGCCATGCTGCTTAATGCGGCCTCCCTCCCCCTTGGTAGCTAAACAACATTTGCATGATTTTTTTTTATTTCGCTTCAGGACAAGAAGTTATTTGGGATGATGACAATAACTGGGACATCCTGTATTGTAAAGCTGGTACATTTCTGTCAGTTTTTGTAGCGTAGATTGAATGGATGCTGCGAAGAAGTTATTTGGGATGGTCACAATAACTGGGACATCCTGTATTGTAGAGCTGGTACATTTGCGTCAGGTTTTGTAGCGTAGATTAAATGGATGCTGCGATGCACCTGGCTGAACAAATTGAGGTCAGTCCAACGTGGAACCTGCCTTGTCAGGGCCTGATGGATTACCTTATTATTTCCATCTGGCGACCTACTGCCTTCGCCGGCGTTACGTCCTGAAAACACTTTGTCTCAGTGCCTGTGCGTAATATTACCTCACTGTGGATACATATTTGTATTACATTGTGGAAGGGTTAAACCCGGTTTAATATGGAGGATTTTTTCTCGTAACTATTGAACGGCAATACAACAGTGTCAACCTCATCCAATTTTTCTATCCACTTTAACAGTTTTAGTTAACATAAGTGAAATATCACCTTAGACGACTAAGTACGGGAAAGTGGGGGAATAGCGCGCAATTAAGCAAAAATGATTATTTTGACACATTCATTACAAGTAATCTAAAACAAACCATACAGAGGAAAGCTGTAGTTTCTCTACTTCTACTGTACTACATCAGTTTAAATGTAAAAAGCAGCACTGGAAATGTCACCAAGATGCGACTGCTCTCTATTCCCCACCCTGTGGGATAATTGCCGCCAATGATTGGGAAATTGTGCGCTTGAGGAGGGAAGCTTACATTAAATTCAGCGACATACATGGATACTGTCTGCACATGTGTTGCGAATGGAGTTAGTTGCAACGAAGTAATAAATTTGAACGTCATGCATGATGCAGCAGTTTTTCAGGCATCTGACTGTTTATGAAGCCGAATTTCCTGAACTGTGTGTCGTAGAATGATATAATTTTGGATTTACATTCAGTGGTATATGTGGGTACTGTCTGTAAAATGTGTCGCGAATACAGTTAGTATTAAATAAGTAATAAATTATAACGTCATGCCTCGTGCGGTACTTTGACTGCTTGAACAATGCAAAAATAGTAAGCGATAAACATTTTTCCTTTCGTAATTTTGTAGGAGTTGTTAGCGAGAAAATTTTTTTTGTGAAGGTTTCAATGCAGAGTCTTGTACCAAGGGAGCAAGGGAGAGGATGTTGTTATGGGTGGCCGCTATCCTCTTTCTGGAACACAAATGCACATGTGGATTAATATGGTTCTTTATTAACATGAACAATTACATAACTGGTCTAGAGTCCATGTCTTGTGGTACAAGCTCATCAGTAATAGTCCTCTTGCAAACAGTATTGGTAATCTTGCTTTTACAGTCTTCAGTCTCACTGCTGGAAAGTACGCGTCCCACTATAGGCAGTAAACTGGTCGCTATGTACTGTCGTAGCCTGTGACGTGAACAGAGCACACTCTATGAATAGACTGACAGACGCCAAACTGGAAGAGTGAGTCAGTTGGGCCCTCCGGTCAGCGGCGGCGGCCTAAATACATGCTGTCGAGAGGCTGTTGGCGGCATCTTGCTTGTTGGTGTGTCTCTGGACTCTCTCATGATAGACACTCTTGATCCGGCACCTACTATCGATCTTCGTGCTACATCTTTGCCGCCTGCTATGCTGGCGACAGCTTACGCCAGCACATTCAAATTAGGCGTAAAGTTCGTTGCAAGTAGGCAACGACCTTACCACAGTGGATGCACCGGTTCCCGTCAGATCACCGAAGTTAAGTGCTGGCGGGCACTTTGATGGGTGCCCATCCTGGCCGCCGTGTGCTGTTGCCATTTTTTGGGGTGCACTCAGCCTCGTGACGCCAATTGAGGAGCTACTCGACCGAATAGTAGATGATCCAGTCACAGAAAACCATCGTAACCACCGGGAGAATGGTGTACTCCCCATACGCCCCTCCTATCCGCATCCTCAGTTGAAGATGACACGGCGGTCGGATGGTCCCGATGGGCCACTTGTGGCCTGAAGACGGAGTGCTTGTTGCAAGTTGCTAAATGCTCTCATTCTCGAATACTGGGTGCATAAAGTGTGAGAATTCACGCGCCAGAGTTTATGCTTCTTTTTCACCTCCCACCCCTTTTAGAGGGAGGTAGTTCTTAACCCCACAGTGATTTTCGCCTGACATTGAGGTATATGTATAGCAATTTTGGTTCAGTTTGGTCCAGTGGTTTACGGTAAGATGTGGAAAACACACACACACACACACACACACACACACACACACACACACACGGCATTCGCGTGAATCAAGGAAGTCGAGTGATTGTCAAAAAATGGACGAAAAAGAATTTCGTATGGTGATTAAACATTACTTTATGAAAGGCAAAACGCCTCAGGAGACTAAAGAGAAACATTACGATGACTCTGCACCTTCGATTAGAACGGTTTACAGGTGCTTTCAAAATTTTGGAGTGGCTATATGGACACAAGTGATGCTGAATGTTCTGGACGCCCGATGAAGGC
Organism: Schistocerca piceifrons; assembly: GCF_021461385.2. Lineage (NCBI taxonomy): Eukaryota > Metazoa > Arthropoda > Insecta > Orthoptera > Acrididae > Schistocerca > Schistocerca piceifrons. Next base: position 1,035,420,018 of record NC_060139.1, read on the forward strand.
TACGACTCCAGAAATCATTGATAAAATCCATGGTATGGTCATGGATGACAGAAGAGTTAAGGCGCGTGAGATTGCTAGTGCGTTGAGCATCTCGAATGAACGGGAACCCAATATTTTGCATAAACATTTGAACATGAGAAAGCTATCCGCAAGATGGGTTCCGCGATTGCTCACGCTTGACCAAAACCGGAATCGTGTGAAGTGTTGCAAGGATGGTTTGCAGCTCTTCAGGAAGAATCCGCAGAGCTTTAAGCGTCGTTTTAAGCGTCGTTTCGTCACTGTGGAAGAAACATGGATACATTACCATACTCGTGAGATCAAACAACAATCTAAACAATGGGTTAGCAAGGGAGAATCTGCACCAAAAAAGGCGAAGATCATTCCTTCGGCCGGAAAGGTTTCGGCGACTGTCTTTTGGGGTTCGACAATCTGGAAAAGGGTAAAACTATTACAGGTCGATATTATTCCTCGTTATTGGGCCGTTTGAAAACCGAGCTGCAAGAAAAACGCCGGAGATTGGACCGCAAAGAAGTCCTTTTCCATCACGACAATGCACCAGCACACACCTCAGTAGTTGTGGTCGTAAAACGAATGAAAATAGGATTCCAACTCGTTTCACATCCCCCCTATTCTCCAGAGTTGGCTCCCTCGGCTACTATTTGTTCCCAAATTTGAAGAAATGGCTAGTAGGACAAAGATTTTATTCAAGCGAGGAGGTGATTGCAACAAATAATAGCTATTTTGCAGACTTGGGCAATTCCTATTATTCGGAAGGGATCAACAAATTAGAACAGCGTTGGACGAAGTGTATAAGTCTAAATGGAGACTATGTCGAAAAATAAAAAAATGTTTACTTCAAACACGTTAAGTAGTTTTTATTTTTGCACAGACTTTTCAAACACCTCTCGTACACTTTTATAATACGTACGGATACATGAGTGGCCACTTAAATTGTCTGACAGTTTCTGTTCAGAAATTAGAATACTGAAATTATTTAGACAATAACGTGGAATGTGTAAGCACTTTCGATTTCACATCTCAACACATTTTAGAGTGTCAGTTCCTTGAATAAGCCGTAACCATACACATAGTATTGGGGCGCCTTCACCATTACATGCGTCTGTTGTCGTCGCAAACGACCTTGGTAGCTGTGAGGGGTACTTCACCGCGCACATAGTTCCGAAGCACAGAAGACAGGCAGCGTACAGTGCGGGCAGGTTGAAGCACTGCTGCGGTATGTAGCACTGACGCAACATTGTGCTGCTGCTAGAGATAGACGTCTAAGCCCTGTCCCCGTGATGTATGTGAGTCTTGCGTCAACCTTTATCCGTGTCTCTTGTCGTAAATTACTGTCGATGTTATGTCGTGCGTCTTCAGTCAGCTTGTTGCGCGCACATCACTGATGTAACATTATGCCCCATACCGGCTGGAGTTTCACCGTACTAGAAACCACATTCTCAGAGGTAGACCATTCGTCCCCGTTCAAACACCGTGACTGGGTCATGCGTCGCCGTTGGCACTGACTAAGCACAGTAATCTCTGATGCGTTCTTCGCCGCCGATGGACTTCGGTACACATCGTTCAACGCTGCTCTTCCGCTTTCTGTATACACTGTGATGTGCCACATACGGTCGTTCATATGGCGCTTCTAAACTGATGCTTGCATAACCTCTTGCAATTTCTACCAGCGAGGTGGCGCAGTACTTAAGCATACTGGACTCGCATTCGTGAGGAAGACGGTTCAAACGTGCGCCCGGCCATCCAGATTTAGCTTTTTTGTGATTTCCCTAAATCGCTTCAGGCAAATGCCGGGAGGGTTCCTTTGAAAAGAGCACGACCGACTTCCTAACCCAACCACGACACAATACGAGCGTGTGCTCCGGTTCCAATGACATCGATGTCGACGGGACGTTAAACCCAATCTTCCTTTCTTTTCCTTTCTTCTTGAAATTCCAGTACTTCACATGCGATACCCTGATAGACATGCCCTTCCAGGCGCTTGTCATTGGCTTCTACCTTGCCGATGTACTGGTTTTCAGGTAGTTACGTATTAACTGTTCTGCGCCAGTGAATCTGAATGGGTAGTAGAGCTCACTCGCTAGATTTTTTCCTTGTGCAGTCTTTATAACGCCTGTGGTGTAAGTTATACAAGATCTAAACGACAGCTCTTTGCAGCGTACCACTGTGGAGTAAAGGAAGTCGAGATGAACAATCCGATACAGGGTTCTTGTGGTCTATAAAGGATTCGCCTACAAAAACTACAATACTCGGTATGTATATTAATGTACCACTTACAATAATCAAGAAAGATAAATATGCCGGGTATGCCTAACAATATTTAAATTGCTGACCCCAGAGAAAAACTTCGAAATCGCCGGACATCTGGGTGAAATCGTTTTATTTTCCCGGGCACACACATTCTGTAAACATGGACATTGAAAATATCACTGACGTATTCAGTACAAAGAAACAGAGACGAATGAGGCTGACAAATTGGGCAGAAGACGGAAATATCCACTGAATTTTGTTACAGAATTTTTTTATATTCATGTCAAGTTTTTACCTTCATGTCATCTTCTGTATCCAGAATATTAATGAAAATTTATTTGTGGCATGTTGACCTCTTTTATGGTTTATGTAGTTTATAAAATCTCGTTAAAATAAGTTTTTTTTTACCCTGAACTCCAAAACAGTTACCAAAAACTACTTTAAGCAACAGCAAATTTTACCAATTTGTCGTTGGAGGACCCCAACTCCCCTTCTGTTAAGCGATATTCCATTCCCCCAAACCACCCTCCCCCCATCCCCCACCCTCCATTATCCCCGCCCCTTGACCGACTTCTAGAATCGTCCCTGAATACACTGGCGATTAACGAAACTAGAGACGGTAAGTTTAATTTAGCAAAAGGAAACTATAGACGTAAATGGAGTTCATCCACCGTTATACAAGGCAGTTAATAAATTTTGCGATGTCTGCATACCGCGAAACACCGGCTGTGGAACTGACTCCAGCACAGAAAGTATGTGGAATTAATAAGCCCGGTGTCACGCGTAATTACAAACATAATGTCCGTAACTGGGAGACAGGTTTCATTATTACTTTTTTCTGCGCTTACGACGAACCGGAACACGTACCATCAAGTATTCACAAAAAATGTAGTCTCGTCAGGCGGTGTGCGCAGACAGGATTTTTTTTAATGCCAGATTGTCTTCCGAGATGTTCTAATCAAACTAAAACTGTAAATTTTCTGGGGTCGAGCTGATTAATCAATTCTTGAATCTGAGTGAACCCTTTTAAGAATCGAGACTATATTTCTCGATAACATATTGAAAACCGAAAATTCGGGGGGAGCAGAGGTATTCAAAAAAGAGACTGAGTTACGGACAACTGCAGAGGTATTAGCTCGCTCAGTTACAGATAAAAATATGCACAAGGGTTGTTGATAAAGGAATTCAAAGTGATTAAGTATTTTGTGAAGGAAGGTATGAAAGTAAAGGACTTCGTGCTGACTTCGAGAATACACTGGGGGACTCTGCTCCTTCATACTCAACTGTTGCCAAGTGGTCAAATGAAATTAAATTTGGTCGGGAGAGCTTAGGTGATGATCCGCGCATTGCTCAGCCAACATGTGCCACTACTCCAGAAATCATTGCAAATGTGCACAAAGTGGTCATAGAGGATCGCCGATTGAAAGTGCGTGACATTGCTCACGCTTGCCGGATGTCATCTGAAAGGGTATATCACACTTTAACTGTGGTGTTGTACACTGTGGACGTCCCGTACTGTAGCGGCTGGACACGTTTCCTGTCTGCTGGAATCGTTGCCATAGTCTTGAGATCACACTTTGTGTCACACGGAGGGCCCGTGCTACGACCTGCTGTGTTTGACCAACCTCGAGTCGCCCTAGTATTCTACGCATCATAACGTCATCAATATGTGCTCTTTGAGCCATTTTTAGCACAGAGTCACCATTAGCACGTCTGCACACTTACTCGCTGCACCGTACTCTGACATGCACGAACACATCTCTGCGTATGTGGGCTGTTGCCAGCGCCACCGTGCGACGACCGCAGGTCAAATGCACCGCATGGTCATACCCCGAAGTGATTTAAACCCACACACCGCCCACCAGAGCGTTTTTTCACGATGTATCAGCATTATCCTTAATTTATGAGCATGAGTGTAGTTTCTGTTCTTCTTCTTAGATTCTTCGTTCATTGTAATGCCGTAAAGTGAACGACCACACGAGTGTTCCTTCGAGTAATCTCAGTTGAAGCCGTATTGAAAATTGTGCTAGGAAAATTTTGACAGAAGCGTGCGTAAACAGCAGGCGCCATGTCACGTGCTCTGGCGTCACTTTAGTTGCATGTGGGGACCGGGCTTTGCGGGTGGCCCAGTAAGGGCGGGAATTGGCTGCTGGTTAGGCAGTAGGAGGGCGGTCGGGTACCTGCAGGGCGCCGCTGCCGCCGGCAATCGATAGCGGCGAGCGGCCGCCGAGGCTGTGCTGTGCGCGCAGTCCTCTCCCGCACGCCGCCGGTCGCCATTCAGCCGGCAGCTCGCCGAGTCGCCTCAATAGCCGCGCGCGCCCCGAAAGGACTGCTTTGATAATTCCCGTCCCAGGGACGGGGGCGTAGTCACCACTCGCAGGCGTAATCCGGGCCGCGCTGGCGAAAAAAGAGGAGCACGCGGTCGTGGGCTCAGGGCTAATGAGCTGCTTACCTAACCTTACCTTACTTTACCTCTTTACCCGCGGTCGGACCTCCTGCGTCATCGGGCGCGTTCAGGGGGCGGCCAGCCCCGCGCTAAGCGGCTTCATCTCGCCTCCCGCTCGCGCTGCAGAATGAAGAGCTCGCAAGGCGTCCCTACTTTCGCCGGCGAGAATCCTTACAGCGCCCGTCGTGCCGTAATTCTGTGAGAAGGACGGTCGCCGGCGAATCGGAAGGCTCCGTTAAAAAGAAAAGGTTAAGTTTAACGTCCCAGCGACGTTAAGGCAGACGAAGTTGGGAACTAGGAAAATGGTGCCGTCTGTACCGTAGTTTACTGAACGATATAGTAGTAGTACAGGATTGTTTGGACTCACGACAGCAAGGTCTTCAGCGCCCGCTCAGTAACCTAGTGAGACGGGTGTCAAGAAAATACTCAGAACAGTAGGATAAAGCAGAACGTAAAACACAGATAACAAGCCTGGAAAAATATGTGCCTACCCACACCAAAGCGTGGGACGAAGCATGCCGCCGGCAGTAAAACATGGACAACTCAGGAAGAAAGTGGTAGAGGGAGCTAAAACAATATAGCAGATGGAAGTGGCTGCTTAACCTCAAGGAAAAAAGGGAGGAGCCAGCCACTCTGCAACACACTAAAACCTCCAGCCTAAAAGTTTAGGCCAGAGCCCAGACACAGCACAAAACTTTAAAAGCCTAGACACACACGTCTCATCATTAGCTAAAACACAGGCCAGATCCCCATCAACTTCTGCCCTTGCATCACGGTATGAAATGCAGTCTGTTAAAATGTGCCGGACAGAGATGTGCACTCTACAAGCATCACAAAACGGGGGACCCTCCCGCCGTAGTAAAAAGCTGTGTGTGAGAGGACAGTGCCCAGTCCGAAGACGCATGAAGGTCACTTCTTCCCGCCTGAGCGACCGGCAGGTGGTACGCCACGGCCGGCTTGTTGACTTCACCAACCGCAGTTTATTGGCCATCACCGCCAGCCATTCTTCCTCCCAAAACTCCGGTGCACTTCTTGTGGAGTGCAGAAATGACAGACTGCAAGCGGATAGGACACTGGACCACATCCTGCTCTCAGTTTATTTCATTAAGGCCTGGGTTTCAGGTCGCATCTCCCGTTTCCTTCGATACTGAGGTGTTGATCCAATACTTATGGACAGCCTCTGCAATGCTTTTAGAGTTTAGGCGGGATACGGAGTGGGCTGAGGTGTGGGTGGGAATTTGGATTTAGGAGAGAGGCCTGCTAGGGTAGTGCGTGCAGTTCTGCAAGCCATTTTGCCAGGATGGTGTAGTGTTTAGCGCATGTGCCTAGCGAGGAGACGACCCGATTTTGAATCACCTTTGTCGTCAAAAAATTTTCATTCGTCGCAACATCCTCTGTTGGCTAAGCTCAAAAAATACAAAGACAAGTGCGTAAATTTCTTAAAAGTGACAGATAAACAGTTCACCGATGGTACGGAAAGTACTGTGACTAAGATAGTTGACCACAAGGAAGCAGTTAATATTTTAGAGTTTGTCTTTATTTTTCTAACATCTTTATCTACTACATGCAATTTCTTTTTACGTGATGTCATAATCACACTTCTCCCTCAAGCAAACTATTCTTTTCACTAGCTTTCATCTACGAGTAACCTTTTATCTGATATAAATGAAGTCCCTAACTTAAACGGAAGATAGGGACGTTTTAATCTATTTTTCATGAAGAAAAAACAGTCTCCATTTTATTTTATGATATCATCCAAGACAGATGAAGGATTTTAGTTTTGAACAAAAATGGTTCAAATGGCTCTGAGCACTATGGGACTTAACTTCTGAGGTCATCAGTCCCCTAGACTTAGAACTACTTAAACCTAACTAACCTAAGGACATCGCACACACCCATGCCCGAAGCAGGATTCGAACCTACGACCGTAGCAGCAGAGCGGTTCCGGACTGAAATGCCTAGAACCGCTCGGCCACAACGGCCGACTAGTTTTGAACAGAATATGACGCTTTTTCTTGGTTCACGAAGAAGTGTATCATTTGTTTATTAAAATATGTCTAAAAAATATGAACGTTAAAAGGTGCTAAAATAATAAACACTAAAAGAATTTAGGAAAAATAATTGCAGAGAATAAGCTCGCCGATGATAGCATAATTGGAGAGCTTAAGGACGGGCTGGAGGCCATAGTAAGAAGACCTGGCAAAAAGAAAAGTACTCTTTGCTTCTGACACTCATGCAGACCACTGGGACTCAATTCCGCTTCTGCCGGGGATATTTCTCCGGTAGGAGGACTGGGAAGTGGTGCACTCAGCCTCGTGATGCTAGCTGGGAGCTACTTGAATGAGAAGTAGGTCTGAAAAGTCAACAACTGCCGGGAGAGGTGTGTTGCCACCCCGTGCCGCATCCGCATGACACGGCGGCTGTGTACATGGTGTGGTCTTCAAGGCCTAATCGCAGACTTTATTTTCTTTTCCTACTGTTTGCTCGCCTGAATATCTGCCGGTTCTGTGTAAATCGTATCGTTGCGGGGAGATTTCTCATGCTCTCTTATATTTAACATTAACTAAATGTGATAGTTCACATTCGTAAGCGTGCTGCTTTGCTCGTAATGGTTTGTAAGAAGCTGTAACGGAGCAGGTCTTGGAACTTAAATGACTTGTGCCGAGCAGGAAGTTCCAAGCGACTGGAAAAAATGGTTCAAATGGCTGTAAGCACTATGGGACTCATCTGAGGTCATCAGTCGCCTAGACTTAGAACTACTTGAACCTAACTAACCTAAGGACATCACAAACATCCATGCACGAGGCAGGATTCGAACCTGCAACCGTAGCAGCAGCGCGGTTCCCGATTGAAGTGCCTAGATCCGGATTGAAGTGCCTAGAACCGCTCGGCCAGAGCAGCGGCCAGCAAGCGACTGTAAAGAAGCGCAGGTATCTGCAGTATACTGCATAAGAAGAGTAAAAGAACGGACCCGCAGTATTACAGACCATTAATTATAACTTCAGTTTGCTGCAGAATCCTTGGAACATTTTCTCAGCTCGAAATGTTGAGACTCTCAAACTTGCGTCCACGAATCAGCATGGTTTTAAAAAGCATCGCTCGTGTAAAACTCAGCTTATCCATTTCTCACGTGATATACTGTCAGCTATGGATGGAGGGCAACAGATGGTCTTCATATTTCTAGATTTCTGGAAAGCATTTGAGACGATGCCCCGTTGCAGGCTGTTAACGAAGGTACGAGCATATGTAATAGGTTCCCAGATATGTGAATGACTGGAAGACTTCTTAAGTAATTGAACCCATTTTTTTTGTCCTCGACGGCGAATGTTCATCAGAGACAAAGTATCGTCAGGAGTACCTCAGGGAAGTTCGATAGGACCGATGTGATGTACGGTAAGGTGTCGACGTTGACTGACTGTAAAAAGATACAAGGCGACGTAGACAAAATTTGTGGTTCATGTGACGAATGGCAGCTAGCCCTAAATGTAGAAAAATGTAAGTTAATGCGGATGAGTAGGAAAAACAAACCTGTAATGTTCGGTTACAGTGTTATTAGTGTCCTGCTTGACACAGTCAAGTCGTTTAAATATCTGGGCGTAACGTCTCAAAGCGATATCAGTTAGAATGAACACGTGAGAACTGCGGTAGGAAAGGCGAATGGTCAGCTTCGTTTTTTTGGGAGAATTTTAGGAAAGAGTACTTCACCTGTAAACGAGACAGCACATAGGACGCTGGTACGAGCTATTGTTGAGTACTGCTAGAGTGTTTGGGATCCGTTCCAGGACGGACTGAAGGAAGACATCGAAGTAATTCACAGATTTGTCACCGGTAGGTTCGAACGATACGCAAGTCCTACGGAGATGCTTTGGGAACTCAAATGGGAATCCCTGCCGGGAAGGCGCCGTTCTTTCCGAGGAACAGTATTGAGAAAATTTTGAGAACCTGCGTTTGAAGCTGACTGCCGAACGAGTCTACTGTCACCAACATACATTGTGCGTAAGGGCCACGAAGGTAAGATTGGAAAAAGTAGGGTTCATACGGAGGCATATTGACAGTCGTTTTTCCCTCGCTCTGTTTGCGAGTGGAACAGGAAAGCAAATGACTAGCAGTGGTACAGGGTTCCCTCCGCCACACACCGTGCGGTGGCTTGAGTAGTATCTGTGTGGATGTACAGGTAGGAGAATGTCGACGTTGTTGTATATGTTGCAGAATCCATAATAGAGAAATATTGTGTAACAATATTGACACCTTCACTGTACCGGTTGTTCAGGGACGGCCATTAATGACATGGGGAGTTTTGTTTAAATTTGGAACCCGTCTCTCCTCTTGGTGAGACGTGACAGGACCTCCCCCTCCATCCCATCTCCCCACGTGAGATTTACCCGGTAGTCGGGTAAAAATACGTAAAAATGAAGTTTTTTTATTTGTTTTAAATATTGATTAAAACACTTTAATAAAACCATGTTTCATTTAGAAACTGTATTGAAGTCTTTTTAACATGTCATTAAAAATACTGAACATGCCATCCCTGAGCAGTATTCGAACAGATGAACAGACACACATTCGAGAAAATGGCTGCACGGAAATAGTATTAACTGTTTTGATGGATTCCTAAAAAGCTTATCTTTTATCGACATTTTGTATACATTAAATGTCTACTAAACTATACGTACCTTGCAGATGAAAGACAACATCGGTTGTACCTTCCTAGCTTTTTAGTCCCTTGAGTTACATCTCGGTGAGTATCAGCTCCGGTTCCTGCCACAAACTCTTATCTTCCAGCTCGCACGTGTTTCGACTTGTCGGCATGCCGCTTAACATACGCATACCTCTGACAGATACAGTGATTTTCGACCGGTGCGGCAGAGAACTCACCGAATGAAATCTGACACTTCTGCGGCGCTTTTTTCAAATCGGGAAATCCCGGGCATGGACACGTGTAAAAAATTTATTTCCATGTAGAAGGCCACAGAAATTGGTGGGCACTTTAATATTGTCCATTATAATAATTTATATTCTCTGAATTAAATAAAAGTACTTTTCCAAATACACCTAGCTCCCTTCGGACTGTGTCAAACGCATTGGTAATGCGCTCCTTCGAGGTCTGTTCAAAAAATTTCGGAACTCTGTGTACAAAATTTTTCTACGCTTACTGTGTTTTACTTATTTTGCGTGGTTTCCTCCATAATCGATACATCGCTCCCAACGCCGTTTCCACTTACGGAAGCAGTCCTGGTACGCCTGTTGGTGGATCGTGCGAAGTACCGGCTGCGAATTTTCTTTTATCTCGTCTATTGTTGCAAATCTTCGTTCATTCAACGGGATTTTCGACGTTGGAAATAAATAAAGTCCGCATGGGCCGAGTCTGAAGAGTGCGGAGGAAGAGGCAGCACAGTGAGTTCGTTTTTTGTGGAATAGTCACACACCAACAGGTATGAATATGCAGCTGCATTATCGTGACGACAGAGCCAAGCGTTGTCTTGCCCTATTTCAGGCCGGTTCCTTCTCACATTTTCTCGCAGGAGTCGTAACACGTCCCGATAGTACCGTCGATTAACAGTTTGTCCGGGTGGGACGAATTCATGATGAACTAATCCTTACAAGTAAAAAAAAAAGAAAAAAAACTATCAGCATGGCTTTGACATTTGACCTGACCTGACAAACTTATTTTGGTCTTGGAGAACCTTTCCCGAACCATTGAGAAGGTTGAACTTTGGTCTCGACATCATAACCGTAGACCCTCGTCTCATCATTTTATGAAACTCTTAAGGAATATCTCGTTCTCATTTGCGCGATCCAAAAGCTCCTTACTGATTCCGAGGCGGAGGTCTTTCTGATCTGACTCATGAACTGTGAGACGAACTTGGCAGGCACGATACATTCCAAGACGCTGCGTCAGGATTTTATGAAATGATCCACCTGAAACGTTACAGTCTTCTGCAATCTCTCGGACACTGAGTCTTCGATTGGCAGACACAATTCCGTTGACATTTCTGAAATGAACGTCATCGGCAGACGTCGAAAGCCGTCCTAAACGACGGTCTTCTTTAACTTGTGTCCAGTCACTTTTAAACCGTGTGAACCATTCGTAACACCGAGTACGGCTTAAGATGTCGTCACCGTAGGCTTCCTGCATTATTTGGTGTGTATCTGTAAAGGTTTTATTGAGCTTCAAGCAAAATTCGATGCAGACGCGTCTGGTTAGACGTAAAATAAATTACGAACAGATCGATGTGATGCAGCTTAATCGTTTACTTTTAGGAATATCTCAGGGTTGTAATGTAATGTCTTGTAGCGTGAATAATAATTTATAGTTTCGTCGGTTCGCGTGGAGAAACATTTTTTGCATGGTGTACTTATTCTTCATTCAAAGCTGAGCACTTTCTTAACTGTGAAAAATCTCGCCACTCGAACAAGTCGTGAAGCGGCAGCACAAGAATGTGTTTCGATTTCAACTCTACTCTTTGCGAAATGAATGAAATTAACTTGACTTCAATCGGTTTATTCAAGAAATAAATTGTAAACAATTTCCTTTTCGCTTTTACACCACGTAATATTGGAATAATTGAAAAAAGACTCTGCTCTCTTGCAAATGGCAACCAACAATAGGCCTACTAATGCAACTCGTGTACCGTGTGTTATTAATCTCCGAAAAACGCAGAATTTATTTTTCATAGGTGTAGGGATGCCAGTCTTATTGAAATAAATGGTTTGGTTATCAATAACAGCATATGTTTACCAGAAATACGTTATAAGTTACATATGTCTCCATCCACGTCCTTCTCGTAGGAAGATTCAAACCAAAGTCCGGCCACCCTGATTTAGGTTTTCCGTGATTTCCCTAAATCGCTCCAGGCAAATACTGGGATGGTTCCTTTGAAAGGGCACGTCCAATTTCCTTACCCGTCCTTCCCTAATCCGATGAGACTGATGATCTCGCTGTTTGGTCTCTTCCCCCAAACAACCCAAAATCTAATTTTGTTGTTTTCATTGTTCTCAGTATCTTTACTACACAACATAGATTCTTTATCATGAAATATCGATAATGCTTTTCATGTACATTAAAGTGAAATAATTAATATTTTTACGTACTATTTTGTACACAGAATAACAGTTCGTTTTATTACGTTAACATTTCATATCAGCTATAAATAAATACGCTGACGTCGGTTCACCACAAATAACGGTTTATTGGCTTCCGAGTACTGTTGTTCTTTTGTAAAACAGGTCTGTATTACGAGCATGACTGGCTTTTTGCTGACAACATATAGAAAAACTGTCCTGGCGCCAATTCAGAAGACACCATCCTGATTGTATTTTACAGCTGCGATCGACCTCAATCTTTATGGTAACACGTGGCATCCATGAAATACATCTTTGATATTTGCTGGCCATCTTACTACGACGTCTTCATGGCCAACGGCGTCCGTAATTAGAAAGTTCAGGCCAGAAGCTTGTTCTACTAAATTTCATATTATTCACAACACAGTGTAATTACTGTGTAATTATCATAGACGATAATTATTTTACACAAATCGATCAGTTTATTTTATACACACATTCTCATGATTAAATAGCCGATGCTGTGTATATAGACTATTGGCCATTAAAATTAGTACACCACGAAGATGACGTGCTACAGACGCGAAATTTAACCGACAGGAAGAAGATGCTGCATCACAGACAGGAGCGCCTGCGATGGTGTACTCAACGACGAACCTGGGTGCACGAATGGCAAAATGTCATTTTTTCGGTTGGATCCAGGTTCTGTTTACAGCAACATGATGGTCGCATCCGTGCTTGGCGACATCGCGGTGAACGCACATTGGAAGCGTGTATTCGTCATCGCCATACGGGCATATCACCGGGCGTGATGGTATGGGGTGCCATTGGTTACACGTCTGGGTCACCTCTTGTTCGCATTGACGGCACTTTGAACAATGGACGTTACATTTCATGTGTGTTGCGACCCGCGGCTCTACCCTTCATTCGACCCCTGCGAAACCCAACATTTCAGCAGGATAATGCACGAACGCATGTAGCAGGTCCTGTACGGGCCTTTCTGGATACAGAAAATGTTCGACTGCTGCCCTGGCCAGTACATTCTCCAGATGTTTCACCAATTGAAAACGTCTGGTCAATGGTGGCCGAGCAACTGGCTCGTCACAATACGTCAGTCACTACTCTTGATGAACTGTGGTATCGTGTTGAAGCTGCATGGGCAGCTGTACCTGTACACGCCGTCCAAGCTCTGTTTGACTCAATGCCCAGGGGTATCATGGCCGTTATTACGGCCAGAGGTGGTTGTTCTGGGTACTGATTTCTCAGGATCTATGCAGTCAAATTTCGTTAAAATGTAATCATATGTCAGTTCTAGTATAATATATTTGTCCAATGAATACCCGTTTATCATCTGCATTTCTTCTTGGTATAGCAATTTTAATGGCCAGTAGTGTATTATACTGCTTAAATAAATTATCTCCGCCAGATGGTACTACGTGCAATAAGAGAATTGGAAATTTCCTTATAGATTAAAACTGTGTGCTGGACCGAGACTCGAACTCGGTCGTAGAGCACATGCCTGCGAAAGACAAAGGTCCCGATTTCGAGTCTCGGTCCGGCATACACTTTTAATCTGCCAGGAAGTTACATATCTGCGCACACTTCACTGCAGAGCGAAAATTTCATTCTGGAATAAGAGAAATAATTTTTAAATAATCTTATTATAGTTACTAACTACTTTTAACGATCTGTTCTGTCCTATAGGCACTACTTCTTTTTTACGTAAACTTTTATCTTCAAATGATACGTAAATGGTATGTAAATCGTTCCCCATTGGCTGACGTTGACTTCACACGTCATTATATCTGTAAAGACAATGCTGCCTAGCCAACTGTAGCAGTTTAAGCGACTGAAGTCTGCGGTCTGTTCTGAGTAAAGACTCTTCTATTTTAATAAGGATAAATTACCATGTTTTAAGTTACTTACTTTTTTATGTAACAAGCACGATTTCTATCCTTCACAGTGCTATTTTGAAGATGTCTAAGACTAGGCCGAAACTTGTCGTTTTAAAGAAAATAATGCTTGCAGTGAATAAATGTTTCTCGCTCGTAGAGGACCAATACAAAGTCCAGTGCCCTAACCATTGCGCCCCGTCTGTCAGTAAATAGTTCAGAAATGCGCTGTTGTGCTCTAGACGCGCACTGCTCTTGTACAGGCGATACAGCGACGACACGCAAACGGCCAATTGACGTCACGGCGCTAGCCGCGTCTATTGTCTTCTGGGCCGCCTATCGAACGCTCGTGGCGTCACTGCCTTGCGTGCTGGCAGTACCTGTTGGTGAGGGGCCCACGCTGACTCACGGAACGCAGCACCCACGGACTGTCTATTTATTGGGACTGTCCAGTCTTCTGCGGTCCTCACGCGATGGTCAGTTAATATCTTGTATTTCAGTGGGATTTTGTTTCAGTGGGATATTTGTGTAGTTCCAGATATGAATCAGAAACATAGACGTTAATTCTGAAAGTAGTGACATTTCCTTTTTATTGCCAGATCAGGTGTGTAAAGACATCTGCTTATTTTGGAGATGGAAGTTCCGCAGCTACACTTACTGTTGTTACTGTTTTTATTTATTTACTTTTTATTCTTTACCGGAACCTGGCGTCGTCATTCATAAACGTGCCAGCTTCTACTTCGACAGCTTGGCTGTTAGAAGAATAAGTAGTGAGAATGGGAATGCGATCCTGGAATTGCTCGCAAAGAATGAGGCTTACGATTCGACAAAGACTTCCCAAAACCATGAAGGAATTTGTAGTAGAAATACTCTGGAAATAACAACACGGGCTCTTAAAACACAGTAGTTAATGTTAAATTTCTTGGAAAAACTGCTAGTTCCTTCGAGATTGTATCAGGTATCGGACAAGGAGAAAAGTCACTACGTCTGTTGCTGTTTTTAGAAATATCAGGAATCAGATATATCGATATTTAAAAAAAACATCATTATCGGTCGTCTGTACACCGAAAATCTACGTACCCACCTATAAAAAATACCGACATAGAATTGTAAGAAACTGTCGGTTTTAGAGCTGTATAGTTAAGTACTGATTTATTATTAAATAATGTGCTCATCAACAAGCTACCAGCCTGCTTATCCCCCTAAAAGCAAGAATTAAAAGGAAAACAATGCACGTTCACGCGTGGCTCAGAATGGTTCAAATGGCTCTGAACACTATGGGACTTCACATCTGAGGTTTTCAGTCCCCTAGAACTTAGAACTACTTAAACCTAACTAACCTAAGGACATCACACACATCCATGCCCGAGACAGGATTCGATCCTGCGACCGTAGCAGTCGCGCGGTTCTGGACTGAAGCGCCTAGCACCGCGCGGCCATAGCGGCCGGCTCATGCTTGGCGATAACTACTTTGCTTCCAATGGTAACTTCATGTAAATGGTACAATAAAACGGTGTCTGATGGGTCCGTTGTTAGGGTTCGTAACATATCGGATTTGTCCGGAACACTTCACGTCGACTTCCCAGTTTTTTTTTTCATTTCTGCAGACACCAGCGACCTGGCAGGTGCAATGTCAAAACGGCGAGCTGAAGCTGCAAATCGCAGTTCCACGTCACCGCCCACCGCAAAGACCAATCTTGTCATTTAGATCTTTGTTCATAATTTTCTGCAATTGTTTTTGAAGAACGCCGATGTGAACAGTATTCAAACGCAACGTGTGTGCTATTTCTTCACATTACAAAACTTGGTGTTCCAACCACACCGCCACACTCTTCCCCTCCCTCCAGTGCAATCGGACTTTTTCTTTGTGCTTCACACAGTCGAAGAGAGAGACTGGACGTGATGAAAACTAGGAAGACTCCTTCACACAGTTAAAGTAAAAGTATGTTCTACTGCAATTTCAAATGTTTACCGAAAACTGCGAAAAAATATAAAATAAACATTGACCTCGATATTTCCATTTCGATACCTTTATATTGAGGAAAGAAGTATCGCGTCCGCAGCTCGTGGTCGTGCGGTAGCGTTCTCGCTTCCCAGGCCCAGGTTCCCGGGTTCGATTCCCGGCGGGGTCAGGGATTTTCTCTGCCTCGTGATGACTGGGTGTTGTGTGATGTCCTTAGGTTAGTTAAGTTTAAGTAGTTCTAAGTTCTAGGGGACTGATGACCACAGATGTTAAGTCCCATAGTGCTCAGAGCCATTTCAACCAAGAAGGATCGCCTGTAGATATCGGTATTTATTGAAATAATGTCGATAGATCGATATTTTATCAACAGATCTATTTGTCACCATTTTTATTCAATTGTGTGCTGGGAAAAGTTATAAGAGAATATAAAACAGTGGAAGGAAAAAAATAATTATTATACATAAAGCTGAGTGGATCGTAAGAAGCTATAAATTGTTAGGGATTTGCAGCAGACCTCATAATAATAGACAGAACCTGAGAGAATGCAAAGAAATGATTAGAGCTTGTGAAGGAGACTGATGAAAAGAAAGACCTACAAACATATTTTGAAAAGGTATATATGAGGAAAGGAAGTAGCTCACCAACAGTTTTAGAAACCAAGTATGGAAACATCAAGGTAACAGACAATTTTAAAAGTCTGCATGAAAATGTAAAAATAACAAATGAAAAAATGCAATTAACACCAGAACTGAATGAATGCAAACGGCCTACATGAAACTGAGAATTCTGTACAATAATTATTTTTTTTCTAAACGTGTCCAATGAAGGTATTATAACGCAGTTGTAAAATCACAGATCCTCACAAATGAGTTTTGAGACCATGTAAGGATATATACCCATTGTGCTCCAAAATAACTGATGAGATCAGGAAAAGACGAGATACACTCCATGGACACACAGAGAGAATGAATGAAAATAGATTATAGATTAACAAAGAGGATCCACACATTCTTTCTAAACAGAAGACAAATTCAGAATATTAGTGAAGAAATTAAAAGATTTTCAGGGAGATATAACATACAGATAAACAAATGGAGCCAATTGGTCAGATGAGAGGGAATGAGCTCATTTGGAGACAATGAAAGACTTTAGGAAAAGCATGAAGGAAAAGAAAAATAGTTACCTTGACCATGTTCTTAGTTGGCCTGAAACGAAATTAAAAAATGCCAACAATAAATAAATTGCTCCTGTGGAACTTGTAATTTCTTTGTTTTTCGCCTCCATCGTGATTGTGAATAAAATCAGAAATTTTAAGTAAAGTAAGCTGTCAGCAATGAGTAAATACAACCTACAAGTACACAGGCTACAGATCTTACTACTTATAATTCATATGTCAGTTCTGTTCTTTCTCTCTTTTTTTTTCGGAGACGTGGACAATTTGCTCTTTGGTCTTCTTTTTTTCGAAGACATTGAACGAAGATAGCTCTAATATGTCATTCAAACCGATAAGACCCATTCTCCCACTCATTTGCCGTTATCAGTAAGTAATAAATGGAAACTGTAACCCACCGTTGTGTGCATCCTTACCTGCGAGGAAAGGTGTATGATAAAGGTGTTAACTACGATTGATTTGTGCGTATACTAACTACTGCCTCTCAGTATATTTACTCATTAATTAAATTTGTCCTAAATAATATATCTCTTTTTCCAACAAACAGCTCAGTTCATACATACAATACCAGGAACAAAAATGATCTGCACAAGGAATTAAAAGCACTTACTTTAGTTCAAAAAGGCGTTCACTACTCAGGAACACCCATCTTCAATAATTTGCCAGTAAACATAAAAAATTTAGTTACAAATAAAGATCAGTTTAAAAGGAGCCTGAAAGACTTACTAGTGGCCAACTCCTTCTACTCCATTGACGAATTTTTTAGTAGAAACAAATGATGTATTGTATATATTCATACTATTAGTATTGTAATTTCAGCTTTAAAAAAAATGACCCACATCCACGAGGATCTCCTCAGCACGGATCTATGGAACGAAAACTAATCTAATCTAATCTAATCTGTGCGTTAATTTGAAATCTCCTGGAAGATTAAAACTGCTTACCAAAGCCGGACTCGAATGTGGGACCCTGCAGGGACCGCGTCCGGGCACACAGTTAAAATCTTCCAGGAAGTTTCAGATCAGCATACTCTTCGTTGCAGAGTGAAATTTCAACCCGGCGTGTTTGTGTCTATAAGATGGTCAACATAGAAGATTACAGGCTATTGTCATAAAATGATAAAATGGGAGGTGTTAAAGCGAACAATGGCCATCAAAATTTTTGCCGAACTGACACCTCGTTAACGGACACTCAGGGCGTGATTAAAGTTTACTGCTAGCATCACCATAAAAAGGATCTGATCTGCCGATGTAGCGTAACGTACATGGTAGTAACTGGTATACAGAGGGGCCGGGGTGGTCGCGGATCAAATCCGCACACCGTGTTATCGACCCTCTGTTTGGTCCAGTGACCAGCGTGAGTGGCCACCGATAGTCGAGAATAGTAGGATCAAGTCGCATTTCGTCACAGTTTGCTCTAAACTTGGAAAAATGTAGGTTGAGGAGACGAGTAGGAAAAACAACCTTGTAATGTTCTAATATATTATTAGTGGTATGCTGCTTGACACAGGTCGTCTTTTAAATATCGTGACAAAAAATAAAAACACGTACAACCGTCCTTATGATTTGATTTTATTTTGTCGCTTAGTGCTGACACGTAAATTTCAGATTATCTGCGTATCCAGTAATTCTGGCAACTGATGGGTTATGCATGGGGATCATATCAACCTGTACCGCATCAAAGGAGCCTGAAGATGACGCAACGAAACGTTGAAACTGGAAGCGACAAAATAAAATAAAATAAAATCGTAAGGACGGCTGTAGGTGTTTTTATTTTCTGTCGCGATAGTAAATGGCCGTCGTCTCAGAGACCTCCTGCTAAAAGGATGGACATACAAAAGTCTTTTAAATATGTCTACGTAACATGGCAAAGCAATGTGAAATGGAACGGGCACTCATAGGTCGATTGTAGGGAAGACGAATGATCGACTTCAGTTCATTTGGAGAATTCTAGCGAAGTAACAGAAAGATAATTATTGAACTACATGAAAAAAGGTAAATTAGGTACAAAATACAGCGTGTAGACACTTTACTCAAAATGCAAAAGTCACTACATATTTGGATACGCCTGCCATCGTTGGCGATGATTTGGCGCAGACGAATAGCGAAATCCTGCATGACCCGCAGGTGTGTCGGAACATCGATGCTGTCAGTGACCTGCTGAATGGCTGTTTTCAGCTCAACAGTAGTTTTGAGTTATTAGTGTTCACCTTGTCTTTAATATAGCTCCACAAAAAGGAGTCGCATGTGTTCTGATCTGGAGAATATGCAGTCAATCGAGGCCGGCAGCAGTGTCCTCTGGGTACCCCAAATCCAGAATGCGGTCACCAAAGTGCTGTTCCAGGACATCAGACGCCCTCCGGCATCGATGGAATCGAGCTCCGTCTTGCATGAACCACATCTTGTCGAAATCAGGGTCACTTTGGATAACAGCTGTGAAATCATCTTCCAAAACTTTCACGTACCGTTCGGTAGTCACCGTGCCATCAAGGAATATCGCACCGATTATTCCGTATCTGGACATTGCACGCTATACAGTTACCCGTTGAAGGTGGAGAGGCTTCTCGTTTGTGAAATGCGGATTCTCAGCCCCCTCCCCCCCCCCCCCCCAAATGCGCCACTTTTGCTTATTGACGGAAACATCCAAATGAAATTGGAGTTCGTCGCTAAACCGAATCATACAATTCACATCGTGCCCCGCGGCCAACCATGCAGTTTGAATGTCCTAACGCAAACCGTTCAGAAGTTATGATCATTTTATTTTGTATAGTTCAATAATTGTCACCATGTATAATGAACACCGCGTACGGATCACTTATGCGACCCATTCTTCAGTACTGCTCGAGTGTTTGGGACGGTGGTTAGAACGGCTTGAAAGAAGATATCGAAGCATTTCAGAGGCATGCTGCTAGATTTATTACCAGTATGTCTGATCAATATGGTGGTGCTACGTAAATGTTTTGTGAGCTCGACTGGGAGGCACCTAGCGGAGTAGCGCAGTGGTTAGCACAATGGTCTTGCATTCAAGAGGACGGCGGTCGAAATACCCGTGCGGCCAACGTGATTTAGGTTTTTCATGATTTCCCTAAATCACTCCAGTCGAATGCCGGGATGGTTCCTTTGAAACGGCACAGGCGACTTCCTTCCCTAATCTGATGAGACCGATGACCTCGCTGTCTGGTCTCCTCCCCCAAAACAACCCCAACCGTCCCTAATCCGAGCTTGTTCAAATGTGTGTGAAATCTCATGGGACTTAACTGCTAAGGTCATCAGTCCCTAAGCTTACACACTACTTAGCCTAAATTATCCTAAGGACAAACACACACACACCCATCCCCGAGGGAGGACTCGAACCTCATCCGGGACCAGCCTCACAGTCCATGCCCAGCTTGTGCTCCGTCTCGAATGACCTCTTTGTCGACGGGACATTAAACTCTAATCTCCTCTTCCTCCTTTTCAGCTGGGATTCGCTGGCGTAGACGAAACGACGTTTTTGGCGAAACACCGCTGAGAAAATTTAGAGAATGGCATTAGCGACAGAGTGCGCAACAGTTCTAGTACCACCAACGTACACTTCATGTAAGAATCGCTTAGCCAAGAGAATAGGAATCAAAGATTGTTGCGTATACAGGGTGTGCGTAATTGATCCAGAACGCCGTAGAAATGCAACTACTACTCAAAATGTCGTCAGATTTGATCAGCATATTATTGACACAGGGAAGAACGCCGTGGAAGAAAAAAAATTTAAAGGAAATTTTATCAATAGTTAGTACTGTAAGCACTTAACGTAAATGGGGTCGGCTGCAAATGATAAATGAATCGGAATACGACGGATTTGATTTTGAGCTGCACATTGCTCCATCCATATTATTCCGTGTGCATGACTTCACACGTCTGGCGGTCAACAGTTGTGGCACTGCTAGTTAGGCAACCCCACCCTCCACGGCAAGGTAGTGCCAGATCGGATAGGAAAACTTGGTATTTAATTACCCTGAGACCAAAATCAGCATAAAAAAACAAAATAAACTATAAACGCATTTTTTTCGTAACTAAAGGTACTACTGAAAGGAATGCATTCTTTTTCATATTTATTGGTCAGATCTTTCAGCGGAGCGATAATAAAGAGTCCCTACAAAACACAGTGGATTTTTTGTCGGAATCTTCATAGACAAACGAAGAGTGCGAAGTGGACAACTGACGACGTATCAAATTGACGAGCGTGAGGTTTATGTTTGCAAAGAACGATTTAGTTGCTTGAAAGTAATCAGGGTAATTAATAAAATCTTAATAAGTGATATGAGGGAAAACTTCATGTCAAACTGACCAGCATGACATCTAATATGCAAAAAAAAATTACTTAAAAGTAGATTTTAATTAGCAAAAGATTTGTGAATTGGATGAATACTACGCAGTTGATTTCTGTCCGAATTTTCTTAGCCAAACGAAGTGAGAAAGATGAACAAAAATGTATAAAAATGACTAGCATGGGGAACAGTTTTGTGAAAAAATATGTAATTGCCTGAAATTAATCAGATTAATTAAGGAACACTCAGTGGTTTGAGGGGAAAATTGAAATATTTCACTGCCGATGCTGAATGAAGTATCAAAAAGTTTCTCTCTTCAAAACCTAGTTGTTTTGCGCTTAAAATTTACATTGGCTTGATTTTTAACTGACAACAAAAACTGAAGTAAAATAAATTTTGAAAGTAAAACTGTCAAATGCTTGTGAAATGATTTGCTACAAGTAACAAAATTCATTAGAGAAACGTTTGATACCCGTGAATGATGGTAGAAATCATATATTGGAAATGAGGAAGGGAGGTGATTGATACTTTAAAGTTCAATGTTTAACGTAGAATATCAGAATTTTAAAGACTACTGGAGGATATTTACCGTGGAACATATGGGCCGTGGAGTCTCATGTGCTGTACTTGGTTTCGGACATCATTCACAGGCGCTTCTAAATAGTCTCTAATCTATTTTATTTCTTACTTTTAACTACATTTCACTAACATTTGATTTTTTTTTTAATTTTTCTCTGGATGTTTGAAGCTACTACGGTATGGAAACAACCTACTTTTCTTCGCCAGTTGCATACGAACTTTCCAACTAAAACAATTTGTGAAGTGAAGTGTCTGAACGATTGTGATATGTGCCGTTAGGTTTCACACTGCCCATCAGAATGTTTAGAACATAACTTCATATAAGGATTACCTAGAAATTCTTGCAGTTGGGAATGTCTGCTGGCTTGATGTCAGTAATCTTAACTTGGCGCTCGCTCAATATTCAGGCGATTCGACCAGTAATGTGGCTGCTGAAGAATTGTAGATTTCATTTAAATGCCATTGTTCCAAGCGATATTCAAAGTCTTATCAGTGAACCATACTCCACATGTTCAAGAAATCATGTGAAACGTTATTTAAACACATGCAAATAGTATTCTGACTTGACTACTAAAATGTCTGCAAGGTTATTGTTACGTCGAAACTCTCTCCTCCTTGCCATAATTCAATCTGAATATCATCTGCATAACTTAACGTAGTTTTCGCAGCGAGGATTCGGCGTTGACACACCCTTCTGCAGGGAGAATGGGATATCTGGACAAGGAAATGTACAAGTCGGCTGCTTCTGTACTTGTTGCGCAACAATAACAGAAAGTGCGGGCTATGTCCGCAGTCGCTGCTCCGCAAAGCGGACACCGTGGGTTCGAATTCCGTCTCTGACATAAATGTGGAATATAAATGTACCGGTGTAGCGGTGTTCTTCAAAAGAGTAGGCTATATATCACAGCAGTGAAGCTTTAGCTGATGAAGAGTGGTTGAAACGATAATGCCCGAAGGTCAATTAAAGAAAAAAAAACCTGTAGCTCTTCTAAATCGTAATGGCGGAACTGAGCATACATTTGGAAATGAGAAACTTTCCCTGTAGCCTGGTAATTAACGAAGGCAGGATTGGATTACGATTGTGGACGGGGCCCGCATCAATTACTATTGGTTTGCTTTGCAATGTCACTCATTTACTTTAATAAATAATTTTTGAAAAAAGCCAATGAGGTCGCAATCAGACTTTTAAGGCATGTAACCACAATCACGCTTGAAGGCCTTTAACGCGAAAAATGCCAATTATTTAAAATTTAACAAATACATAAAACAAACAGCCAATAATTTTGAAGACAAGCCAGTGTGGTCGAAATCGGAATTTTAAGGCAAGTAACAACAGTGACGGCAAAAGGCCCTTAACGCCAGAATGGCAATTATAAAAAATTCAACAAATATACTGTCGAACGGCGAATGGCATACCAAAAGTTAATTAAAAAGAAACAAACAACAGATCACCAAACAGGTGAGACCAATGATAGTAACTTAATAATAAAATAAAACACAAGGGCCAGTGACAGACGGTGCTCCAGGAATCGACCTCTTTGTAGGTCACACCAAAAACACTTTTGCGAGCGAAAGAAAGGCAGCCAAGAGTTGCATTCAGATCACAGCGTGGTAACTCGGACTTGTGGTAGTCTAACGAGCGACTAATGTTAGTCTTGGTGAGGCTACCTGACTTCCAACAAACCAATGGAAAGTTGTAAAATTACGCCAATGCCGGAGCCGGCAGTCTGGGCTCCGCCCGCAGAATACTGTGCTTAGAGCACCTGGAACTAGAAGGAAAGCCTACCACTAAGGTAGAAGAACGCCACCCAACCTACAATCAAGAAGCTGTAAAACTTACACGCCCCACCGGACAGCGGCGACAAGGCGAGGAAACGTTCACTGCCGTTGCATACACTAACCCCCAGGGCAGGTAAATGGGGCGTTAGCGTTCACAAGACAGAAAAATACCGCTGGTTCAACTTAACAATGTAGGAAGCTGAGAACTGTAAATAGCAATTAGAAGCTCAGGAAGGCTAATCAGATCCGCCTGACCCCAGGTACTCCACTCGCTGCTTTTCGCCTCGGAGACACTGCGAGCAGCAACACGAACCCAAGTCGCTGGAGAATCGCGAGATTTGACAGTGGTGCAGGTTTCTCTACGCGAATTGCAATGCACTCAACTTAAACATGCAGGATCCGGTTTCGACGAGGTCGTGCACCCTCGTGACCACTGCCCTTCGTTGGGATGGTTCCTTTGAAAGGGCACGGCCGATTTCCTTCCCAATCCTTCCCTAACCCGAGCTTGCGCTCCGTCTCTAATGACCTCGTTGTCGACGGGACGTTAAACACTAACCACCACCACCACCACTGCTCTTCGATCCGGCAGTCCATATTTTGTGTTAGCAGAAGAGCCAACACCGTGTTACTAGTGGAGGCCGAAATGCACGCGTTTTAGCTCACGCAGGCTGGCATGAGGAGGGAAGAACTATACTGACGTGAGGTCTGGAACATGACAAGGAATGAGAATTCAGAAAGCGGACGTAATTAGTTTGGTACTTAACTTTAATCCATTAATGATGAACGTCGCTCTTGACAGTACATGATTCACAATATTATCTGTTCAGAATACATTCTGGAAGATAGCACTTATAGTAACTGAATATGGCGCCTTGCTAGGTCGTAGCAAATGACGTAGCTGAAGGCTATGCTAAACTGTCGTCTGCAAATGAGAGCGTCTGTAGACAGTGAACCATCGCTAGCAAAGTCGGCTGTACAACTGGGGCGAGTGCTAGGGAGTCTCTCTAGACTAGACCTGCCGTGTGGCGGCGCTCGGTCTGCAATCACTGATATTGGCGACACGCGGGTCCGACGTATACTACCGGACCGCGGCCGATCTAAAGGCTACCACCTAGCAAGTGTGGTGTCTGGCGGTGAGACCACACCATACAAGCCGCCAGCGGTCCTGGCGTGTTGTCGCTCTGCGCGGACCTCGCTGCTCCTGCGTCCCCAACCGAACTCCACACGGAAGAAGCACCGAGGTCGCCCCATAGATAGGGCAGCAGAACTGCATATCGATAAACGCCACTGCTGCCACTAGCGCACAGACATCGCTTACGAAACAGAGTGGCGCCAGTGAACACGAGAAGAAGACAAACAACGCAGCCATGCCAGAAAACCTACACACGGCACCAACGCGAGTCGCAGCACGGCTACATCCCATGGCGTTATTGCCTCTTTTGTTGACGTTCACAAGTGGAATGATAGTTATTCGTGGTGGATTTGGCTGCATATACACTGCCCTGTCAGATTAATGTGACTGCCGGACAAAAGCCTGAGTAACCGCATTTTGCATCGCGTACCGCTGCGAGACGTGAAGAAAGAGAGTCAGCGCGGTCCTGGAATGCACTGTCTGTGGCGGTCGGCAAGGTTGCAAACCTTGCCGACACGCTGCAGCGCGTTGCTGAGGCATTGATGACGGCCACACAAGCGGCCGCCAAGCAGCAGCCGCAGTGAGGCGCTCCCTGCGCCGTCCGCGGCGGGAGGTATGCAGTCGGCCCGCCAAGGGCCAGCACCGTTGTCCGCACACGCGGGTAACACAGAAGCCAACAAATCCTGAGAAGGGCAACCAGATGACAACTACAAAAAAGAGAAGAACATCTACAAATCGTCGAAGAGAAGACATGGAGGCAATGCAGGGGTATCCTGCAAGAACTCCGACTAACCGGGGGAAGAGGGTGCACCCTGAAGAAGATGCTCTAGCGGCGGTCCTGGAAGGTACAGACACGGATGAGGAGCCGTGCCGATCCCAGAGCCGTGGCCGGTTGCGCTGGGTTTCGCAGTTCATCGCGTGAACAGCCCGATCGAGTTGATCCCACAGATTCTCTGTCGGGCTTAAGTCCCGGGAGTTTGAGCTGTACTTATTGTACTCGCCCTGGTGCTCTTCGAAAGACATGTTGCATTGTCCTGCTGGTAGATTCCGTCGCGCCAAAGGAAAAACAAAGCTCCGTGTAGGGGTGGACATGGTTCCGATGATAGATGCATACTTGTGTTAATCCACTGTGCCTTCCAGAACGGCGAGATTCCCCACGAAAACATTCGCCGCACCAAAACGCTCCCTCCCCCGGCCTGGACCCCTTCCGGCAGGGCCGTACACTCCTACGACCGTGCGTCCGATGGAGCATAAAGCACGATTCATTGAAAAGGCTATCTGTCGCCAGTCAGTGGGCTGGCTCAAGCACAAGTGTTTTGGAGCACACCATTCAGCGCACATTGTTGAACGTGGTATTCCAAAGCAGATGACCGCTGTGTGTTCCCCTGTCGACCCAACGACGTTCAGTTGCGATTGCAGTGGACACTGGACTATCGAAGTCAGACAATGTATCAGTGACGACTGGTCAGCTAAATCACGTTTTTTATTACACCAAATCGATGATTGTGTTCTTACTCCCTGAGGGGTAAAATTAACTTTTCTGAGGGGTAAGAGTTTCACTATTGGATTCTGTTTTAGTCACGAAACTAAAATATTTTCAAAAGATCATTACTTTTATCACAATTTTGTAAGACTGATTATATAAGTTATCAATAATTTCCTCTTCTCAATTAGTGTCATTAATGCGGTGGAGTTCAGATTCCTCTCACAGCCCACCCACTACGCACATAAGTCGTGCTTTCTCCCGTACATAGCTGATGATAAAAGTGAAACGTATACGTAACAAATGCTAAATATCTCAATAAATTGTCTTCTCTAAGTTATAGATAATAACTGCAGTAGTCCAGAAACTGCCTCATTAATTGTTTCGAGGCAGAAAAATGAATTGACAACGCGACACAGCAGTAACTGCATAAAGGCTACTTTAGTCCTATACACAGTATTATATTATGATTATTATTATTAGAGTGGTTATACACAAAGCACCAACAGCTTGAAGTCGTCCAATTTCTGCCAGTTCGGAAATAAGGGATCAAGTTCAGAAATAACGAATCAAATTATTTACAAACAATAAGTATAGAGAACACATCTGAACTTGTCTGTGTGGGTGAAGCAAGTGCCGCAGTAGCGAGGGGAAATGCAGGGGAAGCGTGTTTCGTAACAAGTGTCTAACCTCACTGTGGATAGTTAGCTTTTTTACCTGAGGAGGAGATGCGGGTAGCACTTGCGATGCACCACAAATTGCTTCGTCATTCACTCTAATTTACACACACACACACACACACACACACACACACACACACACACACACACACAAACTACACAAACTAAATATCGTTCATATTGCATCATTTTAAAAATAAAAATTTTCCAAGAAAAATCTTTCATTGTAGAGTTTACTTAGGTGCTGAAGTTGGTGATAATGTGGGGAAAGGGGCTCCACAAATGGCAGGGGAGGGGGAGGGAGGACGGGGGTACTAAGTAATGTCTGATGGCACTCAGTGGTAGTGGTCTAAGAGAAGTTGGGAACCACTGTCACACGCCGTCATTCATCCGAACGGCTGCTCGAAACATGCACCACACTTAAGTCGTCCGCACACGGACCGTGCTGTCGAACGTCAACGTTGAGCGTACCAAGTTCAACGTGCTGCTCAACGCTCAGAACGATGCGACTTGTACATACGGTACGTGGGCCCCCTCGTGGTATACGCGATCGCAACGCACTCCAGCGGCAGTTGAGGGATGTTTCTTGTTCGTAAATCGCACTGTTTACTCAACGGGCGCGCGGAAAATTCCCACGCTAGCTCTATTAAAATGCACATTTCCTCCATCGTCCACGAAAAGGAAAGTAGCATGTCTCGTCAATACGGACACAGGCTTATAAAAGTTCCATTACAAACAGTGCGGTGCAAATTTGGAATACTTCTCCGCATAAGACAAACATTATTTCATTATTCCCACATTTTAGTAAAACCCTAAGGTCAGTCTTACTTGATCACTGTTCCTACTCAGTAGCAGAATCTTTGCAACATGTGAATTACGAAGCGTAAAAGAAAAGGGAGCAAAATATTTTTATACAAGTAGCGCAAGCTGTCCTGTAGATTAAGCCAATCGAAAAAGTCACCCCTCAAAAAAAGGTGAGCTTATATTTACATAACATCAAATATTATAACATATACTTTTATTCAACTAATAACAAAGTATCAGAACCTATTAAAAACGCGAATGTTAGGAAAAAAATTGGGTGTGTTAAGACGCGAACCACCGCCCCAGCAAAAACTCATTTCTGGACAGAGACGGTACTCACTACGCTAAACCAACAAGACGCAACTTGCCCTTAGCCAAGCCATTTTTGTTTTGTTTTTGTTTTTTTCCCGTTGTTGATCTTTGTGTTTGGTCGTTGCGGACGTCACATGACATCCGTTCAAGTTCGTTTGTTGATCCTTCCAGTCAGTTATTTTTTATTATTATTATTACAGAGGCCAACTAGCTCTCTGACCGAACACGCTGAGCTACCGTGCCGGCGACCATATTGTGTTATCGCATGCTAAAACCAATAATCGTAGATAATTATGTTACTAATTGAAATTCAATTATAACAAATTGTACCAAGAACAATGCGTTTTGGGTGGATCTTCAGTGTGACGCTAGCTTCAAATAGCATACTCTCATAATACGCAAGCTACAATAATTCTTTTGCCACGAATGTGATCTTTCTCATTATTTTATTGGAACGATTAACACAACTAACAACGGGTTTACCAGTGATTCTCAATTTGCTGGTGCTCAGAAACGGCATATATACATATAGGCTTGAAATGAATGCCAGTATGGCGCCTCACAACTCTGTACTGATGGGAGACGGCGTGCGTGTGATGTAGGTGGCGTTGTGCCAT
The DNA here is from genome assembly GCF_021461385.2 of Schistocerca piceifrons. Taxonomy (NCBI): domain Eukaryota; kingdom Metazoa; phylum Arthropoda; class Insecta; order Orthoptera; family Acrididae; genus Schistocerca; species Schistocerca piceifrons. Next base: position 1,035,448,509 of record NC_060139.1, read on the forward strand.
CTCATTGGTCAACGCTCAGACGCACTCTCAGAATATCTGACATGCCATATATTGCTCTGCACGTTCGGAAAGACTCCCGAACGTGCTATTGCACACTATGACGTCAGAAACACAGCACGCTCAATGCTCAACGTTCGGATGCACGGTCCGTCTGCCGACGGCTTAAGGATGAACGCCAATAAGAGCGCGTTCACGTGGGCTTACGTGGGACCTGTGGTGGTAATTGAAGACACCGTCGCCGGCCAGAGTGGCCGAGCGGTTCTAGGCGCTACAGTCTGGAACCGCGCGACCGCTGCGGTCGCAGGTTCGAATCCTGCCTCAGGCATGGATGTGTGTGATGTCCTTAGGTTAGTTAGGTTTAAGTAGTTCTAAGTTCTAGGGGACTGATGACCTCAGATGTTAAGTCCCATAGTGCTCAGAACCATTTGAACCATTTTTTGAAGACACCGTCGCAGCTGTGGACTTCACGAACATAACGGCATTTCACCTGCATCCCGTCATACTTCGATGTCTTCCCTGAGAGCAGTGGCATCTTTCAGCAGGATAATTGCCGTGTCACGAGACCAGAATCGTGCTACAGTGATTTGAGGAGCATGAAAATGGACTCACGACGATATCTTGGCCACCAAATCCGCTCGCTCTAAACCCGCTGTAACATATCCGGGACACTATATTGCGCCAGCTCCTCGCCAGCGAATCACCGGCTCGTAAATTACTGGAACTGTGGGACCTGTGCAGAGCTACCTGGTGCCACATACCTCTGGAGTCCAATCCAGTAGTTGCCGAGTTCATGCCAGTAGAGCTCTGAAGTTGGACCAACAGAGGGCGGAGGTTCTGGCTAATGTCTGATTGCACTCAGAGGCAATGGTCTAAGAAAGACTGGGGACCACTGATATACGCCACCATCGTACCGAACGGCTGCTCGAAACACGCACGACAGTAAGGACGGACGCCGGTGGGGGCACGTTCACGCGGGCTCCGTGGGCCTCTGGTAGTAATCGAAGACACCGTCACAGCTGTGGACTTGTCGAACAGAAGAGCGGTTATCCTGCGTCCCAGGTGATGTTTTGGCTCGTCAGTGGGCGCCCAGACGAATGCGAGCTACAGTAACAGGTGGTCCCAGGTGTGACGTGGTGCAGCAGCGACCGGCGGCGCGGCAAGCCGCGGCTGCCTTCTGCGGCCGTGGCTGGGCATTCAGTGGGGCCTCTCCATCACTGTCTGCCGCCTCGGCGTGGTGTATATACACCGCGGACCGCTTGCAGCCAGGCCATCCGTCATCGCCGCCGCTGCTACAGATACTGCGTGCGATACTCCCGCAACGAGCCGACGGCCATCCTTCCCAGAGGCCACGCCGTGTACGTCACACGCACCTCATTAATACAGGGCTACTCGCCGAGCCGTCTTACCGCAGGCGGCGGTTTCATACTGTTGGCTTCCACTGCCCTCCGATTAAACAGGACGTACAGCAACTCGAAATACACTACTGGCCATTAAAATTCCTAATGATTAGCTTTTCAGAGCGTTCACACAAGATCGGCGCCGGTGGCGACACCTACAACGTGCTGACATGACAAAAGTTTCCAACCGATTTCTCATACACAAACAGTAGTTGACCGGCGTTGCCTGGTGAAACGTTGTTGTGACGCCTCGTGTAAGGAGGAGGAGAAATGCGTACCATCACGTTTCCGACTTTGATAAAGGTCGGATTGTACACTATCGCGATTGCGGTTTATCGTATCGCGACATTGCTGCTCGCGTTGGTCGAGATCCAATGACTGTTAGCAGACTATGGAATCGATGGGTTCAGGAGGGTAATACGGAACGCCGTGCTGGATCCCAACGGTCTCGTATCACTAGCAGTCGAGATGACAGGCATCTTATCCGCATGGCTGTAACGGATCGTGCAGCCACGTCTCAATCCCTGAGTCAACAGATGGGGACGTTTGCAAGACGACAACCATCTGCACGAAGAGTTCGACGACGTTTGTAGCAGCATGGACTATCAGCTCGGAGACCGTGGCTGCGGTTACCCTTGACGCTGCATCACAGACAGGAGCGCCTGCGATGGTGTATTCAACGACGAACCTGGGTGCACGAATGGCAAAACGTCATTTTTTTCGAATGAATCCAGGTTCTGTTTACAGCATCATGATGATCGCATCCGTGTTTGGCGACATCGCGGTGAACGTGTATTCGTGTATTCGTCGTCGCCACACTGGCGTATCACCCGGCGTGATGGTATGGGGTGCCATTGGTTACGCGTCTCGGTGACCTCTCGTTCGCATTGACGGCACTTTGAACAATGGGCGTTACATTTCAGATGTGTTACGACCCGTGGCTCTAGCCTTCATTCGATCCCTACAAAACCCTACATTTCAGCAGGATAATGCACGACCGCATGTTGCAGGTCCTGTACGGGCCTTTCTGGATACAGAAAATGATCGACTGCTGCCCTGTCGAGCACATTCTCCAGATATCTCACCAATTGAAAACGTCTGGTCAATGGTGGCCGAGCAACTGGCTCGTCACAATACGTCAGTCACTACTCTTGATGAACTGTGGTATCGTGTTGAAGCTGCATGGACAGCTGTACCTGTACACGCCGTCCAAGCTCTGTTTGACTCAATGCCCAGGGTTATCAAGGCCGTTATTACGGCCAGACGTGGTTGTTCTGGGTACTGATTTCTCACGGTATATGCACCCAAATTGCGTGAAAATGTAATCACATGTCAGTTCTGGTATAATATATTTGTCCACTGAATACCCGTTTATCATCTGCATGTCTTCTTGGTGTAGCAATTTTAATGGCCAGGGGTGCGTGCTTTATTGTTTCAGTCAGACTGTTTTCGCTGTGGCCGGATTTGCGAGCAGGCTGTCTAGCCTGTGCCACCCCCACTCCCTCCCCCACTTCTAGATGAGTGGTCAGCGTGGCTGACCGCCATGCAGAGAATCCGGGTTCGTTACTACCAACGATTTGTGGGACTAGAATCGCGTGCACTCATCCATGTGATGCAAACGACTCTAGGTTACGAAAACTGCCAATGGCCGGGAGAGCGGTATGCGGACCTCAAGCTCCTCAATACCCTATCCGATAATGCCATTGGCGGAGGATACAGAGAGGTCGGTCCGTTCCGTGGTCGCACCAGGGCCTGTGGGCGGGATTATCTAGGCTGTAGTCTAGCGACCTGCACCACAAACCATTTAAATATAAAATGTTGTGTTTTGTGTTTGACCAGAGGTAACGTAGGCCCCTATATTTGCCGCGTTGAGTTTATTTAAAAAAAAATCTAAGTCATGTGACTAGAGGCAGGTAGCTCAATTTCTGTGATTACGCGCCGTGTGAAGTGTAGCTGACACGTAAAGTTTTTTTTTTTTTTTTTTTCATTTATAGCTGAAACCAAGCACTGATTTTAACAAGTTAACGGCTTGTTAAACACTCTTAAGACAAAAAGAAGTAGATGGACCACTAAGGAATCATCCAAATGGAAAGGAAATCTGTAGATGAGGTTTACATGCCCAAACAAGCAAATGATTAGAAGTTAAAAGAAACTGGATGATTTATTCAAAAAGAACAGCTTTACAAACTGAGCAACTCAGAAACGCATTGGTCCGTCCCTCGCCCTTATGCAGGCAGTGGGCATTGATTAATAGAGTTGTTGGGTGTCCTCCTGAGGGATATAGTGTCAAATTCGGTCCAATTGGGGAGTTAGATCACCAAAATCCCAAGCTGGATGGAGGGCCATTCCCATAGTGCTCCAAGTGTCCTCAGTTTGGGAGAGAGCCGGTGACCTTGCTGGGCAAGGTAGCATTTGGCAAGCACGAAGACCAGCAGTAGAAACTCTCGGCACGGGCTGTCTGCCATTATCTTGCTGACATTTAAACTCAGGATGGCTTACCATGAAGGCAACAAAATGGGGCCTAGCAGGGTCGCCAGATCTCTCCCCAATTGAGGTCGTTTGGATCATTATGATCAGAGCCCTCCAGACATCTCGAGATGGCCGGCCTAAGTGGCCGAGCGGTTCTAGGCGCTACTGTCTGGAACCGCGCGACCGCTACGGTCGCAGGTTCGAATCCTGCCTCGGGCAGCTTAGTTAGGTTTAAGTAGTTGTAAGTTCTAGGGGACTGATGACCTCAGAAGTTAAGTCCCATTGTGCTCAAAGCCATTTGAACCTTTTGAACCATGTCGAGATGTTGACTATCCAACTAGTCAGTTGGAGTGATTTGGCACTACTCGTGTATCCTTCAGGAGGACATCCAAGAACTGTAGCAATCAGTTCACAGAAGAATAACTACTTGCGTAAGTGCCAGAGGTAGACCAACGCGTTATTGACTTCCTCAGTTTGCAGAGCTCTTATCTCTTGAATAGGTCATGCAGTTTTTTATGAAATTGTAATCATTTGTTTGTGCATGTGCATCTCATCGCCAATTTCCGTTCCATTCCATTTGTTAATTCCCTCGTGGTGGGTAATTTTTTAGAGAGAGTATGTTAAGTTTTCGACAATCGTAACGAGTATGATATAAGGATGTATTTCAGCTTCTGCTTATAGGCAATAGGACATCGAATTGCGTGGACAGTGCAGGGTAGTTTGTTCCAGAGTCACACACCAGCTACACAGAAGGAGCCCACGAATGTTTTTGTTCCGTGGATGGGCACAGCTAGAATACTAGCTGTGCCCATACTAAATAAGCGAGGCTAATAGTTTTATTTTTACTCACAGTTTAATTTCGTGGTTTGTTCTTTCTGTTGGGCTTTTTGTCATCCTCGAAGGGATTTTACCTATGCGCAATGAAGGAGCAACAAAGCATAGGAACAGTCTCGCCTTCGAAATACATCGTCATTGCATGTTAATAATAAATTTGCACCCGTATATTTCCGAGTGCAGGCTATTATCTCTTGAGATATGTGAGAACAGCAGAGAAATACGACACGGTGTGCATCAGCGAATCTCAGAAACGTTTGACTGGAGCGATTTTCTAAGTAGATGTAAGAACTGCACTCTCGCCGCTCTGGACGGGTTTCCGCTGTAGTACCGCCTCGCTATCACTGTATTTCCCAATTGTTGCATCTGGTCCGGTCTCCACTCACTGAGGCTTCAACTCCTCCCTCGCACCTCTCCAAAATTTCCTAGGGATTTATAGCGCCGCGTCGCTTTGTTCAGTTGTCTCGGCTTCCCCGGGAGCGAAGTACGTACGTTTCCGCGCGAGGAGCTTGCCTTGCCTCGCCTCACCCTCATCCATATTCATGCGCCAGCTGTACTGCTCTTATGAACATTCATTCGCTGGTCTTGCAGGAACCGGCCGCGATAAGTCACTTAGCGCCGCCTCTAGTAGCTCGCGCCAGCATTCTGCGGCCGTGTAACCGCCTACGGTGGATGAGCGCTACCACCAGCGTCTCTGATTCTCGCTGATTTCCTTTTGACCTTGTTGTAGTTTTCGTTCCCTATTCCTGCTGCCACGCTGCACGCAGTTGCAGTGTTATTTGTGAAACCTAGCAGCGTTTTCGCAAAGCGAAAGGAATGCCCGACTGTACGTCGTCTGATTTAGTTTCAAAAGTTTGGTATTAACACTTCTTGCTTTCTTACAGCTGTACGCGATTTGACGTTTACTCTACGCTGATGGCGCACGGGAACAACGCAATGCCCAAGTTGTGCTTTGAAGTCGAACGGAATTACACTTTCTACAAAGCTCACACCCCATTGTAGTGTCTCGGACACAGCCCACGTGGGCCAGTTCCTTTGTTTTCGATCTTATTACAAATTTATCATTTCCACCTTCCCTCTACACCTACATCCACATGGATACACTGCAAATCACATTTAAGTGCCTGGCAGAGTGTTCATCGAATCAGCTTCACAATTCTCTATTATTCCAATCTCGTATAGCGCACGGAAAGAATGAACACCTGCATCTTTCCGTACGAGCTCTGATTTCCCTTATTTTATCTTGGTGATCGTCCTTCCCTATGTAGGTCGGTGTCAACAAAATATTTTCGCATTGGGAGGAGAAAGTTGGTGTTTGGAATTTCGTGAGAAGATTCCGTCGCAACGAAAAACGCCTTTCTTTCAATGATGTCCAGCCCAAATCCTGCATCATTTCTGTGACACTCTCTCTCATATTTCGCGATAATACAAAACGTGCTGCCTTTCTTTGAACTCTTTCGATGTACTCCGTCAGTCCTATCTGGTAAGGATCCCACACCGCGCAGCAGTATTCGAAAAGAGGACGGACAAGCGTAGTGTAGGCAGTCTCCTTAGTAGGTCTGTTACATTTTCTAAGTGTCCTGCCAATAAAACGCAGTCTTTGGTTAGTCTTCCCCACAACATTTTCTGTGTGTTCCTTCCAATTTAAGTTGTTCGTTTTTGTAATACCTAGGTATTTAGTTGAATTTACGGCTTTTAAATTAGACTGATTTATCGTGTAACCGAAGTTTAACTGATTCCTTTAAGCACTCATGTGGATGACCTCACACTTTTCGTTATTTAGGGTCAACTGCCACTTTTCGCACCATTCAGATATCTTTTCTAAACCATTTGGCAATTTGTTTTGATCTTCTGATGACTTTATTAGTCGATAATCGACAGCGTCATCTGCAAACAACCCAAGACGGCTGCTCAGATTTTCTCCAAAATCGTTTATATTGATAAGGAACAACAAAGGGCCTATGACACTGTCTTGGGGAACACCAGAAATCACTTCTGTTTTACTCGATGACTTTCCATCAATTACTACGAACTGTGACGTATCTGACAGGAAATCACAAATCCAGTCACATAACTGAGACGATATTCCATAAGCACGCAATTTCACTACGAGCTGCATGTGTGGTAGTGTCAAAAGCCTTACACAAATCCAGAAATACGGAATCGATCTGAAATCCCTTGTCGATAGCACTCAATACTTCATGTGAATAAAGAGATAGTTGCATTTCACAGGAACGATGTTTTCTAAACCCATATTGACTGTCTGTCAGTAGACCGTTTTCTTCGAGGTAATTCATAATGTTCGAACGAGCGAGGTGGCGCAGTGGTTAGCACACTGGACTCGCATTCGGGAGGACAACGGTTCAATCCCGTCTCCGGCCATCCTGATTTAGGTTTTCCGTGATTTTCCTAAATCGTTTCAGGCAAATGCCGAGATGGTTCCTTTGAAAGGGCACGGCCGATTTCCTTCCCAATCCTTCACTAACCCGAGCTTGCGCTCCGTCTCTAATGACTTCGTTGTCGACGGGACGTTAAACACTAACCACCACCACAACCACCACCACCACCACCACCACCATAATGTTCGAACACAATATATGTTCTAAAATCCTGCAGCATATCTACGTTGACGATATGGGCCTGTAATTTAGTGGATTACTCCTACTACCTTTCTTGAATATTGGTGTGACCTGTGAAACTTTCCAGTGTTTGGGTACGGATCTTTTGTCGAGCGAACGGTTGTATATGATTGTTAAGTATGGAACTAATGCATCAGCATACTCGGAGAGGAACCTAATTGGTATACAGTCTGGACCAGTAGACTTGCTTTCATTAAGTGATTTAAATATTCTGATAATGATATAATTTCTATACCGTTACTACGCTCAATACAGGGTGAACATTAATAAAACTGACAGAGTGCACGGACGGATTCGTGACCGAAAATAGAGGGGGAAAGTCCTCATGAACATATGTCCGGAAATGGATCGCTGCCGAGGTAGATGGCGCTGACTGATGACCGTTCCTCTGACCACGCGCGGTGTGTGTTCTCTCTGGTTGGAACGCATTTCCACTACAGACGCCATTTTGAAGGCTACGGGTAGCGCCACCATCCATCGGAACGTCATGATCTGTTGGTTGGTTGGTTGGTTGGTTTGGGGAAGGAGACCAGACAGCGTGGTCATCGGTCCCATCGGATTAGGGAAGGATGGGGAAGGAAGTCGGCCGTGCCCTTTCAGAGGAACCATCCCGGCATTTGCCTGGAGTGATTTAGGAAAATCACGGAAAACCTAAATCAGGATGGCCGGCCGCGGGATTGAACCGTCGTCCTACCGAATGCGAGTCCAGTGTCTAACCACTGCGCCACCTCGCTCGGTCTTCTTGATCTGTGATCTGTAGGGGCTGTAGCGGGATTATTCCACGATGCCGCACAGCAAGTCTGTCGGAGAAAAAAAAAAGATGTTGCGTTAGTTAGTTAACACCCCTCGTACGTTAATCCCACTGTGAGTCAAGACGTAGTGCCTTAATGGAAAAATGTTCGCAGTTGTTTACTCCTCCTCCTCCTCCTGCACACGCCATGAAGGCCTAAAGGTACCGACCGGCCGCCGTGTCATTCTCAGTCCACAGGTGTCAATGGTTGCGGATATGGAAGGGCATGTGGTCAGCACACCGCTCTCTCGGCCGTATGTCAGTTTACGAGACCGGAGCCGCTACTCCTCAATCAAGTAGCTCCTCAGTTTGCCTCACAAGGACTGAGTGCACCCCACTTGCCAACAGCGCTCGGCAGACCGGATGGTCACCCATCCAAGTGCTAGCCCAGCCCGACAGCGCTTAACTTCGGTGATCTGACGCGAACCGGTGTTATCACTGCGGCAAGGCCGTTGGCTGTTGTTTACACGATCATGATTTGTACCCTGTCGTGCACCTCTTCATTCGAAGCAAAGGAGAGAAATCGGGACTGTATGGAGGATGTGTAAGGGCATTCCAGAGAAACTTTTGCACCGTAGGCGAAACAACCTTGGCAACATACGGGCGTGCCCCGTCGATTTGCTGGTAACAGAAATACCTGTAATTAGATGCGAATCCGATGTCTCCATGGTCAGTGGACGGAAAATTTGCAGATAAGATGCCATTTATCTGCAGATAGGGAAATGGTATCAGGCACGACAGCTAATTCACTTACAACTCTTCACAGTGCAAGCGCTACAAGGAGCTTAGTTTCGCAGTGAATGACGCTGGTAGTTTTGAAATTTCAGTATCCATCACGTGTTCTGGTTTTCTTCAAAGTGATATTAGGCTGATATTTTTGTCCGTCTGTCTGTCTAGTGGGGCAGGGAGGGAGTACTGTTCGCCAAGATTCTTTTTCTAGGATTGACTGGAAGGCGGAAGGCAACAGCTAGGTACATCCATGTTCTTGCTAGTCCAAAATATTTTTCATCTCGATTTGCATAGATATTTACTAACATTCGTATATAACGTAGTTTCTTTAATTTTCAAGTGATCTGTATGGAAATGGCGGTGGAGGAAGAGAGTAATGTAACATAACCCACTACGTGAACTGTGTATCTCCTACACTTCACCTGTTACTATGTCTTTAGTGTTACGACAGTCACACATATGCATCTGAGACTAACAGAATATGTCGTTATAAATTAAAATTTGTACGAGGCCCGTATACGAATTCGACATCTGGCTCGTCATGTTTTACCGAAAAACCAACCAGGGCTTTTTCCTTCTGGAGTGACATCACTGGGGAGGAACATATATGACGGAATACTGTCGCGTGCTCTAGTGTGGTATCATTCATAAGTTAAATGAGATTCACTGAAATGAATAGTTTTATCCTTCATTAATTTCATTTCATTGAATTTAATTCAATTGGTATTTAATATTTGTTTGAGGCCTGCAGTTTGTTTGTAATTACCAGTCTAAAACTCTTTCAGTCCCATGATATTCATTTTAACCTGAGAACACTCATATTCCACGCGAGTAAGAATGATTTCTGCAGATCTGTAGGTTAGAATAAGTGTACGCGTTATGAGCAGCTCAAAAATGTTCAAATGGCTCTAAGCACTATGGGACTTAACATCTGAGGTCATCAGTCCCCTAGACTTAGAACTACTTAAACCTAACTAACCTAAGGACATCACACACATCCAAGCCGGAGGCAGGATTCTAACCTGCGACCGTAGCAGCAGCGCGGTTCCAGACTGAAGCACCTAGAACCGCTCGGCCACAGCGGCCGGCTTTATGAGGAGCGCCTCGGTAGAGTCACCACGTTAGAGAATGTGCAGATCATAACTGTACTCATATTCACATTTCGTTTTCGCGAATTACGACAGTAGCGTTCATGCGACCAAGCGCTAGAAGCTCACACTCGATTTTTGACACTGCTCTCAATTTACTGACCTGGAAAATGTGCGCACACCTGTGAATCAGTGGCTGCGTTGAACTGAAACAATCAGACTTCATGTATGTGTTTACTGCATTGTCTTGAATAAGTTTAAGGCATTGACATGACAGCTGCCTTCCTCTTATTCTTTTGCATTGAAGTATGCAATATTATATATGTTGCGTGTGACTTTCTACAAAACGCTAAGGAGAGAGGGGCTACATACTGGTGCGACAACTGTCGCCGTAAAAAAGGTGGACACAAGGAGAAATCGTTAGCCTACAAATTACCACAGTAAACAGAAGACTGACTTAACTTGTGTTTTTCCAATTATATGAAGGCTAATTACAAATATGAGGGTGAGTCAAATAAAAACTTTAAATTTGTAATAACAAATCGAAATTTCGCGCCGTTATCCTGTAAGTTGGTAAGCTTGCTATAAACAGCGTGCAGAATGACCAGTAGGTGGCAGCATAGTGCAGAAGCACACATACCGTCGCAGTATCAGTATAAAAATGGCCGCCCAACTTGCGACTTGCACTAGGGAAAAACAGCGTTCTGTTATTCGGTTTTTGCGTAGTGAAAGCGTGAAACCTATTGAAATTCATCGCCGAATGAAGGTTCAGTATGGTGATGCATGTTTGTCACAGCAGCGAGGCTAGGAATCGAGTAGGAAGTTCGCAAATGGTGTGACTTCAGTGGAAGATGCTCCTCGTCCAGGTCAGGCACAACGAGTTGTGACTCCACAGAACATTGCAGCAGTTGAAGCCATGTTGTTGTTGTTGTTGTGGTCTTCAGTCCTGAGACTGGTTTGGTGCAGCTCTCCATGCTACTCTATCCTGTGCAAGCTTCTTCATCTCCCAGTACCTACTGCAACCTACATCCTTCTGAATCTGCTTGGTGTATTGATCTCTTGGTCTCCCTCTACGATTTTTACCCTCCACGCTGCCCTCCAATGCTAAATTTGTGATCCCTTGATGCCTCAAAACATGTCCTACCAACCGATCCCTTCTTCTAGTCAAGTTGTGCCACAAACTTCTCTTCTCCCCAATCCTATTCAATACCTCCTCATTAGTTACGTGATCTACCCACCTTATCTTCAGCATTCTTCTGTAGCACCACATTTCGAAAGCTTGTATTCTCTTCTTGTCCAAACTGGTTATCGTCCATGTTTCACTTCCATACATGGCTACACTCCATACAAATACTTTCAGAAACGACTTCCGGACACTTAAATCTATACTCGATGTTAACAAATCTCTCTTCTTCAGAAACGATTTCCTTGCCATTGCCAGTCTACATTTTATATACTCTCTACTTCGACCATCATCAGTTACTTTACTCCCTAAATAGCAAAACTCCTTTACTACTTTAAGTTTCTCATTTCCTAATCTAATCCCCTCAGCATCACCCGATTTAATTTGACTACATTCCATTATCCTCGTTTTGCTTTTGTTGATGTTCATCTTATATTCTCCTTCCAAGACACTGTCCATTCCGTTCAACTGCTCTTCCAAGTCCTTTGCTGTCTCTGACAGAATTACAACGTCATCGGCGAACCTCAGAGTTTTTACTACTTCTCCATGAATTTTAATACCTACTCCGAATTTTTCTTTTGTTTCCTTTACTGCTTGCTCAATATACAGATTGAATAACATCGGGGAGAGGCTACAACCCTGTCTCACTCCTTTCCCAACCACTGCTTCCCTTTCATGCCCCTCGACTCTTATAACTGCGATCTGGTTTCTGTACAAATTGTAAATAGCCTTTCGCTCCCTGTATTTTACCCCTGCCACCTTCAGAATTTGAAAGAGAGTAGTGAAGGATAACCGCCGAGTGACACTGAATGACAGTGCAACATGTTTACATATGAGTCATGGGTCAGCACACCACATTGTGCATGATGTGCTCTAGTTTCACAAAGTGTCTGCAAGATGGGTGCCACGGCAGCTGACTCTTGAAATGAGAGAACGACGTGTTAATGCTTGTGAAGAACTTGTTCGGCGCTTTGAACGAGAAAGTGATGGCTTCCTTGCAAGAAACGTTACTGGGGACGAAATCTGGGTTCACTTCCACCAACCGGTAACGAAGAGAGCGAGCAACCCAGAACTTGCCCCAAGTGATTTTCATGTGTTTGGACCACTCAAAGACTCAATGGGAGGAAAGGAATTCCGTTTTGATGAAGAGGTACGCCACGCTGTGCGTGAGTGGTTGCGCGGACTACCAAAATAATTTTTTTTCTAAAGGAATTTATGCACTTTGTAAGCGCTGGAGGACTTGCATTGAGCCTGGGGGAGATTACATTGAAAAGTAATATATCTTTGTACCACTTCTGCACAATAAATAATATTTAAGGTTTTCATTTGACTCACCCTCGTAATCCAGCAAGAGACAGAGTCCAGCCGTCACAATGCCTACAGGGACTAGGCTGTCTGAACTAAGCATGAACGTTGATGGAGCCGCAACTAGGCGACGTCTGTGTAACGAAGTGGCTCCAAACGCGAGTGGGCTTTGTGACTGCCACCCGCCGCCCTATGTCAAGGCGGCAGAGGGCGCTCGTGGTACGCAGCTGCTTGAGGCGTGCTCCACTGGTTCCACCTACTCCCACACGACTGCTATCAGCGTCTGATGGAAACTTGCAATTCCGTTGCCAACTTAAAGACGCCTGTAGGGTGATATCGATACATAATATCACAATATACATACATCAGCCTAAACATTGTGGCCAGCTGCTTATAAGCGTGTTCGTCCACGTTTGGAACTCAGTGCAGCATCGATTCTGCGTGTAGCATGTCCCCGACAGGAACTTTAGAGTTGTCCGGAGCTTTGTGGCGGCAGACGTCTGCTCACAGACCGCAAGTTACGTGCCCGTGGTCTGTGGGCGCTGAGGTAATGCCCTATATCGTCCCAGATGTGTTCCTTGGGTTTGAGATCAGGCGAATTTCGTGGTTAACAGATCGACGTCAATTCGCTGTCATTCTCCTTAAACAACTGTAGTACGATTCTGACCTTGTGACATGAACAACTTTTGGTGTCATCGCACATTTTATTTTTCATTAGGGTGGAAAACATTCACTCACAGAGTGAATGTTAGTTTCGCTTGTTGATCCTTTTGATCTGTTTCTGCGTCTAATGAGAGGCATTTTTCCAACCTGACAATCACCTTACTGCTAATGGAAGCCTCCCTGAAACGCCAGCAAGGATTGGTTTGGGACTGTATTTTAGCTGAAGTTTTTTTTTCGTTTTGCTATTGTTCTCTTTCCTCCTTTCTGTCCTTTCATTCAGTAGGTGCTGCAAGATTTGTGGGTCCTTGTGTGGGTTCTGATTTCTTCCGATCGTGGGTTATTTTCAGTAAATGGCTGCTATTGTTGTTTGCGTTGGTAGATGGTATCTGCAACTTGCGAAGTTTCTGACATGGAAGTACTTGTTGATTTCTTCTGTGATGAGTGTTGCACTGCTCTTTCAGTTGCACTGCTCTTTCAGTTTATACCTACACTAAGTGATAAAAAGTATCCGGACACCTGGCTGAAAAGCACTTAAAAGTTCGTGGCGCTCTCCATCGGTAATGCTGGAATTCAGTATGGTGTTGGCCCACCCTTAGCTTTGATGACAGCTCCCACTCTCGCAGGCAGACGTTGAATCAGGTGCCGGATGGTTTCTTGGGGAATAGCAGCCCGTTCTTCACGGAGTGCTGCACTGAGGAGAGGTATCGATGTCGGTCGGTGAGGCCTGTCACGAAGTCGGCGTTCCAAAACATCCCAAAGGTGTCCTGTAGGATTCAGGTCAGGACTCAGTGCAGGCCAGTCAGCTACTGGGATGTTATTGTCGTGAAACCACTCCGCCAAAGGCCATGCATTATGAACAGATGCTCGATCGTGTTGAAAGAAGCAATCGCCATCCCCCAATAGGTCTTCAACAGTGGAAACCAAGAAAGTACTTAAAACATCAATGTAGGCCTGTGCTGTGATAGTGCGACGTAAAACAGGGGTGCAAGCCAACTCCATGAAAAATACGACTACACCATAACACCACCGCCTCCGAATTTGACTCTTGGCACTACACACGCTGGCAGACGACGTTCACAGCGCATTCGTCGTAGCCACACACTGCCATCGGATCGCCACATTGTGTACCGTGATTCCTCACTCCACACAACCTATTTCCACTGTTCAGTCGTCCAGTGTTTACGCTCCTTACACCAAGCGAGGCGTCGTTTGTTATTTACCGGCGTGATGTGTGGCTTACAAGCAGCCGCTCGACCATGAAATCCAAGTTTTCTCACTTCCTGCCTAACAGTCATAGTACTTGCAGTAGATCCAGATGCAGTTTGGAATGCCTTTTCGATAGTCTGGACAGATATCTGCCTATTACACATTGCGATCCTCTTCAACTGTTGGCGGTCTCTGTGAGGACGAGGTCGGCCTGTACGCTTTTGTGCTGTACGTGTCCCTTCAAGTTTCCACTTCACTATCACATCAGAAACAGTGGACCTATGGATGTTTCGGAGTGTGGAAATCTCGCGTACAGAGGTATGGCACAAGTGACACTCAATTACCTGATCACATTCGAAGTCCGTGAGTTCCGCGGAGTGCCCCACCTGCTGCTGTTTCACTATATGTAAAGACTACTGAGGTCGCTGATATGGAGCACCTGGCAGTAGGTGGCAGCACAATGCATCTAATATGAAAAACGTATGTTTTTGAGGGTGTTCGGATACTTTTGATCATGTAGTGTATCTTCGATGTTGGTTTTATCAGCCTTAAACTTAATTTTTCTGTGTTTGGTAGTTGGTATGCTTTTTCTGTTGTTCGTATTGAGTGCTGCATTCACAGTAATTCGTAGGATTCTTCCCTCGGTTGCGAAAATTCTTTAGGGTTTTAGTATTGAGACTCGCGTATTCTAGTACTGGCCTGATGAAGACTTTATATCTGAATAGCAATGTTGCTACGTTCGCACAATTTGCCCTTCTCCTTGTGAGTTCGATCGGTCCCAGAGTGAATCTCGCTTTACCTGTTCTTGCTTTTGTGTGATGCCTCCGTCATAGAGTTCTTTCTAGTTACACGTCTAGCTAAATGCCGTTTCTTTTGGCGATATCTCTTGTCCCCCATTGCCGATACCGATGTTGGTTCGGTCCTGTGGTTTATCGTGTCTTCTGTTTTTGTTCTGGAATGCTGTTAGTTGGCGTTTGAGAGCGTTTGGCTCGGTTTCCGACATCTATATCCACGGTTATACAGTAGTTACCTGATTAACTGGCGATTCATTTCCACTTGACCATTAGCTGCTTGGGCGTGTCACCAATTAGCAACGTCACCGTCCTCTAGTGATAGTGAGAGTAAATGCGAGTGCCACGTGGAGGCGGGGAGCTGCTGTTCTGTGCGGCGTGCAGTGTGTGTGTGTGTGTGTGTGTGTGTGTGTGTGTGTGTGTGTGTGTGTGTGTAGGCGAGCTCTCGGCAAGCTGCCAGCTCCCCCATTTCCTACCAGCTAACGACTTTATTTCATCACGGACAGCTTCAATAGGCAGCGGCAACAATTTGCCGCCCACAACGACAGCGCGGGGAAAGAGAGACAAATGAAGAGCACAGATTTGCGCCCTGACAGTGGCACGCACGCACAAGCGCGCGGCTGGGTGGGCGTTCACGCGGCGGCGGCCTATGGGCGCGGATTGGCGGCCCGCATCCGCATTGAACTGGACTGTTGCCGCATAGTCTTCCCTCGGCACATTCCGTCGGCGCGGCTGTCTTTATGGCTTCATCTATTAAATCCCGACCACTTCACGCCGCCGCGCAGTAATTTTAAAAACATATCAAACCCTAGTCCCCATCACCTACACACACACACACACACACACACACACACACACACACACACGTATACTAGTGGCCATTAAAATTGCTACACCAAGAAGAAATGCAGATGGTAAACTGGTACTCATTGGACAAATATATTATACTAGAACTGACATGTGATTACATTTTCACGCAGTTTGGGTGCACAGATCCCGAGAAATCAGTACCCAGAACAACCACCTCTGGCCATAATAACGGCCTTGATACGCCTGGGCATTGAGTCAAACAGAGCTGGGATGGCGTAAACAGCTGCCCATGCAGCTTCAACACGATACCACAGTTCATCAAGAGTAGTGACTGGCGTATTGTGACGAGCCAGTTGCTCGGCCACCATTGACCAGACGTTTTTAATTGGTAAGAGATCTGGAGAATGTGCTCGACAGGGCAGCAGTCGATCATTTTCTGTATCCAGAAAGGCCCGTACAGGACCTGCAACATGCGGTCGTGCATTATCCTGCTGAAATGTAGAGTTTCGCAGGGATCGAATGAAGGGTAGAGCCACGGGTCGTAACACATCTGAAATGTAACGTCCACTGTTCAAAGTGCCGTCAGTGTGAACAAGAGGTGAGCGAGACGTGTAACCAATGGCACCCCGTACCATCACGCCGGGTGATACGCCAGTATGGCGATGACGAATACACGCTTCCAATGTGCGTTCACCGCGATGTCGCCAAACACGGATGCGACCATCATGATGCTGCAAACAGAATCTGGATTCATCCCAACAAATGACGTTTTGCTATTCGTGCACCCAGGTTCGTCGCTGAGTACACCATCGCAGGCGCTCCTGTCTGTGATGCAGCGTCAAGGGTAACCGCAGCCATGGTCTCCGAGCTGATAGTCCATGCTGCTGCAAACGTCGAACTGTTCCTGCAGATGGTTGTTGTCTTGTAAACGTCCCCATCTGTTGACGCAGGGATCGAGGTGTGGCTGCACGATCCGTTACAGCCGTGCGGATAAGATGCCTGTCATCTCGACTGCTAGTGATAGGAGGCCGTTGGGATCCAGCACGGCGTTCCGTATTACCCTCCTGAACCCACCCATTCCGTATTCTGCTAACAGTCATTGGATATCGACCAACGCGAGCAGCAATGTCGCGATACGATAAACCGCAATCGCGATACGCTACAATCCGACCTTTATCAAAGTCGGAAACGTGATGGTACGCATTTCTCCTCCTTGCACGTTGCATCACAACAACGTTTCATCCTCATGTCAGCACGTTGTAGGTGTCGCCACCGGCACAAACTATGTGTGAATGCTCTGAAAAGTTAATCATTTGCATATCACAGCATCTTCTTCCTGTCTGTTAAATTTCGCGTCTGTAGTACGTCATCGTCACGGTGTAGCAATTTTAATGGCGAATACTGTACATACATGGTGACAATTATTGAAGTGTATGGAAAAAATGCACATTAGTTAGAAACGAACGGCGTCCACACAGTTCTTTCAACATGTAAACGTCACTACACATTCGCCTTCAGGCTGTGACTTGTTCGATGTGCGTGCCATCATTGGCGATGATGTGGCGCAGACGCATAGTGAAATTCTGCATGACCCGCGAAATGTCGGACCATCGATGCTGTCAATGACTTCCTGAATGACTATTTTCTGTTCAGCAATAGTTCTGGGGTTATTGCTGTACGCTTTGTCTTTAATGTAGCCCCACAAAAAAAAGGGAGTCGTATGTGTTCAGATCCCAAGAATATGGCGGATCGAGGCCCAAGCCAGTGGCTTCTGGTACCGCAGAACCAGAATGCGGTCCACAAAGTGCTTCTCCAGGACATCAAACACTCTCCTGCTTCAGTGGGGTCGAGCTCCGTCTTGCGTGAACCACATCGTGTCGAAATGAGGGTCACTTTGGATAATGAGTTTGAAATCATCTTGCAAAACCTTCACATACCATCCGGTAGTCACAGTGCCATCAAGGATTATCGCAGAGATTATTGCGTGACTGGACATTGCACACTACACAGTCCCCTGTTGAGAATGAAGAGACTTCTCGATCGCGAAATTCGGATTCTCAGTTCCCCGAATGCGCCAGTTTTGCCTATTGACCGAACCCCGTAGAAATGAAAGCGGCCGACAACAATAAGGCGCGTGCGCATACTAATTGAAGGTCCTAACGCGAACCGTTCAGAAGTTATGACGATTTTATTTCATTTCGTTCAATAATTATCTCCCTGTGTACTAAGACACGTACTCACACTCAGGGATTCGGATGAAGCGGAGGAGGGGGAGTTGGGCAGGTAGCTGTCATTTTCTCCTCTCGGTAGCGGAAGCCATATGGTCAATAAAATGCCAGACAGTTCTCGCGCACAGGGTTCGTTCTGGCACTGCATAAATACACTGACAGATGAAAGGTAGACATTAATATGGGGTGTGTCCTTGCTAACGCAGTTATCACGGCTTGAATTCTGTTGGGGACACTTTCAGTGAAGTGTCTGAATGTCTGTTGCGGAACAGCAGCCTATTTTTGTCTAAGTACCGAAGGTAGGGGAGATGGTGACGTTGGACGCTCGTGTTTGGATCGAAATCGACGTTCTAAGATGTTCCATTGGGATCCAGTCTTGACCCTGGGCAGGGCAGTCCAGCAATGTTATTGTCCACAGATTGTTGCTTCGCAGTTGCTGCTTTATGAGAGGGTGTATTGTCAGGCTCATAGAACCATCGTCCCCGAGCTGATCCTCTTCTGAACTCAATACACATTGCTGTAGAATGTGTTAATACCTATCAAGCGAGAAAGGGAACACACTGTGACCACGTAAAACAGCTCCATATCATAACATCACCTCCTCCGTACTTCGCTGTGGCCACTACACATGATGACAGGCAGCGTTCTCCATACATTCAGTATAACGTGATTCATGACTATAAATCACTCGTTTCCAGTCATCCACTGCCCAGTGGCACGGCTCCTCACACCACCTCTAACATTGCTTTATTATAGAAATGTGGAAGAGAAGCTGCTCGGACATTGTACCTCATCCTTTCTTTCTTACGCCCAGTCATTCTGTTAGCTGGACTGGTAGCACTTTAGAACTCGCGGCTTATTTCTTCTGCTGGTTTTATACGATTTTTAACAACCACTCTCTGCAACGTTCGATGGTCCCTGTCCGTCAGCATATGAGGTGTAAGTGGGCTGCTTCTGTGTTGGCAGCGCTGTTAGCGCTCTGCATTGGAACTCTGACTGCGCTTTCTTTGTAAGAGACTCTGTAGCTGGTTGGACTCGTTGTTGGAAGTTAATCACCAGTAGTGTTTGCCAGTTGGAAGTTAGTCGCCAGCAGTGCTGGAAGTACTGTTGGGCAGTTGGAGGTGAACAGCCAGCAATGATGCATGTTAAATGTGAGAAGTTACCATTGATGGAGGGTAGAGGTCTGAAGTGTTAGCATAGGTTAACGATGTGGAAGTATCCGACTTGGAGATTGAAAATTATTCATGATTATATACACTACTGACCATTAAAATTGCTACACCAAGAAGAAATGGAAATGCTAAACGGGTAGTCATTGGACAGATATATTATACTAGAACTAACATGTGATTACATTTTCGCGCAATTTGGGTGCATAGATCCTGAGAAATCAGTGCCCAGAACAACCACGTCTGGCCGTAATAGCGGCCTTGATACGCCTGGCCATTGAGTCAAACAGAGCTTGGGTGAAGTGTAAAGGTAGAGCTGGCCATGCAGCTTCAGTACAATACCACATTTCATCAAGAGTAGTGGTTCAAATGGCTCTGAGCACTATGGGACTTAACATCTGTGGTCATCAGTCCCCTAGAACTTAGAATTACTTAATCCTAACTAACCTAAGGACATCACACAACACCCAGTCATCACGAGGCAGAGAAAATCCCTGACCCCGCCGGGAATCGAACCCGGGAATCCGGGCGTGGGAAGCGAGAACGCTACCGCACTACCACGAGCTACGGACTCAGTTGCATTCAGTTTCACTCAGCAGTTTAAGTAAAATATTTTAATAAAGAAGTTTCAGAGGTTTGCCTGGGTTTGGTTTTGGGTTTGGTTTAGCTATCGTTTTTCCTTCGTGTTTCCATTTCACAGTCACGTCACCTACAGTCGACTTAGGCAGCTTTAGCAGGTTTGAAATGTGCCTGACGGATTAGTGACTCAGGTGACATCCAGTGATTAGCCCAAGTTCAAAGTCGCTGAGGCGACCTGACCGAGCCAATCTGCTATTACTGCTTCTCTATTGACAACACAGTAGTCTCCCCGCCTCCATTTATACTGGCGGGTGAGCCTCTCGTGACCCAGTGGTCGTGCGACAGGAGAAGAGACGCGAAAAACATTTTGGTAAGTTCAGTAGCTGCGTTTGTCCCCGATATACGAAGCTATAGCGCTCGTACAAGGACTAGTTTCCATTACAGCTCTGCTGCTGAGCTGTATTTTTGAAAGCAGTTTTGTCAGTGGTTTGATTCGGATCGGCCAGCCGCTTTGCGAAGGCCACGACGTTGGGACCATAGAATTACGTCAAAGTTTGTACTCCTTTCGTTAGTCATTAAAACAAAATAATGTGCAAGTTGTAAGGTGAACTGCTCTGGCAATTCCTAGAAAATCGCAAGAGAAGTTTCAAGCGCCTATTATGTGGTTATGTATCTTTGCGTAGGTGCTGGACGTTGGAGTTCATTGTAGTCAAGGGGTTAGCGTTCGAGCTTCGTAAGACGAACGTGTATGAGGCGACGTTTCGACTACCGCTCAAGCATAGCTTTTAATCTATATTTTTTTCATCACGGGTCATATTGTTTAATTTATATGACTTCACTGGTCATATTAATTTATATCACGTTTGAAAGGTAATATAAGTAAAAAAAACACATGTATTTGTATGAATTTTTAGTAAATTTCATATTGATTGACTACTTACTACTTTAATTAAATTTAATAATTACAACAATTATAACTGTCGAAAATTAAACGAAGAAATGTATAGAGTTTTCCTGAAAATATGTGCATGTCGTGATTTGCGAAATGCCGTATACATGTAATGTCGTAAGGTACCCGGAACTACTTTGCACCTCGACGCTTCGAGCTGCAGACACAGATGCAGGGCACATTTGGCAGCTAACCTGCTTAGCGGTGAGACGTTGCAACAACCCATAGTGTAGGTGCAAACTTTTTGAATATTTATATTTTTTGTACTATAAAAATGGGGGTGACTGCCTGTTCTTGGTCTACTGCAGGTAATGAATGTCATGACGATTTCGACGCACGGGGTAGCCGTGCGATCTAGGTGGTCTTGTCGAGGTTCGCGCAGCTCCCCCCGTCGGAGATTCGAGTGCTCCCTCAAGCATGAGTGTGTGTGTTGTCCATAGCGTAACTTAGTCTGAGTTAAATTACGTAGTGCCTAAGCCTAGGGACCGATGACCTCAGCAGTTTGGTCCCATAGTCCTTACTACCACAAATTTCCAAATTTTCATGACGATTCAAACCGTCGCCTTGTCCACGACCCTCTTGCAAAACGCGAACGCTAACCACTTGACCACACTGGCTTCTTAATGCCGGTATCTTCGAACAGACACATCAGTTACGCAATAGACGCGTAAAAGTTCTCTTGTGATTTTCTCGCAGTTGCCAGAGTAGTGCAGCTTTACTACTTTGCACAATATGTTGTTTTAATGACCTACTGAAAGTGTATAAAGTTTGACGTAAATCTGTGGTCCCAAAGTCGCGGCCTCCCCTTGCCAGTGTAACGTTTACATCCCACGTCCTCAGGTATTTGTTATACTAGTATGTATCGTAATTCCTACCGTCTTCTATAGTTTTTGCCGTCTGTTAGTATCTCTGGTATCATGAAAGCTGTTCCCTGACGCATATCCTATGACTCTATCCCTTCTTCTAACCAGTGTTTTCCACATAGTCCTTCTTTCGCTTATTCCACGAGGAGTGTTACTATTTCTGTTTTTTCATTTCACTGAAGTCTGACTACCTTTCTACAACCCCCATCCGAACCGATCCGATTCTCTTCTTTTCCGGTTTTCTCTTACTGCTAGTTAATTCCCCGCGTTAAAGCTCTTCCTTGTGTGTCTACCGATTTCTCTTTTCATGCCTTTGAAGCATTAGAAGATTACCGAGTAGCGTTAAGTTTAATATATTGATAGTTTAAGAATGTTGTTGTGTAACTGTCTTGTAATGGTGAAGTCGTCGTTGATTCGAATGTCGCGAGTAATAACTTTTATACAGATACAGATTCGAGAAAATAAAACAGCCTCCGAAATTATTTTATGCACCTTCAGATAAGCAGTCCAAATTAGGTCATCCATTTCCGGTGTGGACAAACTGAGCTGGGTCACCTATCTTAAAGCGCATTAAACGCTCGTACTTTCCGGGCCTGTATTATTTTGCCCAGCCTGTACTTACAATTCATATCTATAAAGAAATGAAAATGTTGAATGACAATTATTGAATCATACGCTTTTGATATGGTACCATTTTTTTAATCGCGTGAAGGTGAAGTTTTTAGTAAGAAATTAAAATTTGATACAGAAAAGGCAAACACGTCAAATAGAAAATAAATTTTTTGATTTGTACAGATTGAATATTATTTATGATGTATACAGTTTTTATATGTATGAAGATAGTAACTGTTCTCGAAAGGACAGATACCATTCATGACCGTGCAGCTTCTCTGTCGGAAGCTGAGGGTTTTAGTTAATTATCATTTATTCTAGAGAAGCTGCACGGTCATCAGTTACTATCTTAATACATAAGTGATAAGTCCCTGCAGTCGCGCTATTCATCTGTGTCCTCGGTGGCTCAGATGTGTTGGTCAGAGAGGCGCTAGCCCTCTGTAAAAAAAAAAAAAAAAAAAAAAAAACTGACTCAAGGAAACTACGGTCAACTTGAACGGATGTCCTGTGACGTCCGCCCAGACCAAACGCAACGAACAATACTGAAAAAAAAGATGGACAGAGCGTCTGCCATATAAGCAGGAGATCCCAGGTCCGAATCCCGGTCGGGGCACACATTTTCAGCTGTCCCCATCGAGGTATATCAACAACACCTGTCGGCAGCTGAGGGTTTCAATTAATTATCATTTATACAGTTTTTCTCATTTAACAATGAGGCATTTAGTATGTCTGTATCAAGTTTTAATGTATCTTCATACAACCAAAGACTTAAAATGAAAAGAGCTATTAATAAAAAATTGTTATTCAATATTTGTTAATTAACACTTTCGTTTTATGATAAATGTAGCATTTAAATAAAAATTTAAAAAAGAAGGATGTTGGATCTGTCGAGATTCGAACAGTGGTGGTGTGGTGGTGTGTTGGGGCTTATGGGCTCTCAACATCGAGGTCATCAGCGCCCTGACACACATTAAAAGGAACGAATGCGGACAGACCTAACAAAACTAAGGCACACACTCAAAGAAAGCAGGAAAAGAAGGAAAATGCTACATAAGAAAGTAAAACCTAAGGAAAGGGGAAACATAGCAACAAGAATGTCACAGGAAATTGTTACTGGCTGGCCACTTAATAAAATATGGGCGAGCTTGTCACACAGTGAGCAAATTAAAATCCTCTCCCTAAAATCTTTGTAAAAACATTTTACAGGGCACAGAACTTTAAAACTTTAACCACATTCGTCCGAGTGTTGCCTAAAAGAGACGGCAGGTCCGCTGGCAAGTCAGCCGTGGCCCGCTGGTCAGAAAATAAAGCGCAATCCAATAAAACGTGGCGCACAGTGACCTGGACGCCGCAAGCACCACACATTGGAGGGTCCTCTCGGCGGAGCAGGAAGCCATGCGTCATAGGGCTATTCGAAGCCGAGTGAGGAGAATCTCGTCCCGTCGATGGGGCTGAAAGGAAGTACACCACACACGCGTTGTGGGCTTGACTATACGGAGCTTATTGTCAGTCACTTCCAGCCACTCACTCTCCCATCGACGCATGACCCGTGAGCTCAACAGCGAGGTGAGTGCGTGCAAGGGGATAGCACACTGAGATACTTGTGGGGCGAGACACGCCTCCTTGGCTGCGAGATCTGCCCTTTCATTCCCAGCAATGCCGACATGCCCCGGAACCCAGCAGAAAGCTACAACCTTCCCCAGTCGCTGTAGTCGGAGGAGGGCATCCTGGATGGTCTGGACGATTTTGTCTGCCGGATACAAACGTTGCAATGAGTAAAAGGGCACTGAGTGAAGCGACCTCACGAATACAAGACTTGTTTCCTTCGCAGTCAGCTGCCAACGGCAATAGTGAAGTGATAGAAAGTTTTTGTGCTTGACGGCGCTCGTAAATCCAGTTATTTTCGAAGGAGGTTTTTACGAGGTTTTCTCTTTTCTTTTTTATTACTGTCCGTTCCGTAGCTGTGTGTGCGTTAGTTTCGAGGCCACAAAGGAGACTTCCTCACGAGATCGAAGCTCTCCAGGGCGCGGACGTAACTCTGTGCGGCGCGAGGCGCCCCGGCGTGGTCGATAGCGGGTGTGGACTGCTCGCCCGCTAGTGGGACAGCTCGCCCCGTGTGAAGCGCCGCGCTTCGTCTGCACGTGTCCGAAACACTGGACGTCAAAAACAGGGCCGCACTGCGCACATTATTGCCGCTAGTACATGACTACTTGGGCAACACAAAATATGCAGCTTGTGCAGGAAAACACGCTTCACTTCCGAGTTTATAACGCGGCCGCCGGGTTTTGCTGTCACAAACTACTTTATATTCTGGGCATCAGCAGCTGCTGAAAGGCATGATGTTGCGCAAAATTACGGTAACAGCTGGTAAAATTGTTGTTTATTGAAACACAACTTGGTTTTCGGTACTCACCAGAGAAGACTACACTCCTGGAAATTGAAATAAGAACACCGTGAATTCATTGTCCCACGAAGGGGAAACTTTATTGACACATTCCTAGGGTCAGATACATCACATGATCACACTGACAGAACCACAGGCACATAGACACAGGCAACAGAGCATGCACAATGTCGGCACTAGTACAGTGTATATCCACCTTTCGCAGCAATGCAGGCTGCTATTCTCCCATGGAGACGATCGTAGAGATGCTGGATGTAGTCCTGTGGAACGGCTTGCCATGCCATTTCCACCTGGCGCCTCAGTTGGACCAGCGTTCGTGCTGGACGTGCAGACCGCGTGAGACGACGCTTCATCCAGTCCCAAACATGCTCAATGGGGGACAGATCCGGAGATCTTGCTGGCCAGGGTAGTTGACTTACACCTTCTAGAGCACGTTGGGTGGCACGGGATACATGCGGACGTGCATTGTCCTGTTGGAACAGCAAGTTCCCTTGCCGGTCTAGGAATGGTAGAACGATGGGTTCGATGACGGTTTGGATGTACCGTGCACTATTCAGTGTCCCCTCGACGATCACCAGTGGTGTACGGCCAGTGTAGGAGATCGCTCCCCACACCATGATGCCGGGTGTTGGCCCTGTGTGCCTCGGCCGTATGCAGTCCTGATTGTGGCGCTCACCTGCACGGCGCCAAACACGCATACGACCATCATTGGCACCAAGGCAGAAGCGACTCTCATCGCTGAAGACGACACGTCTCCAGTCGTCCCTCCATTCACGCCTGTCGCGACACCACTGGAGGCGGGCTGCACGATGTTGGGGCGTGAGCGGAAGACGGCCTAACGGTGTGCGGGACCGTAGCCCAGCTTCATGGAGACGGTTGCGAATGGTCCTCGCCGATACCCCAGGAGCAACAGTGTCCCTAATTTGCTGGGAAGTGGCGGTGCGGTCCCCTACGGCACTGCGTAGGATCCTACGGTCTTGGCGTGCATCCGTGCGTCGCTGCGGTCCGGTCCCAGGTCGACGGGCACGTGCACCTTCCGCCGACTACTGGCGACAACATCGATGTACTGTGGAGACCTCACGCCCCACGTGTTGAGCAATTCGGCGGTACGTCCACCCGGCCTCCCGCATGCCCACTATACGCCCTCGCTCAAAGTCCGTCAACTGCACATACGGTTCACGTCCACGCTGTCGCGGCATGCTACCAGTGTTAAAGACTGCGATGGAGCTCCGTATGCCACGGCAAACTGGCTGACACTGACGGCGGCGGTGCACAAATGCTGCGCAGCTAGCGCCATTCGACGGCCAACACCGCGGTTCCTGGTGTGTCCGCTGTGCCGTGCGTGTGATCATTGCTTGTACATCCCTCTCGCAGTGTCCGGAGCAAGTATGGTGGATCTGACACACCGGTGTCAATGTGTTCTTTTTTTCCATATCCAGGTGTGTATATGTACCAGATTTAACCGTGTTCGTCGAAGCTTTAACTAACCAGTGCTCGGAATGGGGGCAATATTTCATGTATTCAAGAAACAGTGCGCCATTTGGGTTTATTATTTGACTCATAATTAACTTGGCTCCCACACCTGAACGACCTACGAACAAAGGGCTTTCAGTCGTTGACTATTTTGAGCCTTAGTGGGAAAACATGGGGAGCTGACAGGTCCCGCCTCCTGCAGTTCTATGGGGCTTTTGTTCGATCGCATTTAGATTATGGCAGAGTGGTCCGTGGATCAGCCCGATTTCCTGCCTCAGGATGTTGGACGCTGTCCACCATGAGGGCATTCGGATATCAACTGGAACCTTTCGGACCGGCCCAGTTCAGAGTCTGTGTGCGGAGGCTGATGAACCACCACTCTGGATTCGGCGACATATGCTTTTAGCTCGACAGACACTGGAAAACGTCACCTCAGTCATTGGCATTTAGTGCAGTGGACCAACCCACGTTTGAACGGCTGATCAGGAATCGCCCCCTTCGACCAAGCCATTTAGGATACGTGCACATAGTTACTTAAAAATAAACAATATTTACAGCAAAATTGATATTGTCAGGGTGTAATTCAGGTTTTATTCGGAAATTCTTGATTTGTTACGTGAAACAGAGAGATTTTATAGTAAAAATAAAAACAAACCGATACTTTTTAATCAAACAGCTCTACAAAACGCAATTTCCACAAAAAAAGTAAAATTAAAAAAAAGAAACCCAAAACAAAACACATCAAACATCGCTCCAGTTCTTCGTCGAGCTTATGTAACACATGTATCTCTTTTTATTCATAAACCACTTTCGCACTTGTCAATAAGATCAGAATTTTTTTTCCTTTGATCATGATGAAAAGTGTTGGGATTGAGTACAAAGTAACAACAGTAATTATATAGATGTTTTTTATGTTTGTGCATGTAAACTGTTGTCACATCAGAACTATTCGCTTTGTTTACGTAAAAGCGCAGAAGTTATACAATCAACTGATTTTTGTTACGGTGCTTATAAAATCCAGTTTGTTTTTTAAGGATATAAAATACACAATGGAGTAACACTCAACGGTCTTGCCGTTCTAATTATTTGCAAAACAGGCAAACAAAGAGAAGTAATCGGCTCCCAATTACTCTCACACACATTCATTTATGTTTCTTTCCATACCAATGCTACCAATACTATCGATAATCCCACCACTACTTCAGTTATGTAATGTACCAAAACTGCCGGCCGAAGTGGCCCTGCGGTTAATGGCGCTGCAGTCTGGAACCGCAAGACGGCTACGGTCGCAGGTTCGAATCCTGCCTCGGGCATGGATGTTTGTGATGTCCTTAGGTTAGTTCGGTTTCACTAGTTCTAAGTTCTAGGGGACTAATGACCTCAGTAGTTGAGTCCCATAGTGCTCAGAGCCATTTGAACCATTTTTTTTTTGTACCAAAACTACCGAACCATAGTTTTGGTAGAGCACAACTCAAAGTAAGAACTATCGGCATTGCATTCAAGCAACAAATAACATAGGCACGGAAAAGCACACACACACACACACACACACACACACACACACACACACACACACACACACACACAGAGAGAGAGAGAGAGAGAGAGAGAGAGAGAGAGAGAGAGAGAGAGAGAGAGAGAGAGAGGGGGGCGGGGGGACTGCGTGCTCTTGCTCATTACGTTATTCATTACAATTTTTGAAAACAAAACAAAATACTATCGAAATTACTCAGCAGTTAGTACAATGTTGTGAAATGACTGTGATCATTTTCCGACACATAATGCTTCTAAACTTTGCCTCTTTTTGCAGGTAAATGTTTTACTTATGTCTACCAAGCATGTTTAGCCTATTCGGGCAAGGCATTATCACGGTCTACAGTATAAAGAAAATTATTTAATTATACATTTATTTACACGATATACAGGGTGTTACAAAAAGGTACGGCCAAACACTCAGGAAACATTCCTCACACACAAATAAAGAAAAGATGTTATATGGACATGTGTCCGGAAACGCTTGATTTCCATGTTAGAGCTCTTTTTAGTTTCGTCGTTATGCA
Source organism: Schistocerca piceifrons (assembly GCF_021461385.2). Classification (NCBI taxonomy): domain Eukaryota; kingdom Metazoa; phylum Arthropoda; class Insecta; order Orthoptera; family Acrididae; genus Schistocerca; species Schistocerca piceifrons. The sequence continues at coordinate 1,035,476,750 of NC_060139.1, forward strand.
CTGTGCTTCCTCGGTTCACCGCCAGTTGGCCCAATTGAAGGAAGGTAATGTTGACTTCGGTGCTTGTGTTGACATGCTACTCATTGCTCTACAGTACTAGCATCAAGGTTGGGGCAGGCATTGTTGGTGACGTTTTGATTGGACCCCATGTTCTTCCACCTACGCTCAGTGGAGCACGTCATCATGATTTCATACGAGATACTCTACCTGTGCTGCTAGAACATGTACCTTTACAAGTACGACACAACATGTGGTTCATGCACGATGGAGCTCCTGCACATTTCAGTCGAAGTGTTCGTACGCGTCTCAATAACAGATTTGGTGACCGGTGGATTGGTAGAGGCGGACCAATTCCATGGCCTCCACGCTCTCCTGACCTCAACCCTCTTGACTTTCATTTATGGGGGCATTTGAAAGCTCTTGTCTACGCAACCCCGGTACCAAACGTAGAGACTCTTCGTGCTCGTATTGTGGACGGCTGTGATACAATACGCCATTCTCCAGGGCTGCATCAGCGCATCAGGGATCCCATGCGACGGTGGGTGGATGCATGTATCCTCGCTAACGGAGGACATTTTGAACATTTCCTGTAACAAAGTGTTTGAAGTCACGCTGGTACGTTCTGTTGCTGTGTGTTTCCATTCCATGATTAATGTGATTTGGAGAGAAGTAATAAAATGAGCTCTAACATGGAAAGTAAGCGTTTTCGGACACATGTCCACATAACATATTTTATTTCTTTGTGTGTGAAGAATGTTTCCTGAAAGGTTGGCCGTACCTTACTGTAACACCCTGTATGTAGTGATTCTTGGTATCCGACTTAAAGTAAGTGTTTATAAATACATGTTTGCGTTTTTTCAGACTTAACGTTCATTTCTGTGTCCTTTTCAGGTATTCATGAGTTCTTCTGTAGGTACCAAATGCTCATTGAATATGTTTACAATTGATATGTCATATTTAAACATTTCACTGCACATAACGTACACTGTAGCTACCATACTATTTCATGAAACGAAAATATGTTCTTTGAAATGAATTTTAGTACCATACAGCATTAATGAACTTTGACTGACGCTACTGTATCACTTTATGTCAGTGCAGCTGTTAATTTATTCAGCCATTGTTTCAATATTACACGACATATATAGTTTTACAATCATGCTTAAAACAGTCATGAAACCTCTCAAATCATTCACAGCAATATCGTTCAATATTAGAACTGTTCAAGAAATGCTGAGCCCTGTACTTTGCAAAGTTTGATACGAATATCTGTGTTGTTACGTACGCATTGTCGAAATACATATAGTAATTGTAGTGGCGAACTTGCATTTTCGTCTCTCTGTCTCTGTGCCTCCAGCGAAATTTTGTGGCTCATAGTCCACAGCATTAAGGGCTTCTTTCATCCTCCCAGCACACCACTACTTCACCCGCATCGAGTCACCGTGCCACATTTCTTCTGCTGGCCACCACCATTATACACCACTATTCGCAGACACTGTTTGCTACGGACTGACTGAATATCCCCTCGCTCAACAAGTCATGTCTTTGTCGTACTTGCGGCTCTCTCTCCAGAGTTTACAAAATGATTACAAATAAATATTTTCTTTCATACTATACATCCTACTATTTGCTTATCAGTTAAATCTTTAACAAAATAATCGAAAGTGTATCGACCGGCCGCAGTGACCGAGCGGTTCTAGGCGCTTCAGTCCGGAACCGCGCTGCTGCTGCTACCGCGGTCGCAGGTTCGAATCCTGCCTCGGGCATGGATGTGTGTGATGTCCTTAGGTTAGTTAGATTTTTGTAGTTCTATGTCTAGGGGCTGATGACCTCAGATGTTAAGTCCCATAGTGCTCAGAGCCATTTGAACCATTTGAAAGTGTATCATCGACGAGAGAAAAAAATTAAATTACAGATTTCCACAGACAATACAAAAATTTTCACGCGCCACAAGCAGACAGCACTGCGTGTCACTTCTATAATACATTGGCCCATATACTGAAATGTTTCAAAATAAATTCTATCATTAATCGAGAAAGGAGAAAAAGATAAAGCCACTGTGTGTCACTGCCCCGAATTTACTGTGTCAGTACAGGTTACTACTCCCAGAAGCCACAGAGAGAATTAGACAGCTATTTACCATAAATGATGTTGTCTTTCGTTTAGTGCTCAGTAGTAGCACTATACAGGGTGATTCAAAAAGAATACCACAACTTTAAAAGTGTGTATTTAATGAAAGAAACATAATATAACCTTCTGTTATACATCATTACAAAGAGTATTTAAAAAGGTTTTTTTTTCACTCAAAAACAAGTTCAGAGATGTTCAATATGGCCCCCTCTAGACACTCGAGCAATATCAACCCGATACTCCAACTCGTTCCACACTCTCTGTAGCATATCAGGCGTAACAGTTTGGATAGCTGCTGTTATTTCTCGTTTCAAATCATCAATGGTGGCTGGGAGAGGTGGCCGAAACACCATATCCTTAACATACTCCCATAAGAAAAAATCGCAGGGGTAAGATCAGGGCTTCTTGGAGGCCAGTGATGAAGTGCTCCGTCACGGGCTGCCTGGCGGCCGATCCATCGCCTCGGGTAGTTGACGTTCAGGTAGTTACGGACAGATGAGTGCCAATGTGGTGGCGCTCCATCCTGCTGAAATATGAATTGTTGTGCTTCTTGTTCGAGCTCAGGGAACAGCCAATTTTCTAACATCTCCAGATACTGTAGTCCAGTTACAGTAGCACCTTCGAAGAAAAAGGGACCAAAAACTTTATTGGCTGAAATGGCACAGAAAACGTTCACCTTAGGCGAGTCACGTTCGTACTGAGTTGTTTCCCGCGGATTCTCAGTGCCCGCTGAACAACTGTCGTCGATTCACTTCTGCCGTACTCAATAACACAAAAAGCTTTCTGTTGAGCGGTCGCCATCTTAGCATCAACTGACGCTGACGCCTAGTCAACAGCGCCTCAAGCGAACAAATGTACAACTAAATGAAACTTTATAGCTCCCTTAATTCGCCGACAGATAGTGCTTAGCTCTGCCTTTTGTCGTTGCAGAGTTTTAAATTCCTAAAGTTGTGGTATTCTTTTTGAATCACCCTGTATTTTACACTTGTGTAAGTGATGTGGGCTCACTGTATTTTCATTGTCCACAGGTAAGCATGGCGACGTCGGAGAGGCCCACCAGCTGAATCTTGGCACCTCTCTCACACACGAACTGTACTAGACTGCAGGGGTAATGTATGAAGTGTAATCTTCGTCTGTGTTTTTTGCTAAGTGTCCTTTGCCTCAAGTAGTGAAATAAATTTGTAACTGTCTTTTTTAAATTTTCTACATGCACAAACTGTCATTCGACCAGGTATATTATCTATGTGCGATGTAGTAAGTAATGTACAGCAAAGCCAACCTTGGCTCTGTAACTTACTGTTAGCAGTGTTTGTAAGATAAAAATTTTCTGGCCGTGGCCGCCGGAGAGCAGTGGTTGCTATTGTGACCACCAGGGCCGGTTTTTCCGTTTCTGTTGATGGGGACTGTTCTCCAACGTGGAGATAATGGCCGGTCTTCCTTTAATCCGGCCTAAACCGACGCATCTGTTTTCAGAAGCGAGTGATTTGCACAGGATTGCTGGTGTTTCATAATACCCTTTGGGAAAGAATCTTCTGGAAGACTTCAGACAGTGCCATCTCATAGCAATTACTTTGAGTATTACCAGGAAATAGCAAATTGAAGTGCGTACCTCCTATCCTGGAGGCAGACTGGCCGAAAGACGCCGTTTTGGAGCTCACGAAATGGCAATTCAGCCGGCGCCCTGACTGAGTACAGGATGTTTCACAATAGTTGGAAGGTTTCATATTTGAGTAACACACAAACCAGTCGCAAAACGGAGTTGAACATTTTACGCAAAGTACATTATTCATTCAAGTGTACGTATGAAATACTACCTGACGAAAGTCGACCATTCGCAGCTACACAATACTCGAGGTGTTCCACACATGTTTCGTAACTGCTGCGGGATTCTGGAAATGTCATTGCGAGTTCGGGCTTTTAACTGTTACAAGCTTCTTGGCCGGTCGTTTGAGCACGGTTTCGTAACGAACGGGGAGGGCTTACCTGTAAACTGCTACGCACACGTTCGATGTTCTCGGGAGTTCCGACAGTTTTCCGAGGGCCGGCTCACTTTCGATTCGGTCCACTGGCAGTCGCACGGAAGTTTCTTACGCAGTTCAGTATTGTTCCACGAGCAAGAATTGAATATCACAGCTGAATCTTGAAATGCTTACGAAATGTACGTTGCACGCGCACGGCAGATTCATTCAGCGAAAACAGCACTTCATCGCGTACGGACCGTGTTGCTTCGACCGGTACATCATGATTACTGACCTGTATTTGGAATGAATCTTGAGACTAGCACTAGTAGTAGCCGGCGCCACCGTCGAGGTATTTTATTTTTATCCAAACTTGAAATCGTCAAAACGCTGTTAAAGACCCGGTAGGAAAGGGGTTCGTGGACTTTGTGGGTCGGAGCTGAGGGTTTAAAAGTGTTGCGTTTATGGAGTCCGGAGCGTGCGATCTTTAATGATTAGTAAAGCTATTCCTCTGTTAAAGAAAAAGAAAAAAAACTGGTAAGTGCTGTTCCTGTGCGTGGATGTGAATGGCTCAGCTGTTTCCCGGTTTTTGTGAGAAAGTGAGCGACGTAATGAGTGAGCGTTAGGTGGGTGGACAGAGGTCTAACGTCAGAGCATGGACACATCGGCTAGTTGGGGGCACGGTATGATAACACCGAGTCGGACTTGGCGAGGTCGTATAGAAGACAGTAAATTCCATTTGTGCGAGCAGAAACTTGTGGTGCTTCTTTGTGTGTTTGTCCTTTTTAAACTTCGAACTGTTGTCCTGGTTTGTTTACGGAGGAGATGCTAGGAACCTGTTGAAGACAGTGTAGTGATTGTTTTTGGTGCTCGTTTTCCAATCCAAAGGTTGGAAACGTCTTCTGACAGCAGGAGTAGTGACAATTTTAACCTTATCTCGCGTGTCAAAGCCATGCTGGCTACCTTCATTTAGTATATATAAAGCAATTCATAGAGTAATTGAAGTTCGCCAACAATCGTTTCGCTAAGAGAGCGTGGTCTCTACCCGAGCGCACAATTGAAACTTCTCAAGACCGCTGTAGAAGCTCCAGATGAGAAGAAACGTTTTATGTTCACAGACAGTGTGAGATGTACTCGTTCTGCGAGTAGGTCTTACCAGCCTTATTAGTACCGTACATGAAGCGCCTTAATGCTAACCCTTGCAACCGATTTCGAAACTTGTTTTTATACCGGGGGCATAATAAATCTATTTAATTTTATCCATTGTTGACACTGTCACTGTATTACTTTCGCAAAAGAGGAAACAAACCACCTACAGGCACTAATCGTGATATTAACACGTTTTATTAGGTCGCTTTCTTATCTGTGTGTTCAGATGATTTTTTGCATGTGATTTTAAACTAACTTCCCAATGGGACGCTGACTGGAAATTTTAAACATAGCTCACAACTGGATGACAATACAAGGTTAACTCGCTTTCTTGTCTGCCTGTTTGCTTGGGGTAGGGGTCGGTTGAAAAATTTTAGTATCACCTGACATCTCGGCTGCCCTGCAGGACCAACAAATTGTGTGGGTAGTATTGGAATGCCTTGCGTCTTGCAGGTGGTATGAGAGTGGACAGGCACGACTGAGCAGAGAGAGAGGAGGGGGGGGGGGGGGAGAAGATGGTTGCAGATGTACACATGCATGAGTGAAACCACTCGTAAAAAGCTAGCATATATACATAGGTAATTATTTAAATAAAAATTTAATGTTATCAAAATGGTTAAAGTCCACTAAGAAATTTCACACTCACACTCATGAGACTAAAGAACAGAAAATAAATCATTAAATGAAAATAAATTATTAATATAACACATTTCGAAATCGGACTAAAAAGTATAAAAGAATTTCTACTAGTCCCATACAGATTACTAATTTGTTCTTGTGAATTTTTAATTGCTATGAAAATACTCGTAAGATCTAGAATGAGAAACGTGGAGTGCATTCAGAAGATAATACGTAGCAGGTGAACTATTCTTGCATTGGCTGCGTATCGCATGTGCCCCACGTTTTTCGTTCTTAATCTCACAAGTACTGTCATAACAGTTAAAAATTTACAAGTAAAAATTTTCAAGACCACCTAGCTGGCGTTAGGAATCTATTTTATACTTTTTAATTTAATTTAAAAAGATTCTCTTATATTAATCATATTTTTATTTAAATAATTACTTATTTAATTGAGGCTGACCTTAAAGGGCTTGGATGTCAGTTTATATCAAAAATGGCGCTGAGCACTATGGGACTTAACATCTGAGGCCATCAGTCCCCTAGAACTTATATCTGAGGTCATCAGTCCCCTAGAACTTAGAACTACTTAAACCTAACTAACCTAAGGACATTACACACATCCATGCCCTAGGCAGGATTCGAACCTGCGACCGTATCAGTTTATATCATTTTTGAAAACAGGTTACCACTAGGTCTGTTAAACACACACATGTGTGTTACAGTGTTATGTACTGCAGCCATAGTTTTACAAAAGTAAGACAAAAAATAGAATTTCTTCGTGTTTCCATATGTGTAAACATATGTTTAATATTTTTACGTATTTGCATGCATACAAACATTTTTAAATATATATCATGCTTACAGCTGGTGAATTATGGCTTCTTTAGGAAACAATAAGCTTTAGGAATGTTGCTGTTAAACTTGGCTTCTTTGTTTAACGCGTTTACAGAATTTTTCCTGTGTAGAACAGGTTTCTTTTTTATGAAAATACAATTTTATGTGAGTGTGCGTGAACTGAGCGGCCAATTTTGTGTGTGTGTGTGTGTGTGTGTGTGTGTGTGTGTGTGTGTTTGGAAGAGGCCAGAAGCAGGCTGCGAATGCAGCAGTTTTCAACATAAGAACGCCTGCCTACGTGAGACGATGAACATGCTCAGCTGTCAGAAACCACTCACAAAAAATTATTTCGCCAGTGGTCGTAAAGAAAGAGCAGATACCCTGAGTACAGTGGAAATCAGCCTGTTAAAATGGAGCTCCATTGGAAAACCCACGGAAGCTTTTACGGACAGCTGAATGCCGCGCTGTCGCCCCGTCGGCATTTGTTACCGCGGACGGTAACGAGATTCCCAGTGCGGATACAGCTTCTGGGAGACGTTCTGTAGGCGAGAAGCGATACGTGGAGCGAGAGAGAGAGAAAACTCCTGAATTGGTAATAACGGGGCAAGGAGGAGAGGGCTGATGCGATAAGGGACGTTTTCCCAGGGGCGAAGCGAAAGGAGCGGCGTTGTTGCGCGTTTAGAGTGCACTTGGGAATCTGGGACAGCGGTGCGGCTTATGGGCAGATAGAAGCGAGCGCCGGTAGAGGTACTGCCATCTTACAGGCGGCTGGCGGCTGCTGAGTGATGTGGCGGCTGCTCGGCGAGAGAAAGGCGCGGCAATCTGGGCGATGGCTCGGCGGATGGTGTTCTCTTCTGCTGGCGGCCACATTAACCGCTCACCTGCCACGACCGAGCGCCTCTTCTCTAACCCGAGAGGCAGCTACAGGCGTTAGTCTTCGCCTACACACACACACACACACACACACACACACACACAGAGAGAGGGAGAGAGAGAGAGAGAGAGAGAGAGAGAGAGAGAGAGAGACTCACGAGGATAAGCAAAACATTTGCTCAATAGCGTGTTGATCCACCTTTGCAGTGCAGTACAGCATTGATACTGCGTGGCAGCACATAGGTTTCCCGACGTATGTGGCTATGGGAAAGACTTGTCTAATGGCGTGATGGAAGAAGAAACGAGAGTTGGTATAGAAAGGATAAGAGATCTGGAACTAGAATCCGATTTTAAAAGAGCTTTGTGCGACTTAGGATCAAATAAGGCAGAAGGGATAGGTAACATTCTATCGGCAATCCGTAAAATAAATTGAGGGGGAAGAGGCAACAAAACAACTATTCACGTTGGTGTGTCGTATGTACGAGACCGGCGATATATTATCAGAGTTTCGGAAACACATCAGCCACGGAATTCCGATGACAGCAACAGCCGACAAGTGCGAGAATTATCTCACCATCGGCGTAACGGCTCATGCATCCAAGTTGATGACAAGAATAATATCCAAAAGAACAGAAACGAAAAGGCAGCAGATCCACAGCACCGCGAGACAGCATTAAATCTCGCAGTGGTGAGTAACAATAATGTTTAGGCTCATCAGTGCCCAGATACTTTCCAACCAGGTTTACCAACACAAAAACGAAAAAAACAGCGCTAATCCGACCGATGCAAGGCGCGACATAACAAACTTGTTACGTCTACATTTGAACACACCTCGTAATTGAGAGCATTAGCGGTCTTTGATGAGAAACTTTCAGCTGTGGGTAGGTTTTCTATGACGTCTTGTGATTGGACAAGTATTTTATGCTCCCTGAGGACCTGGAACGCAGCAGCTGGAGAGATTACAGAGTTTCGATCGGCGGCACTTGCGCGGCTGCCCACTTTGCGTCGCTGCTGTTGGGTTTCGCGGTCAGCAACAGCGCGCAGCCGGACAATGGTTTTGGAGTGCGGCGCTGCGCTGCGCGCTCGTGCCATTGTCCCAGACCACTGATTACGCAAACCGGGGGAGCACGTACTTGCAGCGGCACTGTGTCCCGTAACCTGTAACCGTTTGCTCGTTAAATTCCGCAACCACCTTTGTCCGTCACGTGTGCCATGTGCCCGGAACGTCAGCGAAGGTACTGCGCCGGACAAGGGTGGTCATAAAGTTTCAATTATCAGTTGGAAGAAAATAAGGGTGGCTCCGTGAAACTTGGTGGCGGTATTGGAGGGCGGGGGAGGGGGGGGGGGGTTGCGAAGGTTTGATTTTGGGGGGAGGCTACCAAATAGTACGGTCATCGGTCCCGTCGTATTAGTGAAGGATGGGAAAGAAAGCCAGCTGTGTCCCTTCTGAGGAACCATCCCGGCATTTGCCTGAAGCGATTTAGGGAAATCACGGAAAACCTAAATCCGGATGGCCGGACGCGGGATTGAACCGTCGTCCTCCCGAATGTGAGTCCAGTGTGGTAACCACCGTGCCACCTCGCTCGGTAGGTGACGGTGTCAGTTCTTCTCCACATATTCAATGAGACAGTCTTTTCCTAGCAGTTCATGACTTGGCGGAGAGTTTGGTCGTAGGCATGCGCGTGCGTAGAAATTTCCCAAGCGGGGCCAAGATTCGGAACTCTACACGTCTTATATAATTGATTCGGTGGGTTTCAAAACGTGTCGTGCCCCATGAACTACTGTCGTCAAGTAGTACACAAAACGTATCTCCAAAGACTGATAATTATCTTCCTTTTATATTTAATGTAGAACGCTTTGGAACCTTAGATATAGTACACTGACCAGTCACATTAGTGCCTGAAGCCGGCCGGAGTGGCCCAGCGGTTCTAGGCGCTGCAGTCTGGAACCGCGCGACCGCTACGATCGCAGGTGCCAATCCTGCCTCGTACATGGATGTGTGCGATGTCCTTAGGTTAGTTAGGTTTAAGTAGTTCTAAGTTCTAGGGGACTGATGACCTCAGAAGCTAAGTCCCATAGTACTCAGAGCCATTTGAACGATTAGTGCCTGAATAACCAGGTTTTGCTGCGCGGACCCCGCAGGAAGAGTGTGAGGTTCTGGAAGGTACAGACAGGGATGTGGAACCACGGAAACTCAAGCGACCGAGCGAGGTTGCGCAGTGGTAGCACACTGGACTCGCATTCGGGAGGACGACGGTTCAATCCCGCGTCCGGCCATCCTGATTTAGGTTTTCCGTGATTTCCCTAAATCGCTCCAGGCAAATGGCGGGATGGTTCCTTTCAAAGGGCACGGCCGACTTCCTTCCCCGCCCTTCCCTAATCCGATGAGACCGATGACCTCGCTGTCTGGTCTCCTTCCCCAAACCAACCAACCAACCAAACTCAAGCGCCGTAGCCAGATGCGTCGGGTTTCTCGTTTGAGGATCCATGGCGCGTACAGCCCAGGTTGTCCTGCAGTATCGGTTACGATTAAATTCTGTGATTTTGGTGGTCATGGAAGTACGGTAACTCATTCTGGTACTCTTCGAAGCACGCTAGTACTCTGCAGTTTAGTGAAATCGCAAACAATGATTGTTCCCAGGTTCCAGGAGGGGGCAATAATATTTTTGTATATGTTTACGGGCTACAACTTTGCTTCCGCCGTTTTGCAAAAGACAGCAGTAGCGGCAAGTTGGGTTCAGGTGATTGGTCATAGGTGTAATACAATAAGCTTAGGCATCTGTAAACATAATGCCATAGAAATATTAGTCGATTTGTGATTGCATCATGAGATTATTCTCGATTAAGTACGTCAGCTTACGTACCTATTTCTCGCCATTTGCGGGAAGTTTTAATTTTCTGCTTTAACATGAAGAAATCTGCGGCTGTGGCTCTTAAAATGCCGGGTAAGACCAATGGTGAGGGAACTATTAGTGGAAGAACGTGCAGAGCATGTTTTCAACGCCTTAAGAACGGTGATTTTGATGTCGAAGACCGGCATGGCGGTGGAAGACAGAACGTTTTCGTAGCTACTGAAACAGATGAAGACAGTCACAGGACGACATTATCGAAAGTAATTGATGCGTTCGAGCCCAGCACTGAAACACAAGCGGCTACAATACAGCAGCTGGTCAGTGCTCGACCCCATGTCGCAAAACCCGTCAAACTATGCATGGAAACGTTCAAATGAGAAGTCCTACCCCTCCCGCCGTATTATCCATATGTTGCTCTCTCTCTCTGACTACCACCTTTTTCAATCAGTGCCATACAGTCTGCCTGACCAGCACTTCCGATCATATGAAAAAGTGCAAAATTGCATCGATTCACGGATCCCCACAAAAGACGCCCAGTTCTTCCGCCACGGGATTCGTATGCTATCGGGAAGATGGGAGAATGTAGTGGCCAGCGATGTGCAATACTATGAATCATAATTTTTTTGTAAGTTTTTCGCAAAAAGCCCCGAACTTTCGGGGAAAAAAAAAACGGCGGAAGCAAAGTTGTAGACCAGCAATTACTTGTGCTTCAAAAGCGAGTGCTTTGAAGAGTCTCGCCATCTGTAGCACGGATGTAGGAATTGTGAAATACTTTTATTCTATGTAGGGAAGTAGTTTTATTGCGTTTGACATATTATCACGTCTGTGTGGTTTTCCCTTCAGCTCGTTATGGTGGCTTATTTGGTACGTTAAATGATGTAAGCATTGCATTCCACACAAGTTTCGGATGTTCCACATTCACTGATTTGACTGCATGTGTAGAGAATAAAATTTCACGTTTTTTACGTCTTTCTGCAAAAGCCAACTCTTCTGTTGTTTATTAGCCATTTTTTGTTCTTAAAAGAAAACTACTTTCTTAACTATAGGTTGCAAAAGAATCGTAAATAAGCAGCCCGGTAACGTACTGTTTCATACCTGCCAGGGTTACTAGGAACCTAAAGAAAGACAAATGTGTCATTTTTTAGTTAGTGCCCATTTTTACGGCGCTACATACGTTCCCTATCGTAAGAACTACATTATAAATCAGTATAAACGGTACTATCCGCGCTCATCCGATATGGTATTCAGAAGTGTAGCTTTCTGTCCGCTCAGACAGCTCCTGTCGCCATGTACACTGATAGGCCAGAACATTTTGACCACCTCCTCCACGATGTTGGATGGCGCCTGGTGGCGCAGTAACAAATGTATGTAAGTTGAGCAGACACGGAAGGGGGATCATCCGAGCGAAGATATGTGCTGCAAATGGGGGACGCCATTGAGGTAAACGTCTGTGGCAAATGACAGATTACTGTTACGCAGAGCCTCTGGAAGCGTATCTCGGAAACGGCGAAACTGGTTGAATGTTCACGTGCTACTGTCGTGAGCATCTACGGAAAGGGGTAGGCGCTAAATGGTTGGACGTCCACTACTCTTCACAGAACGTGGGGATCGGAGGCTTGTCTGCTCTGTATAGTAGGATAGATGGTGATCCGTTGTACCTCTGCAGAAAGAGCACAATGCTGGTGCACACACAAGTGTTTCGGAGCACATCGTTCATCGTAAAATTTTGAACACAGCGCTCCGCAGCGTGTTCACATTTTGACCCAACGACATCTTCAATTACGATTGCAGTGGACACGCGACCATCGGGATTCGACCGTCAATTAATGGGAACGTGTCGGCTCTACAGGTGAATCACGTTTTTGCTACACTAGGTTGATAGTCTTTCCCCCCCCCCCCCCCCCCCCCCCAAACGCCGACATGTAGGTGAATGGCGGCTCGAAACGTGCAACGCGCCATAGAGCAGGCTAGTAGGAATAGTATTATGCTATGGGAGAAATTCTCCTGCGCCTGCATGGGACCCGTAGTAGGAATCGGAGGCACGCTGACAAGTGCGAACCATCGGTATCCCTTCATGCTTGATGTCTACCCCGACGGTGATGTCATCATTCAGCAGTATAATTGTCCACTTCTTGGAGCCAGAACCGAATTACCGTGGTTTGAGGAGCATTACGAGGTGCATTCAAGTTCTAAGGCCTCCGATTTTTTTTCTAATTAACTGCTCACCCGAAATCGATGAAACTGGCGTTGCTTCTCGACGTAATCGCCCTGCAGACGTACACATTTTTCACAACGCTGACGCCATGATTCCATGGCAGCGGCGAAGGCTTTTTTAGGAGTCTGTTTTGACCACTGGAAAATCGCTGAGGCAATAGCAGCACGGCTGGTGAATGTGCAGCCATTGAGAGCGTCTTTCATTGTTGGAAAAAGCCAAAAGTCACTAGGAGCCAGGTCAGGTGAGTAGGGAGCATGAGGAATCACTTCAAAGTTGTTATCACGAAGAAACTGTTGCGTAACGTTAGCTCGATGTGCGGGTGCGTTGTCTTGGTGAAACAGCACACGCGCAGCCCTTCCCGGACGTTTTTGTTGCAGTGCAGGAAGGAATTTGTTCTTCAAAACATTTTCGTAGGATGCACCTGTTACCGTAGTGCCCTTTGGAACGCAATGGGTATGGATTACGCCCTCGCTGTCCCAGAACATGGACACCATCATTTTTTCAGCACTGGCGGTTACCCGAAATTTTTTTGGTGGCGGTGAATCTGTGTACTTCCATTGAGCTGACTGGCGCTTTGTTTCTGGATTGAAAAATGGCATCCACGTCTCATCCATTGTCACAACCGACGAAAAGAAAGTCCCATTCGTGCTGTCGTTGCGCGTCAACATTGCTTGGCAACGTGCCATACGGGCAGCCGTGTGGTCGTCCGTCAGCATTCGTGGCACCCACCTGGATGACACTTTTCGCATTTTCAGGTCGTCATGCAGGATTGTGTGCAAGAACCCACAGAAATGCCAACTCTGGAGGTGATCTGTTCAACAGTCATTCGGCGATCCCCCAAAACAATTCTCTCCACTTTCTCGATCATGTCGTCAGACCGGCTTGTGCGAGCCCGAGGTTGTTTCGGTTTGTTGTCACACGATGTTCTGCCTTCATAAAACTATCGCACCCACGAACGCACTTTCGACACATCCATAACTCCATCACGACATGTCCCCTTCAACTGTCGATGAATTTCAATTGGTTTCACACCACGCAAATTCAGAAAACGAATGATTGCACGCTGTTCAAGTAAGGAAAACGTCGCCATATTTAAGTATTTAAAACCGTTCTCATTCTCGCCGCTGGCGGTAAAATTCCATCTGCCGTACGGTGCTGCCATCTCTGGGACGTATTGACAATGATCGTGGCCTCATTTTAAAACAATGCACATTTTTCTATCTCTTTCCAGTCCGGAGAAAAAAAAAATCGGAGGCCTTAGAACTTGAATGGACCTCGTATAATGAACGTTGATGTCTCGGCGACTAAATTCGCCTGATATAAACCGTATGGAACTCATCGTGGTCGCAATCGGGTGCCATCATCGCGTACGCAAATCCCGCGGCCCGTTATTTCCGCGAGTTAAATGACCCGTGCACATACATTTACCGTCATATACCTCCACAAATCTACCAACAAACTATCCGATCCCTGATATGCAGAATCAGTGGTGTATTTCATTCCAAGCACGGACAAACAATCTATTAATCAGGTGGTTATAGTGTTTTGTCTCACGACACGAGTGTATAATAAATATGAGCAGGCGTGTCGTGACTTTGTCTGTTTTACCGTGACCAAACTGGAAACCTGTGCGCAACGTGAGCTCCATGTCACACGACGCGGCGGTGTGGCAGGATGAATAGTTGCAGCGATGTTCTCCCTCAAATGCTACGAGCAAATTACCGCACCATGCTCCCACTTTATCACTGAGCTGCGCCATTAGTTTTGGCTTCTTTAGCGGTGAGCAACGATGCTACGGTAATCAGTGTGTACCATGGCTGCAGAATGTTGCTTTATACTTTCAATGTGATAATTAAAACTTTTATACTGTACTAAAGTACACAGAAGAGCCAAGAAACTGACAGTACCTGCTAAGGTCGTGCGGCGCCCCCGCAAGCACGCAGAAGTGCCGTAACACGACGTGGCATGGACTCGACTAATGTCTGAAGTAGTGATGGAGGGGAACTGACACCATGAATGCTGCAGGGCTGACCATAAATCGTAAGAGTACGACGGAGATCTCTTCTGAACAGCACGTTACAAGGCGTCCCAGATATGCTCAATAATGTTCATGTCTGGGGAGTTTCGTGGCCAGCAGCGGAAGTGTTTAAACTCAGAGCGGTGTTCCTGGAGCCACGCTGTAGCAATTCTGGACGTGTAGGGTGTCGCATTGTCCTGTTGAAATTGCCCAAGTCCATCGGAATGCACAATGGACATGAATGGATGCAGGTGATCAGACAGGATGTTTACATACGTGTCACCTGTCAGAATCGTATACAGACATATCAGGGGTCCCATATTAATCCAATTGCGTACGCCCACACCGTTACAGAGCCTCCACCAGCTCGAACAGTCCTCAGCTGACATGCAGGGTCCATGGATTCATGAGGTTGTCTCCATACAGTGCGCGTCCATCCGCTCGATACAATTTTAAACGAGACTCGTCCGACCAGGCAACATGTTTCCAGTCATCAACACTCAATGTCGGTGTTGACGGTCTCACCTCTGTGTCGTGCGGTCATGAAGGGTACACGAGTGGGCCTTCGGCTCCGATAGCTCATATCGATGATGTTTCGTTGAATGGTTCGCACGCTGACACTTGTAGATGGCTCAACATTGAAATCTGCGGCGATTTGCGGAAGGATTGCACTTCTGTCACGCTGAACGATTGTCTTGAGTCGTCTTTGCTCCCATTCTTGCAGGATATTTTTTCCGGCTGCAGCGATGTCGGAGATTTGATGTTTTACCGGATTTCCTGACATTCACAGTACACTCGTGAAATGATCGTACGGGAAAATCCCCACTTCATCGCTAAGTCGCAGATGCAGTGTACCATTGCTTGTGTACAGACTGTAACACCACGTTTAAACTCACTTAAATCTTGATAACCTGCCATTGTAGCAGCAGTAACTGATCTCACAACTGCGCCAGACACTTGTTGCCTTACATAGGCGTTGCCGAACCCAGCGCCCTATTCTGCACGTTTACCTGTCTCTGTTACTTGGATACGCATGCCTATACCAATGTCTTGGGCGCTTCAGTGTATAACGGTAATTTTATTTCGGTCTCTGATGATATTACTTCAGTTTCCTGTCACAGTCGCAGTAATAGATAGAATTTTATCACTTTCACTATGTAATTAACGAACCCATAAATGTCTCGCAGTTGATAAATATGTGTGGGAACTGGATATATGTGCTGATCTCCTCCTTCCTCGTCGGTCTATTTATCACCCTCGCACCTCTCCATCTCGTCCTCACCATCCTGTCTCTCTCTCTCTCTCTCTCTCTCTCTCTCTCTCTCTCTCTCTCTCCCCCCCCCCCTCCATCTATCCATGTTCTCCTTCCTCCTGTCTGCTGTTGCTGTGCATTTCCCTCTCTCCACCATTCCTGTTCGTCTCCTCTTCCCTCCCTCTCCTTGACTCTGAGCCTTGTCAACTAGTATTGCAAACGAAACCTCGATTTGGATTTTAGGATTTAAAGGATAAATCGAGTGCGATGATTGGCATACGGGGTATGAGAGAGACCTCCCAGCTGTTCGGTCTCCGAGGTTGGCAGCTTCAGTGACAGTATGTTGCATAGTTTTAAATTGCGAACGGATGGGATTATAAAGTTAGCCACAAATCTAACTTTCCTGTTTTCCGTTACGATTGACTGCGAGGAGGAAAACGAAACGGCACATTTTCGCAGCGCAGCGATGCATTTTCTTTCTTGGCATCGGTTTTAAAATAAAAACTCTATAATGTTGTTAAAAAAATTTCCAGTGCCCATCCGAATGTTTATTAGGGCATTGTGTAAATTCTTTAAGTAATCTTGGAAGAACTTTTCGAGATTTTTGATAACAACGGTAAACAAGTTGTCTTTACATAGTAGTGTAGTTACGCGACAGTATGTACTTTTTTCCTGTCAGCAATCAACGAAAGAACAGTGCATTTAAGAATAAACGTGTTGCATATAAATTGGCAACTTTATGGGACATATTTTCTGGTCATCCGCCTTTCAAGTGAAACTCAGTGCCAGTATGTGAGAGTTGTCGCAGGCGTGCACTCACAAACAAAAGCCCAAAACGCCGAAACAGCGCGCGGTCTGCAGTTGTCAACGGACTGAAACACATCGCGCTAGGACCTGGTGATGTATATGGCGACAGATGCTGCATTCGAAATGCAGCGAACATGCACGTTACGGTCAGCAAAGGCGAATAATTTACAGCGCGTTTCAGTGAAAAGAGCTGTAGTGCTGCCTCGGCAAGGATTCCTAAATAAAATATAGTGGCCGTATTGTTTGTATTCTTTTTTAATAAATAGATATTCTATGTTACCGAGAATCAGTTGGAAAGTAAAGGACATCCACGGATGAGTTCTGTCTAGTTATTTCAAAGGTTATTTCTTTCCTCTTTGCCGTGGGATTAGCCGAGCGGTCTAAGGCGCTGCAGTCATGGACTATGCGGCTGGTCCCGGCGGAGGTTCGAGTCCTCCCTCGGGCATGGGTGTGTGTGTGTTTGTCCTTTGGATAATTTAGGTTAAGTAGTGTGTAAGCTTAGGGACTGATGACCTTAGCAGTTAAGTTCCATAATATTTCACACACATTTGAACTTTTTTTTTTCTCTCCCCTTTTTGTGTTGTGGCTCTGAGACTGTTACGTTAATGCGGGAGCGTGTAAATAAAACAGCACCAGTCTCTTAATGGTTTTTTTGTTCTTACCATTCGAAAAAGCTTCATTTCATCAAAGAGCTAAAAACGTTGATAGCGGGGGCCTTTAAATGTGTCGAGAGTACACTAACGTCTGCGGTACATGTATCGCTTGCTTTGCATCTGACGATGTCTTCCCGTGGTGTCTACCTTCCTGGTACATTTAACCTATGAGACCATACCAGTCATACCATCTCCCTCCCCGTATGCCTGGAGTTCTTCGCGATCTGAAGCATCGAATCACTGAAGCAATTAATTGCGTTACTAGCAGCCAGATCATTTCTCAGTGGCAATATAGTCTGTTGTTTAGACGTATTACGGTGATATTCCTTTCGTTTAACCACGTTATTATAATAAAAAATTTTAGCCCCTATCTCATGAACAGATCTTCGTGATGGTTCAAAAATGGTTCAAATGGCTCTGAGCACTATGGGACTTAACTTCTGAGGTCATCAGTCCTCTAGAACTTAGAACTACTTAAACCGAACTAACCTAAGGACTTCACATACATCGTTATTATAATAAAAATTTTTAGCACCTGCCCGAGGCAGGACTCGAACCTGCGACCGTAGCAGCAGCGCACTCTTCATAGTGCTGCCTCTTAAATGCACCGTATTGTGATATTTTACACTTAGTTGGGCACGTTATTCCAATTGAATGGGCACTCTGCGGCATTTGGTTAATTTCTAGTTTAAATATTTTCGTATAATCACTGAGAAATGTTTTAGTTTAGAAAAAAATGAATTAATGTAATTATTTTCTGCATTTTAATTAAGATAAAAATAATGTTTATCAATCACATGAGATGATTGCCGAAAAATGCACACATTAGTTAAGATCTGTCCGCTGCTCACTTTCATACTGAACACGATTCGTGACGCTATGTTTCTTCCAGATGTTTCTAACGCATTGCACATATATTTACGAATGCGTTTTACTTTACTTCTCACTACATCGGTTCCTGTGTAATAAGGGCATCAACTTCGCGTTGTCGTTCCTTTTGAAAAATGTTTTCTATTTTTCTGCTGATAGTTTAGTTTCACAGTTGTGATTTTTTTCCAATAATATCCTTCTCCGTCTCTCTGTGGGGGATGCAATCATGAAGAAGATATTTTTAATGATGAAAAGTGCATAGGTAAAGTCATGCGATAGGAATATTAATCACCCGCTAAACAATATCACATTACAAATACGACACGCAATTTACAAAACCGCAACTGCGAGTGAAATGTTACTAGCAAGAACGGTACAACTATGAGTGGTGCTATCCGTCATGAACGTCGAGTACGTGTTTATCTGTGTTTTCAAGCATTAAAGCTTTGTGTGTTACATGGCGAAGACTAAGTATTGTGGCTGTTCACACACTGACATGCCCATTGAAGAGCTGACAAACACCGGCCGTTGTGGCCGAGCGTTCTAGGCGCTTCAGTCCGGAACACGCGCTGCTGCTACGGTCGCAGTTTCGAATCCTGCCTCGGACATGGATGTGTGTACGGTCCTTAGTTAGATTAAGTCTAGGTGACTGATGACCTCAGATGTTAAGTCCCATAGAGCTCAGAGCCATTTGAACTAACGAACCGCGTGTACCTGGGCGTCTGAACAGGCCTCGGAAGGCCCAACGGAACCGACAGACCGCCGTATCGCCGGCCGGAGTGGCCGAGCGGTTCTAGGCGCTACAGGCTGGAACCGCGCGACCGCTACGGTCGCAGGTTCGAATCCTGCCTCGGGCATGGATATGTGTGATGTCCTTAGGTTAGTTAGGTTTAAGTAGTTCTAAGTTCTAGGGGACTGATGACGCAGCAGTTAAGTCCCATAGTGCTCAGAGCCATTTGAGCCAAAAAATCGGCGTGTCATCCTCAACCCACCGGCGTCACTTGATGCGGATATGGAGCGGAATATTGTCAGCACACAGCTCTTCCGGCCGTTGTCAGCTTTCATCAGTCGAACTGCTACTAATTCAATCAAGTAGCTTCTCAATTGGCATTAGGACTGACACCATCCCGCTCGGCAGACCCGGACGGTCACCCATCCAAGTGCTAGCCAAGCCCTAAAGCGCTTGACGTCGGTAATCTGACGGGGACCCATGTTTCAACGCGCAATAGCAGGCATGCTGTTTATGGTTCGGTTTTATAATGTACTTTTTACAGTTTTTGATGACTTTTTCGGCTATCCCCCTGTGTAGTTCAGCTTCAAGTAAAAATCAGCTGTGTGAAATCTCGACTCAACAGGATGAGGGGAACGAGTGCCCTTGGGCGTTCAAAATTGGAAAATCTAGAAAAAAAGACAACTTTGCCAAAAATTACTTCTGCATGGTAAATCAGTTCATTACCTGATGTAGACAGATTGTTACCTTTTACGACTTTCACTTTCAAGGAAATTACCAGTGTCAGCAAGTACATCTTCTTCCTCTTTAGCTTGTTCATGGGAGGTAATTTATTTGCATCTTGTTTCTGTTTCAAAATACTTCCAACTCGTCATGCTGCAAGTATCAATTGTCATTCATGACATCTCTCATCTGGCTTTTGGGAAATTGAAAAATCATTTACGCTACCTGCTTTGCGTTCTATTAGGCCATCTTTCATCCACAACAGTCCTCTAAATCTTGAGGCGGAGGCATAAGACGAAAATATTAAAAGAATTCAAGTGGGAATCTATCGAATCTCAGATATGATGATTTGAACAGTTTATTTCCAATTAAATAAGAGTACTTTTTGTGAGAGTTAAGATTGGTCCTTCGTAGTTTCCATGAAAATGAAGCTATTGAAGTATCACCGTAAGTTTCTTAAACGCAAAAGGGTTCTTTACCAAACTGTCGGCGGCCGGGGGTGGCCGAGCGGTTCTATACGCTACAGTTGGAACCGCGCGACTGCTACGGCCGTAGGTTCGATTCCTGCCGCGGGCATGGATGTGTGTGATGTCCTTAGGATTGTTAGGTTTAAGTAGGTCTAAGTTCTAGGGGACTGATGACCTCAGACGTTAAGTCACATAGTGCTCAGTCATTTGAACCGTTTTGAACCAAAGTCAGAATTTTTGAAAGAAAATGTGGTTTTCCTATTATACTTGTCTCATGAACGTTGTATATAGCAGCTTCATTGATTGTGTAGTGAAGTTAATTCAGCACTGTTAATAATTATAGACGGTGGACAAAAATATGGAAACACTGTGAGAAATGCGCGGTTGAACATAAATGATGATGTTAGCCATGTGAGCTGAGTGAATTCGACGTGGTTAAGTTGTTGGTGCTTCCGTAACGAAGCCAAGTTCCAAGACGCAGTGCATCGAAGTTGTATATCGATAAAGGAAAGCGGAAAAACATCCACCAAGTAACGACGGGGAAGAAGGTGTGTGTGTTGAGTGCGACCATTTTAGTTGATCGGTTGCATCTCATGACGCGGTGTTTATTCCCCATTGGTGACACTGTGTTCCAAACCGACGGGGCGTCTGTTCACACAGCTCGGATCGTCCAGGACTGGTTTTGTCAGCACGAAGACGAACTGTCGCATCTCCCCCTGGCCGTCACAGTCACCAAATCGCAATATTATTCGGATTATATGGAATAATCTCAAATTCTGAAGGTAGCAGGGATAAAATACAGGGAGTGAAAGTCTCTTTACAACTTATGCAGAAACCTGACAGTAGTTATGCGATTCGAGAGGCATGAAAGGGAAACAATGGTTCAGAAGGGAGTGAGACTGGGTTGTAGCCTAGTTCCCGATATAATTCAGTCTGTACACTCCAGCAAGTAGTAAAGAAAACCACAGAAAAATTTGGAGTAGAAATTAAAATTCAGAGAGAAGAAATAAAAACTTCGAGGTTTGCCAGTGACATTGTAGCTCTGTCAGAGACAGCAAAGGATGTGGAAGAACAGTTGAACGGAATGGATAGTGTTTTGAAAGGAGGATATAAGATGAGCAGCAACAAAAGCAAAACAAGAGTGATGGAATGTAGTCGAATTTTATCAGGTGATGCTAAGGAAATTAGATTAGGAAATGAGACACTTATAGTAGTAGATGACTCTTGCTATTTGGACAGGAAAATAACCGATTATGGTTGAAGTAGAGAGGGTATAAAATGTAGACTGACAATGGAAAGAAAAGCGTTTCTGAAGAAGAGAAATTTGTTAACATCGAGTATAGATTTAAGTGTCGGGCAGTATTTGTCTGGAGTGAAACATGAACGATAAACAGCTTAGACACAAAGAGAATAGAAGCCTTTGAAATGCGGTGCTACAGAAGAATGTTGAAGATTAGATGGGTAGATCGCATTACTAATGAGGAGATACTGAATAGAACTGGGGAGACAAGAAATTTGTTGCACAACCCGACCGAAAGAAGAGATCGATTGATAGGACACATTCTGAGACATCAAGGGATTACCAGTTTAGTATGGGGGATAAAATTCCCAAAAGAAGGGATAGCATGATAAGACTCATTCTGAGACATCAAGGGATCACCGATTTAGTAATGGAGGGAAGTGTGGGTTGGGGTTGCGTCGGGTTGATTTGGGGAGGAGACCAAACTGCGAGGTCTCGGTCTCATCCGGTTAGGAAAGGATGGGGAAGGAAGACGGCCGTGCCCTTTCAAAGGAACCATCCCGGCATTTGCCGGAGGCGATTTAGGGAAATCACAGAAAACCTAAATCAGGATGGCCGGACGCGGGATTGAACCGCCGTCCTCCCGAATGCGAGTCCAGTGTGCTAACCGCTGCGCCACCTTGCTCGGTGAAAGTGTGTGTGTGTGTGTGGGGGGGGGGGGGGGTCGTAAAAGTCGTGGAGGGAGACCAAGAGATGAATACAGTAAGCATTTTAAGAACGATGTAGGTTGCAGTAGTTATTCGGAGATGGAGAGGCTCACATAGAATAGAGTGGTATGGAGAGCTGCATCAAATCAGTCATCGAACTGAAGATCACAACTACTACGTGGTGTACTTTAGAGAGAAGGGCACTTGATCTGTATCTACATCCATCATTTTTACCTGAACTGGCCACTATTTTGCAGGAAGAATGGTCTAAGATTTTCTTGAAAACCGTACAGAACCTGTGTTTATCCATTCCGAGACGACTGAGAGCTGTTTTGAATGGCAACGGTTTTCCACATGATAATGTGTCGTCTTTCTGGTACTTCTATATTTTTGTCCAGTCCCTGTAGTAATTTCATAGCATTTTTAGATTTGGAGAATGCTTTTGACTGTTTTCACCTGCCTACACTCTCGGAAATTTTGAAGGTAGCAGTGATGAAGAAAGGCAGCGAAAAGCTATACAGATGGAAGTTGCCCTGTAACATTTCAGTATAATATCAAGACAGGTCTGTTAACGTATTTACGACGAATTACTTGTCCTAGGCTTCTCCAGTTGTGCTAAATGCTCCGCCTCCAATTACCTCGATGTCAACTAGATGTTAATTCCAAGTTTCTTTGTGTTCCGTCTTTCACTTGTTTTACTGTGTCCTTCGCTATTCTGAAAAGTAGTAAGGTCTTCACGTTTCTGCCAGGATAAACAAATGAATAAAACCAGAGACAGACAAATGAACAGTAGCAAGTGAAACCAACATTTTGCAAGCGTTTCCCTTCCGTAAGTGGATAAAGCACTGAAAGGGAGCTCATGCTAAAGGCAGCAATAAGCTTCCAGCATCAGCTGAGCAGTGGCTTTTAGAGTGCATTGTGGGTACTTGGTGATGTGCAGAATTTTGCTAATTGGCTCGCCATTCAGTTCGATGTAAGCTCTTCTTACAGAGGAGTCTGTGCGGCCGCTTTCAGTACCGGGCGTTGACGTCAGCGCGGACTGGACCGGGCTGGAGAAAGGCTGCCGTGGACTGTAACAGCGGTGCAGGACCTTCACTGCCTCGAATGGCGAGATCGCAGGCGGCAGGCAGAGCGGAAACACGCCGCCCGTCTGCCGTACTTAATCGGGACAGCTCTCCTCGGCGCAGCCTGCCACAACAGACTTCCAACCATTAGCGCACTTGGCGTTGTTGGAACAGCGAAAGCTGTCTGCATGCGGAAATTTCCATCACGAAAATCGGAGTGTCCGCCTTCCAGCGTCCCCTCTTCAATATCCACCTGAACGGGCAATCGCAAATTTATGTCAGCACCACTATCCTTTTCCTGACCAGTCTCATTACCCTTGGGTTGCTCTTTGTAGAAAGGAGAAGCACCTGTATAGATGTTAGCAGCTCACGTTGCAAGCCCGTATTGGGCCAGTCGTTCCCAGTGGCTGTCCTTGCATGTTAGTAGTTTTGTTATGATGAGTAAGCTGTTGTTTGTGCAATAGCGTTAGCATAGCGGGTAAGCATAGCTCGCGGCGTGCGCCCCCCCCCCCCCCCCCCCCACCCGACAGCCCCCATGCACGACGACATGACACGCGCAACATTTCCGAATGAGACGTGGGTAAGAGCGCGCATCTATGCATCGTGTTGTTGAAGGAACTATACATTATACAACATGCACAGTATGCAACAAATTTAATAATTTTTTGCATTGTTATGTTTACTGTGTAAGCTCGCCACTAAATGTTTCTGTATGAAATTGAGTCCAAATTTCACCTCCCACTCAATAAAAGGTGTACGTAGTACGAAAACTATGTACTCACAAACTGTTTACGATTTAAACTCGTATGCCAACCTTTGACTAAACAGAACTTTTATCCGCCCGGTTAAAATTGTTAGAAGTTTAGCCAGCCGGTGTCTCGAAATGAGTGTTGTTATGAATGTCGCGTAATATTACGCGTGAACCGCCGTTGCGACACAGGCAAATGTCATTTGTGGAAACTAAGCCACTCCGTATTATAAATAACGTTATTAAAGAATATATCCCACTTAGTACATAAAATAAGAGAGCGCGTACATACGCGAGTGAGTGGTTCAAGATAAGAATTAATACTTTGAAGGAAATGGGTCATAGGTATAGTTAACGTTGGTATGCGAACGGACGATTGGTATAGAAGCACGTACGTTCTAAATACTATCATTCCCCACGGCCCGGGTAAAAAGAATTGTGGCTAAAATGCATTTATTCATCTGAGAAAGAAAATAATCGGACTTCGTAATTAAATGAAAAGAAAGATTGCAGGTTCTGAATGTCGCGGCAAATATATATAAATTGACATTGGCGGCCACGAAGGGAAAGAGATGAACACATTGACGTACCTCTATTGTTGAGGTCCGCAGCTCGTGGTCTCGTGGTCGCGTTCTCGCTTCCCGAGCACTCGGTCCCGGGTTCGATTCCCGTCGGGGTGAAGGATTTTCACCTGCCTCGAGATGACTGGGTGTTTGTGGTGTCCTCATCATTTCATCATCATCATGAAAGTGACGAGATTGGGCTGAGTAAAGGTTCGAAATTTGTACGGGCTCTGATAAACACGCAGTTGAGCGCCCCACAAACCAATCATCATCATCATCATCATTTATTGTTGGGCAGCGCCGTCGTGAATATCGTCGCCCCCATCTAAATTCTCCATACAAAATTAAAATAATAATAATCTTCCAGAGTTACAGTAGCTGGGATCGATGGTATCGTAAATCAGGAAATCATATTGTTCACGAATTGCTTTCACTGTATAACACAATTTCACTTTAAAATTACACAGAACGTCTTATCAGCAGAACATGAGAACAACGAAGGGTAACGAATACTAAAACTAATAAACGAAGAGCGTAAAGCTTCTTTTATCAGTCAGTGATAAATACTTTTCAAGTGGATCTTTGCTGTGAGAGTCGATTAATTATCTATACATTTATCAATAAGAAAAAATAATTAAGTTCCTTTACAAACTTAATTTAAGGTGAACTGTTACTAGTTTGAATACAACGTGTGTTTATATTAAATGCGCAACTGGAATATAACAATTATCTAGCCCTAATCAGAAATTTCCACTTACCTCTCTTCTTGACAACATTTTTGCACATTTCTCGAAAGCGCAACCGCGAACAGCAAGCAGGCAGCGGCTAAGATAAATTTCTACTTTTTAAATAAAATTCCGGAACAATATTTGTACTGTTGCATACAGTATAGTGCAATGTGGTAGTGCGTAGTGATAAACCTTCTTTTAACAGTGGGCTGGGGAGAGGAACTGTTTCTATGTAGTGATATTCCAAGACGACAATTTTAGAACGAAGTATGTATTCGGAAAGACAGAATATAGCTTCGCGTGATCTTCACACATAACACTCGTCTGAACACTACTATGCTTAACAAAGCGTATAATGATTTGAAAAGGGTACAACGTCAACAGAGTTTCTATAAAAACCAAACAGCTTAATTAGTTGACACCTTAATGCATGACTCAGGAAGTAGGGTGGCCTTTCTTCCGCTCTGAGCAAGTTAACCAGTTGGAAATAATTATTATAAAAAATTTTCTGCGCGGTGCTGCACTCTTACCTCAGATTACTTCTCTTCATAAATTATAACATTATTGGAACCTTACATTCTTTTCGCCTTCCGGTATATACATCATATTCATCCTTACTGTCCTTTACAATAAATCGTTCTTCATCTAACATATACCATCACGAGGCAACACAGCACTCAGAATAAGTCCATCAGCTGTCACACTTCAACTAAGAATGTATCAAACTGCTCAGACGCAAAGAGTGTGACACAACAAGACCAATGATTGTCTAACGATGGCATAACTCGCTCTTTCTCTCTGACGTGCACATCGATAACTTACAAAAATCGGAATGACACGCCCACCTTACAACTGGTGTAAAAAGTAAGTTCACACTCTATTTCACTCTCTTAGACGTCGATTTCCTTTTACTCCCTCAGGATTCCAGCCAGCTCCATACCAAATTTATTTTCGGTTTAGCGGTTTAGTTGTGAAAACGTGACTGGGCTACTTTGGCATTGTAAAAATTGGATTACGGTAATTGTTTTTCAGTGAGCAGATTTTTACGAAATAAAGGCTGTATGCTGCTGCAAGTTGCACTCAACTTACCCGCCAAAAATCGATGAAAATTCGTCCCACAGTCTTGCAGATTAACGTATTCGGACAGACACGACGGTTTTGGATAAAACTTTAAATTTCGATATCTTTTTTTTCTGAGATCCAATTTTGATGAAGTAAAGCACGTACGTTGTCGTAGGCCGTACTGAATTTACCTGTGAAAACTCCGTGAAAATTCATCTGGTGCTTTTGAAGGTCAGCGCGTTGAAACTGATAGGTACAATAAAAATCTTAAATTGCTTGTACGGTATCTTTTTTTCTCCGTTATCCGATGATGAAAGAAAGCGTGTACGTTGTCCCACGCTGAGCTCAAGTTACATGTGAGAGCGTCATGAAAATTCGTCTGGCAGTTTTGCAGATTACCGTGTTCAAACACACGGATACGGCAGTTTTACAGTTTTCTTATTAGTATACAACGTAAGACTGAAAGATAGGATCAGAAGATATTCTACATTACTAAACAGCGAAAACCGTTAGCCAGTGCTTGTTGCAGGTTGCCTGTCTAACGGCTTCCAGGGGCAACAAAAAATTGACGTTCAGTGTTTCGTGTAACTACTGTGAAGGAATTTAAAAAATATAAAATGCCATGATAATCTTCTCATTAAGAAGCCGAATCTGACGTTAAAGGTTAAACACAAGAAGTCGAGTATTAGCAACGTGCAATCTATGTTGACACTCTGCGCGGTGGCTGATGGGAGCGACAGGAAAGGCATTTCCCATTTACAATGGCTCCCATCAGCCATCACTCCAAGTGTCAACTTAGTTTGTGAGAATATTCCATGCCTTGAGGCGACATGACTCATGGCGCGCAAATTACCCAAACTATATTAATCTAGCATTTGAGAACAAGAGTAGTTAGCGATTTCCAGCAAAATTTACACAAAATTTCAATATCCACGTATACCACTCAATGTACCTGAAAAATTGTACGACACATAGTTCAGGGGATATGACATCATAAGCACACATGCGTGAAAAGGTACCTTCTTTTAAATCGGAGCACAGTTACCCAAACTACAGGGATATTACAAATGATTGAAGCGATTTCATAAATTCACTGTACCTCCTTTCATTGACATATGGTCGCGACACACTACAGATACATAGAAAAGCTCATAAAGTTTTGTACGGCTGAAGCCGCACTTCAGGTTTCTGCCGCCAGAGCGCTCGAGAGCGCAGTGAGACGAAATGGCGACAGGAGCCGAGAAAGCGTATGTCGTGCTTGAAATGCACTCACATCAGTCAGTCATAACAGTGCAACGACACTTCAGGACGAAGTTCAACAAAGATCCACCAACTGCTAACTCCATTCGGCGATGGTATGCGCAGTTTAAAGCTTCTGGATGCCTCTGTAAGGGGAAATCAAGGGGTCGGCCTGCAGTGAGCGAAGAAACGGTTGAACGCGTGCGGGCAAGTTTCACGCGTAGCCCGCGGAAGTCGACGAATAAAGCAAGCAGGGAGCTAAACGTACCACAGCCGACGGTTTGGAAAATCTTACGGAAAAGGCTAAAGTAGAAGCCTTACCGTTTACAATTGCTACAAGCCCTGACACCCGATGACAAAGTCAAACGCTTTGAATTTTCGGCGCGCTTGCAACAGCTCATGGAAGAGGATGCGTTCAGTGCGAAACTGGTTTTCAGTGATGAAGCAAAGTTTTTTCTTAATGGTGAAGTGAACAGACACAATGTGCGAATCTGGGCGGTAGAGAATCCTCACGCATTCGTGCAGCAAATTCGCAGTTAACTAAAGTTAACGTGTTTTGTGCAATCTCACGGTTTAAGGTTTACGGCCCCTTTTTCTTCTGCGAAAAAAACGTTACAGGACACGTGTATCTGGGCATGCTGGAAAATTGGCTCATGCCACAACTGTAGACCGACAGCGCCGACTTCATCTTTCAACAGGATGGTGCTCCACCGCACTTCCATCATGATGTTCGGCATTTCTTAAACAGGAGATTGGAAAACCGATGGATCGGTCGTGGTGGAGATCATGATCAGCAATTCATGTCACGGCCTCCACACTCTCCCGACTTAACCCCATGCGATTTCTTTCTGTGGGGTTATGTGAAAGATTCAGTGTTTAAACCTCCTCTACCAAGAAACGTGCCAGAACTGCGAGCTCGCATCCACGATGCTTTCGAACTCATCATTGATGGGGACATGCTGCGCCGAGTGTGGGAGGAACTTGATTATCGGCTTGATGTCTGCCGAATCACTAAAGGGGCACATATCGAACATTTGTGAATGCCTAAAAAAACTTTTTGAGTTTTTGTATGTGTGTGCAAAGCATTGTGAAAATATCTCAAACAATAAAGTTATTGTAGAGCTGTGAAATCGCTTCAATCATTTGTAATAACCCTGTAGTTGCAGAAAAAGACTTCCTGACACTTAAACTTATACTCGATGTTAACAAATTTCTCTTCCTCAGAAACGCTTTCCTTGCCATAGCCATGTCTACATTTTATATCCTCTCGGTTTCGACAATCATAACTTATTTTTCTCCCAAAGTAGCAAAACTCATCTACTACGTAGTGTATCATTTCCTAATCTAATTCCCTGAGCCTCACCTAATTTTATTCGACTACTTTCCGTTATCCTCGTTTTGCTTTTTTTGATGTTCATTTTATAGCCTCCTTTCAAGACACTGCCCATTCCGTTCAGCTGCTCTTCCAGGTCCTCTGCTATCTCTCACAGAATTACAATATCGTCGACGAACCTCAACGTTTTTATTTCTTTTCCGTGGATTTTAATTCCTACCCCGAATTTTTCTTTTGTTTCCTTTACTGCTTGCTGAATATACGGTATGGTTAACATCAGAGATAGGCTACAACCCTGTCTCACTCCCTTCTCAAGCTCTGCTTTCGTGCCCGTCGACTCTAATAACTGCCATCTGATTGCTGTTTAAATTGTAAATAGCCTTTACCCCTGCTACTTGCAGAATTTTTTCCGTCTTTTTAATTTAGCTGCCAATACGACTCTCCGGAATGTAAGAAAAGAAGAGTGGAAATGTGAATGCGAACATCACCTCTTGCTCCAGGCTCTGTGCTGTCAACTGCTGCCACGGTGTCTAGGTGAGGCGTCGGCTCCTGATCGGTGAGCAGAGGCGGTGTCGGTGTTTACGAGATAAGGCGGCGGCGGCGGCGGCGGCGGCGGCACCTTTCGCTGCCGGCGGCATTGTGCTCGCGCCGCCGACCGTGCGGGCGAGATAGCGCCTCTCGTGACGTCACGACAAGCGGGCACCCAGGCGCCCGCCGTGAGGCCATCAACGCGGCGACGCCCCTTCAGAAACTTGTGCGCTTCAGCACGTTGACCTGTCCGCGTTGTACAGGGCTCATCAAATAAAAATGGCCCGGAAAGTACTGTCGAAAAATACACTCCTGGAAATGGAAAAAAGAACACATTGACACCTGTGTGTCAGACCCACCATACTTGCTCCGGACACTGCGAGAGGGCTGTACAAGCAATGATCACACGCACGGCACAGCGGACACTTCAGGAACCGCGGTGTTGGCCGTCGAATGGCGCTAGCTGCGCAGCATTTGTGCACCGCCGCAGTCAGTGTCAGCCAGTTTGCCGTGGCATACGGAGCTCCATTGCAGTCTTTAACACTGGTAGCATGCCGCGACAGCGTGGACGTGAACCGTGTGTGCAGTTGACGGACTTTGAGCGAGGGCGTATAGTGGGCATGCGGGAGGCCGGGTGGACGTACCGCCGAATTGCTCAACACGTGGGGCGTGAGGTCTCCACAGTACATCGATGTTGTCGCCAGTGGTCGGCGGAAGGTGCACGTGCCCGTCGACCTGGGACCGGACCGCAGCGATGCACGGATGCACGCCAAGACCGTAGGATCCTACGCAGTGCCGTAGGGGACCGCACCGCCACTTCCCAGCAAATTAGGGACACTGTTGCTCCTGGGGTATCGGCGAGGACCATTCGCAACCGTCTCCATGAAGCTGGGCTATGGTCCCGCACACCGTTAGGCCGTCTTCCGCTCACGCCCCAACATCGTGCAGCCCGCCTCCAGTGGTGTCGCGACAGGCGTGAATGGAGGGACGAATGGAGACGTGTCGTCTTCAGCGATGAGAGTCGCTTCTGCCTTGGTGCCAATGATGGTCGTATGCGTGTTTGGCGCCGTGCAGGTGAGCGCCACAATCAGGACTGCATACGACCGAGGCACATAGGGCCAACACCCGGCATCATGGTGTGGGGAGCGATCTCCTAAACTGGCCGTACACCACTGGTGATCGTCGAGGGGACACTGAATAGTGCACGGTACATCCAAACCGTCATCGAACCCATCGTTCTACCATTCCTAGACCGGCAAGGGAACTTGCTGTTCCAACAGGACAATGCACGTCCGCATGTATCCCGTGCCACCCAACGTGCTCTAGAAGGTGTAAGTCAACTACCCTGGCCAGCAACATCTCCGGATCTGTCCCCCATTGAGCATGTTTGGGACTGGATGAAGCGTCGTCTCACGCGGTCTGCACGTCCAGCACGAACGCTGGTCCAACTGAGGCGCCAGGTGGAAATGGCATGGCAAGCCGTTCCACAGGACTACATCCAGCATCTCTACGATCGTCTCCATGGGAGAATAGCAGCCTGCATTGCTGCGAAAGGTGGATATACACTGTACTAGTGCCGACATTGTGCATGCTCTGTTGCCTGTGTCTATGTGCCTGTGGTTCTGTCAGTGTGATCATGTGATGTATCTGACCCCAGGAATGTGTCAATAAAGTTTCCCCTTCCTGGGACAATGAATTCACGGTGTTCTTATTTCAATTTCCAGGAGTGTATAAATGCAACACTCTCAAGGAGGTCATTTTACTGACAAGTGATGTGACAGGTAGCTCATCGTTGTAAGAGCATGCGATAACAAATTCCGACCAAGTGAAATACACATTGTAACCCCCCCCCCCTCCCCCCTCTTGTGGCAACGGAATCGTGTATTTTCGTCTGCATCGATCATGAAGACGCCGTATTGCATCCTGCATTAGATTGTCCCAAGCATCATCCATCTTTCGTTGCAAATCGGCAATGAGTCTTGCAGTTTCCATGTCCCTTGCGTGTTCACTTGATGAGAGATATGATCTTGCTGGTCAAGGCAGTTGTACGCTACGAAGAGCACACTGCGCTGCTGCAGCCAATGTGGGCGTGCATTGTCCTGCTGAAAAAGCACATCGGCTTCCTGTCAAAGAAGTGGCATGGGAATAAAAAGCTGTGCAATGTAGTGGGCACTGGTACGTGGATAAGTTCTAGTGTCCCATTCCACTCGTCGGTTTGATAAATGGCGTCATATCGAAGAGAAAGACGCTGTGTATAGACAATCTATGAAAGCAACGAATCATAAACAAACGAACGTAGCATACGATAAAATTACAATCACATTTTCACGCAGTTATTTTACTTAGTCAGGAATTATATCGAAACCAACTAAAGATAACGAAAATAATTAAGAACAAGAATTTTTTAAAAATTTCACCTTTGATAAGAATTATTCTCGTAATTTATGCGAATAGAAAAGCACAGGGAACCGTTATATTGCATTACAGTAAAGTGCATCGTGAAGTCATACTATTGTAAAATAACGTTAATTTTACTATTAAGTATTGAATGAATGTAACAGGAGAAGCGCAGGCAGGTTGGGATTTTGGGCGGAAAGAACGGGAAAATGAAAGGAATGACAACAAATAAAAATAATTTGTATCGGTAACGAGAATTGACTTTCTATAAAGGTCAATTCTGGCAAACGATTCAAATACTGGCAACTTTTTTGCAGTAGTTCAGAGAGGAATTACAAGTTCAAAAATCCTATTATCCTAGATTTAATTAATGAACAACCGAATGGTTGGAATCGGTAACTAGAACTGACCTATATGTGAGGTCAATTCCAGTTACCAACTATTCGATTTTGTATAATTTTGGACATTTTTCAGTGAAGCTGCGAAATATATTTTTGTAGGATTTCTAGATTTCTTATTGATCTGAGAACCACCACAAAAAGTAACAAATACTGTAGGTACAGATTCAAAATTTTTCTCTTTTTCATAGCAGTGAAGAATGTAACCCCTAATGTACAAATCCTATAACACTGTCGTGCAGACACTTGTTGTTGTTAAAACGGTCTACATAACGAGCCGTGGAATAATTGGAATTGGTAACTACAATTATCCTTTATAGGTCAATTCTAGTTACTGATTCCAGCATTAGTCATTTTTTCGCATATGTTGAGAGAGTAATTACAAATGCAGAAATCCTAGCACACTTAAGTGCATACACCTGCCGGAAAAACGACCTCAATTATGTACCATGGAACAGTAGGAATGGGTAACTAGAATTGACCTATATAGCTTAATTCTAGTTACCGATTCCAATATTTTTTAGACCTTACTTTCTGTGAATTTTCGTTACTTGCATTCTTGTCCCTGTACATCTCATAATTGTTATGAAAAATTAACTCTAGTTCACAGCATTATGACTTCATCATGCGCTGTACTGTAATGGATTTGACGGTTCACAGTAAGCAGTGTTCTAGCAGTAGCGGACACCGGAAGATTCTGAAGAAGATCCCAGCAGAAGGGTCGAAACGTCGATTATTTTAGAGGAAATATGAGGCGGCCTAATAACTCAGAATATTTTAATTTCAGTGACAACGGCCACGAAAGCCTGCAGACTTACATAATTTGGCGCATGTTTGTTGCAACTTGAATATTATGCCTTGCATGAAATCTACAGCTCTTCTGGTAAGAATTCAGTATGTTTCTGAACTACGGTGTTCTCACGAATCGAGAGTGCAAGGCAATTTATCTCTTGTTTCCTCTGCGTGTGTGTAATTGACAGGATGGCTAATTTCTAGGATAGATTACTGCTTGTGCTAGTCTTCTATCACTTACTCAAGCACGCAGTTGAAGAATAATTTGGATAGTCCATTTCCCTGTCTTAGTCCAGTTTTGATCGTGAAAGATTCTCACGTTTCTTCCGCTAATTTTACTTTGGATTTTGTGTTTGATAGCGTCTGTTTTATGATTGCAAGTGTTAGTGATGCGAACGTCCTTCACTAAAGATTCTGAATGTTGGCTAGAGACGACCTGGATCGCAAAGTTTTGCGAGCAGTCATATTTTTACGAACTGAAAATTATAGTGCTGCTTGGATAAGAGACTGAGACCATAACAATATATTACAGTATGCCGACGAAACACCAGTCGCTGCGAAAATTTAAAACTGTCGTCAAACAAAAATTATTTGTTGCATTCGCTATGATGAACGTAGTAACCTAACCGTGAAATTCTGTTCTAGCACTGTGGGCTTGGGGAGAGGTGTTTTTATTTTATCGTTTTTCCTTTAGCTATTATTCAGTTTACAATTAGAGCAGAAAATTGCGTTGCATGGCGTCCGTGCACCTGGTCGCTAACTATTTCATAAAACTTTGGTTTTGCCTTTTGATGTAGGTGTGCATGGATATTCTGATGTATTTAGCATGGACTAAAGCCGTTTATAATTCTTTTGGAACTTATTCCAGCAACTTATTTGCCTTACATGCGTACTTCTTTTACTCTTGGAACCCAATTTGCTGTGTCGATCGTGAACGACAAGTTGCGATCGTAAGTTTGACCGTGACTCGAACCCCCGACACGTACGACACGTGTTCCTATAATTCTCCGGGACCTAAACTGATCTACCACGAGCCTAATAGCCTTATCATATGTGTAAATAATTCGTGTTAATAATCTGTAACGATGGCACATTAAAACGATGGATCGGTAATATTCCTTTCGAAGTGGAATTATTACATTCTTCTTTAAGTGTGAGGATGTATCACCTGCCTTATATCTTTCGTATCAGGTGGAATAAATGTTACGGCCGACAACGTCACTGAAATGTAGGACAAAATGAGCAATGGAATCATACAGGCCCTTGAAACATAGACTGCAGTAATTCGAAGTCGTGGAGATGTATTTAAGAGCAGTTGGTTGTACACACGTACTTTTTTAGTACCGAATGACATGCTCGCTTAATACTCAGGGTAGAACTTCTAGGAGCGTTTGTCAAATATACTTTCTTATTCTCTGAAGAATTACCTTGACCGTAAAGCAGTAGGCAGTCGTGTGTGTTCTGTGACACAGTCTAGAACAGAATAGTATGCACTATTCAAAAGACAGTATCCTTAGTGCAATTGTGTTATTATTATGTGGCCGGCTTGCTTACGTGCAAGCAGCATAAATACATCATCGCATCTTTTCATCGTAGTGATAGTATTTGCGGAATAGTAGCGGTCAAATTCTGCATTTGTGCGGCCGTCGTAACATACTGCTGAGTAAATAGTTTATTAATTCTGGCACGATGTTTGTAACTGCTGAACTGTTTTTTTTTTTTTTTTTGTGTGTCTCTACAACGAGGATTTGATGTCTACATGTATCCTTGACAAGAATTATCACCCTTGGCAGTGATGCTGTATGTGAGGAACGGCCAAGAAATCCGTGTCAGAGGTAAAATTAGTGTGAAATGCGCAAGCAGGCTACATAGCCTTTCTTAAGCGAGGAATAGGAGATAGAACGCCTCCATTAGCAAGCTTCATGTGGATAAGATGCGACGTGTATGGTGACGAAAAAACGTCTTTTATGTAGTTGCATCCAAAGTTATTACAATGAATAAATTAGCCATAGAAGTCAGTGTCAGTTAAGTAATGCCTCTCTATGCATATACTAATTGAAACAGCATTACTGACAGTGAAGTCTACTATTGGGGCGACGTTTTTCGGACGCCGTCACCTTCTTAACGGGAGCTCCTCGTCTCCCTCATTCTGAGGTGAAGGCCGTTTCTTCAGTCTATTGGTGTTCTTGCTAATTTCATCTTTGGCTGTCCTTTTCGTCTATTTGAAAAGGGTTAGATTAGTATGTCACAGGAACATTATTTCGCCAGCACGTGTTACCAGCTTGCAGATATGTCGGCTCTGTGATGTCTTACATTTCTCGAGGAAGAAGTCACCGACCGATCGCCTGAACCTCTCCCGGGGGTGAGGTATTCCGGCTGCCCGAAGGAATTCTGCCGTCAGGAAGTCACGAAATAGGTGCGAATCGAGTTTGACAACTCGAGTTTGAACCTTCTGCAGGCAATCGACCCGAGTGTGTGACGCCTTTCTACAGACTTTCTACAGACGACTGAAGGTGGTAGCGTTTTGTGTACAGTAACTCCTATAGCGGCCGTCACGAAAATAGGAACCCCAAGGCCGTCCTACAGCAGTGCCAGTTTGTGATAATTTCAAATGGTAATTAAAATTCCTAAAAAATATTGGACATCTCTATTTTTTAGTCTAGAACATGAT
Source organism: Schistocerca piceifrons (assembly GCF_021461385.2). NCBI lineage: Eukaryota > Metazoa > Arthropoda > Insecta > Orthoptera > Acrididae > Schistocerca > Schistocerca piceifrons. The sequence continues at coordinate 1,035,512,371 of NC_060139.1, forward strand.
AGAGTAATTTCTAAAAGACAATTCTTGCCGGCTTTTACGAAAATAAATAAAAACTGTGACAATAAATTTTGAAGAAAAATATTTTTTACCTCAACCTGCGGAAAAAAACAGAACCACCAACGTATAGGATTCAAAATAATGTACCAACATGCTCAAAATTTATAGAGAATGTCATACATATTTTATCTTGTAAAACAATTAACTGGTAGCCAAGATCGCAGGAATTCTTATTATTCCATGATTACCGGTTTCGGCGAAACTAAAGCCGCCATCATCGTATCTTAGGACACAAGCATCTAGATCGCTCCCACATGAGCACAATGTGCTCCCTACAAAACATATTTTATCGTAAAAACATGAAACTGTTTCGAAGTAAAACGCAAAATACCGTAAGACATGTGAAACTGTTCCGACAGGGTAACGAATAATGCCGTCGCTCATGAATCTGCGTTCTGTTGGATCTTGTAGAAACTTCCAGCGAGAAAATTGTTGATAAATATATGAATTTAATTTTGCCAACATCTGAAATGTCATTATTGTATCGTTTCACTAGGACTATTGATAAAATAGTGATATATCGATATCTTTTGCAAAAAACCGATTATATATATATATAATCGACGAAACTTTACACCAAAATATATCGATATGAAAAAGGCTATATCGAGTGCCGGTATTTTTATTTTGTGTTACATTTTTCACGATTTTCGGTAAATATTTAAAGTTGTTCTTTTGAAATTGCATTAGAACATAATTTTACTTCCACTGTGTGAAGGAGTTCTACTACTTTTTGAGCTTTCATCACGACCAGTCTTTCACTTTCACTGTGCGAAGCAAGTATAACTATTTTTAACACAACTAGTGTGCTATTTCTTCACATCGGCATTCTTCAAAAACAGTAGCAGAAAACGGCGAACAAAAATCTGAATGAATGACATGGTTGGTCTTTGCGGTGGGCGTGCGGCGCTACCAACAGAAACTTCAATGTTTAGCTTCAGCATGCAGTTTTGACTCTAGAGGTGCTAGGTCATTGGCGTTGGCAGGAATGAAGAAAAAGATAAGCCGACATGAAGTGTTCAGCACAAATTTGATGTGCGACTAAAGCGAACTATGGACCCATCGGACACCTTTTATTGTGCCACTTACATGCAGTTACCATTGTTAGCAAAGTTATCTCCAAGCGTGAACGTGCAACGTTTTCCTTTCAATTCTTGATGTAACGGGAATAGGCAGGCTGCTAGGTTTTTGACGTACAGAAGATGGAATAATAAATCTATATTTAAATATACAGCTTTAAAACTGGAAATATATTTACAGTGTGCAGCCAATATTTTTATAGACAGGTACGTCGATACTTTTCCCTTCTATATATCGATACTTTTTTTCGACATATCGAGCGAGTGTAACGTTACTCTTTTAAATATCGATATATTGGATTCCGGTATTTTTAAAAATATCAACAGTCCTTGTATTAACGCATTTTATTTACGACAGACACTGTGGGCGGCAATGCGCGAGTACCATGATCTTCGTTCCGGCCTTCGTGCCTTAATAAGACCGAGAATATTCCTTATTTCCCGCAAAATTTTCATTTGCGGCTCTTTCTGACCTCTCGTCACTGCATCCATCACCCAGATCGCCGATACACGCTATACAAAAGTAACAGTAGCTACTTTCAGACCGTTGTTTCCTTTGAAATGGAGCAAAAAAACCAAGTATGCTACCAGACTATTGTCCGCAGCTCACAGTAAGTGCATTTTATACAACGTTCTTGCTGCGGCAGCATTCCACTAAAATTTTTTGTCTGTCATACTTTCTGAGTCAAAAAGCAAGTGAGCGGAGAAGACAAAGAACGGATGTCCCTGAGACAGAATAATTAATTTTTTTTTACGGAGACAATTCTGTATTTTTCTAGGCGTAGGAGTCTGTCCTCTTTCATAGATTGGATAGAGTTCTGCACACAAACTTTTTGACAAAACGTCAAATTCCGTAGTTTTCGTTTTCATTTATATCCCTTAGTTGGAGAATGAGAACACGTGCTCACATCTGGAGATTCTGCCCATATTATTGCACTGTAGGATAGAGTCGATTCGGAAATATCACAAGGTTTTGTTCCCATTTTATGATCTTGCGCATAATTTATATTATTCCTGGATTCCTCACTGTAGGCTAGATCAATAAAAAAGCTTCATTACCTTCGAAACAACAATTTTAGAACGTCTCTTTTCTCCGTTTACGCACAACGACCGGAGTAGCACTACACGTAGGCCCTTGCTGCTGCATTTCGGTCACTACCAAACCACGTCAGCGAATCGTTCCACGGAAGACTGCACGGAAACATAGGGCATTCAGCTGGCGATGACCTGATGCACTAACGGTGTACATGCTACAACAAGGCTGTGAGGCGAGCGAGTCACAGCGCTTAGTACCGGCGGACTGCAGGGAGCTGGTGTGACCCTGGGGTGTTTAATTTCGTGAGGGCCACTCAAGGTGACAGGTCTCTTTAAACGTCTGGTGTAGCAGCGATTATGAAATTTTCCTTTCATCCACGTCGTGGACTGTCAGAACTCTCACTTCGGACCGTTCTATTCTTTCTCTGTTTTCTGTTGTTGCCCTGTTGGTAAGCTTAGAAGATGCTTGTTTGGAAAAAAAAAAAATTGTGACATCTTAAACACGTATTACCGCTTTTAATGTAGCTTGGTGTGGCATCTACTTTATACCATTGAGCTAATATACAAATCCTGAATCCTGACACCCCTATGCCCGCACACCCACCGGCGTCGCGACTGCACAGATGTCGCTTCGCCGTCCCCTCCCCCCTCCCCCCGGTAGCGGAGCTGATCTCAAAAGTTTGTGTATATATTGTCCCGGCTAGGTAAGAACTATTCCCTGCCGTGTGGGTCGCGCATGAAACATCTCTGAATCACGTTGTGAATCTGCTCGTGTGAACTAGCAGTTGAAAACTGATCGCGTTTTTCCAGAGAGATTTCATACACTTTCAACCACGACGGATCCAAAGACAGTTTTTATTATTATTATTATTACTCTGGAGTAAGATATTGAGTTCCAGTCTATTTTTACTAATCTGTTTCCCTGAGTAATTTGATTTAGTTACTTTAACAGTCTGTATCCATTTGTTGAATCCTATTAAATCTGTTTGTAAAAAGGTTTATGAGCTTCCTTCAATAACCCTTGAATGTTCACATTGTCTATGTACTAACTGATTATGGAATTTAGTAAATACTGGGAATATCTCGTATATTTCTGTTTTATTGATACAATTAAGCCGAGCAATCTAAGGCGCTGCAGGCATGGACTGTGCGGCTGATCCCGGCGGAGGTTCGAGTCCTCCCTCGGCCATGGGTTTGTATGTTAGTCCTTAGGACAATTAAGGTTAAGTATTGTGTAAGCTTAGGGTCTGATGACCTTAGCAGTTAAGTCCCATAAGATTTCACACACATCTGAACATTTTTTGATACAATTAAGTTCTTAAATTAATGAGAGATGGCACTGGGGGATCAATGAAAGGAGAGTCGATCCTAGTTTGTATTGTTTCGGTATGATAACAGTCAGTCAGTACTACATTCCTTCGTGTGCCTATCACCAAAGATATGCTTTCCGATGAAACTGTCCTTTGCCATTAATGTCCGATAAATTATAAATATGCCTCTGGTCGTTACAATGTCTAAGCTTCTCAATTCTCACGACACGATATTAATTATGGGTTCGGATCCTTTCAATGTCTGTTCAGCACAAGTCTAATCTTTTAATGGGCACTATTTCTCACTTCTCGTTTATTAGCGGGATCACCTTGACAACGAGCGGCAACGATACTAGTGTGATAAGGTCCAAACTATTTTCGATCCCAATACTCTTTCATTTTTCGCATACAGCGAATGAAGTCCTAAATCTACATAAAAGTTTCCGTATTGTCAATAAATCTCTTCACAACCCTAAGTATACGATCGTAGCGTTTCGTTTAACACGTACACTCACCATTCACTTGAATATCAATGTTCGTACGCCCGATCGCCTCTAACTGACTCCGTCTATGAATTTATCCCAAAGTAATCTATTCTCCACCACTCCAATGTCTAATCTAGTTCTAAGAATGCAATTTAATTAGGCTTCTAATCCCAGAATTCCGAATACCAGGGAAGACCTGCGAACACACTCGCCACCGCCGAAAACAAAAACTCAATAGACCTAACAATGCTGCGCATGGGTTTATATAGTACATTCAAAACAAAACGCAGCTCTGTTATGTCTTCCGTGGATTCCCTTTGTACTATCGAATGTCTACTCTCGAATGTCTACTCGACTTTCGAATATCTACTCTTTGTAAAATTTTAGCTAACTATTACTTCGAAACACTACTACCGTTTTTTGGCTCTTAGGTCATTTCGTATTACAGAATTGAATTCAATATTCGTTTTTGTACAACCACTCTGTAAGGAGCGGCTACAACCCCTCTTGGCTGTCTCTCTGCAAAACTATGCATGCTGTCCCATTCATATTTTTAAAACTTACGAGTAATTGAATCAATTTGTAGATTTGTCACACTGAAGAGAGACGAATCCGTTTCGGTTTTGGCCATCGCAATAATCGGAATAGAACGTAAATGCTCGGCAAACGTCTAGGAATACAGTTAGCTTTTTCTACACTTCCTCTATGTCCAGCGCTCTCATGCCACATGAAACATTCTGCATTTCACTTCCCTGTGTCACACATAGTAAAAGGGCTGAGGTTTCGTTTGCAGTAGATCAAAGGTGCGTCACAGTTTCTGTGTTCAGTACTTGTTGCAGGTCAAAGCAGGCACACAGTATTGTACGGCTGAGTATCTGCGCGCGTGCGTGGACACGCGCAGCACCGTGTTTCTCTGATACGCAGAGAGAAATTTTAGGGACTCGTTCCTAGCCGTGCACAACTGGACGTTCAGGAGTGTCACGCGCGAGAGTCTGCATGTAAGTGACGAAATGCGTCTTGGGTGGAGTTTCGTCAGTCCTAAAAACAAGTGCGGCATGTGCGAGGAGTTTAGTCAAAAAAATGGTTCATATGGCTCTGAGCACTATGGGACTTAACATCTGTGGTCATCAGTCCCCTAGAACTTAGAACTACTTGAACCTAACTAACCTAAGGACATCACACACATCCATGCCCGAGGCAGGATTCGAACCTGCGACCGTAGCAGTCGCGCGGTTCCGGACTGACAAGGGGAGGCCGCCAATTGTGAAATTCAGATTCGATTCATACTGCGCATAATAAAAGCTCATGGCCAGAGGTGTAATGTGGCAAAGCACCAAGATGCACTTCTCAGCCGTTGTCGAGAAGATCGACAGTTAAAAGAAACCGTTGCGGTTAAATGCTCTCTACGATTAATAATTTTCTACAGCGTCGTGGCGCTGCGGTAAGCGCTCGGGTTCGTAATCCGAAGGTCGGCGGATCGAATCTCGCGCCATGCAACCATTTTTTTTTGTATTTGTTTTTTGTAATTCAAATGTGTGTATAAATACACACACACACACACATATATATATATATATATATATATATATATATATATATATATATAATTCCCGGCAATCAGTTGCAACAATTATGCATATAATAAGTTGTTGAAAGTCGTTTGTCGTGGAAAAACTGGCGACTTCGAACCTCATTATGTTTTCCGCAAACAAAGTTGTATTTCACAAATGTTATTAATTGTCTTCATAATGTTAACCACGTATAGTTAACGGAAGACGTAGAAACGATATTCCGAAACGAATACGTATAGCGTAAGTCAAACGTTCGAATTAGAATAGAAACCCCACGAACACAAATTTGCTGTGGCAGGTATGAAATATAAACTCCGTTACTCGCTCGTTACACTTGAAGGACAGATGTTAAATGGGCCGAAACGAGCCGCCGCATAACAGCGTAGTTGCCTGCTAACTTCGAAAGAAGGTAGATGCGGTCCCTAGCGCAACTTATAACATCGTCGAAAATCAGTGCGCACGGGAGAGCTTTGGTACACCCTGTTAAACAAACGGAAAAATGGAGGCGGTACAATTAGAGAGCGATCCGCCTTCACCAACATGCATAAGCAATTCATTAATAGTTTATGTATATTTGAATTACAAAGAACTAATAATAAAAAAATGTTGCATGGTGCGAGATTCGATCCGGCGACCTTCGGATTACGAACCCGAGCGCTTACCGCTGCGCCACGACGCTGTAGAAAACTATTAATCGTAGAGAGTATTTCACCGCAACGGTTTCTTTTAACTGTCGATTTTCTCGACAACGGCTGAGAAGTGCATCTTGGTGCTTTGCCACATTACACCTCTGGCCAGGAGCTTTTATTATGCGCAGTATGAATCGAATCTGAATTTCACAATTGGCGGCCTCCCCTTGTGAGCGCCTAGAACCGCGAGACCACCGCGGCCGGCGGAGTTTAGTCGTAGATTATTACATACAGCTTTGTACATAGGGCAGCCACAGCCAGGAACGTACATTATTAATATTTAAGAATCTTCAATCTGCTTTAATTGATGGACTCCACAATGAATGAACACTCTCCAAGCTGCTTTAGGTACAAGATAGTTAAAGTGGCTTGAAGAGTCATTACCCACTGTGAATGCCATCAATTAATAGAACCCTTTTGGTAAAAAAACTGTGTGAAGATTCGTAAGTATTAATAAGTCTTATATTCGTTTCAAACCTTTTCCCAATGACAGTGAATCGAACTCGTATTATTGTCGCTACTACAGCTATGAATTATTACCCCTACTACAACAGGAGGTGTTGAAGCTGTCAACATGAACCCAAATCAGGGAAAGCATGGTATTCTGGATAAGGAGTACCTGTACAGTCACATCATATTACTTTTACTAAAGAAGTGTGAGACGACCCAGACGACTGTCGAAACTAAAAATGGACAACAAAACGTTTGATACGTTATTGGATATCGTCAAAGACGACCGTCATGAATTATACGCCCGTGACTTTATCACTGTCTTCTTGGTCAGTACCATAACCCCACGTTCGTCATCGTCATAGTCAGCGAGAGGTTTATCCACGCCCACGGCAACATCCATGTTATAACAAATCTAACTTGGCTGCTCTTGATAGATAAATAAAGTCGTAGTGCTATATAGTCACGTAAATGTCGTCGAGAGATCTGCACTAATCTTACAGTCAGAAACGTCCATCAATTCCTTTACAAATCAGCCCTGCAAGCTTTACTTCTTCTTGTCTTGCCCCTCTTCAAGAGAACCACAATTTACTTCGTGTAAAACTGGTTAGCAAAACGCAACCACAGCACTTGTCTTTAAATTACCATTTACGTACTGCTTGGATTTCGCTTTCCACAGACACTGTTGGTCTTCTATACATACGAGAGGGCGTTCAATAAGTAATGCAACACATTTTTTTTCATAAAACAAGTTGGTGTTTTTAGGATTCCAATGCACCATATTATTGCCAATCTTTTGACTACAAGGCCCTATGGTTTAACGTAATTGCCGGCCGGAGTGGCCGTGTGGTTCTAGGCGCTTCAGTCCGAAACTGCGCGACTGCTACGGTAGCAGGTTCGAATCCTGCCTCGGGCATGGATGTGTGTGATATCTTTAGGTTAGTTAGGTTTGAGTAGTTCTAAGTTCTAGGAGACTGATGACCCAAGATGTTAAGTCCCATAGTGCTCAGAGCCATTTGAACCATTTTTTTAACATAATTTCCGTTCAATGCGACGGCCTAACGCCATCTTACTAGGATGCCCAGTATGTGCACATGGTACCACTCTAATGGTCGATGTTGGATCCATCGTCTTGCTGCATCGATAACCTCCCCATCATTCACATATTGCTTCCCGCGGAGTGTATCCTTCATTGGGCCTATTCATGTTCAGGCTAATCACAGGCACTGCACTAGGGATTTTGATGCGATTTTACAAGCAGACAGACGACTGGCGAGGAACGTTTGTGTATATAATTTATTTACTCCAAATAATAATTATTGTGTAATGTAGGTATTATTCTCTCTTTCATATTAAATTGGCGTTTGGAGTGACATCTCGTGGCAATGATACAAGCTACGAGCTGGTCAGCTACAGAAGAGGCGTATCTGGCAGGCAAAGCTGTAAAGTAAACATCCCCCGCAACTCCAAAAAGGAACGAAGCTGGACCATAATCTGTGTCACTTGTGGTTTAGCGGTAGATCAAAAAAAGCGGTAAAGCGCTTGCCTGGAAACCGAAAGACCGCAGGATCGAGTCCCGGTTGTAGCGTGGATTTTTGAGTCTGGTTTTTCCTTGGTGGGAGCACTGGAACGGGCTGCACTCATCCTCGTGATGCAAAATGAGGTGACAGTTGAGTGCAAAGTAGCGGCTCCAAGATCAGGAAAGACGACAACGGCCGGGAGAGTATTGTACTGACCCCTGTACTCCTTCCTACTGCTTCCAGTGACGTCACCGGCAGAGGATGACACAGCGGTCGGTCGTTTCCGATTGGAGCATCAGGGCCAGACTGCGGAGCTTCTCTTGCTTTGCTTTTAACCTTGCATAACCTCTCAATAATGTGGAGATTCACCAGAGCATTGGCCGCGCGGAGTCGCGAGGTTTGAGGCGCCATGTCACGGATTGTACGGCCCCACCCGCCGAAGGTTCCAGTCCTCGCTCGAGCATGGATGTGTGTTGGCATAAATTAGTTAGTGTAAGTCTAGGGACCGGTGACAGCAGTTCGGTCCCTTGGGAATTCACACGCGTTTCAACATTCACCAGAAACGACGTCTGTTTCGGATCCCACATTAAACTTCAGGTCTCCTTTCTTGCATTGGGCAACAGGGATAGCTCAGACACACGCAAGCACGCGAAGTAGCCACCAATTGAAAAATTTGCACCATAACATTCAGGTCTAGGGGTAGCGTCTTTGATTCATAATCAAAACGTCTTCGGTCCCGGGTTCGATCCCCGCTACTGCCTAAATTTTGATAAATAATCAGCATTGGCGGCCGAAGACTTACGGCATAAGAAGTCAGCCTCATTCTGTCAAACGCCTTGTCAAAGAGGGCGGAGGAGCGGATAGAGGTTCAGGGCACTCTCTTGTCCTAGGGGTGGGAAATTGCCCCTAAAGGCGGAAGAATCAGCAATGATCAACGACATGAGGATGCAGAAGGCAATGGAAACCACTGCATTAAAGACACGTAACGTGTTTCCACAGGACATGTGGCCTGTATTTGAAGAAGTGTCCTGATGATCTCTCCATTGGCAAAAGATTCCGGAATAGTCCCCCATTCGGATCTCCGGGCGGGGACTGCCAAGGGGGAGGTTAACATGAGAAAAAGATTGAATAATCAACGAAAGGATAACGTTCTACGAGTCGGGGCGTGGAATGTCAGCTTGAACGTGGTAGGGATGTTGTAGTAGTGTCGGTAGCTGGACCGACACTGTGGAGTTGACTGCTGCAAAAGAAAGCTAAACTAACGCTGTGGCCGATAGTGCACGAACGGCAATAAACATACGGGCGTGAAGTCTGGAACATAAAAACTTATGAATGAATAAGAAGAAAAGTATGTAGATGCTTTGTACTTAACTTTTATTTATCCTTGGAATACATCTCTCTGGAATACTCGTACGCTATAGGCACTGATACAAATGGCTATTATGTCTCTCGGCTAATGAGAGAGAAAGGCTTCGTACAACTGGGCGGTAGCTTGGTTCTCGTACAACTGGGGGTCGAGTCCACTCTCGTATCACGAGACCTGCCTAGGTGGTGGCGCTAGGTCTGCGATCACAGTGGCGACACGCGGGTCCGACATGTACTACATGGACCGCGGCCGATTTAAACTACCACCTAGCAAGTGTGGTGTCTGGCGGTGACACCACATTCCTCCCCCGCAAATCGGCGAACGGTCGTGTAATAAGGCTTCCGCCCGCCGTGGGGAGGACCACATGTTGACGTATGCGATGAGGTGGGGAGCCTAACAACAGGCGAGGCTGTGCCACCCGCACCCGGCCATCCGGTCCGAGGGGAGCTAGGAAACGCCTGCAAAACTAGTCCAGGGTGCACGTCAACATGCGGTGTATGCGCCCGTAAAGAAACATGAGGGGCCGAAGTGTCGACCTCCATTGCGTCGGGGGAGCCGACGCGCGATGACGTCATGTGGTCCGGAGCGGGCGGGAGTTCCATGGCGGAGGACAGCTGGTCACGGGAAGCGATCGGCGGCGCGTGACCCTGGGAGGCGCTTGGCGGCTGCAACGAAGCGTCGAATGCGGTCGGCGGCGGCGGCGGCTGCTGCTGCTGCTGCTGCTGCGGCGGCGGCGGCGCGTCGCCATGGGGCAAAATGGAAGGCATCGTCGGTAACACCTGGGGATGAGGCGAGCCAGTAGATGGGTCCCCAGGGCGCTGACCGGACGGCACCGTCGCTGAAAGCAGACGGGGAGCGGCAGAACCCGAGCGACGACAGAGGCGCAGCTGATTGAGATGCCGACGCACCTCACCAGAGGCCCCCAAAACCAAATACATCGCGCGGCCGAGGCAGCGAAGAATGCGCCCTGCGAGCCAACGCCGTGAACCTCGATAGTTGCGATAAAATACAACGTCGCCTGGAGCAAAAGCAGGAGTCTGCCGCTGCACAGGAACCCGATGCGGCGGATGCAGCAAAGACATCAAGGTGCGATGAGGACGACCGTGGAGCAACGCAGCCGGCGAGCGACCATCTCGGGGCTGAGAGCGATACGAAGACAAAAAGAGCAACAATGCGTCCTCCCGAGAATGCGACTCTTTCAATTTCAACATCTGTGACTTGAAAGTCCGGACCAATCGTTCAGCGGCACCGTTGGACTGAGGCGAAAACGGCGCGGATGTCAGATGTTGAATACCATTGGCCTGGCAGAATGACTGAAATTCTGCGGACATGAATTGTGGGCCATTGTCGGAAACAATAGTCTGCGGAAGACCTTCAATGCAAAAGATAGCAGACAACGCTTGGATGGTGGCGGAGGACGTCGTGGAAGACATCCGGACAACAAAAGGAAAATTACTGAAGGCGTCGACCAGAACCAACCATCGAGCATTCCAGAATGGACCAGCAAAATCAATGTGCAAGCGTTGCCAAGGGGAAGTGGCTTTTGGCCACGCAAAGACTTTCCGCGGCGGTGCGGATTGTTGTTCGGCACACGCCGGGCACGAAGAACACATATTCGTAATCGCAGCATCGATTCCGAACCAAGTACAGTGCTGACGAGCAAGTTGTTTCGTTCGCACTATACCCCAATGTCCTTGATGAAGAAGCCGTAAAACAGAGGACTGTAACGAACGTGGGACCACGACTCTGGACTGATCATTATCAGAACGCAACAACAAAACACCACGTCGAACAAAAAGTCTCTCCTTGTGAGCAAAAAATCGGCGAACCAACGGATCCTCGATCCGAGACTTTGACAAAGGCCATTGCGTAGCAACAAAACGTAAAACAGTAGCAAGAACAGGGTCAGCAGCTGTGGCTGTAGCTACACGACGAAAATCAATCGGAAACGATTCGACCACTTCATCGGTTTCCGAATCAATGAACATGCAAGCAAGTTCGGAAGAATCGAATGCTTTATCCTCAGCAACAGGCAAACGGGACAACGCATCGGCGTTTCCGTGCTTAGCAGTGGACCGATACAAGATATCGTAGCGGTACTGCGAGAGGAAAATAGACCAGCGAATGAATTTCTGCGCTGTACGTGGAGGGACAGGCTTGGTCGGATGAAAAAGCGATGTCAACGGTTTGTGGTCTGTGATGATGGTAAAGTGACGACCATACAAGAAATCATGGAACTTAGTAACACCAAACACGAGAGCCAAAGCTTCTTTCTCGATCTGTGAATAATTTCTTTGCGCAGAGGAGAGCAATTTGGACGCAAAGGCAATAGGGCGATCATGGGAGCCAACTTTGTGCGCAAGCACAGCACCGATCCCGAAATCCGATGCATCTACCATCAACAAAAGGGGTTTCTGGGGATCGAATGGCGTAAGGCAAGTATTAGAAAGCAACGCCGATTTCAACTGGCGAAAGGCGCGTTCACATTCCGTCGTCCAGACGAACGGAACACCTTTACGGCGTAAGCGATGAAGCGGAGCTGAAATGGAAGAGGCATTGCGCACATATTTATGGTAATAATTAATTTTACCCAACACACTCTGTAGCTGTTTGAGATTTTTAGGGGACGGCAAGTCTTGTATGGCACGGAGGTGCTCTGGACTCGGATGTATGCCTTGGGCATTAATGACATGTCCCAGGTATGGTAAGTCACGAGCAAAAAACACACATTTGTCCTTCCTCAAGCGAAGACCATTTTGCCGCAAGACCTGAAATAATGTTCGTAAATTCGCAAGATGATCTTCTTCTGTCTGTCCGGAGATCACTATATCGTCCAGATAGTTTGCTGCAGTAGGGACCGACGCACAAACAGTTTGTAAATATTGCTGAAACAAGGCAGGGGCGGATGCACACCCGAATGGCAGTCTTTTGAAGCGGTACAATCCAAGATGCGTGTTAACCACCAATACGCGCTGGGATTCGTCGTCCACCGGTATTTGCAAGTACGCATCGGCTAGGTCCAACTTTGAAAAATATTTTCCCGGGCACAGTTTAGCAAAAAGATCTTCCGGGCGGGGCAAAGGAAAAGTAGCAGTCACTAGCTGTGGATTCACTGTGGCCTTGAAGTCCACGCAAAGTCTCAATTTTCCGGAAGGTTTTGGCAAAATGACTAAGGGTGAGGCCCAGAGAGAAGCTTGCACACGTTCAATTACACCCTGTGATTCGAGATCGTGTAACGTTCTTGCGACCTCATCACGCAATGCGTGGGGAACATTGCGCGCCCTGAAAAATTTCGGTTGCGCGTTTACCTTCAGTTCTAAACGTGCTTCATAGTTTTTAGCGCAACCTAAGCCCGGTGCAAAAATGTCTGCAAATTCGTCACACAGCCGGGAAACACTGTCTGTAGGCACAGTCTGATTCACTGATAGGACCTGATTTACAATAGACATGTTAAACAACTTAAATAAATCTAGACCAAATAAATTCACAGCAGAAGAAGAACGAAGAACGTAAAATGACACAAGTTTTGTTTGTCCCTTGTATGTTGCAAGAAGGCTGCACTGTCCTAACACAGGAATTGTCTGTCCGGAATATGTGGTTAGCTTAACATTTGCGGCACGCAACGGAGGGTTGCCCAGTTGTTTGTACGTATCGTGATTGAGCAATGAAACTGCAGCTCCGGTATCGAGCTGGAATGGTATCACTGTGCCTTCAAAGTCTAAGTCCACAAAAAGTTTATTGTCCTGCTGACGACAAGAGCGACTGTTTTGTGCAATTGGAACAGACACTGGTACCGAATCACTTGCTAATTGACGTGATTTCCGGCGACGTCGACGCACAGTTTTTGTGGGACGAACACAGTTACTGTTAGAGAAAGTGTCACTGGACGAAGCGGAATTAACGACATGAATGTCCATAGGCGAAGGTCCACGAGCCTGAGTGTCCTTGGTTCGATTCCGGCGCGAAGCAAAGGGCCTGGAATGATTGTGATTGTCTGATCTGAGCTTTTTCTGGCAAACACTTTGAACATGTCCTTTCTTATTGCAGAAAAAGCAAATAGCTTGGCGTGACGGGCAATGTTCACGCGAATGTCGAGTAGCACACCGCGGGCATGATTTCACTGCATTTGTGTGCTGGCGCGGCACACCTGGCTTAGCACGCGGCGGTCGCTGTGTGTCCGTGCGCGAGGCCCGGTTACCGGGCCGCGGAGCGCGTCCAGCGGGCCGGTTAATGTTACACACGGCTGGCGAAGTTTCAAAAGATTCCTGAGCACAGTCCAGTGTGTCCTGTCTATCCAATATGTCTATCACTTGTTGAAGGGAGGGATTAACTAGCTTCAAAATTTGCTCCCGTATGCGAACATCAGAAACGTTCTGTGCAATTGCATCACGCACCATTGTATCTGAATAAGAAAGACCACAGTCACATTCAAAGGCACAGTCCCTAGTAAGTCCTTGCAATGTTGCTACCCACTCCCTATTAGTTTGACCGGCCGTACGTTTTGTACGAAAAAACGTATACCGTTTTGCAACCACATTAACTGTTTCTTTGAAATAGGCATCTAATGCAGACAAAATTTCCTCGTATGACAAAGTTGCTACGTCGCGCCGGGGAAACAATTTCACTATCACACGGTATGTGGACACACCGACACAAGAAAGCAAAAACGGCTGCCGCTCATTACCTTGAATTCTGTAGGCAGCCATGTGGAAGTGGAACTGACGAGACCACTCTTGCCAGGTCTCATCTGCTGCCACGTATGGTCGAAAGGGAGGTGCAACAGCGTTCAGTGGCAGCGGTAGCGATGAAGCGGCTGCGGCCGCATCGGTGTGCAGCGCACGGTGACCCTGGACGAGCTGTCCAAGGGCATCCAGTAACGCCTGCGTCTGCTGATTCTGCAAGCGATAAAATTCGGACAGTACATCTGGAGAATGTGGCGAAGCCATGACACAATTAAATGTAAGCAATCAGAAAGAAGTTTTTACTCGTCGCCAATCTGTAGTGACGTAACAAGACTGTTACGCCACACGGTAGTAGCCAAAAGAAAGGCACGCTAACGCTGTGGCCGATAGTGCACGAACGGCAATAAACATACGGGCGTGAAGTCTGGAACATAAAAACTTATGAATGAATAAGAAGAAAAGTATGTAGATGCTTTGTACTTAACTTTTATTTATCCTTGGAATACATCTCTCTGGAATACTCGTACGCTATAGGCACTGATACAAATGGCTATTATGTCTCTCGGCTAATGAGAGAGAAAGGCTTCGTACAACTGGGCGATAGCTAGGTTCGCGTACAACTGGGCGGTAGCTTGGTTCTCGTACAACTGGGGGTCGAGTCCACTCTCGTATCACGAGACCTGCCTAGGTGGTGGCGCTAGGTCTGCGATCACAGTGGCGACACGCGGGTCCGACATGTACTACATGGACCGCGGCCGATTTAAACTACCACCTAGCAAGTGTGGTGTCTGGCGGTGACACCACAAGGGAAACTAGAAAATCTGAAAAGGGAAATGCAAAGGCTCAATCTAGATATAGTAGGGGTCAGTGAAGTGAAGTGGAAGGAAGACAAGGATTTCTGGTCACATGAATATCGGGTAATATCAACAGCAGCAGAAAATGGTATAACAGGTGTAAGATTCATTATGAACAGGAAGGTAGGGCAGAGGATGTGTTACTGTGAACTGTTCAGTGACCGGGTTGTTCTAATCAGAATCGACAGCAGACCAACACCGACAACGATAGTTCAGGTATACATGCCGACGTCGCAAGCTGAAGATGAACAGATAGAGAAAGTGTATGAGGATATTGAAAGGGTAATGCAGTATGTAAAGGGGGACGAAAATCTAATAGTCATGGGCGACTGGAATGCAGTTGTAGGGGAAGGAGTAGAAGAAAAGGTTACAGGAGAATATGGGCTTGGGGCAAGGACTGAAAGATGAGAAAGACTAATTGAGTTCTGTAACAAGTTTCAGCTAGTAATAGCGAATACCCTGTTCAAGAATCACAAGAGGAGGAGGTATACTTGGAAAAGGCCGGGAGATACGGGAAGATTTCAATTAGATTACATCATGGTCAGACAGAGATTCCGAAATCAGATACTGGATTGTGAGGCGTACCCAGGAGCAGATATAGACTCAGATCACAATATAGTAGTGATGAAGAGTAGGCTGAAGTTCAAGACATTAGTCAGGATGAATCAATAAGCAAAGAAGTGTGATACGGAAGTACTAAGGAATGACGAGGTACGTTTGAAGTTCTCTAACGCTATAGATACGGCAATAAGGAATAGCGCAGTAGGCAGTACAGTTAAGAGGAATGGACATCTTTAAAAAGGGCCATCACAGAAGTTGGGAAGGAAAACATAGGTACAAAGAAGGTAGCTGCGAAGAAACCATGGGTAACAGAAGAAATACTTCAGATGATTGATGAAAGGAGAAAGTACAAACATGTTTCGGGAAAATCAGGAATACAGAAATACAACTCGCTGAGGAATGAAATAAATAGGAAGTGCAGGGAAGCTAAGACGAAATGGCTGCAGGAAAAATGTGAAGACATCGAAAAAGATATGATTGTCGGAAGGACAGACTCAGCATACAGGAAAGTCAAAACAACCTTTGGTGACATGAAAAGCAACGGTGGTAACATTAAGAGTGCAACGGGAATTCCACTGTTAAATGCAGAGGAGAGAGCAGATAGGTGGAAAGAATACATTGAAAGCCTCTATGAGGGTGAAGATTTGTGTGATGTGATAGAAGAAGAAACAGGAGTCGATTTAGAAGAGATAGGGGATCCAGTATTAGAATCGGAATTTAAAAGAGCTTTGGAGGACTTACGGTCAAATAAGGCAGAAGCGATAGATAACATTCCATCAGAATTTCTAAAATCATTGGGGGAAGTGGCAACAAAACGACTATTAACGTAGGTTTGTAGAATATATGAGTATGGCGATATACCATCTGACTTTCGGAAAAGCATCATCCACACAATTCCGAAGACGGCAAGAGCTGACAAGTGCGAGAATTATCGCACAATCAGCTTAACAGCTCATGCATAGAAGCTGCTTACAAGAATAATATACAGAAGAATGGAAAAGAAAATTGAGAATGCGCTATGTGACGATCAGTTTGGCTTTAGGAAAAGTAAAGGGACGAGAGAGGCAATTCTGACGTTACGGCTAATAATGGAAGCAAGGCTAAAGAAAAATCAAGACACTTTCATAGGATTTGTCGACCTGGAAAAAGCGTTCGACAATATGAAATGGTGCAAGCTGTTCGAGATTCTGAAAAAAGTAGGAGTAAGCTATAGGGAGAGACGGGTCATATATAATATGTACAACAACCAAGAGGGACTAATAAGAGTGGACGATCAAGAACGAAGTGCTCGTATTAAGAAGGGTGTAAGACAAGGCTGTAGGCTTTCGCCCCTACTCTTCAATCTGTACATCGAGGAAGCAATGATGGAAATAAAAGAAGGGTTCAGGAGTGGAATTAAAATACAAGGTGAAAGGATATCAATGATACGATTCGCTGATGACATTGCTATCCTGAGTGAAAGTGAAGAAGAATTAAATGATCTGCTGAACGGAATGAACAGTCTAATGAGTACACAGTATGGTTTGAGAGTAAATCGGAGAAAGACGAAGGTAATGAGAAGTAGTAGAAATGAGAACAGCGAGAAACTTAACATCAGGATTGATGGTCACGAAGTCAATGAAGTTAAGGAATTCTGCTACCTAGGCAGTAAAATAACATATGACGGACGGAGCAAGGAGGACATCAAAAGCAGACTCGCTATGGCAAAAAAGGCATTTCTGGCCAAGAGAAGTCTACTAATACCAAATACCGGCCGTAATTTGAGGAATAAATTTCTGAGGAAGTACGTCTGGAGTATAGCATTGTATGGTAGTGAAACATGGACTGTGGGAAAACCGGAACAGAAGAGAAACGAAGCATTTGAGATGTGGTGCTATAGACGAATGTTGAAAATTAGGTGGACTGATAAGGTAAGGAATGAGGAGGTTCTATGCAGAATCGGAGAGGAAAGGAATATGCGGAAAACAGTGATAAGGAGAAGGGACAGGATGATAGGACCTGCTAAGACATGAGGGAATGACTTGCATGGTACTAGAGGGAGCTGTAGAGGGCAAAATCTGTAGAGGAAGACAGAGACTGGAATACGTCAAGCAAATAATTGAGGACGTAGGTTGCAAGTGCTACTCTGAGATGAAGAGGTTAGCACAGGAAAGGAATTCGTGGCGGGCCGCATCAAACCAGTCGGTATACTGATGACAAAAAAAAAAATTCAGACACACGAAACTGTTAATACCAGAACCTACAGATCATTTCGTCTTCTTCTATACATATTATAAATTAAAGTTCCCCACTGCGTTTTACTGTCTGGTTTTAAAGGCTTACGTCAAACCTGGGGTGTGGTTTTGGATTCACTAATATAAGGGGCAGTGAAATGTAAATGAGACAGATAGAAGAATAGCAAGTAAACGCCATAATTGTTAGTACTGTGGTATCATGTATCGATACCACCAAACGAGCGTCGTAGCAAAGGAGCTGCAAGTTTCCGTCTGGCGCGCCGATAGCTGGCGCGCGGTGTCTGGCGGACCCATTGTCGCGCGCCCGCTAAGCCACACCTCCAGCGGCTCTGGACTGTTAAGTGCCCTCAGCTGCCACAATATAGGAGGCCGGTGGCAGCCACTTCGAGCCTTATCGCTTCGACATCATTGTTCGCGCTCACGACCGCAAGCCTCATCCTAGTTGCTATTGTATCGGCTGAATTCTTGCTGTATTATTAGTAATAAGTCTTTGTTCACTTGGAGAAACTCGAGTTAAGTAAATCTTCTGTTTACTTGCTCGCTGACCATTTCTGCTCCTGTCCGGCTTTCCTACGACGATAGTTGCTGCGCCACCCTGTACCCTGCCTCTCCTAATCTTTGTGTGCGAATTCGTACAGTACAAATACGTTTATCGCACTGTCAGGCTCAGTGCCTTCATGGAAAAATGTTCGCAGTTGCCTACAGAGCCATGATTGTAGCCAGGTGTGCACATCTCTGTACGAAGGAAGTCGACTAGCACAAATGTCTTCCTTCAGGATTCTAAAAATACGGAAACTGCGTAGGGAGCATCCACCACAGCAATGACAGGAGGAGTAATGACACGAATAGCCTATATCCTTGATGACTGTCTTTCTTTCAATGACGCCTTACCTCGAAATTATTTATCCCTCGAAAATACACGCGAACGCGACATATTGCGTTCGCCATGCCGGCCGTTGTGGCCGAGTGGTTCTAGGCGCTTCAGTCCCGAACCGCACTGCTGCTACGTTCGCAGGTTCGAATCCTGTATCGGGCTTGAATGGTGTGATGTCCTTAGGTTAGTTAGGTTTAAGTAGTTCTAAGTCTAGGGGACTGTTGACCTCAGATGTTAAGCCCCATAGTGCTCAGAGCCACTTGAACTTGCGTTCGCCATACACAACAGACATTCCGGCATGAATTTCACTTCCAGACTCTTTCCCACTACACCTCGCTGTTCCTCTTTCCTCCGCAGCGAAGTCTGACACACACACACACACACACACACACACACACACACACACACACACACACACACACACACGCCATGTTCATTGTACGAGGGTAAGTCAATTATTATCGGCAAAGTAATTATAAAATTTTATTGTAATCAAATAGGAAACTTAAAAGAACATCATTTTTCGACATAGTCTCCTTGCGTTTCAACGCAATTGGTGCATCGTTGTACAAGCTTCCTGATGCTCTCGTAAAAGAAGGTCCTCGATTGAGCTACGAGCCAGGAATGCACCGCTTCTTTCACTGCTTCGTCCGAGGCAAATCGACGGCCCCTTAATGCTTATTTGAGTGGACCAAACAAGTGATAATCAGAAGGGGCAAGATCGGGACTATATGGAGGATGATCCAGTACTTCAGAATTCAGTTTCTGGAGCGTTTCAGCAGTGTCGGCGGCAGTATGCTGACGGGCATTGTCGTGCAACAGCACAACACCGTTTGACAGCAATTCTCGGCGTTTGCTTAGAATTGCAGGCTTTAGCCTGGCAGTAAGCATCTCACTGTAACGTACACTGTTTATTGTTGTGCCAAAAATGTGTGGGTGTGAATTCCTTAAGAACCAAGCTGCTGAGGTCATCGGTCCCCAGACTTACACACTACTTAAACTAACTTACCGCAAGATTTTAAACATGGCTGAAACAGCAACTGTTGAAATTCTACACGGTAAATGATAACAGCCAAACAGTTGCAAGATGAAGATTTATTGAAATTCTTGACCACGGTTTCGGTATATCTAAGTATACCTTCATCGTCAGTAGTTAAAACATCATCTCCATATATAACTACTGACGACGCCTTTGGCACAATTGTTTTATGTATATCCAGTGCAGGATGTGATTTTAGTGTATTTTACTTCTGATGAAGGTATACTTAGATATACTGAAACCGTGGTCAAGAATTTTAATAAATCTTCATCTTGCAACTGTTTGGCTGTTATCATTTACCGTGAACTAACTCAACGCTAAGGACGACACTAACACACTGCCCGAGCGAGGACTCGAACCTCCTGCGGGAGGGCCGCACAATTAGTGACATGGCGCCTCTAACCGCGCGTATTGTTGTGCCCCTTTCCCCATAATGTTCAGGTACTGCACCTTGTGCATCCCAAAAAACAGTAAGCATCAGTTTTCCTGCGGACGGTTGGGTTTTTAACATTTTCTTGCACGGCGAATTTGGATGTTTCCATTCCATATGCTGCCGCTTACTCTCTGGCTCGTAGTGATGGATCCATGTTTCGTCCCCAGTAATGATCCTGTTTGAGAAGTTGTCCCCTTCGTTACCATAGCGGACCAAATGTTTTTTACTGAGGTCTAAGCGCGTTTGTTTATGCAACTGTGTGACTACTTGGGGACCCATCTTGCTCAAACTTTATGAATCCAAGTCCGTTGTGGATGATTTCGTAGGCAGAACGGTGACTAAATTACAGACGATGTGCCACTACGCCAATAATTAATCGTCTGTCTAAGAGAATCGTTTCACGTGAACGCTCAATGGTTTCTTCATTTGTGGCTGTTAACTGTCGTCCGGCTCCTTCATCGTGCGAAACACTTGTGCGACCATTTCGGAATTTTTCAATCCATTCGTAGACACTCCGTTGTGGCAAAACACTGTTCCCGTACTGTACCGAAAGTCTTCGACGAATTTCAGGCAATGATACGCCTTCCGACCACAAAAAACGGATCGCTGAACGTTGCTCTTCTTTGGCAACGGAGCAGCCATGATTCACAGGACGGCAGCGATAACGAAACCTAGCAGCTTGAAAATTGCAAAGATATAACAACAAATAAACAAAGCATGAGTCATCAACGTAAAACGACAGTACTACCAAAATAAACAAAAATATAAGTAAGTTGCAGTTAATAATTGACTTACCTTGTGTAGTCTGTCTCGTTTTGTAGACAGACCTGATTTATTATTGCTACACCTGACAACTTCTGCGTGCTTAGTGCTACCCATGCCAAGCCGTGGGAGGTCGCTAGTTGTGTATAGTTATAAACCCAGTTACCTTGTCCTTGGCCGGCCCAACAACGGGAATGCGGCATGATCGTGTCGGTTATTGAACGTTACTGACCAGAATCTACAGGCGAGTAGACAGCAGTCACACCGCATACTCTGTTGTGGACTGGCAAGAGCGCCAATCCACTGTGACGGGTAGCCGAAAGGCACGCGTTTAAGCTCACGCAGGCTGGCGTGAGGTCTGGAACAGGACAAGGTAATGAATATAGCCAATAACGTACGTAGCTGCTGGAATACTTAACTTTAATCCATAATTGGTGAACATCGGTCTGACGGTACATGCATCACAAGATAAATAGCAAATGATAATGGCGCCTTGCTAGGTCGTAGCAAATGACGTAGCTGAAGACTATGCTAACTAGCGTCTCGGCAAATGAGAGCGTAATTTGTCAGTGAACCATCGCTAGCAACGTCGGCTGTACAACTGGGGCGAGTGCTAGGAAGTCTCTCTAGACCTGCCGTGTGGCGGCGCTCGGTCTGCAATCACTGACAGTGGCGACACGCGGGTCCGACGTATAATAACGGACCGCGGCCGATTTAAAGGCTACCACCTAGCAAGTGTGGTGTCTGGCGGTGATACCACACTCTATGCTAATGACTGTAAGAAGAATCTGAGGATTAGCGTACAACAGCTTCCACGGGAACGCCACACGCTGCACGTTGACGCATTCCTCTATGTCTAAAGCCCGGTTTACACGAGCGACTTTATGGTCAAAATCGACCGCTCGGAAAGTGCGTGCGCCTTTCGTGCCTGCGTATAAATCAGGACGTTGCGACTGTGTGTCCATAACGCTAATGGTCTATAGACTGTGCCGACTGTGTTCTAAATTTCCGAGTATGTTGCACACTGCGCATGCGCCGAAAATCAGGACTGGGGCGCGTCTGCTAACATTGAAAGTAAACCCATTCCGACCGAGATAACTTCTGTTGTTGTTGTTGCGGTCTTCAGTCTTGAGACTGGTTTGATGCAGCTCTCCATGCTACTCTATCCTGTGCCAACTTCTTCATCTCCCAGTACCTACTGCAACCTACATCCTTCTGAATCTGCTTAGTGTATTCATCTCTTGGTCTCCCTCTACGATTTTTACCCTCCACGGTGCCCTCCAATGCTAAATTTGTGATCCCTCGATGCCTCAAAACATGTCCTACCAACCGATCCCTTCTTCTAGTCAAGTTGTGCCACAAACTCCTCTTCTCCCCAATCCTACTCAACACCTCCTCATTAGTTACGTGATCTACCCACCTTATCTTCAGCATTCTTCTGTAGCACCACATTTCGAAAGCTTGTATTCTCTTCTTGTCCAAACTAGTTATCGTCCATGTTTCACTTCCATACATGGCTACACTCCATACAAATACTTCCAGAAACGACTTCCTGACACTTAAATCTATACTCGATGTTAACAAATTTCTCTTCTTCAGAAACGCTTTCCTTGCCATTGCCAGTCTACATTTTATATCCTCTCTACTTCGACCATCATCGGTTATTTTACTCCCTAAATAGCGAAACTTCTTTACTACTTTAAGTGTCTCATTTCCTAATCTAATTCCCTCAGCATCACCCGACTTAATTTGACTACATTCCATTATCCTCGATTTGCTTTTGTTGATGTTCATCTTATATCCTCCTTTCAAGACACTGTCCATTCCGTTCAACTGCTCTTCCAAGTCCTTTGCTGTCTCTGACAGAATTACAATGTCATCGGCGAACCTCAAAGTTTTTACTTCTTCTCCATGAATTTTAATACCTACTCCGAATTTTTCTTTTGTTTCCTTTACTGCTTGCTCAATATACAGATTGAATAACATCGGGGAAAGGCTACAACCCTGTCTCACTCCTTTCCCAACCACTGCTTCCCTTTCATGCCCCTCGACTCTTATAACTGCCATCTGGTTTCTGTACAAATTGTAAATAGCCTTTCGCTCCCTGTATTTTACCCCTGCCACCTTCAGAATTTGAAAGAGAGTATTCCAGTTAACATTGTCAAAAGCTTTCTCTAAGTCTACAAATGCTAGAAACGTAGGTTTGCCTTTTCTTAATCTTTCTTCTAAGATAAGTCGTAAGGTCAGTATTGCCTCACGTGTTCCAACATTTCTAGGGAATCCAAACTGATCTTCCCCGAGGTCGGCTTCTACCAGTTTTTCCATTCGTCTGTAAAGAATTCGCGTTAGTATTTTGCAGCTGTGACTTATTAAACTGATAGTTCGGTAATTTTCACATCTGTCAACACCTGCTTTCTTTGGGATTGGAATTATTATATTCTTCTTGAAGTCTGTGGGTATTTCGCCTGTCTCATACATCGTGCTCACCAGATGGTAGAGTTTTGTCATGACTGGCTCTCCCGAGGCCATCAGTAGTTCTAATGGAATGTTGTCTACTCCCGGGGCCTTGTTTCGACTCAGGTCTTTCAGTGCTCTGTCAAACTCTTCACGCAGTATCTTATCTCCCATTTCGTCTTCATCTACATCCTCTTCCATTTCCATAATATTGTCCTCAAGCACATCGCCCTTGTATAAACCCTCTATATACTCCTTCCACCTTTCTGCCTTCCCTTCTTTGCTTAGAACTGGGTTGCCATCTGAGCTCTTGATATTCATACAAGTGGTTCTCTTCTCTCCAAAGGTCTCTTTAATTTTCCTGTAGGTAGTATCTATCTTACCCCTAGTGAGACAAGCCTCTACATCCTTACATTTGTCCTCTAGCCATCCCTGCTTAGCTATTTTGCACTTCCTGTCGATATCATTTTTGAGACGTTTGTATTCCTTTTTGCCTGCTTCATTTACTGCATTTTTATATTTTCTTCTTTCATCAATTAAATTCAATATTTCTTCTATTACCCAAGGATTTCTATTAGCCCTCGTCTTTTTACCTACTTGATCGTCTGCTGCCTTCACTACTTCATCCCTCAGAGCTACCCATTCTTCTTCTACTGTATTTCTTTCCCCCATTCCTGTCAATTGTTCCCTTATGCTCTCCCTGAAACTCTCTACAACCTCTGGTTCTTTCAGTTTATCCAGGTCCCATCTCCTTAAATTCCCACCTTTTTGCAGTTTCTTCAGTTTCAATCTGCAGTTCATAACCAATAGATTGTGGTCAGAATCCACATCTGCCCCAGGAAATGTCTTACAATTTAAAACCTGGTTCCTAAATCTCTGTTTTACCACTATATAATCTATCTGATACCTTTTAGTATCTCCAGGATTCTTCCAGGTATACAACCTTCTTTTATGATTCTTGAACCAAGTGTTAGCTATGATTAAGTTATGCTCTGTACAAAATTCTACAAGGCGGCTTCCTCTCTCATTCCTTCCCCCCAATCCATATTCACCTACTATGTTTCCTTCTTTCCCTTTTCCTACTGACGAATTCCAGTCACTCATGACTATTAAATTTTCGTCTCCCTTCACTACCTGAATAATTTCTTTTATCTCGTCATACATTTCATCTATTTCTTCATCATCTGCAGAGCTAGTTGGCATATAAACTTGTATTACTTTAGTAGGCATGGGCTTTGTGTCTATCTTGGCCACAATAATGCGTTCACTATGCTGTTTGTAGTAGCTAAACCGCACTCCTATTTTTTTATTCATTATTAAACCTACTCCTGCATTACCCCTATTTGATTTTGTATTTATAACCCTGTAATTTTCTAACCTACCTGCCCGATTAAGGGATCTGACATTCCACTCTCCGATCCGTAGAATGCCAGTTTTCTTTCTCCTGATAATGATTTTCTCTTGAGTTGTCCCCGCCCGGAGATCCTTATGATGGACTATTTTGCCTCCGGAATATTTTACCCAAGAGGACGCCGTCATCATTTAATCATACAGTAAAGCCGCATGTCCTCGGGAAAAATTACGGCTGTAGTTTCCCCTTGCTTTCAGCCGTTCGCAGTACCAGCACAGCAAGGCCGTTTTGGTTAATGTTACAAGGCCAGATCAGTCAATCATCCAGACTGTTGCCCCTGCAACTACTGAAAAGGCTGCTGCCCCTCTTCAGGAACCACATGTTTATCTGGCCTCTCAACAGATACCCCTCCGTTGTGGTTGCACCTACGCGGTACGGCCATCTGTATCGCTGAGGCACGCAAGCCTCCCCACCAACGGCAAGGTCCATGGTTCATGGGGGAGGGGGGGGGGGGAACTTCTGTTATAGAAATGGATTTCGTGCATTGATGTCTTCTTAATCTTTACTGTCTTTATGCTTTGATTTCGTGACACATTAAGTAGACGGGGCGATGTCCTGGTATATTTCCTACTATAGTTCTCCTACACGCGAGACGATGGATCTGAAAGCAAAGAGTTATTTATGTTTTTCACAGAAGAATCTTGCGCTATGGATAAATAAGAACGTAGGTAGGTAAATGTGATTTAACCTTGCAGTAGTCGCGTGACAGAGTACACCATGTGGATAAATTATATTTCGTAACAATATTCAAACTACAATGGTGAAATACTGACCTTTAAAGTGGAACTCGAAGCTATGTAAATTCACATCTGTGGACAACCCGTACGGGCGAGAACATAACAAAAATAAAATCGCTGGGTGACGTATTTCACCCGCGCGACTACTCAAGGGAATGAAAATTATTTCAACAGTGAAAATTCCAGAATTAGTTGAGGAGAAAGATAATTTTCTATGTTATTTGGCGCTTAGTAAGAAACCAAGATACAAAGAATAAAGTAAAAAAGGCGCTATTTACTGCCTCATAGATATTATTTGATGTGTTTGCAAGCATAAATTTTCTGGAGCAAATAAACGTGTATCTTCTGAAATGTTTGGACGACATTTTTCCTGTTCTATCAGTTCTTAGGAGGGCAGAGAATTTACCATAAAACCTTTAATAAGAACATCCGCTATGATGTACGCTGTGGTCATTAATAAACTCTGTTGTTATTGCTTGTCCCTACATTTTATCATTATACAGGGCGTTTGGAAATTCCCGTTACAAGCTTCTAGAAGTTGTAGGGGGAAGTAAATACGTAATATTTTGAATATTAGTTAGGGTGGGGAGTGTTTACATCGGACCTGCCGATGTCATTTGACGTCCCTCCTACCTCTCTGACCTGGTCGAGCCTCACTCGCGTGTGCGTGAGTGTTAGAACAACATGGTTGAGTATACGTTTGCAGCATACACCGACATGACCCCTCTGAATGGCGAATCTCGCGGTATGGACGAGCTGCTCGTCGCCTTTATCAAGACCGTTCTCCACAATGCCTGACCCTATAGCATACCCTTCTCGCCGCAATTACGTAACGCCTTCGGAAAGGGTACATTCACCGTTAGCAGACGTGACTGCGGTGCGCCGAGGAGAAGCGGTACATCCGACTTGGAAGAGGTCATACTGCATCACTTTGAAGAGAACCCTCCAACGAGGACAATTTCTCTGGCTGTTAATGAGTGGAAATGTAAAACAATCACTGGGTCACGCCTAATCAACTACATGTAGAAGTGGTCGCGTTACCAACATGTTTTCAAATGTTCGTAGCTCGGAAGCGGTACGTTTCCAGACACGGGTTCGAATTCCAAATATTATATAAGCACTCCTCTACAAGGGCTAGAATTTTGTAACAGATGTTTCCGAACACCATGTTTGCCGCGCGGTCTAAGGCGCTGCAGTCATGGCGAGGGTCCGAGTCCTCCCTCCGGCGTGCGTGTGTGCGTGTGTGTGTGTGTGTGTGTGTGTGTGTGTGTGTGTGTGTGTGTTTGTCCTTCGGATAATTTAGGTTAAGTAGTGTGTAAGCTTAGGGACTGATGACCCTAGCAGTTAAGTCCCATAAGATTTCACACACATATGAAGACAGCAGACAGCTGTCACAACACAGGCAATTTTGGCGCTGACGTTTAAAAGAAAGTGACCAGTCGAGGCACAGGAGACTCAGTACAGGTGTAGAACGCCAGAGGCACTGCAGCTGACACATTCGTCTCGAGGACTGAAGTGAGACAATAAAGTCGGCCGTGTAAAAGGGGTCCAAAAGCGTTGGCGCGGAGGTACGAAGCGCATCCGACGTGCTGCTTATTTACTGCACACCAGTCAGCTCTACGAGAGTGCGATCGCACAGACATTCTTGCGCACGCAACTGCGTGGCCCACCATAAATCGCACGGTTAGTAACGTCTGCGTGAAGGCCCCTGTTCTTGTGAGATGCCTATTGTAGCCCGGCGTTCGTTGTTCCCCAACTCGTTGGGCGACAGGACGCGAGAAACCGCCCCCCCCCTGTGGTGGCCATCCGTTGCGGCCACCCGCCGGGACAGGGGGTGCGGCTGTCTGGCGGGGTGCCACGCGCAACCAACCCCCGCCAGCACACACCCTGTAAATCACCTTCCCCACACCTGACAAAGCTCGCTCTCTCTTTCTCTCTCTCTCTCTCTCTCTCTGTCCGCCTTATCGCGTCCTTCTGCCACGCCTCACCACTTTCCATCGATACTGCATCTCACGTAATAAACATCCCGAAATCAGCTGCTGTTTGCCATCGTGGTGGCGAAAGTTGATTATCCTATCGCTGTGGCATAATGGGACGACACTACAGTCGCATTCTGGAGGAACCTGTTTCAAATCTAGGTTTAAATTATCCTCCATCTCCCAAACTGTTCAAGGTGAATTTAACAATGGTTCTACTCAACAGAAGACTCCCAATTTGACAATGGTACACTGTTAGTAATTATTTACGAAAATCCGCACATTCGACAATATCCAACATTTTGTTATCCAGGAAAATAACTGACTGTCGATATCGGGAACACACAGATGTAACTGATGCAGTAGTAAAGAACACAAAAAAAATCTGTGACCAGACACATCTTTAGAATAAACGAATTGTTTCAACGTAACGAGTTTCGGGCCTGATCGTGTCGTCAGATGGTAGCGACGATTTCTCGTACAGATTTTACGTTTTTGTTGCGAGGGAAGGTTTCACCTTGTACTTTACGGCATAGGGTTATCCATCATTGATATGTGACTTACTAAACAAGAGCTAGACTAACGACAAGATGGCGGACACGCATTGATGGTGGGCAATGAAAACCATGTAACTCCATTTTATTGAACTTTACAGGAGAAGCAAAAACGGTTTCTGAAAAATAATACAAAGTAATACAGATAAAGTTACTACATGTGCAGTCATATAGTAGAAGCCTAACCATTGACAATCTATGCACTTTCACACCTAGCTCGTGGTCTCGCGGTAGCGTTCTCGCTTCCCGAGCACGGGGTCCCGGGTTCGAGTCCCGGCGGGGTCAGGGATTTTCACCTGCCTCGAGATGACTGGGTGTTGCTGTTGTCGTCTTCATCATCACCATTCATACCCATTCCGGTCGGAGGAAGGCAATGGCAAACCACCTCCGCTAGGATCTTGCCTAGTACAGCGATGTGGGTCTCCCGCATCGTCCCCTACGCTTTGTCAAGGAGTATGGGACTTCATCATCATCAGATCTCTCTTTGGTCATGAATTTAATGAAATTACGAAGTTTTCACAGACAGTTGGTGTCACGCGGTTTTCATTGCCTACCATCGATTAGTTTACATCTGACGTCACCTAATAAGTAGGTACAGTAATGGAATTCTTCTATAGCTAAGGTTGTGCAGATGTAACTTATAAAAAATATTGGCAATGTCAAATGAACGCTTTTTCCTTTGTTGATTTTTTTTTTTTTTTGCAGCTATGATTAATTTTTTTTCGTTCTGATTTACCAACGAAAGTATTTATGGAAGTATACTTATTTTCTCTATAAGTAGAGCATTATAGAAGTTGGATTTTTGTATGTAAGTTTGCTTTCTTAACTCTCTCAGGTAGTTCAGGATGCCGTTGGGTTTGCTGTGAACGTGACTGTATTTTTTTTATTTCACCCAATAAATTCTTCTGTACTCACTTCCAAGCAAACTTTAGCATTTCTAAGTTTTGTTCGACGCAGTTTTTCTGTATCTTCATGCTGGACCCTTTGAGCAACAATAGTTGATTTAGTTAAGTTGTCCACCTTGATCGCACCCATGTGTCCTCTGTATCTTATGTTGAAACTCATATGCAAAAAACTGGTGATTTCTCAAACTGGGGAACAATCAAGAATGAGGTTCGGTCTTGGGTCCTCTGCTGTTCTTAATATATATTTATGACTTGCCATTCAATCCTAAGGGCCCGGGTTCGATTCCCAGCTGGGTCGGAGATTTTCTCCGCTCAGGGGCTGGGTGTTGTGTTGTCCTAATCATCATCATTTCATCCCCATCGACGCGCAGGTCGCCGAAGTGGCGTCAAATCGAAAGACCTGCACCAGGCGAACGGTCTACCCGACGGGAGGCCCTAGCCACACGACATTTCATTTCACACCCAACAGTCAAGAATTAACTGGTGAAATTGTAAATGATGTTTTTCAGAAAATCATTAAGTGGTTCTCTGCAAATGGGCTCTCATTAAACTTTGACAAAACACAGTATATACAGTTCCACACAATAAATGCAATGACACCATTAATAAATATAGACTTCGATTAGAAATCGGTAGCTAAGGTAGAATATTCAAAATTTCTAGGTGTATGCATTGATGAGGGATTGAACTGGAAAAAACACACTGAGGATCTGCTGAAACGTTTGAGTTCAGCTACTTATGCTATTAGGGTCATTGCAAATTTTGGCGATATACAACTGAGTAAATTAGCTTACCACGCCTATTTTCATTCTCTGAGTTCGTATGGCATCATATTCTGGGGTAACTCATCATTGAGTAAAACAGTGTTCATTGCACAAAAGCGTGTAATTAGAATAATTGCTGGAGCTCATCCAAGATCATCCTGCAGACACTTATTTAAAGAGCTAGAAATCTTCACTGTAGCCTCACAGTATATATATATTCACTTATGAAATTTGTTGTTAACAATCCGAACGAATTCAAAAGTAATAGCAGTGTACATGGCTACAACACTGGGAGGAAGGATTATCTTCACTACTCAGTGTTAAATCTAACTTTAGCTCAGAAGGGGGTAAATTATGCTGCCACAAAAGTCTTTGGTCACTTACCTAATAGCATCAAAAGTCTGACAGATAGCCATATAGCATTTAAAAGGAAATTAAAAGAATTTCTTAATGGCAACTCCTTCTACTCATTAGATGAATTTTTGGATATAGTAAGTGGATAATTTCCCTACCCACACAAAAAAATATTGAGTGTCATGTAATATTTTGTGTAATGTAATATCTTGTATAGACACCTTTTATTAACGTGACACGTTCCACATCATTACGAAGTGTCGTATTCATGATCTATGGAACAAGTACTAATCTAATCTAATCTAATCTAATACCAGATTGCCTAGTTAATATTTGTGTTACACAGACAATTCAGTTTAGAGAGACCGAACTTTTTGTATACTTCATTTTTTTTAATTGAGTTATGAATTAGTTGAACCTACAGTTCGTTATTGGTGAAGAAACTAATCTTGATATTTTAACATGGAACAAGCGTGTAGTTTGATATTACACCTTACCAAAGAATGACACATTTCTAAGAGAGTGACATATTTCAAAGAGTGCTGTTCGTTACACACACGAAGCTATTTTTACACGTTTTATCAGGGCGCTTTCTTGCCTATCTGTCTGTTCGGTACATATTTTGCAATTGATTTTAAATCAACTTTCCGACGAGCTAAAAGACTTGAAATTTTAGACATACGTCAAGAACTGGATCACAATGAATTACAAACTCCCTTTCGTGTCCGGTGTGTGGCGGAGGGTATTTTCTTCTTCTGTCTGTCTGTTCGCTAAAGATTTTGCAATTGATTTCAAACTAACTTCCCGATGAGCTAGAGACTTACAACTTTCAACATAGCTCAGCACAAGGTGACACTGCAACATTAGTCTCTCTCGTGTCTGGTGTGAGGTGGAGGATTCTTTCTTTTCCTGTTTGTCTGTTCGGTACAGATTTTGCTACTGATTTTAAACTAACATCCGGAAGAGCTAGAGACTTGTAACTTTCATCATAGCTCACAACTAGATTACAGTGCTATATTAACTCGCATTTGTGACTAGTGAGCGGCGGAGGGCTCTTAGTAACTGTTGCTATTTACCCCCTTTTCCTGTTCCAGTCGCAAATGTTTCGCCCTAAGAACGATTGCTGGTAAGCCTCTGTTTGAGTTGGATTCTCTCTAATTATCACATTCGCAGTTTTTTCACGAAGTACAAGTAGGAGGAAGAAATACGTTGGTTGACTCAAGTGAAAAGCAACTGAAATTTACCACGTGCTCTGTTGTAATCTCATCGAAGTGTCTGAAACAGACTGCAAAATTTCACGCACATAGGTCTAAAAAGCAGAAAATAATTATTTAAATACAAAAAAATTTAATGAAACACGTTTTTAAAACGGACTGAAAAGTATAAAATGATTCATGTAGCCCCGTATAGATTCCTAACCGGTAGACATAGTCGTGATGAATTATGCTTTTTAATAAGATGACATTACTTGTAAAATTCAAAACAATAGATAATAGTTAGGAGTGTAGAGACTAGTTGTCGCTGAAAAAAATCACGCAACATTTCGTATCAATTGCAGTCCAATAAACGGGGGTTTGAACTTTAATAGTGGCAACTGTCTCTTTACTCAATCTGTATATTGAGCAAGCAGTAAAAGAAACAAAAGAAAAATTCGGAGTAGGTATTAAAATCCATGGAAAAGAAATAAAAACTTTAAGGTTCGCCGATGACATTGTAATTCTGTCAGAGACAGCAAAGGACTTGGAAGAGCAGCTGAACGGAATGGACAGTGTCTTGAAAGGAGGATATAAGATGAACATCAACAAAAGCAAAACGAGGATAATGAAATGTAGTCGAATTAAGTCGGGTGATGCTGAGGGGATAAGATAGGGAAATGAGACACTTAAAGTAGTAAAGGAGTTTTGCTATTTGGGGAGCAAAAGAACTGATGATTGTCGAAGTAGGAAGGATATAAAACGTAGACTGGCAATGGCAAGGAAAGCGTTTCTGAAGAAGAGAAGTTTGTTAACATCAAGTATAGATTTAAGTGTCAGGAAGTCGTTTATGAAAGTATTTGTATGCAGTGTAGCGATGTATGTAAGTGAAACATGGACGATAAATAGTTTGGACAAGAAGAGAATAGAAGCTTTCGAAATGTGATGCTACAGAAGAATGCTGAAGATTTGATGGATTGATCACATAACTAATGAGGAGGTACTGAATAGAATTGGGGAGAAGAGGAGTTTGTGGCACAACTTGACTAGAAGAAGGGATCGGTTGGTAGGACATGTTCTGAGGCATCAAGGGATCACCAATTTAGTGTTGGAGGGCAGCGTGGAGGGTAAAAATCGTAGAGGGAGACCAAGAGATGAATGCACTAAACAGATTCAGAAGTATGTAGGTTGCAGTAGGTACTGGGAGATGAAGAAGCTTGCACAGGATAGAGTAGCATGGAGAGCTGCATCAAACCAGTCTCAGGACTGAAGACCACAACAACAACAACTCATTACAGCTTGTACAAAATAGATACGTGTTCCAAAGTTTTACTGACTTTCAGAGTAGTCACCAGCATTGTGTATAACCTGTTGCCAGCGATGTGGAAGTCGTAGGATACTCTTAGCAGTGCCAGTTGTGTTGACATTTCGAGCGGCGCGTTCCATTGCCCGACGAATTTGTAGCAGTTCTGAAGCGAATGCCGTGAAGTGTTTCCTTCAGTTTAGAAATCTAGTTGAACTTAAGACGGCTTAAGACAGGGGAGTGCAGTAGGTGGTATAGCACTTAGCAGCCCCATCAGTCAAACAAATCAGTAACAGCTTGCACTGTACGTTCTTGAGCAGTGTTCTGCAAAATGATGGTCAGGTCATGCAGAAATTATGATCACTTCTGTCTCTAAGCTGTTCATTTTTGGAACATTGCGGGTAGCAATGCGGAAGACCCCGCAGTCACCCCAATTCAATAACAAAAAAAAATTTCCAGATATTGAAATTCTGTAACGTCGTTAGGAAGCGCATTTCCGTCAACTATCCATAAATCGCCTTCAAAGTTTTCAGCGTCATTAAACGATGATAATCAGACGCTGGAGACGCTCCGTTGCTTTACGTGTATCAGCGCTGCCTGTGCTTATAGCTGTGGGCGTAGCTACTTCACAGCACGCGCTGCGCGGTAGTCGAGATTCTCCGTGTCGCGAAATTCAGACTCCCGAGGTCGTGTAAGTCGGCCGCCGCCGCCGCCGGCTGCGCCTCCGTATCGCCTTACAGCTCGCCCCCCGCCATCATTCCCACGATATCGGCGGCGTCGGCTGTCGATGCGGCCGTGGCGGCTTTCTGCTCACTCACGCCGGGAAGTTCCGTGCGCGGGCCCGGCCTTCGGTAGCGTTTCATAGCTTTGAGGTGGCCGCTGCCATCGCGTTCTAGTTGTCAGTTTTCTATTGACGCGTAGGTCCTGCTTTCTCTAAAGGGGGAGTACGTAGGGTGAAATTGTTCAAAAAGTGACATTTTCCAATTATTATCGCTTGGAAGTATAACGGTTGTTTTTTTTTTATTTAATTCAAAGTTATCCTGCCTCGGGCATGGATGTGTGTGATGTCCTTAGGTTAGTTAGGTTTAAGTAGTTCTCAGTTCTAGGGGACTGATGACCACAGCACACAGCAGTTAAATCCCATAGTGCTCAGAGCCATTAATTCAAAGTTAATTGTGCAAGAGAAAAAAAAAAAACAACAGTCAATCTGCACTGACTTCCTTAAGGGGCTCCGGAACGCCCGATACTTGCAATGTTAAAATAACGCTTATAAATTACATCTTTCCTCACAAAGTATTTGAGGTAGGAAGTTCAACTTTTTACAGATTATTTATTGGAATATGGGCTACAACTTAACACAGGGATTTTACAAAATTTTAGTTCAGTTATTAAAGATGATTTTTTTTCAATTGTAATGAAAATTCACAACATTTTTTTGCAATTTTTTATTTATAGATTCAAAAATATACATTTTTTTGGAAAAAGACTGTGTTAAATTATGCAGAAGGTACTGTGTAACATTTACGGAAAGTTTGAAACAAATATGTTTGGAAGATCCTTAGAAAACATGTAATTAGTATGAGAAAATAAAAGTTTTGGGAATCGAGCGACAAAGATTGGATTAACCTTTTAGTGCATTCCAGGTCCATAGGATGGATTATCTTCATCCTCTGCAAACTCCTCCTCCAGCTTCCTCTTGTTCCTCCTCCTGTTTGCTCTTGCTTGTATTTCTAGACTCTTTACAGCCCTGTCTGCAGCCCGAAGGCGTTCCTTGTCTAAAGCAAGCATCGCTCGTACCATGTTAGAACCTATCTTCATTCCCATATTTCTAAATACCTTGCACCTTACAATGTTGCCATCATTGAAAGTCGCAACACACCAAAGTGAAGTGTTTCTATTCCAACAAATACAGTCTTGGGGATTCTCGACCGTATAACACTATTTACACTTTCATTGGGGTTTTGAGTTTTTCCGTGAATACACTTTTTCAACAGTTCAGGTGCTGCTAAGTCTCTGAAAATAGGTTTTATCACCTCCATACTTTATCTCACATCACTAAAATGTACCTGATGAACACGGACGTAAATAATAACACCATTTGACAGCAGTTTAACAGCGCCACAGTGGGTCACGCCCATGTAAAACACATTTCAAAAAAAATTTAAAAATAGTTGTAGTCTTCGGAATTGAATAAATTATATATCTATTAAAAGGTAATAGTCTGCAGATTCAGAAAACGCAAAAAATTGAACTTTTCATGATTTTGAGCCTTTCCGGAGCCCCTTAAGTGTCTCTATCTCCAGAACTTTCTTTCTGTCTTTCACTGGTGCCATTTCCCGCACTGACGCAGGGTCGGCATTGTTAGGAACTGATTTGGCAAGGTTAGTGGAAAGGGGTGGCCGGATGCCCTTCCTGCCGCCACCCCGTAGCCCCCGGGAAGGAATCAGTGTACCCCTGCTGTCTGCGACTAGTGGAATCCATGGAATAGTTCGAAAGTGTTCTGATGTCTGCGAACCGTGTAACTGAGGCGGGACGTGGGGACCAGCCCAGTATTCAACTAGGGGCATGCGGAAAACTGCCTAAAAACCACATCCAGGCTGGCCGGCACACCGGCCCTCGTCGTTAATCCGCCGGCCGGATTCGACCCGGGGCCGGCGCGCCTACCCGAGTGCAGGAAGCACCGCGTAGCGCGCTTTTTTAAAATCTCATTTTGTTCGCTCTTGTTCGTTGCATCTGCTCGGGGCGGACGTCGTAAGACCTCCATTTAAGTTCGTTGTTTATCGATTAACTCAGGTTTTTTTTTTTATTACAGAGGTTAGCTGACCCTCTGACCGAACACGCTGAGCTACCGTGCCGGCCCGCTCGGCTAACCCGGCGGGTGTGTCTATCTCTGGAACTATTCAGTCTAAAAGGCTGTGGTTTTCAGCTCTTTATTCCTTGAATTCATGTTAATGTTCGTGTTAAGAGGTTGGATGCAGTGTGTAAACAGAAATGGCGATATTGCACTTGCATTTTATGGATTTACTTTGAGATTGTGATGTTTTATAGGTTTTGAACTGTTACCGTAGTGGTTTGATGCTTTATTACAAGTTCTTGTACTTCTTTTCAAAATGACGAAAAGAAAGGGTTATTTTAAGGAGCAGCGTTTCCGTGGAAATCAGCATACATCTGAATCACGACCACCAGTGCTTCGAAGAGGAACGGCAGTAAGACAGCTACTGCTCATGTTAGGATTGCTGTTGCTGGAGAAAAAAATGAGTTGATTTGATGGGCCACGTTCAAGAATGGATGGGGACACGCCTTCGAAAATTGAAGCAGACAAAAGCAAAAGAGAAGTTACTAGCTGGAAAGACTCTAAGTGGTAAAGGAAGACTTACAGACAAAAACATTGACGAGCTCCAGCGAAACAATACACATGACCAACAAATGATGAAAAGAACAGAGTGCGCTGCATTCTTCCACAAATTACCTACTGATAATCCACCTACACTGGGTCTTTGCTGATTCATGGTGCCAGTACCACAGAAGTGAGGCAGCGGGTACAGAGTGTGGTGTCACCTCCAGACACCACACTTGCTAGGTGGTAGCCTTTAAATCGGCCGCGGTCCGTTAGTATACGTCGGACCCGCGTGTCGCCACTATCAGTGATTGCAGACCGAGCGCCGCCACACAGCAGGTCTAGAGACTTCCTAGCACTCGCCCCAGTTGTACAGCCGACTTTGCTAGCGATGGTTCACTGACAAATTACGCTCTCATTTGCCGAGACGATAGTTAGCATAGCCTTCAGCTACATCATTTGCTACGACCTAGCAAGGCGCCATTATCATTTGCTATTTATCTTGTGATGCATGTACCGTCAGACCGATGTTCACCAATTATGGATTAAAGTTAAGTATTCCAGAAGCTACGTACTTTTTTGCTACTATACAGACCTAGTCCTCTTCCACACCTCACGCCATCCTGCGTGAGCTTAAATGCGTGCCCTTCGGCCTCCCGTCCTAGTGGATTGGCTGTCTTGCCAGTCCACAACACAGAGGAACAATCTAGGCACAAAAATTGCATACCACGTGCAGTGATGAAAGCTATTAAACCAATATATGGAGAGTTAGTTCATCCTCACCTTCTTTCCAAATGTTTCCATGGTCGAACGCAAAACTCGAATGATTCTTTCAGTATTGTCATTCGGACACGTACAACGTATTTGTAGGAACTAAAACTCCATGCTTGGGTGTTTGTGACGCAGTGATAACGTTTTCAAACTGGTTGAAATGGCTCTAAGCACTATGGGACTTAACATCTGAGGTCATCAGTCACCTAGACTTAGAACTACTTAAACCTAACTAACCTAAGGACATAACGCACATGCATGCCCGAGGCAGGATTCGAACCTGCGACCGTAGGGGTCGCGCGGTTCCAGACTGAAGCGCCTAGAACCGCTTGGCCACACCGGCCGGCTCATCGGCAGTCCATAGCTTCCGGTCGTGGAAGCACTCCAAACATCGGAGTTTGTGTTGCGGCGTTAACAACACCCTTCGCATGCGACGGTGGTTCCCTGTTCCGACTGCTGCTGGTCTCCGATCAGTGTTGCGTGATTGCTCAAAGTATTGCTGAGAGCCCATTGCTTGCGCTCTGATTGCAGGCGCACATATGAAGGAGCTGCGACGCACTAGGTGCACAACACAGCGGTCCAGCCTTTTCGTCATCAGACGTGGTCGACCGACACCTTGGCGAGAGCCGCGTCAGGGGTCTAGCGCTTGACTGGAAACTGGGAGGTCGCCAGATTGAATCCCGGCCGGGCTTCGATTTTTCAGTCTGCGATTCAAACTAGCCTTCGCCTCTCTACGATGTGAGGATTCTCGAGAAACGACGCGTGGTTCTGAGGCCACATTAAACTGTAGGTCCACTTTTCCAAGTCGGATAAGTTGGGTACGTTAGGGACACGCTAGTGGCTGAAGCGGCATCCAGTTGAAAGACTTGCACCAGCCTAGTGAACCACACGAAATTATTATAATTACTATTATTACCATGACGACACGTATGCCTCCCTTCACATTCCCAGTAGCCCATCATCGGGCGATTGTCACATCTCAGTGCCCCACAAATCTGGATATTGCACGATTCGACCGGTCGGCCAAATGGAGACCCACAATGAGGCCGCTTCCAGAGTATTTCAAGTGCTGACGACAATGATCACTCAACAACTGACTCTGTGCGCATCCCCTTTATACCCAATCAGGCTTGGCAGCAACACCAAACAAGAAGAACACTATTTGTTACGGGAGATTGCAACTCTATTCACTTACATACCTGCGGACGGTGTGCAGATGTACTAAGTTACTCAGACATTTTACCATCTTCTGTGTGCTTCACATTCGTTTTGTCAGTCAGTGCATATGAATAGCCATTTATGAAATGATCTGTTTCCAATATTTTTCAAAAGTTCCATCGATATTATTACCGCGGTTTCTACAAATATTTGTATTTTGTTGTAGTATTAGGTTTTTCCAAACATTGGTTCCATTATGCAGGTCAGCAATTCTATAGCACCTTTCATCTTTTATTTGTATGATTAAAGCCTTTGTTGTGGAGTAATAGAGTTTAATTTGCCGAATATCATCCATTCGCCACTCATTTACAATCTGTATTACTAATAGGGACACTGTCTATCGTGCTGGCGTTATCGAGTCATTAGTGTCTCTCTCTCTCTCTCTCTCTCTCTCTCTCTCTCTCTCTCTCTCTCTCTCTCATACATACACACACACACACACACACACACACACACACACACACACACACACAGAGAGAGAGAGAGAGAGAGAGAGAGAGAGAGAGAGAGAGAGAGGAGTAATGATTAGAACTGAGTATTTCGTAAGGCCAAGGTACTATGTTCCATTCACAAAAAAGTGACGCAATTTTAAGAGTTCATGTTCTAGATAGCATTAACATAATTTCCGAGTCACGGCTATAAAAATAAAAGGAGTGGGGAGGGAGGAGGGGGGGGGGGGGGCAGAAGAGTGGCAAGAGAACTCATCATCGATATCGGTACCAAAACGAACCTGCTAAATTTCGGTTACATCACACAAATCTAAAGGCTGTAAATTCAGCTGAATGCTTAGGGATTGGAATTACGAATAACTGGAGTTGGAAGGGTCACACTGGTATTGCCGTGGGGTAAGCAAACGAAACAGAATTGTCAGAACACTTAGAAGATGGAAATATGAATTAAAAACCGCCTTCAGTCACTATTTTGTAATTTCTGTGTAAGTATACCTCTTTCAGTGCCTGGCTGGGCAAATTCAATTTAATTTTTATCCATATTTTGCAGTTGCAAAAGCGACTACTACATTCAATACACTGGAAGTGGGAGTTAAAAGCAAATTGTGCTTTCATTGTATTGAGTACAATCTCGTTTGCAACTGCAAAATAGGGATAAAATTATACTTGGAAGGTGCAACAGATCTTCTAAACAGACGGCTTACACTACCCTTATCCGTCCTCTTCTTGAGTACTGATGCGCGTTGTGAGTCCTTACGCCGCGCTGGATTAGCCGAGCGGTCTCAGGCGCTGCAGTCATGGACTGTGCGGCTGTTCCCGGAGGAGGTTCAAGTCCTCCCTCGGGCATGGGTGTGTGTGTTTGTCCTTAGGACAATTTAGGTTAATTAGTGTGTAAGCTTAGGGACTGATGACCTTAGCAGTTAAGTCCCATAAGATTTCACACACATTTTTTGAGCCCTTACCGGATAGGATTAACGGAGTACATCGAGAAAGTTCAAAGAAGGCAGCACGTTTTGTATTATCGAGAAACAGGTGAGAGAGTGTCAAGGACATGATACAGGATTTGGGGTGCACATGATTAAGCCAAACGCGTTTTTCGTTGCGGTTTTATCTTGTCACGAAATTTCAATCATCAGCTATCTACACCGAATGCGAAAATACTTCGCTGACGCCAATCTACATAGGGAGAAACGATCATCGTAATAATACGAGGGTGAGTCAAATGGAAACCTTAAATTTGTAATAACAACTCGAAATTTCGCGCCGTTATCCTGTAAGTTGGTAAGCGTGCTACAAACAGCGTGCAGAATGGCTTGCAGGTGGCAGCATAGTGCAGAAGCACAGATACCGTCGAAGTATCAGTATAAAGATGGCCGCCCCACTTGCGACTTGCACCAGGGAAGAACAGCGTTCTATTATTCGGTTTTTGCGTAGTGAAGATGTGAAAGCTATTGAAATTCATCGACGAATGAAGGTCCAGTACGGTGATGCATGTTTATCACAGAAGCAAGCCTACGAATGGAGTAGAAAGTTCGCAAACGGTGCGACTTCAGTGGAAGATGCTCCTCGTCCAAGTCAGGTACAACGAGCTGTGACTCCACAGAACATTGCAGCAGTTGAAGCCATAGTGAAGGAAAACCGCCGAGTGACACTGAATGGCATTGCAGCATGTTTACAGGTTAGTCATGGGTCAGCACACCACATTGTGCATGATGTGCTCCAGTTTCACAAAGTGTCTGCAAGATGGATGCCAATGGCAGCTGACTCCTGAAATGAGAGAACGACGTGTTGATGCTTGTGAAGAACTTGTTCGGCGCTTTGAACGAGAAAGTGATGGCTTCCTTCCAAGAGTCGTTACTGGGGACGAAACCTGGGCTCACATCCACCAACCGGAAACGAAGAGAGCGAGCAAGGAATGGCACCATTTCTAATCACCAAAACCAAAGAAGTTTCGAACAGAACCATCAGCAGGCACGGTTGTGCTGACTCTCTTTTGGGACGAAAAAGGCGTCATTTCGGAGCATTACATGCCTAGAGGGACCACTGTCACCAGTGCATCATACGCAGGTCTCCTAAAAAATCATCTACGGCCTGCAATCAAATCAAAGCGACGTGGATTGCTGTCAGCAGGTGTCCTTTTGCAACATGACAATGCAAGGTCCCATACTGCCAGTAAAACATTTGCAACAATCACAGACCTACATTTTGAGTGCCTTCCTCATCCACCATACTCACCTGACCTTGCCCCCCAAGTGATTTCCATATGTTTGGACCACTCAAAGACGCAATGGGAGTAAAGAAGTTCCGTTCTGATGAAGAGGTACGCCACGCGGTGCATGAGTGGTTGCGCGGACTACCAAAAGAATTTTTTTTCTAGAGGAATTTATGCACTTTGTAAAGCGCTGGAGGACTTGCATTGAGCGTGGGGGAGATTATGTTGGAAAGTGATACAGCTTTGTACCACTTCTGCATAATAAATAATACACTCCTGGAAATGGAAAAAAGAACACATTGACACCGGTGTGTCAGACCCACCATACTTGCTCCGGACACTGCGAGAGGGCTGTACAAGCAATGATCACACGCACGGCACAGCGGACACACCAGGAACCGCGGTGTTGGCCGTCGAATGGCGCTAGCTGCGCAGCATTTGTGCAC
This sequence comes from Schistocerca piceifrons, assembly GCF_021461385.2. Classification (NCBI taxonomy): domain Eukaryota; kingdom Metazoa; phylum Arthropoda; class Insecta; order Orthoptera; family Acrididae; genus Schistocerca; species Schistocerca piceifrons. Next base: position 1,035,553,456 of record NC_060139.1, read on the forward strand.
CGCCACCGTCAGTGTCAGCCAGTTTGCCATGGCATACGGAGCTCCATGGCAGTCTTTAACACTGGTAGCATGCCGCGACAGCGTGGAAGTGAACCGTATGTGCAGTTGACGGACTTTGAGCGAGGGCGTATAGTGGGCATGCGGGAGGCCGGGTGCACGTACAGCCGAATTGCTCAACACGTGGGGCGTGAGGTCTCCACAGTACATCGATGTTGTCGCCAGTGGTCGGCGGAAGGTGCACGTGCCCGTCGACCTGGGACCGGACCGCAGCGACGCACGGATGCACGCCAAGACCGTAGGATCCTACGCAGTGCCGTAGGGGACCGCACCGCCACTTCCCAGCAAATTAGGGACACTGTTGCTCCTGGGGTATCGGCGAGGACCATTCGCAACCGTCTCCATGAAGCTGGGCTACGGTCCCGCACACCGTTAGGCCGTCTTCCACTCACGCCCCAACATCGTGCAGCCCGCCTCCAGTGGTGTCGCGACAGGCGTGAATGGAGGGACGAATGGAGACGTGTCGTCTTCAGCGATGAGAGTCGCTTCTGCCTTGGTGCCAATGATGGTCGTATGCGTGTTTGGCGCCGTGCAGGTGAGCGCCACAATCAGGACTGCATACGACCGAGGCACACAGTGCCAACACCCGGCATCATGGTGTGGGGAGCGATCTCCTACACTGGCCGTACACCACTGGTGATCGTCGAGGGGACACTGAATAGTGCACGGTACATCCAAACCGTCATCGAACCCATCGTTCTACCATTCCTAGACCGGCAAGGGAACTTGCTGTTCCAACAGGACAATGCACGTCCGCATGTATCCCGTGCCACCCAACGTGCTCTAGAAGGTGTAAGTCAACTACCCTGGCCAGCAAGATCTCCGGATCTGTCCCCCATTGAGCATGTTTGGGACTGAATGAAGCGTCGTCTCACGCGGTCTGCACGTCCAGCACGAACGCTGGTCCAACTGAGGCGCCAGGTGGAAATGGCATGGCAAGCTGTTCCACAGGACTACATCCAGCATCTCTACGATCGTCTCCATGGGAGAGTAGCAGCCTGCATTGCTGCGAAAGGTGGATATACACTGTACTAGTGCCGACATTGTGCATGCTCTGTTGCCTGTGTCTATGTGCCTGTGGTTCTGTCAGTGTGATCATGTGATGTATCTGACCCCAGGAATGTGTCAATAAAGTTTCCCCTTCCTGGGACAATGAATTCACGGTGTTCTTATTTCAATTTCCAGGAGTGTATTTTTAAAAATTTAAGTTTTTCCTTTGACTCACCCTCGTATAAGGGAAATCAGAGCTCGCAGTGAAAGATATAGGTTTTTATTTTTTCCGCGCGCTGTCGACTTTGGAACAATAGAGGAATATTGTGAAGATGGTTCGATGAACCCTCAGCCAGGCACTTAAGTGCGATTTGCAGAGTAGCCGTGTACACGCAGAGTCCGAAACCCGTCGTGGATTACAAAAGCCTTACAACTGAAGCAGTAATTTTCATGTCTACTCGCTTGCTTTTAATTTCGCTGAAAGCTGTTTCGGCGTTACTCCTTCCAGCGACTATTTCTTTTTAGATTTGTCCAATTTACTTTCAGCCTTTTTGCTTTTCCTTCCTTGCACTTTCTGTTTCTTATGTGATCTACATTGCTGTACTCCTTCTGTTATCCAAGGTTTCTTCTTTCTCAAGGTATCGATACACTTCTTTCAGTCCTTTTACGACTACGGTACTGTTTCTTACGATAGAACTTGCGAGTAATCGATCCAAACGTTTCGTTCGATACCGAGTCGTACGCGGCAGTCGCCACGACTGCGTAAATCGCAGGCGTTAATCCACGCCCGCGCCGGCGACCGTCCCAGAACGGCTTGGGGGCGGTCGCCGCTCAATTACGCCAGCATTTGCAAGTACTATTGCCTGGCGGCGCGCCGGCTGTTTCCATATTCATGGCAGTGCCGACGCGTCGCGCGCTTTTCTTTCCCCCGCTGCGGCCGCCCTCCTGCCCCCCCCCCCCCCCCCTTTCTTTATTTTGACCTTTCGGACCGTTTCTGAACCGAGAGCTGAGGGCCGCGTCGCCGGGCACGATTGCATCGGGGAAAGAGTTACGCCTCGCGACGGCCGTAAATCAGAAGCGCGAGAACCGCCCCCACTTGCCGCGCTAACTGCCTCCAGGAGGCGGCGCGCTGGAGGCGGGGGACGCAGAGTGGAGAGCCTTGTGATACGGCCCCACCCCTTCACCTGGTTCCCAATTACGCGGCACGCTCCTGTCTGCTCGTAACCCAGACAGCGCTGGTCTTCATTTTGTGCCGAGTGAAGCGCCGCTGTTGCTTCGGTAGCGCCAGCTTTCGCCGGCCAGCTTCCTTCAAGAAGTGATGTTCCCTTTACTGGGTTACGTACGTGTGAGGCAGGGCGCCGGCGAGATTAAGACATTCACGCCGGTGTATACCACCGGCAGCCGGCCGTTGTGGCCGAGCGGTTCTAGGCGGTTCAGTCCGGAACCGCGCTGCTGCTACGGTCGCAGGTTCGAATCCTACCTGGGGCATGGATGTGTGTGTGGTCCTTACGTTAGTTAGGTTTAAGTAGTTCGAAGTCTAGGGGACTGATGACCTCAGAAGTTAAGTCCCATAGTGCTCAGAGCCATTTGAACATTTTTGTGCCACGGGAGGTTCACGCTGGACTCAGCGACTATGCTACCACCAATACAGTGACGGGTCTGAATTCGGGATGGGAAAAACCGATAAGCTGAAACTGATATCGGTATTTTAATTCTGAATAATCGGTTTTGATTTGTTGCGGTTATAACAGGTTTTTTTATTCGTTGCTAATAACCGGGTAAACAGTCGAAATACCTGTTAGCCATAGTAGAAGTGCTAATTTGTTTGGTTTTTAGATAAACCATTTTCAAAAAAGAGTTATTTTTGTTCGTAAAATTTCGTCGGGCAGCGACTGGATGGATGATTAAGTGTGAGGTCATCCGGATTATCATACGCCGATGGTTACCACCAGTGCCTCTCGCTAGGATACCCCATCGGGCGACATGTATCATCTGTGGTGCACGACTCTATCAATTCTGCTACCAACAATACAGTAACGGCTGTCAGTTAGGAATGTAAAAACTCAGAGGTCGAAATTGATACCAGTATTTTAGTTCTGAGTAACTAGTATTTTTAGGTATTTGTTTAGTTTCGGTTATAACAGGTTTGTTACTAATAAACTGGTAAAAACCAAAATATATATTGGTCATAATAAGAGTGCTAATTTCTTTTGGTTTTTAAATAAAACGTTTTTTAAAAAACGAGTAATTTTACTGCGTTATTATAGAAAATGGGAAAAGCGATCAGTGCTATTCTAATAACAATGCCGACGAAAACAAGTAACAAACACAAGGCATAAAAATTGGTTCAGCATTACGGAGACAATAATGTACTTTTACTATTTGGTATGCCATACCGGATGGTATGTGTGTACGTGCAGTGTGCGTTGTTATAGAAAATGGGAAAAGCGATCAGTGCTATTCTAATAACAATGCCGACGAAAACAAGTAACAAACACAAGGCATAAAAATTGGTTTATGATTACGGAGACAATGATGTACTTTTACAATGTGGTATGGTATATGTGTACGTGCAGTGTGCGAGAGGTGCCTGGTTTGTACGTTAGTTCCTCGCTGTTATCGTCCGATATTAGTTGTGTTGCTGAATGTCACCATCTCCAGTCTGGAAGCATTTTGCAAAGTGCGGTATCGATGAAGTACAGTGCTCCATCTTCTTTAAGAGAACTGGAGGAACCGCAACAAACTAGCGACATCATGTAAAGAGACAACATGAAACTTAATAATTCATAGTTTACAATAAAAATATAAAGTAGGCCTGTTACCTGTGCCTACATAATGTGTGCCTTTATCTGCTTGTAACTTCTGGAAACCGACAAATTAACATGAAAAACAGAGTTCTGCATCCTCAGCTTTTATCCTTTGGGACTGGCTATTAGTAATGCTCAAAAAGTGGTATGATCCTGGATTACGACGTGATTGTTTAGCAGAGTTTAAAAAAATTAAAATCTATAGGAGAATAGTGGTGACTTTTAGTACTCAACCCCTTACCACGTTTCGAGAAAAGCAGCGAACGCTGGACGGACTAAGCTTCCTTTTATTTCCTTATTTAATATTTTGATTCTGTGTATCTCGAAACTGAGGGATTCGAAATTTTTCAATGTTTGTTCGATTTGTACGTTTCTTACAGAACATAACAAGAACAGCAAACTGAAAATCACTTATTTCAGAAACCTGTTATTTTAAGTGGTTTTAACAGGTTAAACTGACGTTGGAAAAAAAAAAAACGACGTAACCGAAAACCGGTTGTTTCAGCGATAACCGCCATCCGTTCTCCGCTGAATACAGTTTTGTGTGGTCCTTCAACGAGAGAGCTTTCTGAACAAATGAAATGTCGCATAATTTATTATTAATATACTGTATAATTATTTTATGTGATGTTGTTTGTTCAATGTATTAAAATAACAGCCCAGGGCGTTTGAAAACGCGGCGCCGCCTCACGGCGAGAAAGACAATTCGCAGAGCCACGCAGTGGGCCAACTGGCTTCGGAAGCTGGACATAACAGGAAAATAAAAAGAAGGTTCGCGTTCCGACTTTAGTCCCGCGAAATATTGTGTGGACTGCACTGGCGTATGCTTGCCAGATGCTGCGATGTGACTCCAATCTCAAGTCGATTGGTACGTGCCGTGACAGTTGACGGTAAACAGTGAATCGGAGAATGACCCATTTTTCAGAGATTGTTTGTGTGACCAGTAAAAGACATGACAGCGATCCTGTCATGTTGTTAGGACAAAATAAGGTGGGTAGTACTCTAGAAGGTAAGTTTATGACTTTTTTAACCGGTGTAATGACATATATCGACTTAAAACTAAACTACTAACGATGATATCCGAAATCGTTGACTACAAAATACCCTCTGCGTAATTCCACTTTTGTAAATAGCTCTCCTACTATAGTTCAATTCTTTTATCTTGGCGGCTCGCGCATGCCCGCCCAGACGCGGGAGATTGCTGCGTTGCCAGTTGCACACGACGCACGCGCCAATAGAAGCAGCGCCATAGTATAGCATAGTTCGCAAGTTTACGTTTAGGGGGGAGCGCGCAGTTCATGGAGTAAAGCCACCACAGACGCATTAACCCTTTCGCTGCTACAAAGACGTGCTCCCTGCATTCCGCGCTGTGCGCGATTTTGTCACTGCACTGCTCGCCTGTGCAGACACATCGTGTTCCGACTGCTTTGACACTCTTATCATTCGATTCCACAAAAATTATTTGGCCCAAAAATTAGATTTTTACACATCTTCTTGACTGATACCTTCCCCCCATAAATAACTTAATTTTGTTTCGATGTTCAACGCAGTTATTATGCAGCATTAAATATAGTAAATCATTGCACGAAATTTTGAAGAGTTTGCAGAGGTAAAAGTTCATAGAGTATACTTTCCGTATGGTCGATTTTAGTTGCCACAATGTTGAGAATGAAATGTGGACAAGATACCTAAATTACATATAAAATTTACTGTATAACAATATCTCATTTAAGTACCACAAAGGTGTCGTATGTAATATTGAGAAATATTCCGTCTTTCGCGACTGTAACAAAAGTTTTATTTACACTGAGCACATTTGGCTTTATTTTAAAGCACTTCAATCAATCAAAAGGAAGTAGACAAAATGCATTAAACAAAACTGTGGACTTACAAAAACATTAGGACTTGAATATACTGTGTATCAGTGAAGTGCTCTGAGCTATGTCAAATACAATTTTTGCGTGTGGCACACACAAACAGCATTTATTTGCTAAAACAGTGATCAGCCGACGCAAACGATGAATATTGTGTTACCGCAGCACAAAACTACGATAGGTGACTTGGCAATTGAGGAGACAAAATACTGTCCACTGAAGATGCTTCAAAAGAGAAAAACGCGTCTGGTCTAAATAAGACGCTTATTACAGTTGCAGAGGAGGAATATATTTCAGTACCATTGGTAAAACTGCGACTGTGGAACAAAAACAAGAAAGGGAACATGAGTACCATTGTGTATGTGCCATAACTTTCATTGATTGAAGTGCTTTAAAATAAAGCCAAACGCGTCCGGTGTAAATAAAACTTTTATTACAGTCGTGAAAGACGGAATATTTCTCAATATTACATACGACACCTATGTGGTACTTAAATTAAATGAGATATTGTTATACAGTAAATGTTATATGAAATTTAGGTATCTTGTCCACATTTCATTCTCAACATTGTGGCAACTAAAATCGACCATACGGAAAGTATACGCTATGGACTTCCACCTCTGCAAACTCTTCAAAATTTCGTGCAATGGTTTACTACATTTAATGCTGCATAATAACTGCGTTCAACATCGAAACAAAATTAAGTCATTTATGGGGGGAAGGTATCAGTCAAGAAGCCGTGTAAAAATCGATGTTTTGGGCCAAATAGTTTTTGTGCAATCGAATGATAAGCGTGTCAAAGCAGTGGGAACACCATGTGTCTGCACAGGCGAGCAGTGCAGTGATGACAAAATCGCCCACAGCGCGGAATGCAGGGAGCATGTGTCTGCAGCAGCGAAAGGGTTAATGAAGAGACAAAGCACTAGAAATTTCAAAAAATAGCAATCAAACGAATATAATTCGTGAAGTAAGGCACTTCGATATTGTTTTTAAATAATGAAAATATTAAGCACCACACAAGGTTTGAACTCATAACCTGTCACGTACAAGCCAAACACCTTCACCGTTACGCTATCACGGCTCGTCTGCTTACATAATGCCATGAGGAGTATAACACGTGACACAAAATACTGACAAACACTGTTGGTATAACTATGAATTACTCACGCTTCGTCGAAGTACAATAGGAAATAAACAATTACCGCTGTTCTTTATTGCGAAAAAGCAGTATAAAAGAAAGTCTGCTATCAAGACATTGCTTTTGTTCTATTACTTTATTTATGACTGAACGTTTCTAAAACTGAAGACACTCGTCCATGCTCTGCACTGCAGTCGAGATCGGGCAACGTCGTTCTCTGTTCATTGGCTGACTGTGTTTTGTGACGTCAGATGCGCAGAACGTACCTAAACTCGGCCGTCAACAAAAATGACGCGCACTTTAGTATAGTTTACGAGTTCAAGTATGTTTGCGCGCACATATTTCCACGTTTTTACTGGTCGGTCATATCTCTACTGTACGGTAGTGCCACGCAGTAAAAAAAGAGACCCTCATTATTGCAATTATACATCATAAACTGTTACCTGCATAAAAACATGTCGTTAGAGTTTTCTGTAGAGTTTTTGGGGAGCTGTTAGGAATTATGGGCATAATGTTTTTCGCAAACCGCCAAATTTTTTTTGCAAGATTAAAATTTCTCCGAGTGGCATTCTTTTTTGCGCAAAATTCTGCAGAACTAGTCAGATTTAGTAAGAAAACTCTAGAATTAAAACATACATATCAAGAACTCTGATAGAACGTATATTTCTCGAAAGTCGGGTGCCAAATTCACCGGATTCACGATAATCTGCAATGATGCCCGCTGCCGACATCAGTCCGCATAATTCTGATGACCGGATAATCGAAGCTGCTCCGTTGCTGATTGGTCGGCTATCTGAAGATACGCAGGAAGCTCGGTTCGAGGATATCCGGCGTTACCGTGAACATTTTACCCGCAAACATTCCCGTAAGAAAACGATGCATTTCGTATTCTGTCGATTGCTGCCATCTTCGGAACGATTCATCTCGAGAGTTCATAAAATGACAATTGAAGAAGATAAACAGATTTCGATTGAAAAGTGTAAAATATCGAATAAAACATTTCGCTGCTGCAATTTCGACTTCTAATGTGTTATCAGCGACGTCACAATATCCCCGACGTTTTACTCGAATCCCCCAAATCGATAATTTTTGATCTAACGAATTGGGTTCGCCATTTTGAATTTTGTAAGTCCGAAATCGAATTCCTAATCAGCGATCCAAAGAATCTAAAAACAACACAGTATTGTAGGTTTTTATACTCACTTTTCTGTGATCAAAACGTTCTGAAGCGAGATGGCCCGCTGTGCGCCAGCGTGGATTTGTTAACGTGGCAAGCATCCCGGCGTGCGTGTGGCGTGTCATGAGGCTTGCATCCAGCTTGCAACATCAGACCGAACAAACATAATCCTGCTGCTCTGACGCGACGTAACCGACTCTTGTGGTGCACCACATCACTGTCAGATGAAAGCGGCGTGCTCCAGTTTCTGCAGTGCGCCACGTCTGAGCGAGTGGCAGTCGAAAATTTCTGCACTGGTTGTGCGATTACTTCTGTACCCAGGCAAACCAGGGATGATCATTGTAAGTAGGCTGTTTAGGTTTTGTTATTGGTAACGCCACGTAGCGCTCTGTATGAAAATCACTGGCTGTGCTGTGTGCAGTCTGTGGCTAGTTGGCATTGTTGTCTGCCATTGTAGTGTTGGGCAGCTGGCTGTTAACAGCGCGTAGCGTTGCGCAGTTGGAGGTGAGCCGCCAGCAGTGGTGTATGTGGGGAGAGAAATGGCGGAGTTTTGAAATTTGTAAGACTGGATGTCATGAACTGCTATATATATTATGATTTTTGATGACTATTAAGATCCAGTCAATTATAAATTTATGATCTACTTCCAAGAAAATGAGGGCACATAAATAGACATTTCCCTTCACAGGAATTGCATAAATAATTTTTTTACGATTTGGTAACTTATCTGCTAGCGTAAGTTCTCGTGATGCATCACCCTAGTGTTAAGATGTGACATAGGTATTAAACATGGCCATTTTTACTGTAATATTTTTTCTGCTTGAGCTATGTCATGTTTAGATATAAGTTATTGCATTTGCTGCTGCTGTTTGCCAGGCATAGTGCTACTGAATTTCACTTTGTATTACTCTGTTAAGCCAGTTTTACTACTGATTTATTTTTCTTGTTTGCTGCACATTGCCTTATATTAGTTGTAATATGGCAATTGCTTTGCTAATTTCTATAATGCTGCTTGCTTCGCAAATCTGCATTTTTTGTCATTGCTGTTTGTGTTAATTGTTTTGTGCTGCTGCATTGCCTCGTCCCTTAGTTTAGCATCTGAGCTCAGTAGATTTGTTAGCTTAAGAGGAGGTAGGCTATATAAGAGAACGAGTGTTGATGAATTGGAAGAAATGCATTGAGAAGCTATAAGAAAATGGTTTGGCCAAAAAAGTACTTTGAAAGAGTACTTTGAAAGAGGATATGAACAAAAAAGTAGGGTTTAGAAACAACAGGTTAAGGTAGGATTTTCTTGGAAATAAATGATGAGGTAAGATAATGGAAAATAAATAATGAGGTAATAAATATGTGAACATATAAATACAGAAAGCATGCTTGGATTGGATTTTTTTGGTGGAAACAAACGTTGAAATAAGACGAAATATCTGTGGAATGAAGTTTTGGGTTGGACTGCAGTACCAAATGTTACCCTAAAAACGAACCCTGTCTTTCCTTTTGTATTATTTCGCTATGTGTTTATGTATCCTTGTGTATTTGTCTTTTTCCTGTCTGTATGTGTTTAGCTAATAAGATTTATGTTGTAGAATTTTTCTGATAATATGTTATTTACCTTGTAAAGATGCTTAGACATTATTTATTCTGTTTTGTTTTAATGATCATGTGTGAAATTAATGTTTCAAGAACTATTCTCATTATTTTATTTATTTACTTATGTCATAATTCCTGTAACACTGATGTATACGTCTATTTCTATTCTTTTGTAAAGCCTGTATTACTACAAATGTTATCTGTACTATTATGTTCTTTAATGATGTATTTTGTACCTTTGTAATTGTATTCTTATGTTATAAAATTGTAATTGAGACCAGTTCATCATATTATTAACTTGTAAGTTCCATTTCACTGCACACGTTTCTGTTGGTCATAGTATATGGACTATATGTGAGAAGTATGGACTGTTAGTGTTTGCACGTGTGTTAATAATTCAGCAAGGGACTGGATAACAGCATTGCTGGTTCTAAGGACAATTCCAAAAACTTTGTGAGTGCACAAGTGGTGGTTATGGACTTGCTATATTATCCGCAAGACTCTTCGATGGTGATTGTGCACCTGCACAGTCGCAGCAGATGGCTGCTGGCAATCTCTACAAGGACTACAGTGGGTCTACACCTTTGCTGACTCAACAGTACCATTATTTCTACAAGGACTGCAGTGGGTCTGCACCTCTGGTGGCCCACCAATACCGTAATCTCTTCCAGGACTACAGTGGGTCTGCTCTGTGATGACCTACCTGCCACTATTCTTCAAAACTTCGACTGACTCTGCTGTGGGTTTGCTCTGTTGTGGCCCATTACCTGTCTGCATGTCGAGAGTCAGCACTGTCTTTCTGTTGGAAGGACAACACTACTTCTTCAAGACGGCATGGAAATCCACTACTTCCATGTGCATTTTCTTTTACTGCTCAGCCTTTGAGAAAAACACTGCAATTTTACTGTGATGAATGATCAGGACTGTCTTTATGGACTGTGAGAAAATTTTAGCTTTTGACCAACATTGTATCAATAAGTGTGTGCATTTGATATCTTTGTTATTGTAATTATGAAAAAATTTATCAAATCATTATTGGCCACTGCCCAGAACAATTTGTAAAATTTTTTGTGGGGAGCATGGGGGCTATGTAAGTAAGCTGTTTAGGTTTTCTTATTGGTAACGCCACGTAGCGCTCTGTATGAAAATCACTGACTGTGCTGTGTGCAGTCTGTGGCTAGTTTGCATTGTTGTCTGCCATTGTAGTGTTGGGCAGCTGGCTGTTAACAGCGCGTTGCGTTGCGCAGTTGGAAGTGAGCCGCCAGCAGTGGTGGATGTGGGGAGAGAAATGGCGGAGTTTTGAAATTTGTAAGACTGGATGTCATGAACTGCTATGTATATTATGATTTTTCAACACTATTAAGGTAAATACATTGTTTGTTCTCTACTAAAATCTTTCATTTGCTAACTATGCCTATCAGTAGTTAGTGCCTTCCGTAGTTTGAATCTTTTATTTAGCTGGCAGTAGTGGCGCTCGCTGTATTGCAGTAGTTCGAGTAACGAAGATTTTTGTGAGGTAAGTGATTTGTGAAACGTATAGGTTAATGTTAGTCTGGGCCATTCCTTTGTAGGGATTTTTGAAAGTCAGATTGCGTTGCGCTAAAAATATTGTGTGTCAGTTTAAGCCCAGTCACGTGTACAATTGTTCAAAGGGGACGTTTCATCATTAGTTCGATATTCATTTTGTTGGTTTTGTGGAAAAACAGCGCTGAATACAGTAACAGGTACGCTCAAGGTAAAGTGTGGGAAAACGATTGAAAGAGGAATGGCACAGATAGGTACAGCAACTGAAATTAATTTATTTGTGGAAGAGAAAGAAAACATAGAACTAAATAGAAATAAGTAACTTATTTCTGTATAATAGGAGTCGACAAATCTTTTCACTGATTTTCTGGATATAATGTAATACATTTTTTTCGGAATGTAGCCTACGTACAGACGAGGCTAGTTTACTAAATATTCCCCCAGTTTTTTGTAGCCGTTAATGCACAGGGTAATTCAAAAAAAATGGTTCAAATGGCTCTGAGCCCTATGGGACTTAACATCAGAGGTCATCAGTCCCCTAGACTGAGAACTACTTAAACCTAACTAACCTAAGGACATAACACACATCGATGTCCGAGGCAAGATTCAAACCTGCGACCGTAGCAGGAGCGCGGTTCCGTGCTGAAGTGCCTAGAACCGCTCGGCCACAAAGGCCGGCTGTTAATTCAAAAAAACATGTCGCATAGGATACATATGGCGAACCAGAACTCCACCGAAAAACTTTCAGAGCTGAAGTTAAGGACCAAAACAAACAAAAAAAGTCCAGTAAAATGGGCTCAAAAACGCATACCTTGAAAACGTTCAAATGTGTGTGAAATCTTATGGGAATTAACTGCTAAGGTCATCAGTCCCTAAGCTTACACACTACTTAACCTAAATTATCCTAAGGACAAACACAAACACACACACACACACACACACACACACACACACACACACACACACACACGGCTGAGGGAGTACTCGAACCTCCGTCGGGAACAGTCGACGCATACCTTAAGAGCTATGAGCACTTCCGCATCTTCGATACTTTGTAACAAATCTTTCGTAGTAAGAGTCTTTGCTTTGCATATGTTTCGAGGTAGTAGTATGCACCAAAACAAGAAAAAAATGTCCAGTAAACAATGGCTCCAAAGTGAATACCTTAAGCGCTACTGGCACTTGTTCAGTAGAAGAGATTTGTTGCACAGTAGTGAAGGTGAACAAGTGCTCATAGGTCTTAAGGTCTGCATTTTAGAACCGATGTTTGCTGGACATTTTGTACTTGTTTTCGTCCGTACTACCAACCCTCAAAATATGAAAAGCAAAGAGCTTGCTGTGGAAAATATTTGTTTCGGAGTGTCTAAGATGATGAAGTGCTCGTAACTCTTAACGTATGCGTTTCAGAGCCCATGTTGTACTCGAATTTTTTTCTTGTTTTGGCTCGTATTACCACCGATGAATGTTTGTCGTTGGAGTTCTGGTTCAGCCTGTTTGTCCTATGGGAAGATGACTTTTGAATCACGGTGTGTATAGAAAAACTTCTTGCACGTGCCAAAAGTTTCGAACAATTTGAGTGATGCCAGAGCCGTGTTAACCATCAAAATGGAGTTTACACGAGACTTGCATTGCAAGCCACGTACTGTAATTGAATTCTTGGAAAAAGAAACCTTGCTGAACATCCACCGACTTTTGTGTGCAGCGCGTGATAATAACGCCGTTGACAAGAATACTGTTAGGCAATGAATACATAAATCCAGAAACTGAACCCGATCATCGGCCACATTGGGAACGTCCTGTCGCACCCACTGCTCCCGTCACGGTGAACCGCACTACTGCCAGTAGTCATGCAGACCGGCGCATCACGACTCGGCAACTAACTCCATTGGAAGTGTGTGTGTGTGTGTGTGTGTGTGTGTGTGTGTGTGTGTGTGTGTTGTGTGTGTAATGACTGACACTCTTTCAGACTCAGTGGTGTGTTTCTGACAACTTCCACAAATGCTCACGACAGACCACTAGGCATCTCAAATTTATTCTATATTTCTAGATCTCCAGAGGGCTCTTGACACCATTCCTCACAAGCGACGGAGTATCGTCGCAAAAGAGAGTGGTCCATCCCCGCCCTGTAATACGAGGTGCATTCAAGTTCTAAGGCCTCCGATTTTTTTTCTAATTAACTCACCCGAAATCGATGAAACTGGCGTTACTTCTCGAAGTAATCGCCCTGCAGACGTACACATATTTCACAACGCTGACGCCATGATTCCATGGTAGCGGCGAAGGCTTCTTTAGGAGTCTGTTTTGACCACTGGAAAATCGCTGAGACAATAGCAGCACGGCTGGTGAATGTGCGACCACGGAGAGTGTCTTTCATTGTTGGAAACAGCCAAAAGTCACTAGCAGCCAGATCGGGTGAGTAGGCAGCATGAGGAATCACTTCAAAGTTATCACGAAGAAACTGTTGCGTAACGTTAGCTCGATGTGCGGGTGCGTTGTCTTGATGAAACAGCACACGCGCAGCCCTTCCCGGACGTTTTTGTTGCAGTGCAGGAAGGAATTTGTTCTTCAAAACCTTTTTGTAGGATGCACCTGTTACCGTAGTGCCCTTTGGAACGCAATGAGTAAGGATTACGCCCTCGCTGTCCCAGAACATGGACAATATCATTTTTCAGCACTGGCGGTTACCCGAAATTTTTTTGGTGGCGGTGAATCTGTGTGCTTCCATTGAGCTGACTGGCGCTTTGTTTCTGGATTGAAAAATGTCATCCACGTCTCATCCATTGCCACAACCGACGAAAAGAAAGTCCCATTCATGCTGTCGTTGCGCGTCAACATTGGTTGGCAACATGCCACACGGGCAGCCATGTGGTCGTCCGTCAGCATTCGTGGCACCCACCTGGATGACACTTTTCGCATTTTCAGGTCGTCATGCAGGATTGTGTGCACAGAACCCACAGAAATGCCAACTCTGGAGGCGATCTGTTCAACAGTCATTCGGCGATCCCCCAAAACAATTCTCTCCACTTTCTCCATCATGTCGTCAGACCGGCTTGTGCGAGCCCGAGGTTGTTTCGGTTTGTTGTCACACGATGTTCTGCCTTCATTAAACTGTCGCACCCACGAACGCACTTTCGACACATCCATAACTCCATCACCACATGTCTCTTTCAACTGTCGATGAATTTCAATTGGTTTCACACCACGCAAATTCAGAAAACGAATGATTGCACGCTGTTCAAGTAAGGAAAACGTCGCCATTTTAAGTATTTAAAACAGTTCTCATTCTCGCCGCTGGCGGTAAAATTCCATCTGCCGTACGGTGCTGCCACCTCTGGGACGTATTAAAACAATGCGCATGTTTCTATCTCTTTCCAGTCCGGAGAAAAAAATTCGGAGGCCTTAGAACTTGAATGCACCTCGTATACCGAAAAAAAGTCAGAATTTTAGCTACTAAGAAACACTGGAAATATTTTTTAAAATTGTTTAAAATTGCCAAATTCGTAGCTCGTCAGCCGGCTGGAGAAATATACACCACTATCGTAGCTGTAGTAGACAGGGCACGTGGAACACGATAGGTATCTATTTTTCCTGCAGTTTCATTCGGCCGTTCCACTTGAGGTCCTCCACATGCTTATTCCTACGTAATTTACGTTGACATAAGAGAACTGAAGACATTAGCTACCCGTGGACATCAGTGGAGGACGTTGAAAATGTATGCCGGACTGAGATTCGAACCCGGGTCTTGTGCGTATTAAGCGGATGCGCTGACTGGTATGTCATCTGGACACAGTGATCAAGACGATCACATGCATTACCTGAGCTTGCCTCTTGGCAGAACCAAATTCTCAACTTTTACCACGCGCAACTTATGTAGTGCCCAAGCTCATCAGCGATGAATGCCAGTGATCACTACAGTGCAGATGCACACTAACTTCGAACTCCTCCGGGAATTGGCGAGATGCCCCGAGTACTGAGGCTAAGGAGCAGGGCCACTACATCAGTAGTGTGCGGTATAAGCTGAGAATTTGTCTCACGGGAGGCCTATAGGGTAGTCCGTGCAGTTGCCGTGACCTCTGAGTCAGGATGGCGTAGTGCTCAGAATATCAATGATACGATTCGCTGATGGCATTGCTATCCTAAGTGAAAGTGAAAAAGGGTTAAATGATCTGCTGAACGGAATGAACAGTCTAATCAGTACACAGTATGGTTTGAGAGTAAATCGGAGAAAGACGAACGTAATGAGAAGTAGTAGAAATGAGAACAGCGAGAAACATAACATCAGTGGTCACGAAGTCAATGAAGTTAAGGAATTCTGCTACCTAGGCAGTAAAATAACCAATGACGGACGGAGCAAAGAGGACATCAAGAGCAGACTCGCTATTGCAAAAATGGCATTTCTGGCCAAGAGAAGTTTACTAATATCCAATACCGGCCTTAATTTGAGGAAGAAATTTCTGAGGATGTACGTCTGGAGTACAGCATTGTATGGTAGTGAAACATGGACGTGGGAAAACCGGAAGCATTTAAGATGTGGTGCTATAAACGAATGTTGAAAATTAGGTGGACTGATAAGGTAAGGAATGAGGAGGTTCTACACAGAATCGGAGAGGAAAGGAATATGTGGAAAACACTGATAAGGAGAAGGGACAGGATGATAGGACATCTGCTAAGACATGAGGGAATGACTTCCATGGTACTAGAGGGAGCTGTAGAGGGCAAAAACTATAGAGGAAGACAGAGATTGGAATACGTGAAGCAAATAATTGAGGACGTAGGTTGCAAGTGCTACTCTGAGATGAAGAGGTTAGCACAGGAAAGGAATTCGTGGCGGGTTCAAATGGTTCTGAGCACTATGGGACTTAACAGCTAAGGTCATCAGTCCTCCAGAACTTAGAACTACTTAAACCTGACTAACCTAAGGACAGCACACAACACCGAGTCATCACGAGGCAGAGAAAATCCCTGACCCCGCCGGGAATCGAACCCGGGAACACGGGCGTGGGAAGCGAGAACGCTACCGCACGACCACGAGCTGCGGACTTTCGTGGCGGGCCGCATCAAACCAGTCAGTAGACTGATGACCAAAAAAAAAAAAGTGCTCAGCGCATGTGCCAAATCAGCAGGAGAGTCTGGTTCGAATCCCGGTCCGGCACAACTTTTCAACTTGCGCCGCTGGAATTCTTTGTGTCTTGATTCACAGTGGCTGCAGGATCAAATTGGTGCCTGTTCTATCGCTTCCCTGAAGCGCTTGTGCCACGCCTCGACCCTTGCAAGGGACGCGCAGTGCCCACTGTTCACTTGCGACATTCGTCCACGAATGTCCGTTCCTCCTATTCCTTCCGCTGTCAGAAAACGAACAACAGCTCTTGTGTTGACGCCTCCTTGTCACTGTTTGCAATGCAACTGGCAGCGTTGGCCGATTGATGAATGCTGCTGCAGCTCTGTATAGTGACGTGCACACGTGGCCTCTATCGATGGGCTGTGAACTTCCACGCTCTGGTCGGAACCACACCTCGTTACACACGCCACAATATTTCCCTTCTGTAACCGGTTTCCGCATTCCAGACTCCGTCTCGTTTCTTTGTGAACGCCGCGTATGGTTAAAAAACTAAAAAAGATTGTCTCTGCTGTGACTGTGCAGAACTAGAGAAATAAATTATAATATATGTTATTTTTTCAAACCGTGGAAGTGAAATAATAGTGATTATGTGTGCTAGTTTAATAAGTCACAGCTGCAAAATACTAACGCGAATTCTTTACAGACGAATGGAAAAACTGGTAGAAGCGGACCTCGGGGAAGATCAGTGTGGATTCCGTAGAAATGTTGGAACACGTGAGGCAATACTGACCTTACGACTTATCTTAGAAGAAAGATTAAGAAAAGGCAAACCTACGTTTCTAGCATTTGTAGACTTAGAGAAAGCTTTTGACAATGTTAACTGGAATACTCTCTTTCAAATTCTGAAGGTGGTAGGGGTAAAATACAGGGAGCGAAAGGCTATTTACAATTTGTACAGAAACCAGATGGCAGTTATAAGAGTCGAGGGACATGAAAGGGAAGCAGTGGTTGGGAAGGGAGTGAGACAGGGTTGTAGCCTTTCCCCGATGTTATTCAATCTGTATATTGAGCAAGCAGTGAAGGAAACAAAAGAAAAATTCGGAGTAGGTATTAAAATCCATTGAGAAGAAATAAAAACTTTGAGGTTCGCCGATGACATTGTAATTCTGTCAGAGACAGCAAAGGACTTGGAAGAGCAGTTGAACCGAATGGATGGTGTCTTGAAGGGAGGATATAAGATGAACATCAACAAAAGCAAAACGAGGATAATGGAATGTAGTCAAATTAAGTCGGGTGATGCAATGGGAATTAGATTAGGAAATGAGACACTTAAAGTAGTAAAGGAGTTTTGCTATTTCGGGAGTAAAATAACCGATGATGGTCGAAGTAGAGAGGATATAAAATGTAGACTTGCAATGGCAAGGAAAGCGTTTCTGAAGAAGAGAAATTTGGTAACATCGAGTATAGATTTAAGTGCCAGGAAGTCGTTTCTGAAAGTATTTGTATGGAGTGTAGCCATGTATGGAAGTGAAACATGGACGATAACTAGTTTGGACAAGAAGAGAATAGAAGCTTTCGAAATGTGGTGCTACAGAGGAATGCTGAAGATAAGGTGGGTAGATCATGTAACTAATGAGGAGGTATTGAATAGGATTGGTGAGAAGAGAAGTTTGTGGCACAACTTGACTAGAAGAAGGGATCGGTTGGTAGGACATGTTTTGAGGCATCGAGGGATCACAAATTTAGCATCGGAGGGCACCGTGGAGGGTAAAAATCGTAGAGGGAGACCAAGAGATGAATACACTAAGCAGATTCAGAAGGATGTAGGTTGCAGTAGGTACTGGGAGATGATGAAGCTTGCACAGGATAGGGTAGCATGGAGAGCTGCATCAAACCAGTCTCAGGACTGAAGACCACAACAACAACAACATGTGTGCTATATATTTCAAATGTGTTAGATACAGTACATCACATTTGTATAACATTTCCAAGAGAAACATTGGAGAAAATGTAAAGCACTCCGTCTTCAGGACAAAAGTGGCCCCTCAGGACCATCCGACCGCCGTGTCATCCTCAGATGAGGATGGGGATAGGAGGGGCGTGTGGTCAGCACACCGCTCTCCCGGTCGTTATGATGGTTTATTGTGACTGGAGCCGCTACTGTTCGGTCGAGTAGCTCCTCAGTTGGCATCACGAGGCTGAGTGTACCCCGAAAAATGGCAACACCGCACGATGACCCGGATGGTCACCCATCCAAGTGCCGGCAAAGCCCGACAGCGCTTAACTTCGGTGATCTTACGGGAACTGGTGTATCCACTGCGGCAAGGCCGTTGCCTGGGGAGAATGTAAGCCATCGTATAATTTATGCGTAGAATATGGTCTTTTCATTTTTCTAGTGTTGATCAATTTTTGTAATACACTACGTTGAACGAAGTTGTGTCGTTCATAACTTTTACGCTACACGGCACTTACAACAAGTTTTAAACATGCTCAACATTTTGTCTCGTTGATCATCCAACTCAATCCAGTGTCCGGCCATCCTGATTTTGGTTTTCCGTGATTTTACTAAATCTCTCCAGGCAAATGACGGGATTGTTCCTTTGGAAGGGCACGGCCGATTTCCTTCCCCATCCTTTCGTAATCCGATGAGACCGATGACCTTGATGTCTGGTCTCCTCCCCCAAAACAACCCAACCCAACACCGTGTTCGAGGCATACAGATACGAAAACCTTACCGAAAAACGGCGAAAATGCGCGACTATCAGCTATAACGACCGTAAACTGCCGGGCCCCATGTTTCGACTGTATATTTTTACTTTTACATTACAGATTAGTTTCTGTGACTTGTTGCCAGTAATTTCCGTCTCTCTCTCTCTCTCTCTCTCTCTCTCTCTCTCTGTGTGTGTGTGTGTGTGTGTGTGTGTGTGTGTGTGTGTGTGTGTGTGTGTTTTGAGAGTTGGCAGTTGGTGAATCTTCTGCTACCTGGGTACCGGGTGACGTGCAAATAGCAGAGGGTGAACGGGCCGAAGAGAGGCCCACGTTCACTTGCCGCCCGCGCATCCTCTCGCAGTGCAAATACCCGCTCCTGTAGTTCACGCTAACCCGTGCGTGTGACGCGATACTGCGCTAGCAGGCAGCCCCCGGCTTCTGTCGCAGCCCCGCCTGCTGCCGCGTTGTAATCGACGCAAAACCGTCTACACCGGTCCCCGTCTTCCGACAGCCTCCCCCTCCACTCCCGACGTTTCGTTTTGTGTCTTTGCCGCTCCCCCAATTTAATAACTGGCGCCAAATTAACTTAACTGCAAAATTGCGCGCGCGCTCTCAGAAGGTTTTCCGCGCCGTTAACCGAGCCGGGCGCTCTTGAGCGGAAAATGTTGTGAGGAGATGGACTTCCGAGAGGCACACCGGCGGGAAACGCCAAATTCACTCTGCCTCATCTCCTTTAACCGTAGGTTGATGGTTCACGGCGGGATCTCGTAGCAGGCTATTCGCATCTTCGGTGGTCTGTGAGGACTTCGGTAAGAGTTAGTCTCAAGAGAGCAAGCAAAGTCAGCTTTGGACCGTTCAGAACTGATTTCTACGTCTGCTGTAGTAGCTTGCTTTTGTGAATTTAAGATGCTGGTGGAGTAAATCCGTGAGTGAAAGACATTTCTCGTTTTCTTTATTTGTTGGTTTCATTCTTTGTAGCTCGTATTTTTGTTGTGTGTCTTGGCGCCGCCTGCAACACCACAGTCGCGTAGTTTTGATTGTACTTAGGTGTGCAAGACTTAAGGATGAAAGTGACTTTCGCACGATATGCCACTGCCAAGTAACATAGCTCGATCAAACTTGAGCCATGTTGTTGTGGTCTTCAGTCCTGAGACTGGTTTGATGCAGCTCTCTATGCTACCCTATCCTGTGCAAGCTTCTTCATCTCCCAGTACTTACTGCAACCCACATCCTTCTGAATCTGCTTAGTGTATTCATCTCTTGGTCTCCCTCTACGATTTTTACCCTCCACGCTGCCCTCCAATGCTAAATTTGCTATCCCTTGATGCCTCAGAACGTGTCCTACTAACCGGTCCCTTCTTTTTGTCAAGTTGTCCCACAAACTCCTCTTCTCCCCAATTCTATTCAATACTTCATCATTAGTTATGTGATCTACCCATCTAATCTTCAGCATTCTTCTGTAGCACCACATTTCGAAAGCTTGTATTCTCTTCTTGTCCAAACTATTTATCGTCCATGTTTCACTTCCATACATGCCTACACTCGGCACAAATACTCTCTGAAATGACTTGCTGACACTTAAATCTATAATCGATGTTAACAAATTTCTCTTCTTCAGAAACGCTTTCCTTGCCATTGCCTGTCTACATTTTATATCCTCTCTACTTCGACCATCATCAGTTATTTTGCTCCCCAAATAGCAAAACTCCTTTACTACTTTAAGTGTCTCATTACCTAATCTAATTCCCTCAGCATCACCCGACTTAATTCGACTACATTCCATTATCCTCGTCTTGCTTTTGTTGATGTTCGTCTTATATGCTACTTTCAAGACACTGTCCATTCTGTTCAGCTGCTCTTGTAGGTCCTTTGCTGTCTTTTTTATTTTGTTTCCTTTATTGCTTGCTCAATATACAGATTGAATAACATCGGGGAGAGGCTACAACCCTGTCTCACTCTCTTCCCAACCACTGCTCCCCTTTCATGTCCCTCGACTCTTATAACTGCCACCTGGTTTCTGTACAAATTGTAAATAGCCTTTCGCTCCCAGTACTTTACCCCTGCCCCCTTCAGAATTTGAAAGAGAGTACTCCAGTCAACATTGTCGAAAGCTTTCTCTAAGTCTACAAATGCTAGAAACTTAGGTTTGCCTTTTCTTAATCAACTCCTAAGATAAGCCGTAGGATCAGTATTGCCTCACGTGTTCCAATATTTCTACGGAATCGAAACTGATCTTTCCCGAGATCGGCTTCTACCAGTTTTTCCATTCGCCTGTAAAGAACTGAAGTTTAATTACAATAACGTCTCTCGTATTATTGTAGTTACCTAACTAATCACAGTTTGGATTTCGTTACTAACATGTAATGGTAGTATAGAGTTCGTGCTTTATCCGATTAAATACATAGAACGTACAAATAAGGCTTCAAATTCTGTAATTTGCAAAACTGTGAGGTGTAAACAATTGGAACGTTAATTATAAATGTAATTAATAGGACTATTAATTGCATAGAAACACACAAAAATAAATAACAAATGAAAATACATCACTTAGTAATAACTTTTGAGCTGTTTCTTAAGATAAAGGTGTTTTCTGTGTTAACTCGTTACTCGATTGTAATTAATTAGAGGCGCCGGCCACCTTTGCCAACACTTCCACAGCATTGTAATATTTTCTGCCAAATATTTATCCCTTCAGTTTCTTTATTATACATTCAATCCAGCATTTGTACGTAATTTTGTTAAGGACAACAATCTCTTGATAATGACGACAACGCACGATCTTCTAGAACGTTCCATACGCCTTCGCAATGAATATCAAGCTTTTTATCAAATAGGACAATTATTTATATATAAAGACATAAATACAAGGCCTTAGGAAGCACTGATATGTCATCTCTATGCTCAGATAAACCGCTGGTTAAGAGATCAGCATTGTGGCATGGACAACGAGCCGAAGGCCAGCGTAGAGAATTGGCAGAAATCACATATGGCTGCCTATGGCGAAGGTATTGGAGAGTTCGTACCATGCTACGACAAATGTCGAACTGAGATCGGCGAAGTAGCTGGGAGATACAGCTGAATATTGCAGACAAAAAACTGTCCATTTTCTGTGTGGCTTCTATCTCGCGACCAGTCGGATGCTGAAAAAAAACCTCATATAACTAAATAGTGGTTTTAGATTATGCAAATACTATTCTATAACAAGCAAAACCACCAGTTTTACCATTCCTAAAGAATAAAATAAAAGTTTTCTTTTCTTTTTATGTGTACTATTTATCGTAATCGTTTCAGTTCCGTAGAAGCGTACACTGCAGAGAAATAGCCTCACAAATAATTTCATAACATTTAAATGAAATATAATATTCATATGCCAAGGTTAAATGAAGTTTTCAACTCTCTTTGAGTGCCTCAGAGTCACGGAGGCGAAAACAGGAACATTCACATTACGCTGCAGTGAGCTGAATATTAATTGGCGGACAGTGCCTGTCCCTTTGATCTCCGGTGTGGAGTGGTAACTTGCGTAACCCCAGTCAGGTGGGGGCGGCCTCGCAGATGACCCGGCTGCTGTTTGCCGTTGCCGAAGCGCGCACGGACCCCGGACCGCCTCCGGTTGGCAGTCGAGAGGCGGGTCGATGCATATGCAATTAGCTGTCTGCCGCTCTCAGGTCGTCTCGGGTTCTCTTGGGGAAGTTTAAGCAGCTTAGATCGGGGCTTAAGCAACTAAAAATACGTCGCCCTGGTCTCCAGAGCCAAATCCGAGGAATCTGCCGCCTTGGAACGGGATTGGAGTTGCGCGCGCTGATTCCTACAGATCACCTTGGGACTTCTTCTGTAACTGATGAGACTCAGTTTTTTTACGTCTATAATTTTCGAATTGCAGCTACATTTTCGGCTTAGAGTATAAAGCACGCGTTACTGTTTACACGAAGCTTAAGGAGTAGTAGTAAATATTTTAGGACGTTCTAGGTAATATTTCTCCAAAATTTTTATTGACTGCGGAGATGCAGGTGTTAGAAAGTAACCGAAACGCATATTCACGGAAGATACACTACAGGGCCAAAGAAAGTGGTACACTTGCATAATATAGTGTAGGGCACCCGCGAGCACGCATAATTGCCGCAACACGACGTGGCATGGACTCGACTAATCTGTGCAGTTGTGCTGGAGGGAACTGACACCATGAATCCTGCGGGGCTGTCCATAAATCCGTAAGAGTGCGAGGGGTTTGGAGGTCTCTTCTGAAGGGCACGTTGCGATATCAGACAGGATGCTTACGTACGTGTCACCTGTGAGAGTCGTATCTAGACGTATCAGTGGTTACATATCACTCCAAGTGCTCACGCCCCATACCAATACGGAGCCTCTACTAGCTTGAACAGCCCCCTGCTGACATGCAGTTTCCGTGAATTCATGACGTTGTCTGTATATCCGTACACATCGATACAATTTGAATCGAGACTCGTCCGCCCAGGCAACGTGTATTCAGTCATCCAAAGTCGGTGTTGACGGGCGCAGGCGAGGCGTAAGGATTTGTGCCGTGAAGTCATCAAGGGTACACGAGTGGGCCTTCTGCTCCGAAAGTCCATATTGATGATGTTTCGTTGAACTGTTCGCACATTGACACTTGTTGATCGCCCAGCATTGAAATTTGCAGCAATTTGGGGAAGGGTTGCACTTCTGTCTCGTTGAACGAGTGTCTTCAATCGTCGTTGGACCTGTTCTTGCAGGATTTTTTTCCAGCCGCAGCGATGTCGGAGATTTAATGTTTTACCGTATTCTTGATATTCACGGCACACTCATGAAACGGTCGTACGCGAAAATCCCCGTACGGGAAAATCCCCATTTCACCGCGGCCTCGCGATGCTGTGTCGCATCGCTCGTGCGCCGACTGTAACACCACGTTGAAACTCACTTCAATCTTGATAACCTTCCTTTGTAGCAGCAGTAATCGATCGAACAACTGCGCCCGACAGTTGTGTCTTATATGGCCGTTACCGACTGCAGCGCCGTGTTCTGCCTGTTTACATCTCTCTGTATTTGACTACACTTGCCTATACCAGTTTCCTTGGCGGTAAGTGGTAAGTTCCAATGGGACCAAACTGCTAAGGCAATCGGCCAGTTTATTTGACGCTTCAGTGTATGACGTAAAGGCAAATGATTAAGTTAAAAGTTTCCAGAATAAATTTTCACTGTGCACCGGACTGTCCGCTGGGTTTCGAATCCCAGACTTTTGGTTTCTCCGAGCAACTGCTCTACCGAATGAGTCGGCCGGGGTGGCCGAGCGGTTCTAGGCGCTACAGACTGGAACCAAGCGATCGCTACGCTCGCAGGTTCGAATCCTCTCTCCGGTGTGGATGTGTGTTATGTCCTTAGGTTAGTTGGGTTTAAGTAGTTCTAAGTTGTAGGGGACTGATGACCTCAGAAGTTAAGTCCCATAGTGCTCAGGGCCATTTGAACCATTCCACCGACTGAGCTACCCAAGCGCTGCTCACTAAACCCCCCCCCCCCCCCCCCTCACGGCTGTACTTATGCCAATTCCTCATCTCCTACCTTTCAAACTTCACAGAAGTTCTTCCTCCACCAACTCATTCTGGAAGCTATCCCCCAGGCTGTGGCTAAGCCATGTCCTCGCAACATCCAATCTTCCAGGAGTGCTAGTCACACAATGTATGCAGGAGAACATTTATGAAGTTAGGAAAATAGTAGACGAGGTTCTGGTGGAAGGAAAGCTGTGAGCCGAGGTCTCGAGACATGTTCTAACATTCTGCGTGGTGTTTGTCTGTTCTGTATCGTGTCTCCCTACCACTTTCGCGCAACGACGCTCTGAACGTGTTTTTTAGGGAGTTGACTAGTTTGAACCTGGGACCTGTTGCTGCTAAGGAGACGCCAGACCACACGTGACATGTAGAGTTCAGAAGAGTTCAGTGAGACTAGTGATCATATAACCAAATACTTAATGATTACAGTGTCAGCTCCACTGCACTCCCTGTAAAAAATCTGAATACTAACTAAATTTAGTGGAAGGGGTTCAAGGCTTTCCTATTTTTAGTTAGCTGGTAAAATAACGTCGAAAAAGCAGTTAAGTTTACCATTGGAAACTTTATTCTACTCATAAAACATTGTTTATAAATTGCACTATTGATAAAAGGAAATATTTCAATACAGGATGATAAAAACCAACTGCGTTCAACAAAAATGTGAACGAATATTCCCTGAGTGGGTTTTCTACAATGGATCGAAGGATGACCTATGCCATATCACATCTATAACCTAGGTTTAAGTTTCACAAAAGAGAAAACGATCAAAATGGTCTACAGTGACCCTCAATTATCTTTAATTACTTGTCTAGCTTGTCGTAAATTACAGTGGCTGATGTGGCTTCTCAATAATTATATAAGAGAAAAATCATCGCATTTCAGATTTTAACTTACGTAGCAAATGTGAATACCATGAGCTTCATGTGACGATCGACACTAGTATTACGTAAAAAGGGGATGTAACAGATGAGACTTCTGCAGTTCTGAGTGAAGCCTTATGCGCTCAAAAATGCGGCATCGCGTGCGTTCATTACCTTGTCGGTGTTCGTCAGGGGGCGGCGGGCGGGCGGGCCAGCTCCACGCACCTCGCCGTCTCGGAAACAACTCCCTCCTAACTTCTCCTTACTACAATTTACCGAAGTTGGTTTAAAAAAACCTATCTGGCTGTGTTTTGATCTGACCAATCAGGGTCTCAATGTTAACCTTAAGCTCCGCCTACAAAAATTGTGTCTATCCAATGAGAAACGTTATACTTTTCGTGGTGGGGCAATGTTTTTAACGTTTGCACGTAACACAGACGCGAAAAAGTCTCACGCTAAAACTTGCAGCTGGTGTGGCCCTTTTAGTGTTATCGTAAGATCTATACTGTTCTTCTGGAGGGCTCTATCTTTTAACATGGGCTGGGGGGTGGTCCTGGTGGTTGGCTGGCTACGTGGGTGTCCGTCCCTTATCGTAGGGCCTGCTAGCTTAACACGGTTCTGCTCTAGGCTTCTGTTCTGGTTTCTTCCCTCGGAACTGCGTCTGTTTCACGGTGGGAGGGTACGACATGGATTTAGGCGTTCTTGTGTTAGTCTGTGGTATTCGATTTGCTCACTCGTTGATCGTATTACTTTGGTTAATTTAATGTCAGGGTTTTCATGGAAGGTGTTGGATTTGCCTGACACCTTACAATGTCTGCGTAGCTCAGTTGATAGAGCGGTTACCTGCGAAAGGCAAACGTCCAAGGTTCAAGCCCCGTTCCGGTACACAGTTTTAATCTGACAGAGCATCACAAACTTATAACACTGTCTAGCCCATGATGCGTCACTTCAATCTACAGTGCCAGTAAACTTTAATTGGAAGTGATCTGTGATGTCGGTAACAGAACAATATTTTTGTTAGTAGCTAGTTTCGTAACGGAAAAAAAGATATACTTATGATGCGGGCTATAAATTGAAAGTAATAGCATCTCCAGAAGAATACTGAAACAGAGCAGCTGGCCGGCCTTTCGGCCTTCCACCAACAGAATAAAACCATTCGCGATCGGCGGGCTAGTAAATAAGAACTGAACAAAAATGAGGAACGCTACATGTGCAAATAGAGGACTGAATGGAAAATGACCAAAATTAGTTCAGGAGTAAAATGGATTCAAGGACACCGTCAAAATGGCATTGGAATTAATACAAAATGATTCAAATACACGCTCGTAAGCTAACGCCACAATGGAACTTTACAGATTTTAGGGGGAAGTTGTTTGGTGCTACAGGTTTATGAAGCGTCATGGTCTTACGCGAATCAAAGCCAAAATACCTAAGAAAATGCCGCAAGAGTATGAAGAGAAAATATTGTCTTTCCATCTCAAGAGAAAATATTGTCTTTCCATCGCTCTATTATTCAACATCGAAAGAAAACCTGATGAATCTAAGCCAGATAGCGATATTGACGAAACTCCTCTGACATTTGATCTGCCCAGTAACAGAACTGTTGCCATGAAAAATGCTAAAACTGTAAATTCAAAAACAAGTGGACATGAAAAAATTGATTACACTGTTGTCCTTTCATGTTGTGCTGACGGTGCTAAACTTAATCTAATGGTCATTTTCAAGCGCAAAACAATGCCAAAACCGTGTGAAAGACCACCAGGTGTTGTTCACATACACGACAAGCGTTGGATGGACGAGGCTGGTATGAAGTTATGGATTAACAGAGTTTGGGAAAGAAGGAAAGTTGCTTGATGAGTTTAGTAGTCATTTGAAAAAGTCTGTGAAAGGGAAATTGAGACAGGGCTATACAGATCTTGGTGTTATTCCGGGAGGACTTACTTCACAATGGGAACGTCTTCATGTCTCGATAAATAAACCATGTAAAGTCTGTATGAGAGAAGAATGGAACAAATGGGTGATGGATGAAGCCCAACATGAATTCACGGTGAAGGGAGCTTGAAAACGACGACGTATAATTAAGCAAGTGTGTCAGTGGATAAATAGTTGTGAGAGTGAGAGACGACATTATTCTTAAATTTTTCAAGAAGTGCGCTATAAGGAACGCTGTCGATGGCAGTGAAGAGGAGAACGATGATGAGGAAGAGGAAGAAGAAGAAGAAGAAGAAGAAGAAGAAGTAATGTCAGATGAGAGACCGCCCGGTTGGCTGTGCGGTTTAACGCACGGCTTTACGAGCGGGAAGGAGCGCCAGGCCCAGGCACGAATCCGCCCGGCGGATTTGTGTCGAGGTCCGGTGAGCCGGCCAGCCTGTGGATGGTTTTTAGGCGGTTTTCCATCTGCCTCGGCGAATGCAGGCTGGTTCCCCTTGTTCCGCCTCAGCTACACTATGTCGGCGATTGCTGCGCAAACAAGTTCTCCACATACGCGTACACCGCAATTACTCTACCACGCAAACATAGAGGTTACACTTGTCTGGTGTGAGATGTTCCCTGGGGGAGTCCACCGGGGGCCGAACCGCACAATAACCCTGGGTTCGGTGCGGGGCGGCGGAGGGTTGAAGTGGACTGCGGTAGTCGTTGTGGGGTTGTGGACCACTGCGACTGCGGCGGGGACGGAGCCTCTCCGTCGTTTCTAGGTCCTCAGGTAACATAGTATAACATAACAAGGTCAGATGACGATATTCAAGATTTTTAAAATTCTAATGGCTCTGAGCACTATGCGACTTAACTGCTGTGGTCATCAGTTTCCTAGAACTTAGAACTACTTAAACCTAACTAACCTAAGGACATCACACACATCCATGCCCGAGGCAGGATTCGAACCTGCGACCGTAGCGGTCCTGCGGGTCCAGACTGTAGCGCCTAAAACCGCTCGGTCGCTCCGGTCGGCTTTTAAAAGTCAGTTCGGTTTTATGAACTAAGAATTTTTTTTAGTTTGGCTTTACAGTCTGACAATAAAAATTGTAATAATGTTCTTTTTTTAAAAAATCTTGTAATTAAGATGCGTCTTATAGCCCGTAGCTTCTTATAGTCCGTAAAATACGGTAATAACCAAAGTTTTCTCATTTACAAAAAAAAAAAAAAAAAAAAAAACGGCCTGTGGAGGGCCACTTGCAATAGTGGCCGAAACGTCGGAACTTTTACACACTGGCAGTACAGTCACAGACTCAGAAGAATTTTAGTATGGAGACGAAATGTTTTGCATATGGACTAGTTGCCCCGGAGGCGTACACTTGTTTATGGCACGTATCAGTGGAACGCGGCAGCCAGCGACGGGAGGCATGCGATGCAGTAACTCATCACTCAGCGTGGCTCACGAAGTAATTGCCAATACGGCTGTCATTTGACGCCGTTGATGGCGCGACCGTAGAAGACTGGGAGGAGGTAAAAACTGCAAGCAGCGGCGGCGGCGGCGGCGGCGGCGGCGGCGGCGGCTGGTGGGTGATTAACTGGATAGGCGCGCTAATCGAGCGGGCAGCGGACGGCGGAAATGCGGCCAATCAGGACGAGGGGGGGGGGGAAGTGATGGGGAGGTGATGGGGGAGGAACGCCGGGGACCCATTACTGGGCGGCTAACAGCCAGCGGCTCCGTGGCGCGCCTGGCAACAGTGGGTTATATCGCCACCGGTCCTGCCTCTCCAGTGTATGTGGGAGGCGTTCTTTGCTTCCCGTGGTTGGCCGCACGTTTTTAGATGCTTGCTTACTTTTACTTTTAAGAGTACTTTTACACAGAGTACGCGAAGGAACTTGCCCCCTTCTTGCAGCCGTGTACCGTAGGTCTCTAGAAGAGTGTAGCGTTCCAAAGGATTGGAAAAGGGCACAGGTCATCCCCGTTTTCAAGAAGGGAAGTCGAACAGACGTGCAGAACTGTAGGCCTACATCTCTAACGTCGATCAGTTGTAGAATTTTGGAACACGAATTACGTTCGAGTATAATGACTTTTCTGGAGACTAGAAATCTACTCTCTAGGAGTCAGTATGGGTTTCGAAAAAGACGATCGTGTGAAACCCAGCTCGCGCTATTCGTTCACGAGACTCAGATGGCCATAGACACGGGTTCCCAGGTAGATGCCGTGTTTCTTGACTTCCGCAAGGCGTTCGATACAGTTCCCCACAGTCGTTTAATCAACAAAGTAAGAGCATATGGACTATCGGACCAATTGTGTGATTGGATTGAAGAGTTCCTAGGTAACAGAATGCAGCATGTCATTCTCAATGGAGAGAGGTCTTCCGAAGTAAGAGTGATTTCAGGTGTGCCGCAGGGGAGTGTCATAAAACCGTTGCTATTCACAATATACATAAATGACCTTGTGGATGACATCGGAAGTTCACTGAGGCTTTTCGCAGATGATGCTGTGGTCTATCGAGAGGTTGTAGCAATAGAAAACTGTACTGAAATGCAGGAGGATCTGCGGCGAATTGACGCATGGTGCAGGGAATGGCAACTGAATCTCAATGTACACAAGTGTAATGTGCTGCGAATAGACAGAAAGAAAGATCCCTTATCATTTAACTACAATGTAGCAGGTCAGCAACTGGAAGCAGTTAATTTATCTGGTAGTACGGATTAGGAGTGATTTAAAATGGAATGATCATATAAAATTGATCGTCGGTAAAGCAGATGCCAGACTGAGATTCCCTGGAAGAATCCTAAGGAAATGCAAACCGAAAACAAAGGAAGTAGGTTACAATACACTTGTTCGCCCACTGCTTGAATACTGCTCACCAGTGTGGGATCCGTATCAGATAGGGTTGATAGAGAAGATCCAGAGGAAATCAGCGCGCTTAGTTACAGGGTCATTTAGTAATCGCGAAAGCGTTACAGAGATGAGAGATAAACTCCAATGGAAGACTCAGCAGGAGAGAAGCTCAGTAGCTCGGTACGGGCTTTTGTTGAAGTTTCGAGAACATACCTCCACCGCGGAGTGAAGCAGTATATTGCTCCCTCCTACATATATCTCGCGAAGAGACCATGAGGATAAAATCAGAGAGATTGGAGCCCACACAGCGGCATACCGACAATCCTTCTTTCCACGAGCAATACGAGACTGGAATAAAAGGGAGAACCGATAGAGGTACTCAAGTTACCCTCCGCCACACACCGTCGGGTGGCTTGCGGAGTATGGACGTAGATGTAGATGTAGAAGGGCTTCCCTACTCTTCAACAATTGACCTGTATTCCCATTTGCCAGCTTTCACGATCGCGGAAGTCTCTCTCTTTCAGATCTCTCTTTCTCGTCATTGCAATTACTCCTGCTCTCCACGTTAATTTCGGCCGTACACACTTCTTCCTTCCTGGCGGCGACCGCCCCAGGATTGCTTTCGGTAATCGTTCTTGGTCCATTTGCCGTACACGGCCGTACTATTGGAGAGCTCTAAACTCAATTCTTTGTACAACTGTTTGTTCCACATCTATTATCTCCCTAATTTCCTCTTTTCTTCTCCGCTCCCTTCTGGACATCCTGGCTACTCTCCCTATTTCATCCATGGCTACTGCCTGTACTCCGCTACTCTACCGCCCCTGCCCCCGAGGGTCGATCCTTCTGCACCGTATGTTAGTGTACTTTCCACTACTGTTGACAGAATCCTCTTCTTTGGTTCATTTGATATTGCCCGGCTCCAGAGAATTCCATTTGGCAGTTTACACTGATGAGCCTAAACAAAGTTACCACCTGCTTAATAGCTTGTTTGTCCGTCTTTGGAACAAATGCATCAATGATTCTGCGCATCAGAGATTCGACAGTTTATTGGCATGTTTATGAAGGTGTGTAACATTAGATGTCTACGTATAGGTCATAATTCGCATAATAACGGACCACTGATTTGCGTACGCGGTGATGGCGCCCGATAGCGACCCAGACAGGATCGATGGGAATTACATCAGGCGAATTTGGTCGCCGAGACATCAATTTGTGTTCACTATAATGCGCCTCAAAACACTATAGGACGCTTCTGGCTCCGAGACACGGACAATTACACTGCTGAAAGATGATACCGCCATCGGTTCAAAAAATGTTTCAAATGGCTCTGAACACTATGGGACTTAAAAATCTGAGGTCATCAGTCCCGTAGAACTTAGAACTACTTAAACCTAACTAACCTAAGGACATCACACACATCCATGCCCGAGGCAGGATTCGAACCTGCGACCGTAGCGGTCGCGCGGTTCCAGACTGAAACGTTAGAACCGCTCGGCCACAGCTGCCGGCGAAGAAGTAAAAGAGATGCTGAAAAACGCAAGAAATGGGAAGTGGACAGGGAAGAGATGCGATGAAATAGTAAAAACATGGGCCTCCTCAACTCGCGAGGCATCTGTAAATTGTTCAATCAGATTGTGGAGGGACAGGAAATACCTAGAGAGATATATACATACAGATACATACCTGCTATCTATGAAAGAAGCACCCAAATGATTATAGGGGAATTAGTGTTACCGGTTCTATCAGCAGACTTCTTCGCGTTGTCCTGAAAAAAAAAAGGTTGGAGAATGAGATTGAGAAAAAGATGCGAGAGGAACAGAAGGTTTTACAGTTGGACGATCTTGTGTGGATCATATTTTTAGCCGTAGACAAATAAGTAAGAAGGTGTGTTGTAAATGTCACCAAGTACACCTAATTTTTCTCGATGTAGAAAGATTTTGTACCCATCAACGGTTTATGAGCAGCGATGGAGTATAGAGGTGTAGGAGGATAACAGATATCCCTAATTCGATGAATAAACTACCAATCGTAAGCAGCAGTTAATGTTGCGAGAAAGTTGGGTGAGACATTTCAAACTTCGAATGGACAAGACAGGGCCGCAGTATGGCGCCAATCCTGTTTAGAATATACCGGGTGATCAAAAAGTCAGTATAAATTTGAAAACTTAATAAACCACGGAATAATGTAGATAGAGAGCCAAAAATTGGCACACATGCTTGGAATGACATGGGGTTTTATTAGAACCACCCCATATTGCTAGACGCGTGAAAGATCTCTTGCGCACGTCGTTTAGTGATGATCGTGTGCTCAGCCGCCACTTTCGTCATGCTTGGCCTTCCAGGTCCCCAGACTTCAGTCCGTGCGATTATTGTCTTTGGGGTTACCTGAAGTCGCAAGTGTACCGTGATCGACCGACATATCTAGGGATGCTGAAAGACAACATCCAACGCCAATGCCTCACCATAACTCCGGACATGCTTTACAGTGCTGTTCACAACATTATTCCTCGACTACAGCTATTGTTGAGGAATGATGGTGGAAATATTGAGCATTTCCTGTAAAGAACATCATCTTTCCTTTGTCTTACTTTGTTGTGCTAATTATTCCTATTCTGATCAGATGAAGCGCCATCTGTCGGACATTTTTTGAACTTTTGTATTTTTCCCCCTAATAAAACCCCATGTCATTCCAAGCATGTGGGTCAATTTGTACCTCTCTATCTACATTATTCCGTGATTTATTCAGTTTTCAAATTTACACTGACTTTTTGATCACTCTGTATATGCAGGATATATTGGAACGGTGGAATCAGTCATGCGAAGGAATGGGCTTTCCTTTCCAGCATTTTACTATCTACTCATTAATATTTGCCGATGATCAAGCACTGACAGCTCGAAGTAGAGACGCTGTCAAACATATGATAAAGACATTAACTGTAGCATTTTAACGAGGCGGCCTTAGGATCAATATAAGCAAAAGAGAATAGCTAGTAGTGGGATGGAACGGATATGGTCCTGCCGCAAGGAAATATTAAAGCTGTAAAGCAGTTTAAATACTTAGGATCGATTGTCTCTTCCTCAAGAAGCTGTGAAGCAAATGTGGAACGCAGGATCCAGTAGGCAATGGGAGCAATTATACTGATAGGCCGAAACATTATGACCACTGCCCACCACGACGTAGGACGCCGTCTGATGGCGTTGCGGGCACGTGACGTGGTAACAAAAGTATGTAAGCGCAGGAGACACGGAAGGGGGTCATTCTAGGGATGACATGGGCAGGTATGGGGAAATCACTTGAGATAAGTGACTTTTACAAAGGGCAGATTATTATTACGTAGAGCCTGTGAACGAGTATCTCGAGATCGGCGAAGCTGCTCGAATGTTCACGTGCTACTGTCGTGAGTGTCTACAGAGACACGTAGAACAGTGAAACTACCTCTACGCGCTACATGGTTGGACGTCAACGACCCATCACAGAACATGGGGTTTGGAGACTTGTCTGCTCTGTAAAGTAGGGTAGACGGTGATCTATCGCATCTCTGCCGAAACACACAATGCTGGAGCGCGCGGTTCATTGTACATCGTTGAAAATGCTACTGCGCTTTGCATGGGACCTATGGCGGTACTCGAAGACACGCTGACAGCTACGAAACACCTGTATCCCTTCATGCTTGACATCTTTCCCGATGGCGGTGCCGGCCGCATTGGCCGAGCAGTTCTAGGTGCTTCAGTCTGGAACCGCGCGACCGCTACGGTCGCAGGCTCGAATCCTGCCTCGGGCATGGATATGTGTCATGCCCTTAGGTTAGTTAGGTTTAAGTAGTTCTAAGTTCTAGGGACTGATGACCTCAGATGTTAAGTCCCATAGTGCTCAGAGCCATTTGAACATTTTTGATACGTCTACTCGTTCCTGAAGAAAATGCGTAATAGCAGACGGACGAAGAAACAGCCGGACACTAAATTACCCAAACACCTGTATCCCTTCATGCTTGACATCTTTCCCGATGGCGGTGCCGGCCGCATTGGCCGAGCAGTTCTAGGTGCTTCAGTCTGGAACCGCGCGACCGCTACGGTCGCAGGCTCGAATCCTGCCTCGGGCATGGATATGTGTCATGCCCTTAGGTTAGTTAGGTTTAAGTAGTTCTAAGTTCTAGGGACTGATGACCTCAGATGTTAAGTCCCATAGTGCTCAGAGCCATTTGAACATTTTTGATACGTCTACTCGTTCCTGAAGAAAATGCGTAATAGCAGACGGACGAAGAAACAGCCGGACACTAAATTACCCAAAAAATAAAAGAAAATAAAAAAAACTTTATTTCGTGTGAGATCATTACAAATTAACAATTCTGTTTTCTTTATTTGCACTGTGAAACATTGCTGTTTGCCAAATTTCGTTTGCAACTGTCGAAACATGTGACGTAAATGACCGTATCTTTTGATTGTATTAATTTACAAGCTTTAACCTTTCGCTCCCCCAAGGGACAGTACTCCCTAGTGGATGGCATAAATTTTAACTCGATGCGTGTTCCCGTTTCTCAGAGAAAAGGGTTTATTACAGCGGACGGACGGGCGGACGCAGAACAAAGTGATCCTTTAAGGGTTTTTGCCGATTGATTTACGGAACCCGAATAACACATTCTCTTTCGAGATTAATCGATTGTCTGTGTTCTTTTAGTTTTTACATTTTTTGCGACACAATAGCATGAGCATTACGCAATGCCCGAAAGGTCTTTCGACCAGCCAGTGGTCATCCTCAGACTTTCAATAGACAAAAAGAGGATACAAAGGATCATTGTATCTACACGTACGTGGACTGGTTTCTTTTTCTCAAAGTCCAATCGGTCGCGAAATTAAAACCACCGTGGAACTCCAGCGAAGCTTTTCGCAGATGAGTTGCGCAGTGTCCCTGCTACGCCCGTTGATGGCGGCACGTCGCCCTTTTCAGTTAAGAGCGTACAGCGAGCACGTAAAGATGCCTAGAACAATACATCTTCCCGCTGTGCTGAGAGATTCCGCCTGATTTCCATGCAGCAGTCACAAGTGACTGCAAATTGTGGCGGTAGTGCAGGAACGTCGATGCTAAGGTACGGACGTTCATGATGCAGGCGGTCAGGGAAGGAAGCGAGTGTTCAAAAATGTTCAAATGTGTGTGAAATCTTATGAGACTTAACTGCTAAGGTCATCAGTCCCTAAGCGTACACACTACTTAACCTAAATTACTTTAAGGACAAACACACACACACCCATGCCAGAGGGAGGACTCGAACCTCCGCCGGGACCAGCCGCACAGTCCACGACTGTAGCGCCTGAGACCGCTCGGCTAATCCCGCGCGGCAAGCGAGTGTCAACCGATGATCCTGTTCAACGAGTGATCAGGCGATTCGACAAAATCGTCTACGAAGGGCACTTCAGAACAAGCGAAGATGGATACGGTATTGCACTGGCTGTGTTGTTGAGAAGTACGACGTAATATTCCTTCGGACATACATGCATGCATGTCCGAAGGGACAAGCCCTCCGGCGACTGAGGCAGTTACGAAGTTCATGAAGTTTATTCGCAGTTGCTAACATGGACGACCGTCAGATGTATAATGGAATGACGGCAGTGAAAATGTGTGCCGGACCGGGACTCGAACCCAGATTTCCCGCTTATCACGAGAGGTCGCCTTGTGAGTAGGCTATCCGAGCACGCTTCACGGCCAGACCCAAATTTCTGTTTCGAGCCCCGATCCGGCACAAATTTTCGTATTTATCAGCCGACACTTGGCAAGCTGCTTTCAATTAAAATATCTCCATCGTTCGGGAATATAAATAATGGATGTACGAGTGCAGATTGAAGGCACGAGGTTGACGACATATGTGGGTATGAGTCTGGCCTTGAAACGTGTTCGGATAGCCTATGGTAAGGCGTTCGCTCACGAAATGCTGGTACGACTGCCGGTCTGGCACAACTTTTCGCTCTTGTCATTCCATTATACAGGTGATGGCTGTCCATATTCACAACTGCGAATACGTTCCATGTAAGCGAAGATGAATGCTGTCGTAAGACATTGTCGTCCTCCATGACAGAGCTCATCCGCACACCGCAGCTGCATCAAAGACGCCCCTGCAGCATTTTTAGATGGGAAGTGTTTAATCACCCACTATACAGCCCAGATCTGGCGTCTGATTTTCGTCTCTTTGTTCACACGATAAGCTGATTATAAGGACAGTATTTTGCCACAGGCGACGAGCTGCAGACCAGCGTACAGAATTGGCGGAAAACACAGGCGGCTGCCTTCTATGACTAAGGTATTTGAATGTTAGTACCACGTTACGACAGACGCCTAAATCAGAGCGGCGACAGGGTAGAGCAATTGCCGGAAGGGTGTAGCTGATTGTTGCAA
Organism: Schistocerca piceifrons; assembly: GCF_021461385.2. NCBI lineage: Eukaryota > Metazoa > Arthropoda > Insecta > Orthoptera > Acrididae > Schistocerca > Schistocerca piceifrons. The sequence continues at coordinate 1,035,589,918 of NC_060139.1, forward strand.
ATAAAATATTTTTGATTTTTCACTGTGGTTTCCATTTCGCGACATACTGGATGTCTTATTATAAATTAATGTCCCCCTACGCGTTTTTCAGTATGTGAAGGCTAACCTGAGACACTACTGTAGCAATTTTGATACGTTTCGCACTAATCGTTGATTCACGAGGAAGTTTTGTGTATAGAATTTATTAGCGCTACGCCAGACAAGTCTTCCTTAAATAGCTGGTACCACTCGTACAAAAAAGGAGTCGGGTCGCTAGTACTATACAGGAAAAAACGGAAGTGATGAGACTCAGCAAACGTAAAGGTTCCATCATAATCTCGTAGGAGATAAAAAAAACCCTTTGAAACATTTGAAATCTTTGTGGCGATGTTGGAATTACCTGGGTGGTCAAGTGGAAATGTGCTAGACTAGTGATTCAAAGGTCTCATCTTCAGTGCCTAGTTAGTTCTCGGATTTTTATGTCACTTAATACTTCTATCATCTCTGGTGATGCTGTAATGTGAAAAATGCGGCGTTGCATCATAGTTCGGAGACCGCTATAACTGGCTGGAGAAGACAGTACTAAGGTCGGAGGAAAGCAACGACATACAATCTGTATGAATGGTAAAACACTGTGGTGGTGAAACCAACCTGCGAGGTGATGACAGTTGTATTTAGTAAGTTTTGTGACATAAAGTGGAAGCTGTGAGGATGAAAGAAGGGTATTTTTCAAGCGTAAAGCCTGAAGGGTGGGTGGTTTTGCTATGTGGTTGCGAAGAGAAATGCGAGAATGCAATGGAATGACAGCACGACGAAAAATGAAGTCATTCTAAAAATAGAAGAGGAGAGAAAACTAGCAGATAAGATGATAATGACGAAATAATCTCGGTTCGACGATACGCACTGGCCGGAAAAACTGTGTGTACGTTGTTTGACTTTAAATTAGTTTGACCGTACTCAGATTTCGTATAAAAGCGCGTAGGCCCCATCGAAGTTTTGAAGGACAGTTGTGGAATGACTGATGACCTCAGAAGTTAAGTCCCATAGTGGTCAGAGCCACTTGAGTTGTGGAATATTTCTTTTAAAAATCTGTAGAACCGCTCTGTCAGAAGGAGACTTGATTGGAAAGAAAAAATTAATCATTCGTTCCCTTGAAAATTTCCTGTTCCGACAATGGCCAGCCAATACATACCAACAATTCGATTATTGCAAATTGAAATCGTGATTTCAAACTATTTTTATGACTAGAAAATTTCTTCCTCTGGCAACAGCAAATGAACTGCATATGAACTGTCCTTTGATGTTCTCCTTGAGAAGTAAATACGACTTGAAATTAACTTCAATTTCTGTACACTTTTATTATCTTCTTATATACACTGAGGTGACAAAATTCATGGCGTAGCGACACGCATATATACAGATGGCGGTAGTGTCTCTTGCACAAGGTATAGAAAGGCAGTGTATTGGCGGAGATGTTATTTGTATTCAGGTCATTCAAGTGAAAACATTTCGGACGTGATTATGGCCGCACGACTAAGTTAACAGACTTTGAACGCGGAATAGTAGTTGGAGCTAGACGCATGGGACGTCCCATTTCGGAAATCGTTAGGGAATTCAATATGCTGAGAGCCACAGTGTCAAGAGTATACCGAAATACCAAAGTTCAGACATTACCTCTCACCACGCACAGCGGAGTGGTAGACGAGAC